>NC_055694.1:12434264-13155930 GCF_017639745.1 Melanotaenia boesemani
TTTCTCACAGACAGACCGGAAAGACTGTGAAAGTAAATAACCGGCGCGGTTGAGAAGAGGCTGCCGTCACCTCGCGTTGAATGGCAGTTATTCAAAAATATGGCAAGAGCTATGGTCCAGATTTGGTCTGTCACAAGGACAGCCATCCGGCTGACAAGATCGGAACACCTGGATGTCACAAGAAGTGGCCTGAACACAACTGGTCGAGGTAAGATTTTAAACCCCAGGAGAGACTCAACTGTGATGACTGTTTGACGTCACACTTTAGCTGTTAGATTTCCCAAGAGGCTCCTATAATAACTTAATTCACTTTTAATCAGAAACTATTGATGAATGTATTGACTTTTGATCCTGTAGCCCTCAAGGTCGTGCATCACAGCCATCTATTTGCATTTTCTAAGTACTTTTGTATTTGGTAGTGACACGTTTCCTACTGGACTTTTTATGGTCTACAAGTTTTATAAAAGAAAGTAAGTCATGCTGTCTTGAGAAAAGCTGAATTGTCATGAAATGCCATGAAGTTATAATGATGAACCCTCTCTATTTGGGCATGTGGCCTATAATCGTAACCATAATTGGCTCATTCTTTTACCCTTTTAATCCCCTGTTGTTTACTAAAGGGGGTTTCATCATTTAGATAAGACATTCCTTCAAAACTGGTTCTAAGTCCAAAGATTGTATATGTTCCTGTGCAGGCCTGTGGCGAGGGTATGGACAGCTGTCCTGCTGCTTGGGACCTGCCTCCTCTACTGCGCCCGTGTTGCGATGCCCATCTGTGCCGTCAGCATGGCAGAGAAGTTCAGCTGGAGCAAGAGGGAGTCTGGCATGGTGCTGGGCAGTTTCTTCTGGGGGTACTGCTTCACCCAGGTGTTTGGAGGCTACGTCAGTGACCGGTGAGAAACACTAGTTATGCTGTGAGGCAGCTGTGGCTTTACCGTTGAGCCTTGTGTCTACACATATCTGTTCTGACAGCTGTTCTCATGATAACATTAGACTTGACATCCGTTTTAGCTTCCTGCTAGTCAATAGTTTTCTAAGGTCCTTAACCTGGAGTCATCACTGGCTGTGACCAAACTCTATGGCAGTGACGCAAATAAGTTCAGTAATGTTTGTCAAGTCTGGAGAGATAACAAAAAAACCTGGACATTTTCATTGCATTATTATAACTGTAGGCGAACAGTGTGTTTGAAGAGTTTTATTCAGTTCTGAAATGAAACCAAAAACTATAATTTAAAATATCTAGAGTGCAAATTCACTGATATATATATATATATATATATATATATATATATATATATATATATATATATTTGGCTGGATTTATTCAGTAGTTTTTAAATTAAATTTATTTTGCCAGGAGATTTAAAACAAAAGAAACCTGGCCAAGTTAGCAGTCTTGCCAACTCACAGCATATAAAAAATACAGCACATAAAACATAGATGGTATGACTTTCAGTATAAAGTATTTGTCACAAGATCAACCACATAAATTCATCACCAATCATTACAAGAAAATACTGCGTTACAAGTCCCACTAAAGCTCAAAGCTGAGCAAAGTTTCACTTTCAGGGATGTTATATTATCTGTGTCCCTGCCTGTTTGTTTTTTGTGAGCACAGAGTGGGAGGTGAGAAGGTCCTCCTGCTGTCTGCAGCTGCCTGGGGGTCAATGACAGCCTTCACCCCCATCCTGGCCCACCTCTGCTCCCAGCCCATACTCTCCATGACACTGGCCCGCTTCCTTATGGGCCTGTTACAAGGTGAGATGTGCTTAGATGAGTCATCACTTGAGATTAAATCAGTGAAGTGAAAGATCCAGACCACATTAAAGTTGCCCTGTTTCTTTTCCTTCCCAAAGAAACCTTCTCTGAACATCACACTTGTTGTTAGGAGAGCTCCTTGTTATGCCTTGTTAGGCGTTTACAAGAAATTATTCAGGTGTTATCTGTATTCTGTCTGATTATTAGATACAGACACACGTGCATAAAATCACACAAGTTAAAGTTTATATAGAAATAAAAATTTTTAAGTGTTTCTTTTTAAATTCTTCTTGATTTTAGGGGTTCACTACCCTTCTTTGGCAAGTCTATGCTCACAAAAGGTGGTGGAAAGTGAAAGAGGCTTCCTCATGAGCACTGTTGGTAGTGGCTCCTATCTGGGGTGAGTTTAATGCTCTACAGTAAATGGAGACTGGTGAGATTTTTTTTTTAAATTACCTTTAGAAAATAAAATAAATCTTAATGTGGCCACTATGTGTGTTATAAGCCTAAAATTTCTTTTCAGTCCCTGCTGGTGTTTAGAAATAGTGATTGAAGCCGTCTATATCCAAATGTTTAAATGTTGTATACATGTTTCTAATGTTGAAACATTTTCTGTTAATTTTTTAGCACACTGGTGATTGGAGGAGCCGGCTCCCTCATGCTGGATTTGTATGGCTGGGAGAGTGTTTTTTATGTCTCTGGTCTCCTGTCAGTCTTGTGGGCCTACTGCATGTGGAAATATCTACTAAAAGGAGAAGGCAAGAGAAGCTTTAGCCATATCAACAGTGTATGCGGCATTATTCTAAGCTCCTATCTTGTGCCTGCTTATTTGTGTACTGTCACCTGTGTTTGCAGGGCCAATAATCACATTGGAGTCCCTGGGCAGTGGTGGGACCCAGACCAAAATTACCAAAAGACATTGGTTACGACTTCTCAAACAACCTGCAGTCTGGTGAGATGATTAGAAAGCCTCTATGTGTGTGTGAAAAAATGTGCCAATTTCTAGGTTGTGTGTGTATTTGGAGGACTACTTCTACATTTTGTCTACATCCTTCTAGTCACTCCTTATGTCACAAATATTTATGCACTGCAATGTAACTAATATCTATCTTTAGTGACATGAAGGGTTTTTTATGCATCTTATCGACCTCTAGAGTAACAGCTTAGATGATAACTTGATGGTTGTGGGTTTGTAATATTATTACACTGTTATATGATTTCACAGCCTACTTGTGTAAGTCAGTATATAATGACAATAGATGTTAAACAAGCACCACGGACACAAGCTTCTGTCAAATCAGTTTGCTGCCGTTTTAAACAAATGAGACATTGTTCATATAACTGAGCAGCCTTTGATAAAAGGAGCAGCCCTGCACTTATATGTAACTGTATCTCTCTTTACTCCCTGACAAGCGCTGTGATAGTGACGCACCTTTGCACAGCGAGCACTTTTTTCACTCTTTTGTCGTGGCTGCCAACATTCTTTAAAGACACTTTCCCCGATGCCAAGGTATCTAAACATCCCCTCCTCCTTCCCCCCCCCCCCCCCCAAGTTTTTATGTTCCTTACCATGGCTTTCAACATTGTTGAAAGACAGAAATTCAGCTGTATACATTTTAAAAGCTAGAAAATGTGTTGTCCCCTCCAGGGCTGGGTGTTTAATGTCATTCCGTGGTTGGTGGCCATACCCTCTTCTCTCTTCAGTGGCTGCCTGTCTGACCACCTCATTAGTCAAGGTAAGCAGCCTCAGTTATCAAAGTTATTTTAAAATATATTTTATTGAAAAAGCAGCTGCATATTGTGTCTTGATCTCCTCAGGTTTTGATACAGCTTCAGTGAGGAAGTTGATGCAGGTATGATATTTGCATATAGTTTGTTTAGTCTGTGAACTTCCTTCTTGTTGCACAGTACACAAATGTCCTCCTTACACCTGTACATTTTTAACTTGTTCCATTTTTAAGTGTTTCATGTGCATTCATCTCTGTGTCAGTTTTTCTCCATGGGTATGTCCAGTGTGTTTACCCTCCTTCTGTGTGGCAACACCACCTTCCCCTGGGCTGTAGCATTTGTGTCGGCCACCATGGGCCTCACCACCTTCAGTCACAGGTACTGACACCCACTCTTGTCTTCACACTGTATCTCAGGGCTTGTTTATTATCCTTTCAGATTCAAATGTGATGTTCCATTAGGGTCTGTTTCTCAGTTTTATGTTTTTAAGTTTCATCTCGGGATACCATTTCAAATATTACTTTTGTTTTCATTAACAACAGCACAAAGCAGCTACTTGGACAATTAAAGTGCTCACACCACCTCTTCTACTAACAAATCTGCTTTAATACAAAAAGTCCCAAATTATGCTGTTGGGACTAAGCTTAACCGGGGTGGGCTTGGCAGGTGTCAGCTTTCATTGGGCATGCAGTTTGTTAAATAGTAATTGGACCCACTCTTTGCCTTTGAGTGATTGAATTTCTCTGTTGTAAACCTCTTGGCAATAACAAAGTCACAGAGAGTTTTATTTGTTAATGAAAGGTTCAAACCTGCTAAGATAATTGATTAAACTCTACTTTTGTTCTAATATTACTAAATAATGCCCACTATTGTTCTGGAAAACATGAATACCATTAATAAATCATTTATTGTGGACAATTTTCATGTCCAGATTAATGCATATTGGACATGCTTATTAGTGCCCTGTATTTATGATATGTCTAATAGTGGGTCTCAGTTAGACATTTAAATACTTGTCACAAGAATATTATTATTTCAAGGCTGTTTTTCAAAGCATTTGTCCATTTATATTAATATAAGGCTAAATAAATGGACAGCCAATTAGAGGACAAGTTAAAAAACTATTGTTGGGCAACAAGTGTTTAAGCAGAATAGAAAAACAGAAGAATGTGGCTGAAAGTTTTACGCAAACTCATCAGACATGTGGATGGTGTATGACCATGTGATTTGTTGTACGTTTCTTATTTACTTTTTTTGTCTTTGTTGTTTAGTTGCCTACAGTCTTTTCATTGTGTATTTTTTTAAATGCATATTAGTGAACAGGCAACAATGCTGTTAGTACTCCAAGTTAATGGTCATAGCTCAATGTTACACTATGATATAACTAAAAACTTAGATAGGCAAAAAGTCTGTAAACGTCAACTTCACCCCTCCTTAATTTTTGTTCTAAGCCCCTCACTGGATGAAGCATTATGCCTTTGCTTCATCTGCCACATAAATAAAAGCCTGAATCAACCGCAGGTTCAGCTGTGAGCCTTTAGCTACAGTTATGCAAGAGTAAATTGTCACCGTCACTCAGCAAAGCTGCTCATAAACAGCGACATGCTCAGCATAACAGACTGCACCTAACATGTTATAGCATCTTCAGATAATAAAGGAAAGTAAGTGGGCAAGTCAGAGTCACAAGCTTGGAGTAAAAGTACTTTCTACAGATAACATCAGTTTACTGTTGAACACCAGATGAAGATGCACAAGAATATTTAAAATTTATATTTCTAAAAAATCCTGTAATTGAAAAGAAATGTCTTCTGTTACAAGTTTGAATTTCTAAAACCTTGGCAACAATGAAAAGACAGGAGGTAGAGTAGTCTGTCTTCCTCTCAGGCCATTTCAGTTACAATATGCAAAGGCTATTTTGCAACTTTTGTCTGTGTAAAAATTAGTTTAATACCTTAGCTTACAGTTTCATATGACTATAAAAAACATCAGATCTTCCACAAGTCAAATAACAGTCAAGACATGTATCAGATTATGTACAACAGGGTTTTGAGTTTTTACCATAAAATGATGCAAAAAAAGTCTCAGAAACTGTATCTAACAAATATGATACATACGGCATTATACGGTTAAGTGATGGTTTGATTTACTCTAAATTTGTCCAGGGCACCCAGTAACACAATATTTAACTAGCTAACTTATGAAAAAAATATTATTTATGTCTGATCTGGCTTTTTTAATTATTTATTCTGGCCAAGACTGTCAAACATTGCTTTTACTTGTATGTTCAAAGATTAATTTTATCACTTTCTGTATTAACATGTTAACAACCTATACTTCTGTTACAGCGGTGTTTCTGTAAATGTTCAAGATCTTGCTCCTTCATGTGCTGGAGCTCTGTTTGGTGAGTTAAAAAAAAGAGAGGATTTTTCAAAATCACAACTAAAATGTTAAGTATGTTATAAATGTTGCATCTTATGTGCTGCTACTTTCCTCCTACAGGTGTTATGAATACATGTGGTGCATTCTCAGGTGAGTGTCTGTCAATCAATAACTGTCTGTGATAAATCTTTAAGCAGCAGTCACAATATTTAATAAAAATAGTTGACTCTCTCGTGTGAAAACAAAGTTTGAAATAATGTTTGTATGATTCAAACAGCGAACAGAGGATGACAGTAGGTGGTCCTATGAGGAACATAAAGGATGTAAAATTGTGATTATAATGTGCATTAATTCCTGTTTTTGTGCAGGAGTCCTAATGGTGTATTTCTCGGGGTATCTCATTGAGGCAACAGGCTCGTGGGCATCTGTGTTTGCCCTCATCACCACAGTCAACCTGCTGGGCCTTTTCATCTTCCTGGCTTATGCTGAAGCACGTCGGGTCGATATTGACTCTAGTAAGGTCCGCCATAACATCCACATCTAAGTCGTCAGAGGGACCATAGTGTTGTTCCCAAGCGAGATGCGACCTTGGACAATCACCAGCTAGGATATTATCCACACTGGATTATTATCCAATGGGTAACAAGCTGCACTGGGATAAAACCTGCAGAAAACATCTCAGAAAAGTCTGATTGGCTCTGTCTGGTTACGGAGTACGGTAGAAGTTACTGAGAAGCACACAGCAGACTCTGCACAACGTTACTGAAAAGTCTTAAAATGTTCCAGTCTTGAATCCTGGAAGAATGAATTTAGATGATACTTTCTAGGTTAAGTAAAATATGGGAGGAAAAGCCTAAACAGTTGCGGGCAAACTGTTCACACTTGTCTGTCTTTCGGTACAGACTGTGTTACTTCGAACTAGAAAAGTCACAGATTATTTTTCTGGTTTAGGATGTGCTCATGATGACTGTGGTAGTGTCAGGAGCTGTCTGACAGCTGCGACAGAAAAAGACGTTGTGCCTTTCTTTCCCTGCGGGGATGGGGGAGGCACACCCACTGGGTGACCCAAGGAAGGGCCAACATCTCATACCTGGAGTCTTTATTAATGTGCCCCACTCACCCGTCACTGAGAGAAATGTGTGAGAGACACCTCATTACCCAGTCACTAATTACTTGGCAGGAGCTCTAATGTTCTGTACAAGTTACTCTCTGTCGTCCTCGTCTCCATGGTTACAAGCTCACTTTATCATTTATGATGGGGTCACAGGAAACTTTATGGTAGCGATGCTTTGACTGAATTTGTTCTTTGTCTCAAGGAATGTGTTGCAAGTTGAAAGACCAAAGGTTAGCTCTTTTTTCCCTGTAATTTCCAATTTATGTATTTGGAATGTCTCTACGTTGTTTTGAGTATTCTTATGTTTATATATATGTGGCTGAAAGTCCTTTAAATGCTTTCTTTTAAGGCGAAAGAGGAGATTATGGAAATATTAAGTTATAGGACAAAATAAGTATTTTGCTAAGGTGGCAACAAATCCAGTTTGATACAGTAGGGAAAACCCAAAATAGACCCTGCTGTGTAAGTTTTTCATCCTCTTTTCTTCCTAATTGGAAAGACACCCATGTTAATTTCACGAAAACATCATAGACATATAAGAAGGATTTCCAACTATTTATTTAAAGTGGCACACCGTTATCACAGCACTTACAACCTTTCTTACTTAGGTGATGAACAGAGAGGGATGTCTGTCAGGGGAATGGCGATCGTTAGCAGAGGAGGGAGCTCATTCACTTGTCATGGTAGTACCAGAGTTAGTGTGTCTTCGCTGTCTCATTAAAGCAGTTTTAAATGCAACCGTCTCCACGTTCCACACTTGACATGATGAATGTTGCTGCAGGCGAGAAGATAAAAAATTATGTCTTGGGTTGAACACAGTTGAGGAACTGGAGTATATTTGACGTAATGATGTTACTACAGAGTATGTGGCAACTTGAATTAAAGCAAGCTGCATAATTCTGGCTGAATGTCAAAGTGAGTGTTTGCAGAGTTTAGCTGTGGCATTTAGAGCACAGTTTTAATTTCTGTTTTTCAATTTACATTAAATTTAGATGCTTGCTGATGCGTTTGAATATCTATGCATTTGTTATTTTGTGCCTGATTTCAGCAATAGAAGAATTTCAAAATGTGTTCATTTTGGTCATATAGTGTCAATTATTGATTATTGGACATTATTAGTATTTACTGCCTTTGTAGGATTTTTGTTGCTTCTAAATAACCTGTTTATTTACATACAAAGGCACATAGAGTAATTTGTGTTTGTTTTATGATTTTTTTTATGATTTATTTTCTATAGATACTTAAGTGTATTTTTCAGCATGGTTTGATCTCTGAAATGTTTATTGCAATTCATACATTGCCGGTCATTACAAATACTTGGGATGTATTTGTAGATATATTAAACAATATGTAGTAATTACTCACATTTTCCCTTTGTTTTTTCAGATTGAAGATACACTTTTTTATATAAACTAATCAGTTGCAACCTTAAAACAGTTTACTTTACAATCTTGATTCCTGGAGGCTATGTGCACTGAACCTCTGAGGGCTTATTATGGTATTTGGCACAGGAACGATGTGCTTCATCTTTTGTGCTTCAGGGTCCCCATGGTTGTCCACTAGGATTTAAATGTGGGGAGTATCAGGGCCAGGTCAGTTGGGGTCTTTGTTGTGTCCTCGATGCCATACTATGGCAGCTTTTGTGCTGTGACAGTGCATTTTGTTCTGCTGGAGGAGGCCTCTGTGCTGTAGGGGAGTTCCTTTGTCATAGGAAGGTGTGCTTACTCTGCAACATTTCTTATGTTGCTGCCATGAGTCAGTTAACTATAACCAGAGTTGGGAAAGTTACTTCTGACATGAAATATATTGTAGATTATTATTTACTCTGTCCTAAATAAAAAGGTTGTCAATATTGTTACTGTTTTGATTACCTCACTAAAGGCATGTAACCCATAGTTTGGTTAAATGTACTTTCATAAGTGATGTTTAAAGATTTGGTAATAATGTTAAAATCTGATTTCATATTGTAAATGCTTCCTCAGGTTTGACAGAGAGTAGTTCTATATTGACAGCATTTTCAATGCTTGTACCCAAGCTTTGAGGGGGGAGTGGTAGCCTAGTGTATAGAATTATGTTAGAGCCCTTTTCTGATTGAAGGACACTGAAAGGTACTTAGTCCAAGGACCGACCAGCTGGCCTGGTCTGCTACTCTGGTTGCAGGTTGCATGAGCACTAGGAAATTGCTCTGCCTGGCAAACAAGAAATGGGTCAAAATCAAAAAGAGAAAAAGATTAAGATAGCAGTAAAAATTTGAGCATGTGAGGCCAAATAAAGGGACACTGGCTAAAACCAGAAACAGTTGCTTGCAAGGAATCATACCTTAAATGATGTTGAATTATTCTGTGGCATTGCTGACCTGAAATGTTCAGAAATACACAGAAAAACTGCAAAGCCATCAGAATGATTGTTGCCATTTTTTCCTAAATCAAAAACTAAAATGGTAATTCATAACTCCTTTGTAAACACTGGTTAATAAATTTAAATGAGTTAATTTTTTTCTATTAACTGTAGTTGATTACACTTCTATTTGTTTAGTAAAACTCTTAAATGTAACTATTGCTGACGGTTACGCTTCGTTAATGCCGTAGTTGTTGTTTCTGTTAAGACACATGAACTAATTATATCTACACTTAGTGTAAGTTAGACTCTGTACCATTAAGACACAAGATATATTTATTGACATGACTGTACAGAATAATCTAACTTTACTGTTTTTTTCCAGCCTTTGGGCACACAGGGCTAGACATTTCTCAGATACTTGCTCTGGCTTTGCAGATATGTATTACATTTTTCATCCCTTTTATTTATGATATTATGTTGTCAACCTGTAAAACATTCACATGATAAATAGATTAAATTTTGTTCACCAGCATCTTGTTGTAGGTTCCTGAAGGCCTTTTGACTGAGTTTTTGATAACTTGTAATATATGTACGATACAAAATAAATGCAAAAGGATGCAGTATTCCAAAGCTTTAAAAATGTGCTGTATTTAAAAGCTATCAAATTTGAATAAATATATATTTTGTCATCTCCTGTGGTTGTTTGAGTATAGTGTGTTATCTGCATGTATTTTCTCTGTAGTTCCACAGAGAGGCAGCACAGTAACGGGAAAGAGGAGGGCACATGTCACCTCCAAACGCTAACCGTGTGATCTGCAGTGGAGGCTATCGGTGTGGTGGAACAATAACTTCTTTTAGTTTTCAGATCACTTTTAGTTTATAATTTTAAAGCAAATATTAAAGCCCCCCTACATTAAAAGACATTTCCATACAAACACTTATACTACATACATGACAAAAATCAGGGATGTTTTAGAAAAACCTGAAAAACATTTATCTGGATCAGCTGCTGAACAGGTTCTAGTGCAAGGCTGTCCTGTTCACACCAGCAGTTTACTACAGGCCCAGATCCCGAGTTGGGGCCAGCAGGACGTATGTGGTGGCACCATATGGCAGGATGCTGTGTGCCATGTTGGTTAGCTGGCACTACCCACGTGCGAATGGCCAGACGCTAGTCAACCAAACCTGCTCTTCCTCATGGGACCGAACGGCTCAGGTTGCCATGGAGACAGAGTGGCTTGTGGTTGCCTCGTGGCAATGAAAAGAAAGGGAGGAGGTCACAAGTGAGTGAAAGTAACAAGTCATTTAGAAGTCAGTGGGGTGGAGTAAGTTGGCCATGAATTTGGTCTTTGATTACAGTTCATTAAAACAACAGCCATGATGTTAAAGAAGTGGTCAGTCACTTTCTGGAGTGCTCCCACTGTCAGAAAATGGTGTTGTAAAAGCAGACATAATCATGATGAGTGGTCTAGTATTTAATTAGCAGAGATGAAACATGATGGGGAGAGTGGAGGAGAGGGGTGATTAAACCCTCCCCCAACTTGTTGGCTTGTAAAAGTAACCCAGTAAATGCTGGGCCCATCAGAGAGCCAGAGATACATGTAAATGAAATAGCCCCATTAATTAGTAATTAACATCAAGTTAATGACATTTCACTGTGTCGCCATCTCATCCTATGTCCTTCCTCTGTGGTGGCGGGGCTGTCTCCCGGGTCCCTGATCTGAATGCTAATTAGTGCAAAGCTAAACTGCCATATAGGTCTACCTAATAATAAAAAGGCCTGGTTTAAGATTGGTCATTGTGTGGGGAGGATTAATCACTTTGTAGTAATAGATCAGGAGGCTTTATAAGTCTAGCAGTCCTTAGTGAGCTGTGACACTAAAGGCCATTGACAGATTTTATGTGCTAATTGCGTTGTGCCTGTTATTTAAACATTTTCCCTCTTGACTTGGAACTACTTTTAACAATTCCCCTAGTTTTCACAATGTCTCTTAAGAAATATTTGCTCACTGAGTATAAAATAGTTTTATACGTTATATCTTGTTATTTCAGGTTTTTCGTGGTTTGATTGAGTTTGAACTCAACATGGAAACACTCATTTGCTTTGGGTTCCCTCCTGAGCTTAAATCAGCTCTGTGACAGGAGTAATTTTGCTTGATTTGACTGCGGCCTGGTGCATTATCGCTGTGAAGCGAGATGAAACATGATTTTAACACTCAGCACACAGTAGTGTTCCTGCAAAGAACAAGATTGTGAGTTCCACAATGAAGGAAATGAAATCAGACACTGACATGCAGAATGATGTCCTGCCATGCTGCCAGTCTGTGGCACTTTTTTTCTCATCTTCTACGTTCAAGCATCTCTATCTTTCTTCCTTGTTTACCCTTTTTTTCCCCTCTTTGTCCAAATTCAGTTTGATAAATACTTGACCCTTAAAGCGAGCCTCTCACAGCCAAGCACATTCACCATTACCACAACATCACACAAAAACTGACTCACCCATACACACACACAACCAAAATATGTTGATTTTCTGTCAATTAAACCCCTTCAGCTGTTTGCCTCCTGTTAGACATATGGCCTGTGTTAAATCTAAAGAGCAAATGGAGCCACTATTGAAGGGGCATCATTTTAATGGAACCCTGAGGGACAAGACCCACACCTGTGCAATAATAACATTAAACCATGCTCAATCCATTGGCCAGATGAGGACAGTGTTGGTTTGCATGTAGACCCATCTACATGGTATGTAGTGTGTTATAATTCAGATTTACCTCACTGACAGAAATATTGTCTTTACAGAACAATTATATCTAGCTTTTCTTTTTTTTTTTTTTGAGAAACTAGCATTGCAGTAATTTATTATTTTTATTTATTTTTTCACATAGAGCCCTAGTTTGAGTTTAATCCTTCTTTATAGTAATGTTTTATTTTTCCAGAGTCTCTAAAGGAGACAGGATGCTCAGGCTGTTTTCAGCCTCTAATACCTGCTATTATATAAGCCAAAAAAGCAAAGATACAACTGCACTCCAGCACTCTACCCTGCAGTCAGAGTGAGAGTGTAATATTTTTCCCCTTTTTTGCCAAATGAATGGTTGTGTAGTTCACAGGTCTTTTGCTGGAAACACAGACAAATGGTCAGGCAAATGTTTAGAAATATCATTTTAGAAAACAATATGGTAATGTGCCTTTGGCAGGGAGTGTCAGATGTTATTTTTTTTATATCAAAAAGAGAATAAATTAAATGTTTAAAGGAGGTGAATGTTTACAATGTTTTCTGGACACCTCTATCATCGAACCAACCTTCATCTTTGCCGGTTTATCCCAATGCATGATCGTAGACAGAGACTTTTAGTAAATGTGAAATGTTTCTTTTTTCTTTCTTTTTAATTGTCTTGCAGTTAGTAGTAGCGATTTAATCAGTGTATTGCTTTATAAATCATTTAGTATTGTTTGAAAAAAGTAAAACATCCAGTTTGCAGTAGTTTTGCTAACCAGGTCTGATCTTGTTAAACAGCATTAGACAAAGAAAATCAGAAAATCCATTCACTACAGAGGCCCATGCAACCAATATATTGTATATTTCTTTTACAGTTTTTGAATACTTTTCAAGCAGACTTCTACTTTCAGTACTAAATTGTACATGTAAGGAAAACTAAATGACAACTTGAATGAGTAGGAAGGTAAATTTGTGATATTGCAATATATCACGAGCCTGACAGGGTGATGTTTTGTATTGCAATTTAATCTGGTATATATTGTTATAATGCTGTCTTGTTTTGTTTGATGCTGGAAAATATTTTGTGAGGCAAAGTTAACATCTTTACATTAAGCAGTAGTTGAAAATAGAGAAAATTAGCAAAGCTTCAGACTGAAAAGTGTTATTTTTAGCTAGAAATAGACCAAAAATGGAATTTTAATTGTTTAAAAAAGAGTTTACCAATATCTTTAACTCAACAATAATAGTGGCTTATTATTTTAGGTTTTTATAGATCCTTCTCCATTCCACAAAAGTACCAGATGATTATCTATTGCAACAGATCAGCAGTGTATAAAAACAGTTACAGGAGATTTGCAAGTTTAGTCAAGAGAAAACCAAAATAAGAAAATGCTGTTAAATATTTCTCTTTTGCTCGTTACATTCACTTGTAGGCCCTGATAATATGCAGCATTCTGTTTGTGCATGCACATGAAGAGGTTAAATACCCTACCCCTGTTGCCACCCTCACCCAACCCCCTCTGTACTCCCCCCTCCACTCATCTGTTCCAGCCTTTCCCAGCTTCACACTGCTCACATCTCCAGCACCACCAGATCTCCCCTTTTTTCCTGCTTGCTCTTTACTAAAGTTTGGCTGTCAATCAGCAGTGGCCTCAGGCAACAGGCACTGATGAAAAGACCCCTGAGACAAGGAGACCCAAATTAGATTTCAATAAGGATGTTGAATATTCATATCAGGGAAACATCTAAAGGTAAATGCTTTTTGATCTCCTCACACAAATATCACTTGTGTGCATGCCCAGGTCCTGGCGCTCTGGTTCTACAGCGTTTTCTCCCCCAGCCTGGTCCGGCCCCGGCCTCGGCTCTGTCTCACTCCTCAGGGGATGCAGCGGAATAATGATGATGGTGCTACAAAGGAGAAAAAAAAGCCATAATGAATGTTTATACTAAAGGGACCCAATAGAAAGGGCATCCGTACTAAGTATTCAGTAATTAGTATTTAGCAGAAGTTGATCGTTGAGTGCACACATTCAAACACATGGTGACATACACACAGCACACGTATTCAGGGCAGAATCACTGAGGCATTTTCATTTATTGTCTAAACTTTAGACAGGAGAACCTCCCTTGACAGCAGCAGCCAAAACATAGTTTTATTTCTCCTGTCAACATGTTTACTTTACTTTAGTAATTGACTCACTTTGGGCCTTTCCCCACAAAAATGTCAATAGAATGCACAAGTGAGGTGGTTTATTTTTATTATGAACTTATTTGTGTTCTGTTCCTCACCCACTCTGTGCTGAATGATAATTATCATTTTGACACACAGTAAATAATTTTGCATGTCTGAACAAGTCATTTTGTCTTGCCTTTATGTGCTTTTTGCTTCCAAATTGTACTTACTATGACAACTTAAAAAAAAAAGAAAAAGAAAGGCCAGCGTGCCCCTAATACCCAGAAAAAACTGCCATCACTTCCATCTTGGTGGAGATGGAAATGTGTGATAGCGGTGGATGTGGGGACAATGGGCGACTGCCTCAGGCTCTTTTCCCCACAGAGTCCACTCCACTCAGGACCACTTGGAAGCGAGTTCTAAAATCAGAGCAAAGGATGGGAACACCATCTCTTCTTGATGCAGCAAAGGAGCACGCAGCTATTAGTCTGTGTCAACTTCTATCTCAAGTAATGTGTCAAGAGTGATCATGATAGTTGCAAACGAGCCAGTGTTGCACATGATGCAGAAAGACAAGTCAACTCATCATTCAGAGAAGCCACTAAAATGACATTCATTCTCATCTTACATTATACTTTTCTCTTGTTATCTGTATTGCTCTGTGTTTCTTTCAACCTCCCCCGCCCCTTCCTTACAACATGATGGTCAGTCTATTGCCAGGCAATCTGGTCTGTGATGTTGTTCACACCATCATCGAGCCAAAAAGGAGTTAAAAAAAAATCTTTGACAAGATATGATGACTTACCCAGGTGGTGTGTTTCACTGGTCTCTTAGTCTTATGAGTGAGGACAGCCAAGCAAGGTATGTGTGTGTATATGCCAGTGTGTGTTCCTACAGTATATGATGGTGTGTTTACCTCAGGCCCTGTGCTGCGATGCTGTGATGCTGAGTGTCACCCTACTCCGGCCTAAGCCCTGCAGCTAGAGAAACCAGCTGTGAAGCTGACAGGTTTGTCTTCTGCACTCACCTACACTATTTCCTCCCCTCAACACACACACACACACACATGCACATATTGAGCCACATGCACACAGTGAAGCACATACACAGAAGCACACTCTTTCATGGCCTGAGGTTTAAGTACACATGCACACACAGCTCCCCCCTCACCCTACTCACATCCACACATATCCACAGACCATCACACAAGCTGCAGGCAGTCTCTCTTGTGCCAGCTACAAACACAGAGCAAAAGGAATATGCTTATAGAGATCTGGTATACAGTAGCCATTCACTCAACACAAACATTTTGTTTAAAACGAGCAAAGGTATTCCAAGTGAAACAAGCTTAAAAAATTTCTTTGCATCAGTTTTCATCTTCAACATGTTAGCACTTTAATGGACAACATTAAAATCAACATAATTATTATTAAGGTGTACATAAGAAATTGGAAGGATTTAAGGTTGTTTCCTGCATGTGAAAATAGATGTCAGAGCTTTTTGCTCAAGAAGACCAGCAGCAAATAAGTTTTGATCAGTTAAATTATGATCCAATGTGATATAGGTGACTATGCATACAAAAGTTGATTTATAAGTCTGTATTGAACTTGGTTAACTGCTAAAATAAAAATTCACACCTTTGCTTTAAATGTATTTCTCTTAAATATTCAGAGGATCGAAGCATGCACTGCCTTCACGGTAATGTCATGAATTTAAAGCCCCAAAAATTCAACATGCTTTAAGCTATTGTCTTTTAAACATTTTATGTGCCGTAACATAAAAAATTGTTATCTACAATGAAATGCTGAACCCAACAAAGTCAAACACAATGGAGAATTTAGATGATCAAATATAGTATGACCTATTTTTCCCATCTGAATCCATGAATTCTGCAGTATACAAATGTAGCACATACTTGTCTGTGTGTATCATGGGTCAGTGAGGACACACAACATTGCCACAAGCACCTGAACTTGTGGTCCATCCAGGAAAAGCTCAGGAGTTACCCTCGGGAGATGCTGCCTCCTATGGTAACTTTCCCCCACATCTAACCCTCACCTAGCTTACACACACACACACACAAGCACACGAAATTGACACACAGTAGTGAAGGATGCCATGTGTATCCAGGTGTCTGGCTGTGCTGTAGCGCCCTTCAGATGTCACAACGACAGAAATCAGTGTTCTGACCAGAAAGTCTGCAGGCAGCATGCGCGTGCTAGCGTGCCACGCTTGTGCACGCAGTTGTGTGCATGCATGTTGTCGTATCTCCACACACATTTGTATTCGTATGCCTCTGTGTGTGCTCACGGTTACCTATTCCTAGAGGGTGGGGGGTGAGGAAAAACAAGTGAGAAAACAGCAAAACAAGTTAAGAGACAATGAAGAAAGCAACACTGGCACCTGTTTCCCCTGGTGTGGTGGGCAAAGAATCCACCTCGGAAATTACACTGACTGGTCCTTCGATGTCACTACAAAAAGAACTGATCCTTTTATTTCTAGATATTTAAGCGAAATAGCATACACCCCAGTACACTTTCGCCACCCTTTATACCCTCCATAAACATGCTCGCATCCTACCACACATGCACACCTTTTTTGGTTCAGTTATGTGGCCAGATGTCCAAGTTGACATAGCGCTTAAGGCGTTTGACTGGATGAAACAGTGCGTTGGCTGTGGGTAAAGAGGGATTAAAACAAGGCCTGAGGCACTTGTGTTATATTGAAAACATCCTGGGCTGCTTTGTATGGAGATTTGCATACATTGGGGTCTGTGCAGCTACGGCCCATCTGCTGAAGTGCATTGTCCCTAAACAACAAAGTGTGTTTAAATATTTCACATCTCCATCTACTGGGACAGAGGTAAATAAAAAATGAGTCGAGAGTGAATGAGGAAAATAGGGGGAGATAGGGAGGGGGACAAAAAGGGAATGGGTAGATTGGCACAGCTTTGGATTTGAACTGCTCCCAATTGTGCCTCAGTCAGAGCCACAGTAAATAACACTATTGTTGGCCAGAATCTGGGAAAGTGAAGAGAATCTAAATATAATACTTTGTAAATCTAATATCTACTGGAAAAGATAGTTTTCTGATTACAGAACTGAAGATTTGAATTATGTGTATCTACAGTCACAAAGCTATGAGAAGTGAAAAAATGTAACAGTTTTTTCAGTTGTTAGATTTCAATTGATGGGTAGAAGAAATATTTGTACATGTAAGCGTAGTTATTAATCATCCTCCACTCAATTTGGTAAAATCCCCTATATGTAAATGGTGGCACAACAAATTCCACAAAACATTTTCAAACAGTTTACTCTAATTATCCTACTAAGTAAACAAAGACAATATTTTTGCTTAAATTTAAGAAGAAATCCTCAAAATAAGTACTGAGAAAGTTAAAAACTTAAAGTACAGATCAGATATCAGCCACCGCTTTATAGGAGCTCTAAAGATGACAGTTATGGTGTTGTGCAGCTAAACATCTGTCAAACATCAAAATCTAGAGCTCCTTCAACACTGAGAACAACTAAAGTGTTCAGATGATCATATTTGTATTTTGATGAAAAAAAAATATATAGTGACAATTAGAATTATCTAAAAGAGCGTCAGTGTTTCTCTGTTAAAAGACTTGCATCATATTTAGTTATATAGTGATACCGAACAGAAATTTTAACTCTATATTAATATTTCTTGCACAAGTTGCAGTACTGTTAACTATGAAAGACACAAGGAGTTCTGGTTGAACAAAACTCCATAGCAGACAGTTTGTTGCAGTCTGGTTCAGTGACAAGTCATCTTTCTACCCCAAAACCTCTTTATTGTATTAATGTCATAACTCTGTACTTCTGTGACATTTAATGGCACTGTAAAATTAGATAATTACTGTAATATATCTGTGTACTCATGCCCGTTTCCGAGGTCAGAAACATAAAAATTAACGAGGAACAAGTAAGAGGAAAGGGGCAGAGAAAAGAGATTAAAATGTGTATGAGAGTTTAAAGTGGCCAAGGTGGCAAAAGTTAGTTCTATTAATGCAAAAGAGAGAGGAAAAAAAAAGCTCAGTCTGAAGTTACTTTGACATCCAATGTTTATGCATCCTTTCCCAATAACCCTGCATTTTTATTTTCACTCTCCTCTCCCCGTGTGTCTCCCATTTCAACCAAAACACACATCTAATGAAAAACATGCTCAGGGCAGTGGATGGTGGATGGAACAGTAAGGTGGTTTAACGGCGGGACGGTTTGTGTGTAGGCTGGACAGCCTGGTGCAGCCTCCGTCTTCACAACATGCACACTCAAACATTTGCACGTACACACACACAGATACAGACACATACACACACTGACACCAAATAACTGAAAAAAAAAAGAAAGAAAAAAAAATAAAACAGCCAAGATGGACGTGAGGAACATGTTGCTTGCACGGGGGAGGATTTTGGAAAGAAGAGCGTGGTCAATCTGTTTGTTTCTCTGCCACATCCAAGAAGAGTGATAATTTCATTTTCTCATCATTATTCTCTCCCTTTTATTTTCCTCCTAATGTCTGATTTTGCTAAGGTTTATGTCTATGAAAAGAGCATATCGGACAATGCATTTTATTTACATTCCAATAAAATGTTGCATTCAATGCCACATAGTGAGACATAAAACATTAATACAGACAGAGCCATTAGTGATACTTTGCATCTTAAACCTCTGCTTTATCTTTCAACATTTTCGGTCATCTCATTCTGTCTCATAAATCTGATCATTCATGCAAACTATTTAACTGTGGAAGGTCACAGTTAGAGAGTCTGTGAAGAAGTTTAACAGACACACATTAACCCCCCATTTAATCAGGATTACAGAGAACAAGTACACATTATTTAACACACATCACAGTGCACAACAGCAGAAGGAAAATATGGGACACACACATACACACACACAAACACAAATCCAGCACAATCAATCTAATGGTGTGCATTAGTTAACTGCCAAATGTTGGGCTTTTTATGGCAGGATCACCCGTCCCTTGAAAAGATAAATACGGTGCACAGATCCCAGTAATTACAGCAATCCCCTTACAGCACACAGAGATCGTCCTCACTCACCAGCCCCTCTGGAGTGCTGTCGTCCTGTAGATTAAGTCATTTAGGACAGTTTTAGGGCATCAAGCTGACTGACAGAAGAGGTGCTGGTAGAGAAGAGACAAAGGGAGGATGAGGACTGGTGTGTTTATATGTGTTATGGTGTGTTGGAAAAAAAATTAATGGGGGATGGGGCCGTTGGTATTGCAGAAAGTTGTAGACACAGCAGATAAAATGAATAGCACAACACAGTGAAATGCATGTTGACACATCTGTAGTATGTAGGAAAACACATTCAATCTGATATTGCTCCGTAGGGTTCCAGAAATGCCCACAGCTCATCTCAGGTTATGTCAGCATTAAAATAACCTTCCCACTGAAGAATGAATTAACTAATATAATTTGTCTGGGTGAGAAATGTGGAAAGAAGGAGACTTTATTTTTTTAATGACCATACATGTTACCATTTAAATTAAAGAATTAAACCTGCAACTCCACAAGTTATGTTAAAAAGAAAATCTTTTAATTATGTACATATAGATCAAACAAAGTCTTTTATTTATTTGAGTAAAATAAAATACAACTATGTAGCAGAAGTCAGAAACTATATTTTGTTTTGACGCTTTTAGATTTTTTAAGGTCATCGTATGTACTCTTAATGACTTGAAAGATGCACTGTTGCAAGGTGTTGACTAAAGTTGCATGCTGTGTGTATCCTTGAGGTTCAGCTAAATACATTTATTCACTTAATAAAATAAAGCAGATTTTCTGAATTTTCCTGTTTTCTCTTTTGTTTGCAGTGTTCTTCACAGCTTTTGCATTATTTCTTGATGCTTCACAAATCTTTTTAATTGTTTATTTTTTTATTACTATGAGCCTAGACATAAAAATAACTAAATAACAGGCTAGTCCCAAAAGGATTTTCAAGAGCTTTTACAAGTAGAAAGGTTCACACTCGGTAGTTGGCGGGTATAAAATGTTTTCCATTTTTTGCCTTTTGATTTACTCTGGGATCTGGCTGAAGGAGAGTTGAGGCATTTCTCCTATACCTCTAACACCCAGTATATCTCATCATCCTGGTAATCTGAAAACTGAACTTTCTGCCATGCAGAATGCTATGAAGTTTTCCCCTAAACATAACAGAGTAGTTTTGATACCTAAGCCTAACCAAACAGCATTAGTAAATGGAAAATGAAAACAAATGTAAAGTATGAAATTAAAACAAAATGAAGTTTGAAAGTAATGGGCTGGGACAAACTAAATGTACTCTTCTGGATGAAGTTGTGTGTCGTATTCTTCTGTTGCTCAGCAGCTCCTACTCAAGCGATGCAAAAACAATGAAAGTCAAGCCTATGATCAGGAATCAATACTTACTGTTTTGTTCCTATTTTGCAAACAATGTTAAAATTGTGACGCTTTTCACGTGGGTCCGTGTGTGAGTGTAAAGGTCAGTGATGGGCGCACTTTAACGAAGGGAACTGAGTAAAGCCTTCAGGCCTTTCAGGGCAATTGATGTCCAGCGGTGCCTCAAGAACACTAACTCACACAGCTCTCATAGTGCAGCTAAAACTCTCATTAGTTTAAGTGTGTTAGAGTTCTCTACCTCTGCTCTCTTCCGACTACCCAGAGCAGCACAGGGCCAAACCTCATCTGATGCCTTCCACTACAAGCTTACAGGCTTGTAAATGTCCATGTCTTCAAGAATACACAAATACATACAAAAATAAATTTTACACATTAGTTTCTCATCTCCTCTTTTCCTTTTTTTTCTTTTGTTTTATTTTTATTTTTTATTTCTTGTAACATGCACATAAGCATGAGCATGCAGCTTAACAGCACGGCCTAATGAGGTCTGAAATATGAGTGCTAAACATTTGTTTGAACAGATGTGGATTAATGTTCATCTTTTCTTCAAGCCAGAGATTAAACCTGATTTACCGCCTAACAGGTTTTAGTTTTGTTCTATTTTATTTCAGAGAGATAAAATGAAGAGATGATTTAAATGACACTGAAAGAGAAACAAAGGAAGAAAGCATAGCAATTGTCTGATTGTGTCTCCTACTTAAGGGGAAGTTGCCAGAAAAAGCCAGACAGTGAAAGTGGAAAGAACAAAGCAAAAAAAAAAAAAAAAAAAAAAGCAAAACATGGATTGGATGGAAGGGGAGGCAGAGGGAATCGTCAGATGCTCCTCATTCCTGTTGTGGGTAGCTGAAATGAAAAAGGAGAAATTTGAGTCATAGGGAATCAGAAATGTCAACAGATTGAGTCAGAGCAGAGCTGGGACCGTCTGGAAGGAGAGAGTATCAACACTGGCTGAGGGGCACACAAGATTTTGGGACCGTCGCTGAGCTAATGGCAAAATTATTGGACATTATGTGTGCTTGTGTGGATGTGTGTGTATGTGTTGCATGGGGGCGGATGTGGGATTGGCTTAGTCTGCTGTCTATAATGAATGGTTAATGTTAGTCGGGAAAAAAAATGAATACGGTCACCATCTGCTCGATCAAAGTCTGCATTCTGTGCATGTGTGTGTGTACATTTGTGTGTATGACAATCATGAAGACACACAATGTGCTCTTGGAGAGGGATTTGGAAATATGGAAGGGAAGAAAAAGAGGAGGGAGTAGCTAACAGAAGAAAGGCATGCAACAAAAACCTGCACTTGCACTGAGGAAGACAGAAGAAAAGGGATGGAAAAACAGACAAATCATGTTCTTGCAGGCAACATCACATGCACGCTCAGGTGTGTAGCAGAGATGCAGTTACAGGTGATCAGAAATTGGGCTAAAGTTATAAATTCTTCATTATTTCAGATCAATTCTTTCTCACTTTCTTCATCAACATGTAGCTAGTAGCTGACAACATGTGCACTTAATACATGCACAAACATTTACAGAACAGAATAAAGAAGTACAAAGACTTTCATTACAGTCCAAAATAAGAGTGCATACCATTACTATATAACTGAGTGAAAGAGGAGAATCAGTGAACTGATTTAAAATAAATAAACAGTTATGCAGAACAGATCTTTTTATTATTCTTGCTTGTTATTATTAATGCTATCACAAGTTTAATTGGGCAACTGGTGATGAACTAATTGTATATTATTAGGTAGTTTATTGCGGGACATTGTTTTGTTTTGCTGGGTTTAATTTGCTAATGTTTATTTCTAGTATATAATGAATTAGAAGAAGTAGCAAATTACTGGCAAACACTGACATTTTCTTCATACCAGGGCAACTATAACAGGAAGTCTTCTTTACATCTTTGCCATTATTGTCTTATTCTCATAAACTCCCAGTTTGTGTATCAAAATGTGCTTTTTTTTCTTAAACCAACAATAATAAAACATTTAAACTTTGTGTTTTGACAGTTAGCTCAATGTTGGCTCATTGAAACCCTCAGAGTTGATTCTCTAACTCAAGTTTCTCTGAAGTCTTTGAACCGGTCCAATAAAGCTTCTTTTATATCTGGAGACAATCATTTTTCATGCATTTGGACAAGAAAATAACATCTAATCATTTAATTTCATGGTGTCTGATGAAACAGTGACAAAAGAGATATTTATCAGTTTTAGCGGGAAAAAAATAAGTTTGAACCTTTTTAATTATTGTGCACCTCTGCTTACTGTCACTGGCTGGATTTAGGCATTTAAATTTGTGGTTGGCTTTAAGCATTAAAATGTTTTGGGTTTAAGAAATACACAGATTTTAACATCAAAATCTACATTTTTGGGTTTTATATATATATATATATATATATATATATATATATATATGAAGAGTATATGAAGTGAAGTGTAAACAGGACTTTACAAAAACTGGGAAATATAGCTTCATAACTTAATATAGCTTCATAACTTCATAAATGATGTCACTTCATAAAAATAACGTCTACATTTCTGGAATTCAGACCAATGTTGGTATATTGTTTATTTGTCTGTTTATTTATAAACTATTTGAAAATGTTATTTGTTTACTTATTTATTAATTAATCAATTAAATAATTAACTAACTTATGCATTTTTTGTTGCTGCTGTCTGATTTTTAAATTAAATTGAATTTTAAAATAAAATTTTGAATTTAAAATACTTATTTATCATTGCTAAGGTACCATCAATTTCTGTTTTGTATTAACTTTGGTATATAAGTTATAATACTATACAACAGGTATTAGAGAGAGATGAAATGTGTGTGTGTGTGTGTGTGTGTGTGTGTGTGTGTGTGTGTGTGTGTGTGTGTGTGTGTGTGTCTGTGGGGGGGTATAATATTATGGGGCTATCTCTTGGATTATACTGTGGATCCTTGCACTGTAATCTAAAATCAATAAAAGACAGTATTAAAAAATTAGAATCTTGTTAGTCTGATGAAAGCTGTGCTGCTTAAAGATTAAGATCCACACCACTTATAATCCAGAACCGATGAAGATTTTGAGAATCCCTGCACTCCATGTTTGTATATTATATCAATTGTCAGTGTACCGAAACAGGAAGCTAAAGACTTCCCCCTCTATAGAAAACCAGAATCTAAAAAGCCCAGTTTAATATGAAATAGCAAAAAAAAAAAAAAAATTGAAACCTTGAATAAAAGGGGTTTAAACATTTTGATAAGCTTTGGTGAAGCTTTATTTTGCACTTTGAGTTTAGAGAATATTAGGATCATTTTAAAGAGTGGGGCAAATCTAAAGGAAAAGCAGTGTTTGGTCTTGAGATCAGCCCATAAAATTTCATAATACATTTGGCATAGTGTGAGAGTTACAATGGCTTTGAAAGACTGATATGCAGACACAAAATATTAATCACACAGTTAGAAATGCAGTTTAAATGCTCTAACATGACTGAATTTGACACCTCTGCAGATATCTGTTACTGGACTACTGTTTGAATACACTGTAACAGTATTTAAAGCTTTAGGGAGATTACAAGTGTTGAGGACACCAGAACAGCATCATCCCCGACTGTGCTCAAACACACACGCATTCTCTCGCCCACTCGCACAGCAACAAACAAAAATGCTTTATTATTATTGTTATTATTTAATCATTATTATTTTTACTCATGAACATTTCAAATTTTTGAAACACCACGTCCTTTTAGTTTTCCTGCACCGTCATGATGTTTGAGATCAGCAACAGAGAAAAACTGCTGCATTGCTAAAACAGTTAAGGTACAACTCTGAATACTGGGTTGATAAGTAAATACAGCCTACATCGATAATCCTCATGTTGCCAGCACTCTTGTATTATGCAGATAGCTACATACACACACACACCCCTGTGCACACAATGACACACACACGCGCACACACACATACACACACACTGCCAGGTTGTGATTAAATTCTCTCTGGCCTATGATCCCCCTCTAAATCTTTGCAATTTTCATTTTATGCAGCTTTAATATGGATCATAGTTGCTCTGAGAGTGCCCCATCTCCTAATCTGGAGCAATCTGAGCTGAGCCTGGCTGGGTTAACAGCTGACGCTAAGCCAACCAGTCACACTCGACTAGCTAGCAAGTCTATCACAAACCTCTGTGCAGCCAGTAGGCCTGAGAATGGAGAAGTTAGAGATATTTAAGAAAAGGCTTAGTGAAGTAGTTTTGCATATAAGCAGACCAAATCAAAAATAGATGATAAAAAATAAACTAAAAAAAAGGGCAGATTATGGGAGTAAATGGAAAACCATGTAGAAACTTAAAGATGCAACCGTAGTTTTACCTGTGATAATAAATGCATTGCATGAGCATACAAATAAATCTGCTTGGGTTCTGATGTAAAAAGGACTGGCTGAGTGTTTGTAAGGGCACTAACAAGACATGAAGGGAGGGGCTGAGTGGTCTGTTAAGGTCATGGAGCTGCCTTGTGTTTGGGTGGAGTATGGTGTCTGTATCAGGGCATGTTAGATTCATGTACACAAGCAGTTTCACATGATATCCATCAGTACATGCAAGCACATAGAGTAAATACCCAGACACACATACACACACATAGGATGACCCGGTTTTTCAGAGCAATGAGAAGGGGGCATAAGAAGATTAAGTCATTAAGTATACACTGTTAAAAAATGTATATTAATATTGTAATGCTTCCATCCAGGAATTCCATACTTGCTGGACAACCTATTTTGAATTCATACTCAGTGTTTGTGTTGAATTTTAAAAAGATGCATTTTTGTTCTGCATCTGCATTCTGATATTGCTCAGTTCACTCAATTATGATTAAAATGTCACATTAAAATACCACGGAATAAGCAGCTGAAGCGTTGGGCCAGGAGCAGGCACCCTGCTGGGACTCATGTAAATAATACTGCTGCTGATGGAAGGAAACCGGTAAACTGAGCAAAGCTAATGCTAGGCTTAACTCTCTTTGGCTTTGTGTTTTTACCCAACACACACTCACATAAACACACATATCTGTAGCACAGTGCACTTCATTTCAACTTTTCTTTGTCTGTATTATACTGAAGTCTCTCAGTTTGCCCTTTAGTGACTATCCTCCAATTATTAGAGTCTAAATGTAAATGTTCATACAGCAAACCCAGATAGACATCAGGGGAACACATTTTATGAACATAGAATACTAGTAGGGACACACTAGGGATGACCATTTCCACTGAATGACATAAAACAATAATCCCAATTCAAATTAACCGTTGCATGAATATGCACATTGTTGGAGACATAGTTTATCTACAGTACATGGCATTTGTTTAACAATAATTTGTCCTTTTTCTGCCTAGGGCTCCTCTAACTGATCCATCTTTGCTAACATCCTATAATGAATTAAATGTCCTCCCAAACACTAAAACCTACCAACCCTAACATCCTGTCTTCTAACCCTCTACGCTTTCTACTTAATTTTGACATCTCTGGTGGCAAAACCTTGCAGCATAAGTCAAAAAATACACTTCCTTTTAATGCTCAACAAGGCAAATAGCTCCGTTATTTAACATAATTGTTCAGACACATGTTTACTACACCTGCTACCAGATGATTCCCCTTGATGAAAAGCACCAGCAAGACCAGACTGTAGTACTGAACCAAACTTCTTGATTTGCTGGATAGAAAGAATAAACATGGTTCAGCTCACTAATTTAATTTTAACTTCCTTGTCTTCTGTCTCTTCCATCCTGCTTGCAACCTGTAAATTGTGCACAGGTATATTGAAGGATGTCACAGCTCCAAAAATGCATCAGCAGGACAAAAGATAAAGAGGAGTTGAGGCTTGCTGGGAGAACTAGAAAAGAGGATAAACCAAAGTCATCATTATACTTTTTTGTGGAATCAGTCAAATTTGAAGGGACTTGACACATTTATCCCAGAAATGCACCAAATCACAAGTAAATGTTTGCATTGTTACAAATGTGTTTAATGCTCATCTGACAGAAATACATAAATGAGTAAATACAGCTGTAGGCTTCAACAAACTGGTATCATGATGCAGCTATGTCATGTGTCATATTTAATTGCCTTCAGTTCAAACGGATGTAACTTAAGCAAGTATATTTAATTTTGTTAAATGTCTGTCACCTCAGCTTATTGTTCTTGTGTGTGTCCTCAACTCCTTTTCACGTGTCTCCAGAGGGAAGAACTAAGACTAAGAGTTGAGAGAAAAAGAAAAGTGTGTGCAAATTGGGAAATAGAATAAGGGGAATAAAAGTTAGTATGATGGATAGCTTGCATTTTATGTAAAGATTGCAGCAGGATAAAGGAAACGACTGCGACATTTCATATATAACTTAAGGTTATTAAATCCAGAACACTGGACATCTGATAAAATTTGCCCATAAACTGCCCTTCCCAGGCTGCCCTTGCAGATGCCATACACATGCTATCTGAAAAAACCTAATGAAGGACTTTGTTCAACTTTTTCTTATAGCACCTCTACTGAACACAATTGGTGCTCCCAAATGAAGTTTCGCTGGCATCCATCTTGTACCCCGTCTCTTCTCTGAGCTCTCTCCAGCCAGTAAAAGTCAGTCCGATGTTGATTCTTCTATTATCTCTTGCTGTGTCACTTTCTTTCTTTCATTTCCTTGCTTCCTCTGATAACATCCTCTTGTGTTTCTTTGCTGAATCAGGCATTCAAGTCCAAAATGGCCAGTGTGTTTATATCCAGCTGCTGGTGTGTGACACGACGCCATAAAGCAAAACATAACTGTAACATAATGTTCTGTGGTAGACAAGGGAGTTCACCACACTTCAACTTTTTTAGATTATAAATTTCAGTTTCATGGTCTGCTGTGCAATGACAACACAAAATTATTGTCAATGTGCCATAAAAACAGGTCAGAAGCATAGAGTTTTATAATTGGAAAGTTGTGTAGTGTTATTTTAAATAAAAAATTACTCAGTCATAAGAGTTAGATCTGACGGCTGGATAGCTCAGTTGGCAGAACGTCCGTCTTCCATGTTGGAGACCAGAGTTTGACCCTAACTACTCGCTTTGGATAAAAGCATCTGCTAAATGACTGTAATGTAAAGGATTTGACATTGTGTTATGAGCAGGATATTGACAAGTTTATTTTTGTTTTTAGTTTTAAGTTATGGAAGATAAATAGGACCACAAACAGCCCAGCAGACCTAATACCCACATCCAGTCCCCATCATTAAAGAACACAACCCAAAGTAAAATGCATACTAATTATTGTTAATAAATAGCACAAATATCCCACCATAGACATGCATTAAAGTTCTTTGTAGCATAGCAGCAATGGTAGTACCAACAAACGTGTCCCCCCTCTTTGCTGACAGAATATTAAGACCACTTTTTGCCTGTCGGGAAGTGGATAAATGCAGGTTCACTTCTGTGAACATGATTAAATCACACAATAACCTCCTTCCTCTTATCAAATCCTCTTAAGCAGGCTGTATTACATATCTGCCAAACAAAGGAAACTCAATCAGAACAATCAACCTAGCCAGGCCAAGCCCACCCCACCAGCTTGTCTGATCCCATTGTCGTGATTAAAATGAAAATGGAGCCAGGACATTACCAGAAATCCCATGTTCACCTTATAAGGAAGATCAGAAACGTGTGCACGTGTGTATGTGTCTGTGTGTGTGTTAGGGTAACTTCATGTTAATCATGTAGTGGGGACATAATTCTGTTTACAAAGTGGCATTGTGAGGACTAGTGTCACTTTTGCATCACCATAATGAACACATATGAAGACTGGATTTAGGAGTTAGACACTTAGGGTTAGGGGACTTTAAAGGATGTATTGTAATGTTCTTTGAGTTGATGCAAATATGGCTTGCACGCACATGTCCGGGCTGTCTAATTCCCTGGCTTGGATCACAAAGCTCAGTTGTCATTATTTGAAATATTAATAGAAAAAAAGATTTAGATTGATGGGATTGGATTAATAATATCTAGTGTTTTTATTCTCTGGCAGTAATAAATCAGTTTGTATCTGTACGGTGTGTTTTTGGGAAAACATGTTTTCAATATGCAGCATGGCAACATGCAATCACCTGTATGGTCATTTCTCTTCTACAAAACACATCAACAATGTTACAAAATATGCCAGTGCAATATAGAATTTTTATTTAGACTAATCAGATAACAGTTAACATGACTAGGTACAATCTCATAATGCTACTTTGTATGGCAATTTAAAAAAGATTAAATAATCAAAATAATAAATTAACAGAAAATAAGTTTTGAGTCCTTTGTTTAACCAACAGTTCATAACAGTAAAAAATCTTTGATCTGGAAAACTGCTGCATGTATATAAACCAGAACAGCCCACAACAAAAAGTACCTCCTGATATGGAACATGCAAGTCACTGTTACAGGCCACTGATAAACTATGTAATTCTTGTGTGTACATGAGTGTGTGAGGAAGGACTGCCCTCTTCAGAAAACCATGTATACGTGTGTGTGTGTGTGTGTGTGTACATGTCTCCTGGGCTGGCCTACAGTAAGAGGCACACTTCACATTACTGTTGCTCCAGTTCACTTCCTGGGATAATCCTTAACGCAACAGAGGGAGCGGCAGGCGACCTGGACCAGCAGTGTTACAGTATGGGGCTCCATTAACAAACAAACACACATATATACACATACTCGCACATACGGAGTCATCCATTCATAAATAATATCAATATGACCCTCCCTTCACCCTTCACTCCTTCCTTCTGCTTAATCTCCTCTCCTCTGAGATATTTCTCCATCTTTCCCTCCCCTCTTTAACTCTTAGTGAAACATATTGTAACGCTGCAGCCAGAGATGAATGAGTGTCATTCATCTGTAGCCCCAAAGTCATCTCCTCCATTAACAGCACTGTCTAATTAAACCTGCAAATGACAAACACAAAGCTACAAACACTGGCTGTGCCCTAATGGCTTGCTGTAGCAGGAGACTGATGGGCAGCTGTCTTATGTCCATCCTCTGTGCAGATCAACCTTGAGACGGGAGACCTCGGGGATGACAATTGGACCACTGAGATAACTCTGGAAGGTTAGCAGAGCATTGATAATGAATGATTTATATACAAAGGCCTAGCTGTTAGATAAGTTAATTGATTCATTAGTTGAGAACAATAGTCTTTTAACAAGGTGATGTCGTGTGTGCAGTGTTCAGTGTATCTCACATATGATTTCATCTCTTTCCAGATCTCCATATCAGCAAAACAAAAACAAGAGGGGGGTCCATTGCAATAAACAAGAGGTGTTTTTCTGCTGTTTGACTCAGGACCAAAAGGAGAACAATAGACATCTCCAGGGATCATATCTGCTGTTATTATCCTCTTATTTGTATGAAAAAAACAATAATAACAAGGTAGAGTTGTGGCTTATGTGGAGCTTCTATATTAACAACTATGGGATTAGCATTAGTAACCATGGGCCATGGAAGCCCCTTCACCCTGCTCATAATTCTTCAATGAGAAGGTGACAAAACCCTGAAACTTTGAGAGATATTCAGACTTACTGGGATAGAATGACTACTGAGATAGATTTATTATGTAACACTTTTGCTGAAAACCTGATTTTTGCACCATCTGTGTTTGTTTCTGTCTCCATCTTTCAATCACTAAAATCACTCGCTTGGGAATTGTGGTGGCCTAAAGAAACCTAAGCAAATAAATAAATAAATAAATAAAAGCTAAAAGCCATTTCCAATATTAGTATGGAAATGTTGGAAAATTTCAACAGAATCATCCCCTCTTCAAAACAGAATAAAATCCCTCTTATTCCTACTAATCCTTCAAAGACTGTGATATTACCTGATAGGATGTTGTACTGTGTGAATACTATCAACGAGACATGCCAAAAATAATGTAAGCAGGTCCCCATTGTAGAGATTAGAGTGTCCATGTCTCTCTCCCAATTTATCTTTTCCCCAAATGTTATGCCTTGTTTTCTCTGGATTTCACCCTGCCATCTTCTCTTCTTCAGATTCCAGACTAAATCATACAGTGCATCTTTCTTTTCCTTTGTCATGCAGCTTATAAAGCAATAATCTTTCCAGGGAATATATATATATATATATATATATATATATATATATATATATATATATATGGTGGGGAAGCTGTAAATGTTGAAAGAGTCATGGAACTATTTCATAGTTCCCAAACAAGAAATTAATTTTGGAAGCATGTTTTTAAAAGTTTTTCAACATTTTACAGGTGATACAACATGTGTACCAAACTTTTGATTGGGTACTGTGTTTTTAACATGAGAAACATCCAGTTTTGGAATATTTTTGTCACACTGATGGAGAGGAAGTGGACCCAAAAGTGGACTCAGGAGGCAGATGAATCCAGGATTTATTCCAAAGAACCAGGTTAACAGACACAGACTAGAACAGGAAAAAAAAAAAAAACTACAACAATCTGGCAAAGATCAATGGAAACCAAGAGGTACATATACTGTGGATGACTAACAGGGAACAGGTGAAGTGAATGAGATAATTAAACCAGGTGAGATCAATGAGGAAGCAATGAGCACAGAACATACAAGGGGTGTGCCTCTACACAATCAGGACAAGAAACCAAAAAACATAAGACTAAAGGACAAAAGAAACCAAGGAAAAGAAAACACCAAAGTAAACACCCTTAAACCGTGACAATTTTCATGATATAAACAAGTGAAACCCATATAAATTCCCATGGTTTTAAATGGTTGCATTTTAACATGTAAACATGAACACACAAACAGAAAGGGGATTCTTTATGGTGCTTATATGGGTTTTACATGTGTTTCATATGTTATTATGTATGTTTTACAAGGGAATTTTTACAGGTTTCACTGGTTTTTTTTATGAAAATGTAATTTCACATGTGCAAAACCTCATGGGTTCATAATTAAATCACATGTATGTTTTTGTAAGGGTATGCACAAGTAATGCAAGGTACAGTATGATAATAGTTTGGCTGGGTCTTCATTAGATTATTCTGTCCCTATATTTAAGCATGAGAGGAGAATCAATTTTGACTTAAGTGTTAAAGAATTACATTTTTTTTTCTTTATTTATGTTTTTTTAAGTAGAGATGTATGACATACTTAAACTGTAGATAGCAACTGCAATAAGCGCTAGTCTGGAGACTCAGACCTTCTGCTGGGCAAGCTAAAGCTAAAAGCCACTCAAAACAGAAAAATGTTCAGTGGTTTGAGCCACAACTATATCATGGATTTTTATACTACATCTTCTCTGCATCAGAGAGCTTTAAACATTTTCTTGCCTGAAGTAGATCCTGTAGAAACAATGTCTGTAGTTCAAAAGCAGTAGTTTACATCACAGTGTAGTAATACTATAAGGGGTCATCAGAAGACAAGTCCTGAATGTCTCAGAGCAGAGTGCACTGCTCTTTTCCTTATGCTTCTTAGACCTAGTTTTATTTATTTGATGCTGTTTTGTTTTGTTTACCGAGTGTAAGAGAGTGAGGTTCTGAAAAAGTACCTGTGGACACATGCTCCAAATTCCAGGTTACTATTATCAGTGGACTTATGAATGGTTTCAACTAAAACCCTCATTTTCCTCCAAAAGACTCTATTCTCCTTTAAGACATATTTTCTCTGAGCTCATTTTCCCACACAACTTAAAATAAAGTAAGTGACTCGAAAATAATAATCACCTGCTTGGTGGCAGAAAAAGTTGATTGATGTACACTGTGACAAATAAGCTTTGTGTCATAGAGCTAAGTGTTCAGACTGCTTGTATGTGGTAATTGGTCCAAGAGAGAGGAAAATCCCAGAGACCGAGCTATGGGACACTCAAAGCCCCTAAAGACCAAAGCTTTCCTGCTGTATACATATTGAACAGTGGACTCAGGGGGCTAAGAAGATTATCACAATGGGATGAAGAGGCTGTAAGAGCCTTTGTTGTCTCTGTGTTGTTGGGGGGGGGGTTAGAGGTACACAGTGAAAGTTGTGGCAGCATTCTCAAGCTCTTAAACTGCTTGGCATTAAAAGCTCTGTTTTTGGGTTTTCAATAAAAAAAAAAAGCTGTGAGAAAGAAGCAAATAAAAACAACACAATCCATAAAATGGCAAAACACAGGGCAGCTAATTCTGTATGGCAGTATTATACAATGAGAGGGTAGGAAAATGTTGTATCATCAAAATGACCTGAGGCGAAAGTGGCTGTTAAAGTCTAAAAATCTTTCATGCGCCTTTCCAGTGCTGCAAAGGAGGATTTTGTGTGTCTGCATGTGTGTGTATTGAGAACGACCGAAGCATTGAAATGACATGAAGAGTTATTTGGGCTGTAATGAAGCTGCTTAATGAAATCAGTGCCCTTGAAAGTTCTTCATCAATTCTAGCTCCCTTGCTCACTTGCTTGCATTCCGCCATTTTGGCCTGTCAGCTAATCCACGTGCACGACACAATATTAATTAAACACAGCATTTCCTGAAGTACTTAAGTGAAGCGCTATCATTGATAATGAGCAGGTTTAAAGGAGTCACATCCCTCCAAAATTACTTTTTAAACCGGCCTTATTAAGCAGAAAATGAGGCCCAAATCAGCCTACAAGCTCCTCATTAAAAGCCACTGATCCTTGGCCACGCGCATGTTCCAGTGGTTTTAATTAGGCTAGTGCAAGATCGTCTGCGACAGGAAGTGCTATTAATCATGTCTTTTCATCCAGAAGGTGGGGGGGGATGCAGCATGTGGCAGTATGGCTCTCCAATCCGGGCCCAGTGGAGCCTCGAACAGTCCAACAAGCTGCGAAGTCAAGGATCAAGTGACATACTTTGAATTGTCCTTATTTGAGTGGAATCCCATTGAAGCAGTGGAAATATAGCCTACTGTGTCACACTTTCCCTCTGTTATCAGCTGGCGATTACAAACTTGTCTTGCTGTTCAAGTGCATCACTAACAGCCTGCACATACACACGCTCACACACAAAAACAGGATGAAATGTGTCTTCATTTTCTCTTTGTGCGTTTATGAGTTGCTTTCACTGTAGAGGATGGTCCCAGCCCTGCCTGTCACACCGTCTCCGCATGGAGGATTATGGATGGCCAATTACATCGCTTTTGTCATTAATTAATGAGGATAACGAGCTCCCCCTGCTCCCCACAAAACCGTGGTGCTCCTCAGCTGGTACTGAGCAGGGAGAGGGGTGCTGGGCCCCTTGTGTGTAAGGATGTGTATTTACTAGTATTAGTCATTTTAGGGGGACATATAGATGTTTACATAGTGACATCGTGGACTCCTGCCTTCCTCTAAACTGATAAATTTTAAGGTTGATAACCCAATTAAAGGCTTGTTTAATGTTGGCTTTGGTAACTAGTGGTTAGTGTATGTCTTCAGAAAATTAATGGAAGTAATGTATGCCCAATGGCTACATGGAAAGAAGACAGAGCGCTTATGTGTGTGTAAGGGAGAGAGTTATAAATAGAGAAAAATACATAGAATAGAATAGAATAGAATAGAATAGAATAGAATAGAATAGAATAGAAATACTTTATTAATCCCTTCAGAGAGCCCTCAGGGAAATTTGGGATAGTGAGAGTGGTGTGTATATCTAAGGTAAAGCGGTTATTGTATGGCAAAGGCTCAACAGATAGATGACTGTTGTCCTCGGGGCTTTGCATGTACATTAGTCCAGTGAGTAGATGTGTTTTTGTGTGCATGCCTGTGTCTGAATGTTTGCTCACCACCAGTCCTGTATCTCTGGGACCATTACAGAGATTAGGCAGTGCTACCATAACGGATGCCCCCATTTGTCAGCTCATATCCTTTGTCAGGATGAAACAGGCTAAAAGAGACGGAGTGAGTGTGATGAGGACAGTAATTTTTAAGAGAGAGGGATTGTGGGAGGAGGAACACTGAGACATATTAGCTGGAGAAAAGAAAATGAGAAAATAAAGGTTTTAACAAAGTAGAGGAGGAGCCTTGCGACAGCTTTAGGCATTTGAGAATCACAACAGCATGAGATCAGTTACTCAAACAGAGCGCCTACTGTATAAAAGGTAAACAAAAGCATAGCCCTGAACAGGACTTGGGGGGCTTGGACTGACGCTATGCAGCGCTGCTTAAGCCTGATACATCGCCTTTCTCTCCCACCAGGCCCAATTTGGCCCCTGCCACACTGTCTGGGTCCACCATGCATGGTATCAGGTGCCTTTTGGCGATAGGCAAACGCTTTACATAGCTGCCATGTTTCAAGCATTTTCAGCCATATGAGCACAAATCACGGACACACAATGCACAAACACATACAGACATCCCCTCTCCACCCCCCTTTGGACATCTGATTAACGAATGAAGGGCCCTGGCCCATCCTGCTACACTTGCAGCAACGTCGCCCCGAATCACATGGCTTCTCAGAACCAACTGACTCACCCACTCATCGCTTCCGACAGGGCGGGGCTGGGAGGGACGACGAAGTGTGATGTCATAGTGAAAAAGAGAAGTTGTGGGGGCCAGTGGGTGGATAGCTGCAAGGATGGGGGGGTTGTCCTCGTGGTGCCACTGCCGGCAGTCTCTTCTCTTCATCGTATTTCCTCTTCCTCCACGTCTTATGTCTCCTCTCACACACACTTGTCTATGTCTGTTGTATATCTTAAGCCCTTCCCAATAAACCTGGCCAGGACAGAAAGAAAGGGAAAAAAAACAAAACAAAAAAAAAAAAAAAAAAAACAAGTTGTCCATGCTACTTCACATCCAAAAATACAACTGTGGTTCTGTGCGTGAATTGCAGTGAAAAGAAAAATCTAAATTTTTATAAACCCCTCAGCCCCCCACTGTAAGCATAATCAGAGTTGAAGTCTGTTAGTTTTCCTTCAAGGCCCCTGTTGTAAGAGCAGTCTGAGTGGGGCTGGGTGAGAGAGAGAGAGAGAGAGAGAGAGAGAGAGAGAGAGAGAGAGAGGAAGTGCTGCAATGTGCATCAGACACATAAGCTTGCACATGAAGAGAACTTAATTAGAGAAAACAGCGCTGTCAAATACATTAGGCAGAGGTACACACTTAAGGGCATATGTTTTAGTACTATACCATCGGGTTTGAGAAAAGCACACAAACATACCTCAAAGCTTGGAGCCATGCTAATGAAATCACTCCCTTTGTATCCCACTGAGAGCAAACACAAATGTTTACAGACATCACACAGTCTGTCCGTACTCCTGCACCACACTGGGCTGTCATGAGAGTGGCAGAGCACTGACACTAGTGCAGGGTGTTTGTCTGAATAAAAACACTGTCAGCAAGAGACAAAAGGTGAGAACAGGCAGCAAGACGTCACACTGTAATAGTTTGTTATTTGATTTGTATAATCCTGTCAAATTTGGTTTGTGTAGCACTCTGATAGTTCTGTGTTTATGCAGTTATTGTAATTTAGTATTTTGTTAAAATAATCAGCAGCAGTATAATTGTGTAATTTTCTGTTATGTATTTATTTATTTATTTTTGTTTAAGAATCTTGTAAATACTGCAAGTCAAGTGTGTTTTCATTTTATCATCTCTGTGAGGCAATTCTACATCCTGTGATCAATCACATGCAACACAGACGTATTTTTTTTATTACAATATAACAGAATTAACACTTTCAACAGTTCCTCTACAGCTTTTAATGATATATTTATTGTCTTAAATCATAGTGGCCTTGTCGGAAAGGCTCATTTAGTGTCTTTATTTTTTACATCTTGACGTGTGGCAACTTTTGATCATCACTGATCCGCATTTTGAGTTGCATTTAAAAATCATTTTTAATTTATTATTGTTTTCTAGTTATATTGTTTAAAAACTCCTGTATTTAACATTTAATCTGCTGTAAGTCATTTGCATGACCTTTACATTAAAACATCAGTTTATATTTAACAAATACTTAACTGGAAATCGAATATTTCTTACTATACTTGCATTTTTGATAAAAGTAAAGTGAATTGAAATAAAACTTATATCTCTTCTTCTGCAAGTCAAACACCATGTCAACAAACACACATCTTGACATTTGGCATACCACTTCTGCTTTTTATTAAGAAGTGTTTGTTTTCCTTTAACAAAAATGTAAATAAACAGAAACAAAGTCATATTAATGTGTCAAAATGAATAAATTAATCCTTATTAACCCCACTTTATCTACACTCATGTACTCACTGATGGCTGATAAAAGTCTAGTAACTACAACTAAATGGTCAGCTAAATCACAAATCTGTCATAATCCATATATGCAGTCACCCTGCCACCATGCACACTGACAGCCATTAAGATAATACAGTGACACAATAAAACATATATCTGATTAGCTCGACATCTGAGCCTATAGGGAGAAAAGTGACCACCCCAACACTCGTTTAGGAGAGCGGCTATCTCATTTGTGGCAATTAGGTTGCAGAGACTGATGGAGCGCAGAGATCAAGTCCTCACATCATTTTCAGTGTTTGTCACAATTCATCCCTGCTGCCCTCACTGTCTCATGGGGCCTCAGAAGAGGCGTGTGTCATCAGAGGGCCAATTTAAGATGCCATGGGTGTCCTGTTGTTGTGACATGTCTCTAAATTGTTGGACAGGGACTAGGGTGGACCACATAGTCAATCTGAGAGTGGCATAAACAGACTAACCTAATGTTAATATCTGACCTAATACATTGTGACTTATAGTTTTGCTTGAACTGAAAACAAATATCCAAAACATCAGGGATATGACCTGAGATTATAAGTAGTTAAGTTTTTTGGTTTAGTTCATGAAATTGATTATAAAAGATGGATTATTGTTAATCATAAAATTATTTACCTTTGCAGACTGGTGCTGAAAGGGGTGGGGAGGTGGGGGATGCATATTTATTGTCCTGTTTGATGATTTAATCACTGTAATACCAGTGTAATTTAAATTGGTGTTATAAAGTGAATTAAGTAAGAAAATTACTTTCCTATTTTTGATGTTAATAGGAAATGCACTGATTGTGACTTGTTCTCAAATAACTAAAGAAAGAAATAACGTTGCATCATTTCTAAAGCTGCTCTAATAAGGTCAACCAAATTTTGTAGATAAAGGTGTTTGCATTTAGCCAATTAAGAGAGTACAAATCAAAGAAAACGCAGTCACTTCTGTTTGTTTTTTGGAAAATACTGCTGCGCAATGACCACATCACACACAAGCCCTCAAATCTGTAAAAGCTTTCTATTGTAAATTCATCCAATATCCAACCTGCAGAATGAAATCTGTCCCTGTACGCTCACCGAATTAAGTCTCTCGAGGAGACAGCAGTAGAAATCGTATTAATAGCTGTCCAGTGTATAAGAGCCCGCCAAAGAAAGCCTACAATCACCCAAATACCCAGAGACAGGTCGTAGATGCCTCAGGCGGCTCGTGCGCCCTTCCCCTCAGCGCCACCGACCTCACTGCGTGGCAAACGGGGCCCCACCAGCCCTGATAAGCTCGTTCAGACCTATCTCCTCACATCAGAAGCTTCTCATGCAAGAAAACAAAGTTGCCAACTCTTTTTTGGAGGGGCTCTCTGAGGATGAGAACCGAGAAAGGTTTAGGCAGCGTGAGAGACAACTCTGATTTTGTTTCAGCTCATTTGTCATCGATTCCAATTTCCTATGTATTTAAACGCTGTGTTGATTTTAATATATTCCTACCAAACATAATTATTTACTAGAGAATCTGTCGCAAATGATCATTTTAAATTTGCTTTAAAAATCTTATGCATGTGTCATGCAAAATGTGCGAAAATGAAGCAAACCTGGTCCGAGCATAGATATGTTTTAATTATAAAGACATATAAACAATATATGAAATCCATGTTGCAACACAACCAGAACGCTTCTTCAGTTTATAGGCTGCACTTATGTAACCATTAGTATAACTGGGCTTGAAGCAAGAGATTCTTCAAAATTGTACAATACAATCATGTGAGATGTGCAATAACTTTAAACAAAAACAAACACGTTGTATCAGAAAATAGAACATCACATCAGATTTTCTTTCCCCACATAACATCACACAGTCAGTCAAGGGAATCAAATCTAAATGTCGAGATTAGGTCACATTTTCCTGGAGTTTCTATTTTTATATTGTTATTACTGAATGTTGCATAGATTACAAATGAAAAGAGAAGCTTCCTAAAAATTTTGCCAAACTGATAATTTGGACATGGCCTGTGGTTTCTGTAAAGAGCGAGCGCCAATGTGACAGGGACGTCATCTTACAATAAGGCCTAAACAGTTTTTTTTCTAAAGCGGTTAATTCTGGATGTAACACTGCAGTATGAGTACTTAACCGTATCTTAAGATTATTTATTAGACTAAAGTCGTTTTATTTTCCACATAATGAATTTTAAATTAACTAGAGCGGGAGAAAGAGAAGGAGAGAAAGAGAAAGAAAGAGAAAGAGAGAGAGAAACCAAGGGTTTAGTACAGGTAAAAGTTCGGGAAAGAGAGTTAAATCAAATCAAGACTTGTCATTACAGTGTTTGAAGAGACTCGACGGTGCCCCAGAATAAGTAGTGCACTTTTCGGCACAGGTGGCGAGTGCGGAACCCGAAAAGGGGTAGACGGCACCCTGTCCAAAGGGCGCCAGAGTGGTGGGGATTGGTGAAGTTATGGTCTGTCCCTGGTTCAGATACGCCACCAGTCGCCTCATCTCCTCCAGGGCCTGAGCCTGCATGAGGATGTAGTTCTTGGCCAAGAGGAGAGTGGCTATTTTGGAGAGTTTTCTCACCGAGGGGCTGTGGGCGTAGGGAATAACGGCGCGCAGGCCGTCCAGCGCGTCGTTCAGGTCATGCATCCTCCTCCTCTCTCGGGCGTTGATGCTGAGCCGCAGGGATCGCTGCTCCTTGGACTTTTTGGCAAGGGGACCCCCAGGCTTGTCGTCTCCAAACGAGGACCCCCTCTTCCGGGACTCCAGCGAGTCGAAGCCGTCCTCGTCATCGCTCGTGTGTTCTCCGCCGCTCTCGTTGGACTTTGCACTTTGTCCAGAGAGGAAGTCGGTGGCCGGTGTGAGTGGGAACCGGCCAGGACTTCCAGTACCATGGCCAGCGCCAAACCCGAAGGCTGACTGGCCATAGCGCTGCGTCAGGTCTAGAAGCGCGTCGTTGCTGATGGACTTGAGCAGATTCTCTTCGCTGGCATTCATTTTCTCTTCCAAAGCAGGTTCTGGCCAGAAAAAGTATATTCTTCCCCTTCTCCCTCTTTGTCCAAGCTTTTGTTTAGGGGAAAACAGCGCAGTTCTGTCCAAGAGTTGCTGTTTTCTTGGAGTTCCTCTCACTCCTTTCCTCTGTTAGTGCTGTGACTCTTCAGGAAGAAGGCTGTGAATCTGAAGCTGAGCCTCTACATGCATTCACCTCCTCTGTACACTGCGCTCCCCCCTTGTTGCGCGCATAGCCCACGTTCAACAACACTTCTCTAATTGTGCTCAGTGAGACCAGAGCGCTCGTGCCCCCCTTGTACAGTCGTTTTCCTCGTGCGTCTTTCTTGCCCTCCCTCGCCTTGGGCAGATTGTGACTGGCGTTCTGCCCTGCTCGCAAGTTAGTAGGAGCACGCGGCCCGCCGGGATTATCTGTCCGTCCAATCAGGGGGGCGTTTTAATTAACTTCAGAAGAGCGCAGGTCTGCACCCAGTTTCCACCGTGAAACGAGAACTGCAACGAAAACTGACACGCGCCTCAACTGTGACTATCACCGTGGAGACCACTATTGTGTAACATACCCCACTTTTTAAAAACTCACGTTTTGAATAATTTGGCTTAACTTGAAACGAGCTCCATGAACGCAGCGCAAGGTTGATCCAAAACCAAAGCCAAAGTCTTTCACCTGATTAAAGAGAGAAGAAGAAAATGGATAGAGAGAGGGGGGGGCTATAGGAATACACACAGGAAGGTGGCTCAAAGTTTAGTAATCTCCACGTTTATCACTAAAGTTTTCGGTTGAATTTGTTCAAAAAAAAAAAAAAAAAAAAAAAAAAAAAAAAAAAAAAGCATGACAGGATGACAGGACTGACGTGCAGAAGAGACAGTTTTTGTTGAGCTGTCTGCTCTGGGCAAGTCCCACAAGCTCCTAACCGCGTTCAGTCTGCATATTAACAGCGGCAGCACCAAAGGCTCAGAGGCAGGTTAATTTTCAAACGACTTCGCAGATTGAATGTTAGGCTCACTGACACCGGTCAGTCAATAATTAATGAAGAACAAAGCGGTTCTGTCACGGACACAATACTCATGATCACGATTAGCTACTTTGGAAGTACATTTTTTAAAAACAGTGCAAGAGAGATTCAAAATGCTGCTCGATGACAGAAAAAAATCTAGTCGGTCCACTAAAAAACCCTAAGAATTATGATAATACTACTAATAAAAGTCAACTTAGCCTTTAACTTGTTTTATTATATAAACATAAGTGAAGTTCAGAAACAGGTGTCAAGAATGACGCCAGCGTAACTAGAAAATGAAATCAAGAGTGCCACTTGGTGTCCAGTAAGAATTATTACACAATGAATAATTACAGCTCAATTCTCAGCTTTACAAAGGATAGATTTTCCTATTTTGCTCAACATTCTTTAGATAATGATGCCACCTTGTGGAGGAAGTGAAAAATGTCAACAATAAGCAATTTCATGGAATTCATTATATACAACCATACATATTGCTGTAAATAGAATGTTTTTTCATTATATTTATGCTTGAGACCATCTGTTGCTCTGAGTATCAATAAGGTCCACCTACATCTCTCAGATAATACCATTAATCTTAGTTTAAAATGTGCCAGTTTGATCAGGGTCAAGATTTGTTTGACAAAGCACATTTGTTTTCTTCCTACAAACTTATAAACAATGTTGTAAAACTGCAATTGTGTATTCAAACGGGCAAAAATAGTTCATGTATAGCAGTGTATGATACTGTTATTCAGATTTTGATTAGTGAGGATTACGTATTTTCAAATGGCAAATTGTTTTGATCTATGTTATTGTGCTGAATACATTTATTTTTGTGTGGCGTCAACATGGGGTAATATAATTCACTGCTACAGACCAGATATAAACTACACAGCAGGAAAATGTCAAGCAAAACTACAGAAACATGAAGTTGCCACTCAAGCAAAAAAAAAAAAAAAAAAAAAAAAGCTAGACCTTATTAAGTTATAATGATATGTTTCAAGTTTTTTACAATAACACTATCATGTTAAAATGCACCATGGTCCTCTTTTTCCCTTTGGGTGACAAATCTATGCTTCTGTACAAATCAGCTAAATCAGTTACTAAAACATCACAAACTAAGTATAAAATCATTTAGCAGTATACACAAAATGTGGAATTTGTATGATTTCTTATATGAAAATAGAAACAAATTATGCTGTTGAGACCAGAGCAAAAAAAATTTCTCATTATTACACAAACATCAACACCAACACCAACAAAGCAGTAACATGTAGCTGTTAAATAAAACTTGGGAATCAATCTTTTCATCTTATCATTTACATCTGTATTTTTCCCACTGTGACGTGCCAAGTCCAAACTACAAAGTAAAAAAAAAAAAAATACTTACATTAATCAAACACCGGCTATACCTACTTATTCCAGTGCAGTCATGGGAAGCCAGGAGTCTATCCAGCAGTTTGTGGGCGAGAAGCAGATTATACCCTGGACAGGTCAGTCCATAGCACAGCATGCACATTTTAGGCAATCTACAAATGGTTTATTAGAATATGCAACTTCTCCCCTTTGAAGGCAAAAACTAAGTCTGATCAGACAATATTGCTGCTTTCCTCTGTGTAGTTTAAAATTTCAGGCAGTAGCTAATCTATCAGTCTGGCATTTTATTGTTGACAGTTAACGAAAAACATAAGATTGTTTGTCAGAATGGCCACAAGTAAAAGATACAGCACTGCTGTACTGTATGCTGTACACATGGTTTGTTCTTTCTGCTACTCAGACGTGGACGTAACTTCAACACTTTAGCCTGCAGATGGCAGAAAAGTCCATGAATTGAGAAATTATCATCAAAAGATTAAAATTCAATACACTTTTGTTTGTTTGGACAACTAAATGTTGTCAAGTCTACTTTTGGTGATTTAATCTTGTGAATAAAAGTTAATTGAAGTTCAAGTTTCTGTGTTTCTGTGACACAATCTAAAACAGATTTTTATTAATGAAATGTACACATAAGGAAAGTTTTAATATTTACACTGGTAAAAAAATAAATAAATAAATAAAAAAAAAGGAGGGGCAACCTTGCATACTTTTTTAAATTAATGATCTAGAAATATATCCAGGGTTCCTGGTTCATTTTTTCTTTTTAGTCTACTGTGATCAGTTCCCATGGTGCTCAGCCAGCTGCGCTACATGCAGCCATCACCTTATCCAAGCAGGACGCTGCACTTAAAGCTTCTGAATCATGAACAATGGAAGAAACACAAAAGTGTCAACACACAAACTAATAATACATGACGCTTTTAAAGCTCCTGCTGTAGCTCTGTGTCGCCATGGCAACTGCAGGCTTAGCTGCCATGCAATTGTTTCACACCATGGTCAGCTGTGACTATGTGCTGAGTGTTAGGGTTATTGCAGTAAGACTAGAGGACCACCATGGGGCAGGAAAGTATTTCCCATTGCTCTGAGTTTGGTGGCAGTTATATTTCACAAAAGCGACGAGTGTGCATGAACATGAATGTGTAAAGAAGCTGCAAACACACATTTTGAATATGTGCTTTGTCAACTTTGCATAAACCTTATTTTTAATAATTTAGCTTTTTTTTCTATCTTCTGGCAATAGATGCACGAAATGAGTGCTTTCTTGGATGTTTTAGTTTTAATCAGTGTGGATTGTTACATCAGCTCTTGATCAATGCTAACACACTGTAGCCTATATTAAGCCCCAGCAGGATGCACACGTGAGAGTTTTCTCTTTAAGCTGTCTCTCATATCCTAATTTTTAGCCCTGCTCCCTCTGTCTGACTCACTCCTCCTTTCTCACTCTCCATCTCTAACACCCACACACACACACACACACACACACACACACACACACACACACACACACACACACACACACACACACACACACACACACACACATCAAAGTGCTGCTCTGAGTAAAGATGGAACAGGCTCCTTTGATCTCTCCCTGCCGTCTCTGATTAATGTGTGGATTTACAGTGCAGACCTACAGGGACCTGGCAGCCTTGACACCCCTCTGCTGCACTGGAATGTATTTTTTTTTGCAAATAAGTACAACCCTTTATTTTATACATTGCCTCAGTCATGATGCTCTCAGTATAGGCATTCATGAAGCCAACCACATGCTCTTGTTTACTTAGCCGTAAGCACCCAACTCATAGTCTTCTTGGTCCCATTTGACATCTTCCATACCTGCACAGTCACAAATATTTCATACAGTTTTCAGTTTTGCCCCCCAAATCCAAACACTTTAATCTTCAAATAGGCAAGAAGTTTGCAAGCATGAGAGAGCTGTGATCAGTGTGGTATGATACAGCCAGTCTTGGCTGTCAGTTGCAATTGTAGTTCATGGTGTTGGTGTTTGGTGGGAGGATTGCTGATGATGGCAGAGCAAATGTTGGAAAAATTTAGCATAGAGCATCAAAGGAAGTGTTTGGAGAGCACACATCGTACATTGTGCTTTGTTCATTGCCCATTGCACCCACGTTTCATCACAAGCCAAGTCAAAATAAGTAAACAACACTCCTGACTTTTTCTTTCACTTTTTCCCCCCAGATTCTCTCCTCCATGTCTCCCCTCTCTCCACGTCTCTTTCTTTCTCCATCTTGTCTCCCTTCACTGCAGTGCAATGCAGATTTTTCATAGGGTGGAGGTTTGGTAGAGATAGGCGGGGTCCCATGAATAATTGTTGAAGATATTTTTATTCTGACCCACTTTGGAATCCCTTTCATTCCTCCTTAAAGGTGCCGCAGCCATAATGTGCATTATGTCTACACAGAACATTTAAATACTTTTAATGCTATAATGTTAGTGCAACAAAAAGCACACGTGAGTAAAATGCATATTCACTTGTATCAAGAATTGGTTCACTTACCAACACTGACACAATAACCATTCACAAGCTTCACAGAAAGATGACAAAGATTCAATAAAATATCTTTGAACAGCAAAAAGGTGGTCATTCTGCTTTGCAGTGCCTCAAGCAGTGAATGGTTTTCAACTGAGGTCTTTAAGGAATAAGTCAATCTTCAAACACATCTCACCATACTGACTGCAGTGAAACTAATATTGTGCTGCCTATAAAGTTTATAATTGATTATTGTGTTCAAGCTAAGTTTAAATACATGTAAAATAGAAAGTAAACCCTCTTTCAATTGTAAGTTTTGTATATCAGAACATAATAAAGATTCATTTTTACCTGGTCTTGAAATATATGAAACCTCAGACAAGCGATAGCTGTCAGTCAGATGATCCCACATTTGTCTCTAAAGGCTTTGGTATACAGAGGTATATTACTGTAAGGTTCCCAAGTGCTGTGGCTGCAATACAAGACAAAATCATCAACCCTCCTTAGTTTGTGTGAGGTGTTTGTGCTGAGATGTTATGTTTGGTTTGGTTTTCACCAGACAAACTGTGCATTATGTTTTAGCATCTTTACTTTGATGCTATCTGTCTAAAGGACAGAAGTTTTATGGGCATCAACCAAACAGGAGTCATGTGGGTGATGGCTGTAGGCACCAAATCTACTATTTTCTAAAAGATTGGGATGTGGATTGACACATCGGATAGCAATGAGGTCTGAGAACACTGAGGTTGTTGGAGTTGAAGTGAGCTGAGTAAGGTTTGGTGGTTTGTGGGTTCATAGCATTGAACAATTTCAACAGCCCTCAGGGGGAAAACCTAATTCAGCCAGTTACCACCTTCACTGTGTAGAACAAGCTAAAATGTGAGTCTACGGTATGTTTATGGTTCTAACAGTTGTTGTTACATCCAAGTAGTCATGTTTATCAGTACAGATGTTCAATTTTTAAACAAAATCATCTGACTTTCAGTGTTGATAAGTATTTTTATATTGATGTGTGCACCCGTATTCTCCATTTTTCTATTCTTCTGTTGTTATGACACAAATATCAATAACTATGAGCTGGTAGATATTGTTTATGAACTAAGAGAAATGGCACAGCAATACACATAATAAGCATATTATTAGACAAAAACCTAATTCAAAACATTATGTAATCTCAAGTGAAAAGAATTGGATGTAAAGTGCAGATTAAAAGACAAACAAAGAATGCAGTGTTTCCGACATTTACTTTGACCTTTATTTCATTGCAGAAAATATGAGCACAAGATATTTAATGACTTTTTAAATATAATGTTCAACAATTTTTACATTTCAATCCTGAAGCACATTAAAAACGTTAGTACAGAAGATCTTTTATTACTGTATTTCCGCATTCCTCTGACAACACTTAAAATTTGTTTTGAAATGTTGTGACATTCAGGATATGAAGTGATGATGTGTTTCATAATGTGGCTTTGTTGAAAAATGTTTGGACATGCCCACTTACCTTCCACTTATTAAGAACATATAATCACAGCCTAAGAATCTTGTTAATGTGCTACAAGACAGATCTGCATATACAAAGTATGATGCTTAAACCTTTTGATGTTATAGTTTAAATTAGCCAATCCTTTCAGATATTACCTGCTCCCTGAATGTTTTTGTTGTTGTTGTTTTCCTTTTAAGAACAGTCAGGATTCCATTCAACCTGAGTCAATGGTAAAAGATAGTTGTCATAATAACTGTCTACATTAAATTAAGGCTGATTTTACTGTACATTTACAATATCTTACAATAGTTTCTAAATGCCATCTTTCTAACAGAGTATAACCTAATAAAGTGGGATTTCCACATTATGTGTAATCCTTGACTAAAATAGTTACTTGAACTTGAATTTCATGACTCATGAAATATCTCAGAGTGAAAAGTCTGTAAAATGATCTATTCTTTTTCAACAGCGCTGGTTTATTCACATTGCAACATTGAGATGAACTCAGTGTTGCAGTTAAAACCTTCTTGTGAAGCCTTATAAAAAACTACAAATGAGGTCATCAAATTTGAACATTTCTTACATTTTTCAGCAAAACAAAAGAGTTTGTTGCAAGTCCGATTTCAAGTTTATGCATGTAAAATGTCATAGAGCAGAACTTTTTCCTCCACTGCATTTTCATCTTATTAATTTCTCTTCTAACGGAGTCTCATTCTTCATCTCTGTAATAATTTTATGAAATTTGTTTTCTGTCATGTTTTGAATTTAGATGAAAATGCACAAAAACATCTAAATGAATGCCAAACTGAAATGGTGTTTACTTTGTGCAAATTCAGAGATTTGACAGGTCTTCACCAATTTCCACCTCAGTGCTCTTGTTATTTTGCCTTGTTTATCCTTTTTTTTTCCCTAGTTCTGCTATATTTCTCTCCCTTTGTTTCTGAGCACTATAGTTTTTCTTTATTCCTCAATCTTCCATGCATGCCCCCTCAGCCCCCACGCTCTTCCCCATATTTCACAATGTGAAAAGTCACTCAGAGTTTTCCTTCTAGGGATTTTGTGGACAGGAAGTCCATATTTAATGAAGTGACTCTCTTGTTAAAACGCTTTTAAGTGCTCCTGTGCAGGGCTTCGGGCTGAAGAGGAGGGGAAGAGGGGGCTGAGGCTTTTATTTATTCATTGGGCGGTTCAGTGCCTCTACTCTGCTTCGGCTATGTGAAGAAGGGAGAGGATTAAAAGAATGAATCCGCCTCCCCTGTGCGCGTGCACGCGCACACACACCCTTCCTCCTTAGCTGGCCCTGTTCCTCCCTCAGGGGACTCCCCTGCGTCAGTCCACATTAACGTCCATCAGAGCAGTGCTCTGGAGGGGGACGAGCCTCTGTCCTACTGAGTCACACGAACATGCATGAATGCATGTAAACTCGTGCAACCTCATGCACACCCACATGCACAAATGACGAAGGTAAGAACAAACATAGGAACATGAACAAAGTGGCAACAGACAAGAAAACCAATGTAGCTACAAGTCACAAAATCTTGCCTTGAGCTACTCTCAAGTTCAATTTTGCTTATAGACTACATTCAAATCGAGCTTGTTTCCAGAGATCTCTCTGACATTTATTTTACAAAGGTGGAGCTGTCCCCTACTTGATCAGTAGACATATCTGAATGAGCATCTGAGGGCTTTCAGGAAAAAGACGAAGGCAGTGGAGACAGAGAAGAGAAAGTTTCTCAGAGTGAAGGCTGAGATGGTGTGTTGTGCTGATTCCTCTCTTTATGTGAAGTTTGGGACTGTCTGATCCCTCGTTATCTCTTTCACTTGCAGTGGGAGAGGAGCTGAGAGTCAGACTGGATAAGAGAGGCATTTCAATAACCAAGAGTGATTGTACAACAAAGCACAGACTCCATCAAATCAGACTCATTCCCACACACTGGTGCTCTCATGCACTAAACAGCTATGTGATTAAAAAAATGTTGGAGAGAATTTGTCATATGGGCTAATAGAAGTTCCTTTCATATGTTCCTTTAAAATCTCTAAAAATGTATGAAAATTTAGTCTTTATCTCTAAATGAAGTGAATCATATTAGCAAGAATAATTTCAGTGTATGTTTGTGGGCACAGTGCACACACACACATTAGTGCAGAGCTTGCTGTAGCCCTGCAGAGGGATGCAGATCATCTCTAATTCACATTGTTGACCTAGATTCCAAAACCACATAGCCTGTCTCACCCTAATGAGTTTCAGGGTCTTTTTTACCTTGAAATTTCCAATGACTGATGCACATCTGTAAACCCCACTTTTCATCTCAGAGCTTCCACTTCTTCTTTCTCATCTTGGAATTCAACATCAAACTGAAATGTTAAAATGCAAATTAATTTTCCCCGCTCAGTTCGCACAAACTTATAATTGGATTCTGCCCATTAATATAAAAGCTTTCGTCATTCTCCTCATTGGATCATACAGGATCATATTAGTCGAACCATGATACAAATGAACTGGCCTCATTCCATGATAAGTCAGAGAAAGAAAAGCAAAGGAGAACAGAGAGGACACCCGTCTCATCAGCATCCCATTGAAAGCCCAAACCAAGGCGGCACAGTTGGGAATTAATCTGCAACATAATAGAAGCATGCAAGTGTGCAAGTTTTACATTCTTTAGTGTGGTAACATTAACTCTTCTGCTCCTGCTCTATTCAGATGTCGCATTCAAACTAAAATTTGAATGTTGTCGTGATGGATGGGAGATTTGAAACTCAGAGAGATAGAGAGAAAGAAGTTCTTTTCCAGCAGGTTTGAAAAAGAAAAAAAGAAACAGAAGCAGAAAATTAGTGTACGATGGTCTGCAAAGAGACAGACGGCCTGAGAGAGAGCACCAGATGCTGTGTGGGAGGGTTATTTAATTGATGATATCACACCTCTCTTTCCCTCTTTCTCTTGTTCTGCCTGCTTTCTTGCTCTAACACACACATACGTTCACTAACACACAGACAGATACGTTAACACTCATGCACACTGTATTTGCTCTGTCACCTTCTTATCCTTGCATGACATACCACCCACACCTCTCCCTGTTCCATCCTGCCCACCTTGGGCTTCCCAGAGATTTGCATTCTTGTAGTTTGTGCAACCTGAACCCCCCCGAAACAAAACCAAATGAGTTGCTTCCATCAGAGCTAAAACATAATGATGCGTAGCTGCTTTATCTAAGATATTGAAGATTTGCTGGCTCTAGCTTCTTTGCAAATTTATGTCACAGAAAATGCACAGAGAATCACACGTTTTTTTGGCTCTGTGCATTAAGTAATTTGCAAATGAAAAACATCAATTTCACTGATATTTACAAGGGTGGCTTCTGTTTATCTCTTGTGTCTCTACATGCAGGTAGAAACTGTTCTTTATGCTTTCTGCTAAACTAAGAAAGCCTCAGAAAATGAGTCTCATTAATTAGCTTCTCATTTGTAAATGCAAATGAGTTTAATTAAAAAATAGACTCTCCTTTTGAGGGCTTCAAAGGGAGACAGTGAGGGCTAATCAAGAGGTTTGTTCAGCTGTGGCACTAATGAGACATATTTGGTCTAACGAGGGAGCGATGCCCTAATTTGTTTATGCTAATGATATGAATCAGTGCTTGTCTTTTTGGTGTATCTGGGAAGGGATCAGTCACACACTCATGGCTGCATGTGATGTACCTTCAGGGTTTTGTTCAGCGTTGGCAAGGTGGTGCTGTGGCCTTGCTCAATTGTTTCACTAGGTTAATTAGTTTAATTAGCCTAATAGAGATCATTGGGGCGATGACTCAATGTGGAAGCATATGTGCTTTTATAGGGAAGTTTCAACCTAAATATTGTACAGTGAAAATTGGGTTAATTCACCAAACCTTATACTACAAATATCCATACAAAGTAAAGAAAAACAACCCAAGTTGTGTATGTAATCTGTAGCTTACAGGCACATGATGCAAAAACTACAAATCACACCAGTGTTCCCTATTAGTCGTGTTTTAAGACCCACTGGAGAGATTCTGTTTTCCTGAAAGACACAGCCATCTGCTGGTATTTCTCTTCTTATTATTTTTCATTATTTCATTTAATCAAAACCCTATTATATACTGCCAATTATATGCAAATGCTGTGATTCTGACACTCATGGACAGGGAGAGAAACAGCACTTATCTCATAACTGTTTGGTTGTTACACTAAGAATGTGGCAGTCAGGGGGTGGTGAAGTCCCAAGTGTTTCTTAGACAAATGGCTGCACAGGGTTGCACCACTTGTTTAGTGGCAAAACCCAGTTGTTTATGGTCAAATTTGTGAAATGTAAAAATGCATGCTGCAGATCCATGTCTTCTCTGGTAAAGTTGAAAGAACATAGCATGTCTTCAAATAAAACAAATCTACTTATGTCATAGTTTAACAGCATTGGGTAAGCCACATAGGATCTGATTTCATGCAATCCACAATCATGAACCAAGCACTCCTCATTTGTTATTTTAGCCACTATCTTTCTTCTCCATGTAGCTTCTCACCCAGCAAATACACTTATCAAGGGTTGTCATTGCTCTGCAGCATCCTGGGGCTAAAAAACTGCACTTCACAACATTTTATTCCAGCCATGTGACAGCTGCATTTGGTTTTATGTCTTCTAGTTGTTAGAAAAAAACTCAGAGAAGAGACAGGATGCAAGATAGATGCTGAATTACCTTCATTAGAGGGTGCGACAGTGTGAAAAATCAGCCAAAGTTCAGTAGGGCTATTTTAAAACAGAAATTGTCAGTCAGTGTCTTGTTCTTTTTTTTTTTTTTTTTTGTGTGTGTGTGTGTGTGTGTGCGTGTGTGTGTGTGCGTGTGTGTGTAAGGTTTATTTTTAGTGGAGGAACAGGAGTAGTAACATCCAAAAACCACTAGACCATAATGCAGTAGAATGATGATGCCACACAGGAATCAAACTCAGTATTTTGGTTGAAGAATCTTGCAAGAATCATCTTGCAGATGTGCCATTTAACTACCATTTAATGTTGACTAAAGACGTAATGTTCATTTCATGTATGTGTGTGAGGCAAATCTAAAAAGAAAATCAATAAAGTGCTCTACATTACTTAAAAAATGAACTGGGAACTGTGCTGTAAATTTAACTGACTGATAAAGTTTGTTGCTCTGAACATTTCTGTGTTTTTTTCATTCCCAGCGTATTAAACTTACATTACAAATTTCTGTCTGGTGTACACACTGTAGAGACAGTGCATACGAATGATCTGTTGGCATGGACATTAATGTGTGTAGTTGCAGTGTCTTTTGAGTGAGTTAGCCTGTGGCTCACACGTGCAAATTTGGCAAACACAGAAATACATTAACTTTTCAGCTCCATCAGCCATGACAGGGGATTAATTATTCCATGTCTGCTTTTGCATGTCTGCAAAAATGAGAGGGTGAACATAGTAAACATCATCGCTTCTAAAAAGACGAGATAAACTCAGTGTCAGATAGCTCTGTTTAAGTTTACAAATAGCAGATTAGTATAGGAGAACATTGAGCCTATGACTAAAAAAAAAAGATAAAAAGACAGTGAAACTGGACATATTTTCATCAGGTGGCAAAAGAAAAACAAAAAACAAACAAAAAAAAACACTTAAATGAATGTACAAGATGGAAAACATCATAGCAAAAACACTGACAGGACAAAAACATTAACAGCAAATGAGACTACTAGGAGAAAAAACACTCACACAACAAAAGAAAGGGAAATTAAACATAACCTGTAACATAATAAATTGCTAGTGATGCTTTAGTACATATGTGGAGATAAAGAGGAAAGTTTGTTGCCTGGCTAACAATGAGTACTAGTATGTGATCGTCAGGAACGTAAATCTTCCTCGTTTTGTTATTTTTAGATGTATTAATGTTCTCTTTTATCTATCTTATGCTGTACCATAAAAGCACAAACTGTGCTGTAGTTAGTTACAGAGTCGCAGTGTCAGTTGTGTCTGCACGTCTATCAAGTCTGGATTCAGATCTGGATCTGGGCTGATATGAAGTTTAACCCCCTTTAAGTTGACCCATATCTCACCTTTGACAAAACATTCATGCAATATAGTTGGCCAAACAAAAACCAACCGTACAACTTCCTCGGTGGGGGTCGTTTTTAGGTAATAATCAATATTTCTACTACTTTTCAAGCTGGTACTTCCTTTTTCATGTTGCAATAATAGGAGGCAAAAACAAGCAGCTGTTTTACTTTCATCCTGTGTTTAAACTAATGGATTTTCAATTTCTATCAGTAACTAAGTATTCTGTATATAAACAAAATTTAAACTGTACATGTGTTATGACCCGACTCTTACAATGTGAGCTCTCATTGCCAAGGTAAGTTCATGTAATTAATTACATGCATGTAATTACATGCTTGTAGTGTAATATATCTCTTATGTACTTTAATCTCAATTTACTGTACGGATTATAAATCCAGTGAGTGACTATATATATATTTTTAAAAAAAAAATTCAAAGCTGGATGACTAAATTATTACTCTGGCTACACAGTGAACACCATTTTCAGACAGACCTTTTGGTTTAATTTGGACTCATGTTATAATGTGTTATTACCCAGACATAGTTGAGAGGTCCTCTGTTCACTAATATGATCTGGCTTTAACCCTGACTTTGTACTATGCTTTTTTTTATTATTGGTCTTATTGTAGAAACAACAAACATCCAGGCAATAATTCCTCAAAGTATGTTCAAGTTTCTATTTAATGTAGATAAATAGATCCAACATTTTGAGTGTGCCAAGCTCTGTGTTTCATTTTCCTGAAATCATGTCATTAATAGCTTGTTAACTGTGGCTACTGTAAGTGTGTATGTGTGTGTGTGAGTGACAGTGTTCTATCTACTATTTCATTCACTGTTGACTGAGTGTGAGGCCGAGTGAGACGGCAGCATAGCTGGCCCTTGCTGATAACTATGCACAGGCAGAGCCCTTTATTCAAAACACGCGTGCACACACACACACGTTAATTAATCCAAAAAAATGAGAGGGAAATCGACAAAACACCATCTCCACTTTTAATTGAACTGACTGTCGTCCAACCATAAAGACAAAACAAGCTCAATCATTCCCCTCCATCGTGTTGCTTGCTGAATTATTGATAAACAGAACACACTTCACTACAAAATGAAATAGGGAAGGAGTACAAGGCTTGGATGTGTTTGAATGCAATGACAAAATTTTATAATTCACATGTGATGGATGCCATTTGGAATTTTGTAAGAGTGGGAAGGAATTAGTCTGCTCATAGTGACTGAAAAGAACCTGTTTGTGCCAAATGAGCCAGCTGGTATCTTGACCATGTACTGCTACAAAAACAAGGAAAATCAACTGATGTGTGATGAGTACTGAGATATGACTAAAATTACTAAGTCATATTGGAAACTGTCAATGTTCATTTACTACCAGTCAGCACACATAACTTTAATGTCTTGATAATGTGTTTACTTAGTCTGGTGTTAAGATTGTGTGTTTTTAATTTAATTTGTATTATTTAATAGCCACCATTAACCTCTCCCTCAAAAGGCCTTGTCTTTTACCAGGCCACAGTTATAAATAAGACTTTTGTTTTCTTAATCTGTCTTGCCTGATTAAATAAAATAAACCTAAATAAATTATGACCCTTTTCCTTTATGCTGTTTCACACAGTCTTGGCCTCTCTATAAACTCTGAATGGTCTCTTCCTTTCTTTTCACATCCTGAATAAGCTGAAAGGTTGACAACATATATCAGATTGGCTTATTTCCAGCAGTCACTGAAATTCTTTTTAACAAGTTATTGGCATGTAAGCTTTTTTATTTATTAAGGTATTGTCCTTGCATAAGTCATGGTGACAGTAACCAGGAAGCTCTCTGTCCAAGTTCACTTAACTGATATCGCTCTCTAATATTAGAACATAGTTGAGACCCTTTAGAACTTGCCACTAATTAAATTATATGGGTGATCTTTAATGTGGTGCATTAGATATGCCATTAAACTTCTATTATTGATAATATTATCCATATAAAATGAATAACATGCTGTTTTATAGACTTTTTACTGCACACCACCTTAATAGAAAGATGATTAAATTTTTTGACCTCCGATGTTTTGATACCTCAACCAGATAATGAGAAAGGGGAAATCCCTGAATAGTGTGACAGTGACAAAACATGTTCAGTTTAAACTTCTAGAGGCCAAATAGAGACCTTGAAATATTCCCCTCATCAATTAATCTCCATTCAATGACACACTGCTTTACTTAGCCAACCATTCAGCCTCCTCTGACTGCTATAATTGTCCCAGTTAATTGCTTTTCAACTCTCTTTGATTACAAGGTCGGATCTGAATGGCTGGTGTATATGGCTCAAAGTTGGATGTTACTAACCCTTTCCTCTCCCTCCTCCTTCTTTACCATCCATCTCCTTGTGTCCTCCAGTCTCCCTAAAGCTCTCTGTGGCTCCACAACTCAAGGTATCATTGCTGTCAGAGATGTGATTTGCATTAACCTATTCATCATCCCGGCATGCATATATAATGATCTCCTTTACATTGTATGTACTAATAAATACATAAATCTTTACACTTTAAAGGTACAAAAAAATACAAAAAATAAATAAGTCCTTGTTGGGAGACATGTACATAATCTGTAAAAATGTAATTAACCAGCACAAAAACCTTTAGAGAAACTTATAATAAATGTCTTGCAATGGCCTAATGTAATGTACCACAGTTCAAAAATAACTTTATTATTTAACATAAAACAAATAATAATAAAATATTAATTTCACTTTTAAGTGGCACTATGATGAACACCTTGCAACTGCACAGCTGCCAACAACTGTACAAATAAAAATATATGGATATTGGCTCATGAAAAGAGCACTTCCCTATAACTGTCTCTAAATTTATGTACTCTTGAGGTCTGTCAGGGAAGCAGAGACCATGATAGCAAAATAGACTAGGCTTGGTGTGTGTGCGATTGTGTGTGTATTGCTCCTGTGTGTTTTTTCCTCTCCCTTCACAGCTCACACGGAGGCGACAGAGTTCCTCTCATTACAAAACAGCACAGTCCCCAGACAAAGGCTCACACACTAAAAATGGTGAGTGTTCAATACAGATAACTGGTGTGGCCTCTTATTTGAATGAGCCTGCTGTATAGGTCTTGACATATATTCATTTTAATACACACTTGCACACAAACAAACACACACACACACACACACACACACACCAAACAAACACAAACAAATAGGAATGAATTCAGATCCAAATAAAAAACAAAAACAAAAAAAAAACACTAAATTTAAGCAGGCATGTTGGAAGGTCTACCACTAAATGCAATGATCTATACTCACATATACACACACATGCACATATGCTCATCACCAACTCTTGCCTCCAAAAACAAATACCAGTTTACTCTTGAATTTGCATTCAAGCTTTGCATTGTCAGCATCTACTTTTGTTCTTCATGTGGAGAAAAAGTCACACAAAGCCTGTCTGAGGGCCACAACAGAAACAGCAGATTGCAAAATACCAACTGTGGTTCCAAGGAACGCCGGTGGGGCTGCTGCACATGAAAATCCTGCAAATAAGCAACGTGGCGTTATTTCTGCTCCACTTGAATGTAGTTTTCTCCTCATCTGGCCTTCTCCACATTTCACACCTGGCTGGTTAAATATGCCACTGGGCCTGCAGATGTCTACTGAGGGGTGAGCTGCAATGAAACAGTAAACACACACATATGTACACTTACGAGACTGACCTTTGCTCTTTAAAAATAATTTTGGAATAGGTTGTATTGGATAGTAAAATGCTGTTTAATATCATCAAACAGAAATAGGTATTAACTGAGCTTGTTGCTATAAATAAATGCTGTTCACATTTTGTGGAGAACATCTGGTAAAAGCAGGGCTACTGAAATGTAACCTCCTGTTGTGTCTAATACCTGCAATCTCTGTCTCTCTGTCACAAACCGTAACAATGGCTTGTGTATCTTGCTGTCCCAACATAAAGTGAGATAACAGCAGGGAGTCTCAAAGAGACTGCATGACTGTGCATACAAACATTTGCATCAGTATTGCATATTATTGGTGAGAGTAGATGATTTTGTTTCTATTCGTTGAGATGTTTCTAGAAGCACTAAAATGCATGTGGAAGTGTCCCATTTTTCAAATGTGTTCAGGGATGTGGAACAGAATAGGTAGATTTCAGTGTGAGGGAGGAGAACCTGGAAGGGGAGGAGTGAAGGAAAAGAAGTGACGAGAAGAGAAATACAGGAAAGGAAAACCTAAAATATGCATGTCATCATGCATATGTGAGTGACTGATAGGTTCATGTGAAAACCTCTCTTGATGGGGATGCACGAAGCAGGTCTCTAATTGAGCCCTGCTGCCAATCACAAGTGTTCGTTGAGTATCTGTGAGTGTGTGTATGTGTGTCTGTATATTTGCAGTGCTATTTTCGTGGGGGGAATATAGCACTGAAGAATTAAACAAACACACAGAAGTCTGTGTCTTTGATCATCTGAGTGAAACTGCTCTCTATGTGTTGTAATTAGCTTGGTATTAAATGAAAAAAATTAAGCAAGATCAAGCAGTAAACCCAATAGATGAGCAGCACAGTGTTTAATGATCACACAGTCGACTATTAATACTAGTCTGTAGCACTGACCATCTATCATTACTTACAGTATTACTACAAAAACCCTTTACGGCACAGAATCAGTGTTACTAAAGGTTTTTAATTATCTTTAATTTTTTACTGACTTTGTGGAGTCAGCTATTTTGGTTCTTTTAGATCTCACTTCCACTTTTGACACTGTTGATCATGGCATTTTAATTTCTTGCCTTGAACAAAGTATTGGACTCAAGGAAACTGCACTTGAATGGTTCAAATCTTATTTTACTAATAGACATTTCTCTGTAAATATTGGCTTGTTTTCCTCTTTCTCTACCCTGTTACTTACGGGGTTTCCCAGGTTTCCATTCTGGGTCCAATTTTATTCTATTTTTCTGAGTTTTATCCTTTAAAAAGTATGGTATTTCTTACTTTTGCTACACAGATGACATTCAGATATACATACCTCTGAAGGAAAAAGCCCAAAGTTCCCTTAAACGTTCTGGTTAACTGTTTAGAATATATAATGTCCTGGGTGGCCCTTAACGCCCTTCATTTGAACAAAAACAAGACTAAAGTTGTGTTGTTTGGACCTCCAGACTGCCTTGCCACCCAGACAATTTATCTTATAACTCCCTTATAATAAAGATTCTGTCTGGAATCTTGGAGTAATTTTTGATAATGTCTTTTTATTTGATAAACACATAAACTCTGTGGTGAGAGTCAGCTTCTTCCAGCTTTGAATCCTCTCTGAGCTCAAGCCTTTTTTTTTCTTCTCTGATTTTGAGAAGGTTGTCTGTGCTTTTATTTCGTCAAGACTTGTTTATTGTAATAGTCTGTACTCAGGTGTGCTTCAGTCCATTCTGTCTCACTGCTGCCTGGTTGTTAACTGGAGCCCAGAAGAGACACCATGTTACACCTGGAGTTCTTGCACTGGCTACCTGTTCATTTTAGAATTGATTTCAAGATTCTACTATTTGTTTTTAAGTCTTTGTACAGGTTAACTCCTTCCTATCTCCTGGATCTCTTGACTCCCCACATTCCTGCTAGATCACTAAGATCTCCACCTCAGTTGCTCCTTGCTGTTCTGAGGTGTAGGCTGGAGCAAAGAAGGGACCAAGCTTTTTCAGCTGTTGCTCCTGAATTGTGGAACTGCCCCTCTCTCCACAAAAAGATTTCACAATCAGCTGAAAATTTTAAAATCCACATAAAGACCCATTTTTATTTTCTTGCTTTCAAACCAGACTGAGCCTCGACATTGTTTGCACTTCTTATTCTCTCATATTTATGTTTGTTTTTATTACAACATGTGCAGCATTTTGGTCAACACTTGTTTTTTGAAAGTGCTTTATAAATAGATTTGACTTGACTCTAAGAGAGATTTAGTTATATATTTTTGGCCTTTTCAAGCCCTTGTTGCTTATCTGTAGAAGCCTCTGCTATGATGTCCTACATTTTTGGTGCAAGGATTTATTGTAACTTGAGACATGAATAATCAAACCAGCCACTGTAAATTAAGTGTAGCAGAAACTGTTTGTGAGGATTTATGTTTTTTGTTTCTTTGTAAGTCACCTCTGAAACATGAGAGAATTATTAACATCGTAGCATCACTGCTAAATGACCACAGTGTTATTTTCCAATACAAGCCCATAGCATTGCTTTGATGAGAAATGGTGACTTGAACTTAAACTAAAATCATTCAAATAAAGAGTTTTACTGTTGCTTGCATAACATTTTGTTTTGTATAATATCACAAAGCCTTGCATTTGTTTCTGAGAGCTGTGTAAAAAAAAACACATTGTGGGAACATTCAATCTATTCACCTACCCATGATGACCTCTGTTTAAAAAAGGTAAACCTTTCAATTTGACTGGATTATATAAATAAATTGGTTCAAAGTTGCAGCAAATATGAAGTGGAATGATATCAGTGTCTCCCACCCAACATCCTTTATTACCCTTCTTTTTTTTCCAGTCCCCCTCTCATGAATAAACATCTTTTACATTCACCCTGTGCGGGCATGAAATGGCCACACAGCCCCTGGCACACGCGGGAGTAATGCTGCAATCATTATTCCACTGCAGTGGTCCCACACAAGCATATTTCACCAATCATGTGGCTCTCTCCCCTGGCTTTTGTTTGGATGACTTAAACAAATGATGTGGCAGAGAGGAGGGCCTGCGTAGCACAGCTCCCCCTGTTAACACGGCAACCGTTGACACAGACACAGCAAAATTTGCATAAGAGTACGCTTGAGTGGTACTGGCAATTCCAACAGGGGTCCACAGATTTTTCCCTCTCTTTCTGTGGAGGGTGGGGTTGAGGTTGGGGGTGTAAATGGATGGGTGGTGTGTTATTTTTAGGTCTCTCGCTCCTCTTCTTCCTTTCAAGTAATGAAAGATGCACACATGCCATGAGAATGGGCTTTTAGCAATAGAGATGGAGGAAGTGGACTTGGCAGAGCTCTTGAGCACATACAGGACAATGGTGGCATCTAAGAATCAGCACAGTTACAAATGACTCAGACCTGATGCTGGACAGCCTCATATTCAGACAGATGTATTGTGAATGCACAACTGAGGAGAAATAATTGTTTTTTAATTAAACACAATACCACAGTTTTTATTGGTGAAGGATTTTTGGAACAGCCTTGCTAAAAATGATTTTTGCAAAGACATTTCCAAGAGGATTATGACAACTGTTGTTTGATACATTTAACAAGGACAGTACTGTTGATTAATGTGAGGAAGAGAAGGACAATCATAATGATGATTATTTCTGTTTTTGCTTCATTTTTCTTTATGTTAAAATCTGAAAATAGAACAAGAACTGCTGCTTTCAGAGAAGTTAATCAAGTAGCCCAAGGGGCTGCTGTTCCATCCTTTTATGTGCCTGTCTCGTCCCACGTTTCTCCTATCTCTATCTCGCCTTCGCCTTATCGCACCCTCCTTTAATCACAGTATATCAATGTGACTGATACATCTAAGAGATCTATTTGCGTACTGCTCGCTTTGTAAGAAAGTTCTGTCTGAATTCCATGATATTGCTTTCGCTTGACTTTCAGCCCTCTCGCTGAGGCAGTAGCTCATGGGAATACCAAAAAAAAATGAAAGCAGGCAACATCTTCCCAAATGCTTCTGCAAAGCAAGTTTGCTGCTTGGCGTGTGTTTCCAATGCGTGTTTTATGTGTGTGCACCAGCAGCATTGAGTCTGCTGAGGGTGGGTGTGGCACACCACTGTTCAAAGGTTGTCTCCATGGTGATAGATGTGGGTCATCTCCATGACGATGGATTGGAGTCGATGTTGGCCGCCAAGGTCGCGGACCAAGGACAAGACGAGTGATTGCAGCCACCCAGACAGGAAATCGAAGAGGAGCACTCCAAGGGGGGAGACGAGGAAAAAGGTGCAATTTCACAAGCCAAATTACTTCTGGGATGGAGGAGAGAAAAATATCACAGCAATAACAGCACCAGGGATGAGAGGAGAGAAGGAGAGGGAGGAGGTGGAGGCAGCAGGAAGGAGGAGGGAGGTCCCAAACAAAAGCTCAATTGTCAAAGTCATCAAACATTCATGTCTAGATAAGCAAATAAAGTGACATCCTATTACCCTGATGGCGTACAAACTTCCTCTCACACAGAGGAATTTTTAGAAGTATCTGTCAGACTTTGGCTGTGATTTTCCATGTACTTTATCAAGCTTGGTTTATTTCTGAGACTGATGCCGGCTGTGACTAGAAAATATTGACTGGATTGTGCAACGTGTTCTGTTGCAGTCCTGCTGATTTGTTTTTTCTGTTCTCTCTCTTTGCTCCTCCTCTCCTCTCTGGTGGTTCCATAATATTAGTATGTGGAACAACTGCATATCTGTAAATTGTTAACGAGTGCAGGCAGTGAATAAATGATTGCAACAGTTTCAAATTTCTGCCTCTTCATTCAGGGTTTCCCCCATGCTCTTTCAGTCTCAGTTGGTATGTCCTCTATTTTCTGCGTGTTTGGCTGTGTGTGCATATACACATGTACACGAGTGTCTGTATCGGCAGACTGAGTGCATTGAATCATTAAGTCCACAGTGCCATTGTGCCCATTGCCTCGTTGCACCTAATTAAGCCCCTTTTGTCTCCTATCAATTAACATTGTAATTAAAACTGCTAGTGCTTCTGTTTGCCTGGAGTCTGCTGATTCAGGGGAAATGACACTCAAATAATTATATGTGGGAATTTAGCTAATAAACACCTGTATTCACATATATGTACTGTACATATAACTACAATGATAAATATTTTTGTAATATACAGTATACACACACATTCTTGCACTTTTTCCAGCATCAGTTCATCTGGGCCTCTCAGTTTGTTCAAGAGTGTGTGTGTGTGTGTGTGTGTGTGTGCGTGAGTGCGTGCGTGCGTGCGTGCATGCAAACGTGTAAACCATGGTTGAGTCGTTAGAGGAACCAGGGGATTCACCTCCTGATAATCACTCTCTAATCATCTAATCCTTCATTCCTCAGTTGAACAGACAGGAAAAGAGTACTTGACAAAACTCACTCAGACAACTGAACATAAACACACACATACATTTTGGTGTGCATTCGTGTGCATGTATGTACACAGTGACAAATGAATGAGTCACATAAATTAGGGCTAATCTGTACCCAACTGTACCCGTCTTCCTTAACACCCAAATGTACCCTCAAAAAAGGAAAAAAATATAAAAATAAAATACACCTTATCCTCCTGTTTCCATGGCAACTCACTAGAGCTGTGGGTATATGAAGTAGAAGGCGGCAGACAAAATCACTGGAGTGAGAGGCGTACTGGTCTGTCACCTCTGCCTCCCAAGAGAAACAACAGCTCATACTGTAATACTGTACTTGCTTCCCTTTTCCCCACTGCTGCATCTATCACTCAAATTTGCAAGAATTTATCTGTACACACACACTCACACACCATTATGTGTGCTGGTTCTGCTGCTGTACTTCATGGCAAAAGAAGTGAAGACACCAGGCATTTGTTTCTAAAGCAGGTGTGATCTTAATAAAACATGATTATGAACTGCCACCCTGACACACCACCTTTCCTCTTCCCTCTCTTGTCAGGGATGACTGCTGCTGCTGGAGGCCAACATGTCCTTGGGTGCAGTAAAGGATTACAGCGGCACACACCATGTGACCTTAATTCCCCCCTGCTTGCTTTTGATGCACTCAACCAATGAGGATCAGGGATGAACGGAGCATGTGTGCTGCATGTATTTCTGTGTCTCAACATAGAGAGTGCTGAGTTTGTCAAGTGTGATGTATATACTCAAATGGCTGGATTAAATAGGGAAAAAAGGGCATTTGTATGTGTGAGATGTGCCTGCTTGTGATTTTAGTGAGAGGGTGATAATGTGAATCAGCAGGAGCAGGAGCAACACTCACCCCGGCACGTGTCACACGCTCAGACGGCCTCATTCATCCCTAGCAACCCCAAAATCCCTCTGCTCATTCCCCTCACCCACAAGCAGACCTCAACCCCGACACAGTCGCCACCTTCAGCAGGCTCAGCTGGTGGCTGAGAGAGGAGGAGGGGTGAGCAGAAAGATGGGGGTGTGGGTAGGGGGAGAAGGGGCATACTGTTAAGAATATTCAGTAAGCATCCCTTTTTATTTTTCTAATGGGTTGTGTTGGATTTACCAGAGAAATATAGTTAAAAAAGAACATAAACGGGGAGAAAGTCTGAAAATGTGTTGTGGGGGATGGGGTCAGAGGGTGTGTGTGTGTATGTGTATTAGCGGGGTGTCAATTAGATATGGAGATCAGACAGAATGAGCAGCAGTTTAAACATGAACATTACATCAGGGGGAGACGTCTGGCTGTTGCCGTCAGTTTGCGCCCGCCAGATAAGGCCCGCAATGCTTTGTGTGCGCCTGAGCGAGCACATGCGTGTTTCTTTGTGTCTGTGACGCTGCAGACGTAACAGACGCAGCACCTTCCTTCATGAGACACCCGCTGTTGTTGGTGACCTCCGACCTTAACTAAACCTTGACCCTAGCAGAAGGCAACTGATTTAACCAACAAAGACAGACAACACAGTGGAGCTTGAGCTACACTCTGACCTCCAGCACTGCAATCCTGACCCAAACTCTATCTGAAGCCAAACACAACCAACCCTGTCAACACATGCGCACACATTCAAATAATTAAGCAGGACCACCGCGACACTCATCCATCAAGGCAGCAGAAAACCAATACCTTAAAAAAAAGCATACATATTCAAGTGTGGCTTTTATTATGCTAATTTAACTGAAATTAAATATTTTGTTTTGCTGCCTTTTATATTTGAAAAAAGTGGATCTGTTGAAGCTATAAATGCAGCATTATTGTGTCAAAGAAGAATATAAATGTATGACATGCAATACAGAGCAACACAGCTTGGCAGATTGGTCTTAAGTAAATGTGGGTTTTTTGCTAATGTAAACAAAAAACAATTTATTCACATGCACAGAACAGATTATGAGACACAAAGAAAAATATTCAAAAACCAAGCATGTGATACAGTTTGTCATTCAGATTAAACCATCTCCACTGTCATGACTGATCATATGTTTTGTGGCTTATGCCAAACCTGTTGTTCATTTTATATACAACAGATCTGAAACATGCTTAAGGAATGTTTCAGGAAAATTTGCTAAAGAAAGCAAAGCTAATAAAAGTTGTGCAAAAGCCTCCCTGTGTTCCACAAAATATGTCAGTGTTCTTTTGCCCCTTGACTGAAAAATATTTCATTTATATGGCCCTGTCATGATTTTGATATGTATATGGAATCTGGATGTATTTCTGTCTGATTCACATGAAGTACAATGTGTCTGGCCTTTGAACTGCATGTGTGTCTGTAACAGATGGTGTATGGGTGTGTGTGTGTGTTTGGCAGAAGCACCTTGTCGCTCTATGGTGCATCATTCCAACTGGTTTCAGCACCTTCCAATCTGACCAGTTCTTGTTATTATTCTAGACTTTCAGCAGCATTTTCTTCCTACCCATCTGGAACAGTTTATTAAATATGATTTTTCTTTATTCCAAAGAACTACAAGAAATTATATGTTGACTTTAATGCAAAAGTGACTTACCCATTATACCTTTGCTTAAAAGTTCTAAAAGGAACCTGATATTCATATTTCTAGCTTAACTTTCCCATTCTGGAACCACACAAAAGTATCTTTCTATGAACTACTCAGTAAAGTTTTTGTTTTTAGTTTTAGCTCCTGTCTCTTAAAGACCATTGTCCTATCCTACTTCTTTCTTCTGATAAGTCCTATTGGTGAAAGATTTTTCAAATTTTTCTGCAGACATGGAAAGTTTTTTAACAAAATGTGAGCCATGAAAATATCATTATCTTCTCAAATTCATTCAATTATGTTTGAGCCCAAAACTAAAGCAGAATATGTAAGTGGATCATGTGAACATCCAGAAAAACAAAAATTATAGCAGTGTAGTCTGTTTTGTGAGAATGTGTTCAGTAAATAAACCAGTAGGCTATAACTTTGGTAATTTAAGAAGGTATTTCCCAATGTAGCATAAGGTAATTTAATTTACAATTCTGTGATTTGCTAAATTGATTATATGAAATTTAATGAGAACATTAAGTTTTATTTCAACGTTTTTACTTTAAGCATTTTTTATTGCAAACATTCCCTGTAGAGGGGTGATATAGATCTAAGTAAAGCACATATGAAAGGTTTGTACATGCTAGTGATGTGCAGATCGATACCAAAATATCGATACTACTGATACCAGTGTTTTATGTTGTAGAATCGATTTTCATGTTAGAATATACCTGCCATAGTCATACGTGAAATGGCACAGTGAAGGGGCACAGCTGCACATGTCCCACTTACTCCGGCTGTAGCATCACGTCTGGAGCTGAAAAGCAACAGCACGATATCTGATGTGTGTGGGAAGACATAGCAGTGTTGTAGCAACACCATCAACCTTCATAAAACATCTGAGAGTTAACCATGACACAGTATATAATTAAATCATGATGAGGAAGAGGAGGAAATTAGAGCTGCAAGGGTGAGACAAGTCACTCTTGGAGTCCTTTAATGCTGCAGGCATTCTCCCACTATCCAGAGGGAGGAAATGTGGAGCTGTGTACCACTGATGCTAAATTTTGGGAAAGTGATTTTCATCTGTCTGCTAGGTTTAAGTTTTTGTGTTGACGTTCAAACAACAGCTGTTCCCCTCGTTCTAAAGACTATTGCATCCTGTTTTGTTATGTACAGTATTAAATATGGTTATGAAATAAAGAAAAATGCTGTAATTAATAGCTCAGTTAAGAGATCAGCTCACATCAATTCAACAGACCTAGATTAAGTTGGTGAGGATGCTTCAAAGGCTGGTGTCATTAAATATTCAGTAAAACAACCATTGTTAGGTTTAAAAAAAAAACACGGAATAAAAATATTTAATAGGATAGAAAGACAATAACATCAATCCCTCTCATTTGTTCAGACTGATGGTTAACTAAATAATTTAATATGTAGGTGTTGAAAAACATATGCAATTATTGTGGCATTTTTAAAATTTATTATGCATTTTACTGGGAATTTAATTTTGATACACAAAGTATTCTATAAAAATATAACTTCTAATTCCTTTCCACTAGGTATCAAAGTACAAAGTATCGGATCAGTATTGCAGATATTGGCTTGTATTTTAGTTGGTATCGGATTGGAAAGAAAAGAGTGGTATCGCACATCACTAGTACCTGCAAGATTACAGGTTTCACAATTTGATGTGTAATGACAGGGAAAATGATATTGTCCTTTGTTGCTCTTGTTCAGTGATATCAGTGACTGTCCTAATCAGGCTTGTAGAAATGACACCACAAGAGGTTTGACATTTTCAGATAATTTCACACATAAAGCCGTAGAGACAGACAGACAGACAGATAGATAGATAGATAGATAGATAGATAGATAGATAGATAGATAGATAGATAGATAGATAGATAGATAGATAGATAGATAGATAGATAGATAGATAGATAGATAGATAGATAGATAGATAGATAGATAGATAGATAGATAGATTATTAGTGAATTTCCACCACACAGCTTCCTCCTCTCTTGTCTGTATTCAGACTTTGTGTCAGGGCTCTCATGCAGCTGCAGCTGAGGTGGGAGCAGTGGGGTGGGTGACAGGGCAGCATCCGTGCTCAGACAGACACAACTTCTCCTGGGCTGATGCTACCAAGGCTACTTGCTTTTGGAGACATGCACCGATGAGCCCAGTCTGAGCGACACTGCAGTCACAGGCTGTTTGTGTCAAAGTTATGAAGTGTGTGTGTGTGTGTGTGTGTGTGTGTGTGTGTGTGTGTGTGTGTGTGTGTGTGTGTGTGTGTGTGTGTGTGTGTGTGTGTGTGGTGGGGGGGGGGGGGGGGGGGAGTGATGGATCATGACTGATGGAAAGTAATTAAGTATATTAATATTTTTTAAAGAATAAAGGCCATGTGTACATGTATAATACTTTGTAATGTTTATCATTATTATAAATGAAAATGTGACAAAAATGAAATGATAAGAGGTTAATGTTTTGAGGTACTTGAATATAAAATGTACTTTATACTTCAGTGCAGATATGAAAGTCAAAGTTATTATATATATATATATATATATATATATATATATATATATATATATATATATATATATATATATATACACAATTATGATAATTATGTGTATGAAATATTGCTGTAGATACTTATTTTAAAATTGATGATAACACTGAATACATTTGGGGCTGGGGCAACAAAAAGGTTTCATAATGTTGACATAAAATGAAAAAAAAGCAAAAAAAAAAAATCACATCTTACAACTATTTAGGTATAGTTGGGTAATTTGGTAATTAGGTATAAAAAGAAGGGCAGGTCTTTCACAAGTAATGATGAGAAGTGATATACTGTGTGAGTGAAAAGTTCAACAAGCTAGGAAAAATCTTTTTCAAATTAAAATAACAGAGAATCTTGTTATTTCATCAATCTTATTAAAAGATTTGGAAAATGATGAAACAATAATAGATGGAGGTGTATCTCGGCAGGACGTTCCTCAGGTTAGCGCTGTGAAAATCCCCGGCTACAATAAACACAGCTTCTGGCCATGAAGTCTTCGCCTATCGATAACTTCAAACAGTTCTTCCATGGCCTCGTTGGTATCAGCCTGTGGCGGAACATACACTACTGTCATGACAACCGATGTGAACTCACGCTGAAGATAATAAGGCCGGCATCTGATCATGAGGTGCTCCAGGTCTGGAGTACAGCCCGTAGAAATAATTCCCACATCTGAGAACCATTTGTTGTTCAGCATGAAACAGACACCACCTCCCTTGCTCTTTCCTGAATGTATAGTCCGGTCCAGCCGATAAACGGAGAGTTCTCAGGAACAATGGCCTATTCCGGGGTCAAGCCAAGTTTCCGTTGACGCTAACCTGGAAGAAAAGGAGGCTAAGCAGCTTTAAATCCTGTATCAAGCAAAGAGATTAAGCAGAAACAGAAGCAGAAAGTCTGTCCCTGCCTTTTTGAAATGTAATGCTTTTATCATATTTAAAAAAAAAAAAAAAAAAATCTCAAGAGATTTTTGCTTTAGATCATTTTAAAAGAAATTGCAAGCTTAGATGATTTGAGCATTTGATTAACTTTTTTACTTATTTATTTTTAAAAAACAACATTTTATATTCAAACAAACTTTGGGGAAATATATAAAGCATTCAGATTAAACTATGCAACATTAGAGTGATTTCTGGGTAATCATGAGTTTACATTATTTTATTATATTGACATTTTGTAAGCATATATGATAATGACATGGAATGATCTCAACTGTATAATGTAAACTTTGCAGCTTCAGTATACTTTGCTGCTAAACTTCAATAGACTTTGAATTTATTGTACTTATGTTTATGAGCATATTATCATATTTCTACTTTCACTTAGATCCTGAATTCTTCCTAGAACAGGCACCTGCATCTTCAGCATCAATACAGACCATTCATTCGAGACATTTACACAAAAAAGGCAGTTTATAAAGATCATTAACCCCTCCAGTACATCAACGATGACTGAGAGGTGGAGGTGTAGGTGTGGTGAAATGAGGTAGCATTAGTGACAGGCAAGGATCGGAGGCCAGTAGGGTCACTAGGAGAAAAGAAACGGTTGATACAATGCCGCAGGGTCTTGGCATTGCCTCCTTTTAATGGCATTACAGTGGAAAAGAACAAGTGGCAATGAGCGACACCGTCATTAACCTCTGGCTGGGCTATAAATCAACAACAGTTCACGCAAATTAGGCCAATTCCCCTCGATCTGCCTCCAAAGGCCCTTGCTAAGATGATGCCATTATAAATCAAAAGGGAGGAAGACACACACAAACACTTGCACACTCACACAAACACATACTGTAGAGCTATCATGCAGACACTTTTATTGGTAATGTTCTACAGAGAGTCATGTTGTATAAGCAAAAATGAAAGAAATTTTGTGGCTTGCCCTTGGTGATTCATACATATTTTCATCATGGCTGCTTATTACAGATAGCTTTTGATTCTGTCTGGAGGCTCACAGAATTAACTTTTCTTGTACCCTTGTTATTAACGGAGGAGAGGAAAGGTGAAGAGCAACTTTATAAACAAAGATGACACAGGTTATGCAATTTTAGTATATTATTCTACACAGAGCAGCTCTGTGGGCTGATTGTAGGAAAATTTTGAAAGCAAACAGCAAAGAAAAGCTGATTTCATCACAAACCAAAAATAACCACAAATAAATAACTGTAGTTTATGAATGTTCTTGGGATTTTCATCATATGTTTTTTTTTATAACATTATCTGCTGGCATTGTGACCTAAACATGGTTGTGGAAATTTTCGTCTACATTTGGACTGGATGAACTGTGTGTCCTTGCAGAGCAGTGTGGGGCGAAAGATGGACAGCTGCCGTCTCTCTGTGGTTGTCTGTAGGAAAGAGTACACATTGCACGTCACTCGGAAAGGTAACACATACGGCAGTATGTCCCTGCCATCTGTCACTAGAGCCTCACACATCCACACAGACAAAGGATAGCCAGGCTGCCATGATGGCTACAAGGCCCCAGCCTACTATTGTCCCTCAGGCTTGTGGGTGAATGTAGGGCCCCTTTTCATCAGACCTCGCTGGAGTGTGCCTGGCTAATAGTGGAATTGTTCATCACACATGCAGACACAGCAAACAAACCAGACAGTTTTTGAGCATATGCTTAATCTCTCCAAATACTAGTAAACACTCTGACACAAAGGTTCCCTCAGTTTGGTTTGCTTCTATTTTTCAACACTTTCCTTTGTTATTTTTTCTCTCTTGGGTAACACCTGAGATACACACATTTATATGAACACACCTCCATCCAGAGCACCCTCCCACTGATAAGCCTTAGTGGCCATGATTGATTTTCCATGATGGAATTTTAGAATAAAAATAGACTGTCTTGGCAATCATAGCTCACTTTGAAGTAAAGCTAAGACCTCCAGTTTCAACCCCTTTCCCCAAAATCATTGTCCTCAAGCCTCCAAAATACTGTAGATCCTCCAAAAGTTCATTCTTTTTAATCAATGACCACTGCAGTCCTGCTAAGAATGTTTAATATCTACTTTGATCCACATTACCAAATGTCACAGAATTTCAACCTTTCACCTTAAGGTTTAGCTTTTGTTGTTGTGTTTTATATTTTCCTGTTTCTTGTATTTCTGTGAAGCATTTTGTAATTTGTCTTGAAAGGTGCTAAGGTGTCAAAAGTCATGAAACTATTAAATTATGTCTCTTGCTACACTCCAGAAACATAACATGCAAACGTGAAAACATTTTACATTATGTGAAGCAATCAAACGTGCTTAAAAAATTGAAAAATTACAAAAATTTCCCTGTTCTGTGTTTTCTTTTGCAGATTGTGACATTGCATTGCAGATTGCATTGTGTGTAATAGTCACTAATGTGCATGTTTTATTTTTTTTTTCCTTGTGTTACTGGTCTGGAATAATATGCTGTCACACTGGTTTTGCAAGTTTCTGGATATTCAGTATGAGTATGAGTTTCTAAAGAAAAGTTTCACGGTAGTGTACAGTCAATGTTGTATGAATGTCAGTGTGTAAAACTGATTCTTTCTGCACAAGAGCAAATCAGTGGGGAAAGAAAGAAAGAAAAACAAAAATCATCAACAAATCCCTGTGTAATCTGTTCCTGCTTCTTTACTTGGATGTTACTTTGGCAAAAACATCCGACAGCCTTGCACATCATCTCTTAATGCATAATACCTTTAACAAATGAAGAAAACTTTCTAGCTATTCTGCAAGATGTTTAAAGACCCCAAAATGATGCATATTTATTATGAAATAGGCAGCAAAGTTACACAATACTTGAAACAAAAAAAATCTAGTCATATTGAGGTTGTGGGTGTTTGATTAAACTAATATACAGCTATCTTTAAATTTGTATTCAAACATTGCTTAGTTGTGATTGGCTCACATGCGTGAAAACATTACCTTGTCTGAACTGAGTTCCAAGCTCTTTAAATAACTGAGAAGATTGCAGGGTAACACCAAAACAAAAAAGAAAAGACTGTTAACAGTGTGAAATAACCAAACTGTCAAACCTTTGGATGAATGTTTTTTTTCTTTTACACGTGTTTGTTGCTACACAGTCTGTGGAGGTAAGGTGGAGCTGAATGAAACCACCCTCTGTGGGGGTCAGAGTGTAACCACCCCCCATATCTCAGCTTCAGTTGTGCAGAGTAGTTCCATCATGTTTTCAGCTCTATATGGTTCTAATCAAACAGATTGGTGTGGGGGCCCCATTTGACAGGAGGAGGCGAAGTGTTAGTTCAAATCCTGGTGGGCCAACTGGCAGGCTCTCAGGAAACCTATTTCAATTACCATAACAGCCTCAGCTTCTGTCCATTCATCCTATACCTTGATGGACTATGTGTTAAACATCGTATGCTAATCACTTATAGAAATGTCATTTTTAGTGATGCTGCTTTTTCTTTCTTCTTTTTTCATGCACCTTGCATGTATTTGTGCCTTTACACGTGCCTCTGTTCCTTTGTGTGAGTGTGTGCTGGTGTGATTAGCTAAGAAATATATCAGCAAGTATCCATGATGCATTTCTGTCCCTGTGGCTGCAGTGTTTTGGGAAAGTCAGGAAAAACAAAAAGTTAAAAAAACACATTATAGTGTCTAGGGCAGTCTGTGTTAACACATGAGCAGTTGTGATATTGACGAACCAACCAAAAGCATGCATTAGAAGCTGGAGAGCAGGCACATATATCTTTATTTTCTTCTGAGGCAGTTGGGGAGAGGATGAGCGAAGGAAGACAAAGGGAGGAGAATAAATACAGTAAATAGAAAGTCAATTTAAAGTTAATGGATAAAATTTTTTTTTGCTTGCTAGTGTTTATGTTTTGAGCATACAGTTTAAAATAGGCAAACTGGGAATCTGGCCAAAATGGACCCTTTTCTACAGGAGCATATTTTTTTACATGTTTCTGTCCCAAAATGTCCCAAAGCTTTTAACAAATGGCAATAATTTTAAGTCCTCTAATCAGGTAGGAATGTTACATCATGTTTTCAGGTATTGTATTAATGGATAATATTATAAAATAATCTCTGAGTAACTAGACAAGTCTTATCCTTTTGGAAAAAAGTAGCATTATTAAATAATTAAATAAACTTAAATGCAGTTTGTCTGAGAACATCATAACTACCTGGAGCAACAGAAGAAGAAAAAAGACAAAAACATTGTTTATACACCTGGGAGCATGCAAATTCTAAATCACAAAGATATAAAAGTTAGGATTTGGAGGTTAGAAATGCTGAACAGATTCTGGAAATTTGCATTGACCCAACACGCTTACGTGCCAAGCTTAAAGCTGTCTTCTGTGTCAAGGACATCTGTTATATGCATTACACTGTGCTAAGGATCTCCAATAAAACTTTATTTTGTGTCAGAGTGTGTGATGTTTTGTTGAAATATGTCAGACTGTGCAAAAAAATGACTGGTGAATCAACATGTTTCAGTGTAAACAGAAAGATATATTAAAACATAGACACATTATCTCATGTCATCTATGACTGTGGCTCTTCAGTTTTGAAAATGCAGCTCCACATGGCCTTCTTTTACACAACTTCATTCCTTTCACTTCTGTTTGGGTATGTGTTTTTTCCGCCCAATTTATGCACAAAATTAACAATGTGATAACAATGACATGTTGCAGCACTGTGACTGGTTAGTTTGCACATATTGCCATGCGGGGTGGAGCCAAGGGGGCCATTTAGTGGTCTCCTTGGATGCACCCCTTGGCGACTCGCCTTTCAGTTTTAATTGCACCAAGACACCAAAACACAAGAAACACAACACACAAACAACACCTGGGGGGCGTGTCATGTCAGGTGGGGGCCACTTAGATGGCCCAGCTCCCGGCTCATTGTGGTCACTGCCCCTCAATTTTAATTGCACACAACACACACTACATAAACAGTCAGGAGCGTGGAGGGAGAGGGTATTGGGGACCTCTCACACCCCTGTTCCCCCTGGGTGTGGCCGGGGGCGAGCGGGGGGAGGTAATTGCCCCGGGGCCGGGTCCCGGGGTTGGCTGCTGGCTCTGTGGGTGCTGGGTCGAGGGGGGGTGCTTGGGGCTCGCTGTCCTCTGGTCCTCCTGGGGTGTCCCAAACGGGGCATGGTGGGTGGGTTGTGTGTGACGTGACTGTGTGATGGTGAGTGCTTGTGGGTACGGCACAGGGGAGGGTGTGAATGTGGGGTTATATAGGGTGAAGATTGGAGTAGGTGGGGGGTGGGTGGGAGGAGGGGGTCGATGGCGCCCTGGTTCCCAGGGTGTGCGGCTGGAACTTCAGGGTGTGTGCTGGCCTACGCCGGATGGCTGTCTGGGGGGGCCTGGACCCCCTAGGCATGTTGCGGGCCCTCTGCCTTTGTTGGGTGGGGAGGCCGCCTCTGGGCTCCTGGGGCCCTGGGCCCTTCGCTTGGGCTGCCCTGGGTGGCCGGTCCCTGGCGGGGCCAGCAGCTGCCGATTTTGGCCCACTGGGACCTGTGCCCCAAGACCGTGGGGGGCTCTTGCAGGGGCTCTCCTAAGCCAAATTTTGGGTGGGGCTGGAGTCAGCTTGGTGCTGGGGTAGCTTGGGTTAGTGCTCCGGGGAAGCTGCTGAGGGCCCGGTCTCTGGACTGCCCTGGTCTGCCTCTGACCTCCCTGGAGGCGTGGTCACATTTGCACGATCTCACTCACCACTCTTCATCACTGATCACTCCTTGTTTCTCATGCTCTGCATGCTGACACAGTCACTGAGTTGTCCAGTGGGTTTTTATACTAAGAGATAATTCTTTTTTTTTTTATTTTTCCTCTGAGTTAGTATCTGGTTGATACTTTCATGATATGTCTTTTTGATTTGGTTATTATTTAAAAACTCTTAATGAATAGGAGCTCTGTTTTTTTGTGTGTGTGTGTGGTTGTTTCTGTTTTTGTTTTTGTAAAAGTTGCAGGAAATCTTCTGGTGTGTTCATGTACAAGTGTAACAGTTTGTTGTCTGGTGATGGTGTGGATTGAAGGGTCGTTTCCTTCTGTCTGTGATCTTTTTGTCTCCTTTCGTCTTTCCCTTTTGCTCTTTTTGCTATTTTCCATCTTTTCCTGTCCCCTCCGGTCAGGTCCAGCAAGATTACACAGATTCCGTGATTCAAAGTAAATAAATAAATAAATGACTCAGATTATCAAGAGGAGCCTTACCCATAGGCCTCCCCTTGGCAGAGCAAATTTGTTCAGCACGATACAGCAACCAGATTATCATTTTGCTTGCTATGATGCTGGACAGGACAAGTTAAAAGAAAAAAAAAAAAAAAAAAAAAAAAGTTTGCACATTTTAGAGTTGCTGACAAATTGTGAGAGTTCCAGAATTGTGTCTGAAGTTGCCACCAATTTGTCCTTTTGTGTGTCTTACAGTAAATTCAAGATAACCAAACATATATACTTGTGATTGCCAGAAAGACAGAGTATGACAGCAAATTTTGGTTGGATGTTTACTTTTCTTCTCATGAACATTACGGAAAATTTTGGTTTTAAAAAAATTGTTTTGTTTTTTTTGTCTGGGGCAAAATTGTTGTACATCTTCCCGTAGCAGAAAATAAACTATGATTAATTACAAAATTAGCAGAATGTTTATAACTTTTTATTTTTTTCTCACAGTCCAGTGTGTTACAGTGTCTGACAAACTTTAGTTGATAACTCTTTTGCTATCCCATGCATACAGCATATACTGGGTCTAAACCCAGTAGAATTTAGGAAGGCCATTCTATAAGTATCATTTTGGCTTGTTTTAACAATTCAATAACCAGTTTTGATGGGTGTTTGGGGTAATTGTGTCACTATAACACCAAACTCTGTCCATGTTTCAAATGGACAACTGACGGTTTGATGTTATGCCGAAGAATACAAGTTGATCCTCCTTGGGTATATTGCTACCACCTCAGTGGTTATCATGGTACAGTGTCTTAGGGTTACATGCCAGACAGCCTTCTCAGACAGCTTTCTCAGTCCAAATAGCCAACAGCAGACTTTAGTTGTGTATGAAAGCATTTTGCTTCTTTCAGTCCATGCATGGAAAAGCCAATTTACTGTAGACAGTGATATGGGTGTTCCAGCAGCTTCTACCTCATGGCAGGCCTGTGACTTGATGTTTTGTGGGTTATTTTCTCAGATTGGAACAACAGATTGGACATTCTTGAAATTCATGGTAAAACTGCTCTACCATCCAATAATTTACATCTACTTGTGTACATGTACATAGGTGTCTGAGTTTCATCTTAAACTTTGGAATATGCCATTGTTTAGAACATTCTTTGATCTTTGTAAAACTATAATGTTGCTTCTCAGATCTCAGATCTTTTGTCGTTCTTTTCTATTGCACCATGTGTTGGTCAACTCAGTGAGTGAATTAGTTTTTATATTGGTACATTAATGCTACCAGCTGCAGTCACTCATGATCATTAATATGAAGCTGAGAAGCAGCTTTCAGAGTCATTCAGTTAACAAAATATGTGGTCGTTTGTCGAGGCTTTATGAACAACTTTAACCCGGGTGATTACAGAAAAACCTGTAACAATTTAAATCTTTAACAAAAAACGTTTAAAGTTGCTCCACTAAAAGAACAGGAAAGAAAGAAATATTAAAGCCAAATTTGGCTCTGACATTAACTGTGATGAAGAGTGTGTGTGTAAATTTTTGATAGAAACTTTGTGATTAAAATTAGACATTAGCATGATTCATCTTTGCTACTGTTTCAGTTGTTCAGATTAATTAGCAAGCCAGGTGGGATTCTCCATAAACGGAATGAAGACAGCTGAACACACATTAAAATAAACTCTAAATAAATTGTGTGTATTTCTTCATCAGATATAAACACTGGGATTGTTCAGAAGGCATAGGCTGGCAACTCACTGATGACTTGGAAAGATTAAAGAGGGCTTTAATCTTTCTTTTACACAAGAGTGAAGTAAGAGCAAACCAGTGCAACAATTTTAGACTTGTATAAGATCCAATTATGAGAGGTGAGGGGGGGCTTGTTGTTCTCCCCAGGATGAGCTCTGGGATTACCTGACCATGGGCCAGTTTCCCAGACTCTAGGAAAAGTCTATTAGCTGGTGGGTAATCTTTCCTGGTTAAAATAGTTGGATGATGACGTGCCAGAGTGCATACTAACTCTGTTTTGGTCTTCATGGGTGTGTGTGTGTGTGTGTGTGTGTGTGTGTGTGTGTGTGTGTGTGTGTGTGTGTGTGTGTGTGTGTGTGTGTGTGTGTGTGTGTGTGTGTGTGTGTTTGTGTGTGTCCATCTATCCAGTATTTCTGATTAGTATGCTTGAACCATGAGGCTACTCTGACAGTGGGGCCTCTGAGAGCAGCAGTGCCATGAATTCTTTAGCTTGAGCCTGCATGTACCCTTGCTCTCATCACGCCTGAGAGGACTAGTCCAGTCAACAGGAGACAAGATGACACACACAAATAGCCTCACACATACACATAAACCTGTACTGGGTGCATGCACTAATGCCTCCCAGCTACCTTTGAGTTAACTGATGGTCCCTACGTCCCACATGCAAACAGGCTGCATTTAACTATCTCATCAGCTCACTAAACACATTTCCTTCTGAGTCACAGAAGAGGAGCCAAATATGTCAATGTATAACACATACACACACACACACACAGAAAAGAAATCTAAGGGAATTTTCAATCTCTTCTTCTCCCTTTCTTTCTCCCTCTGCCTGTGGAGAACACTGGCAGGAATCAGGGAGAGGAGCAGGGTTGCTAGGCGACAGGTTGTGGTTGCCATGGTGAATTTAAGTGGAACAGCTGGTCCAATCAGCATAAAGTGCGGGCAGGCAGTGGGTTGAGCCAGCGAAGCTCATGCCAACACAGACAGACAGGAAGGAGAGGCTGCTGAGGCATGCAGGATGGAGAGGAGAGGAGAGGAGAGGAGAGGAGAGGAGAGGAGAGGAGAGGAGAGGAGAGGAGAGGAGAGGAGAGGAGAGGAGAGGAGAGGAGAGGAGAATAAAGTAGGCTAATGGGGGAAAAAAAAGTGGTCAAAGTACTCTAAAAATGGAAAGATGAGGAAAAAGCAGTAGGAGGTCAGAAAGACAGGAACAGACATAATAAGAAAAATCCTGGCTGGTCAGGTGAATAGAGTGAAAGCAAAAGTAGGGTAGGAGACACTGATAAGAGACGGACAAAAATAGGTTGGAATCTATTTGGGTATGTAAATTCACTGAGACAGATTTATGAAGTCCAGAAACCATTCATGCAAAGATTATTCTTCCCATAAGACCAACAGCAAACGGAGCATCAAATAAATTTAAAAAATGTATCCTTGGTCTGTTAGAGAAAGCAGGATCACACCTTATGCAGTATAGTAATAAGAACCAAATAGAAAACATTTGAGGGAAAAACACAACCTGCAATACAAGGAAATAACGCAGGCACCATTAGAGGCTGCTAATGACAAAGTGGTGATGAGATGCTGATAATGATAACAGGGTGGGGAAATGTGAAGATGTGGGGGATTTGTGATTAATGGAGCATACATTAAAAAGAAAAAAAAAAACGTCATCTGGATTTGGGAGGGTGAGAAGTTTAATTGTGTTTGCTCTTATCCCAAAGTTTTTAGTCAAATCCAATCAATGTGGGATCAATACATTGTTAGCTTGATGGTGGGAGGAAAAAGGGTGAGCTGTAATTAAGAGAGACCTGTAGAATGATACTCAAACACAACATTTAACATGAACATGCTTTTATCACCCTGCAGTAGCTGATAAATGTGATGTGGAGTGCACTGATCCTTTTATTTTGCAAGAAATATGAAACATATTTACAACTTCAAGCAAGTAAGTTAGTGGTAAATAAAATAAAATAAAATAAAATAAAATAAAATAAAATAAAATAAAATAAAATAAGGATGTGCAAGGTTCCACACAAACTGAGTCTGGACTGTGAATTATGATACGTATCAGTGAGACCTGACAGGTGCTCTCTGGAGTCCGTTATTTCTGATTTTGCTTATCCGGCCAGTGTTCAGGAAAAGACCTATTTCCTGGTCCTCACTAGACAGTGCTGACTGTTATCTGATACTTTATCAGTTATTGGTTTCACAGTTTATCAGGTTTCTGAGACTGAAAGCTGAGCAGACACACAACAACGTGCCTCCACATGACGAAAGGTCTGAAATTTAGGAGTGCGTGTTGATGTCTGGTGCAGACAAACATATACGGAATTCATAAGAATAATGAAAAATATATAACAGATACTTAATTCAAGAGAAGTGTAGTTTTGAACTCTGCAGTATACTGCAGAGAGTACCAAGCGGTGAATTCTCTTGAATTCATTGATTGAATAAGACAAAATCCAGATATATGAAAGCTACCAGCAGTATCACATTTATTCATGGGGACTTACATGCTTTGGACACAAGTAAAGAGACATGCATGTCTTCTTCAAGGAGGACACACTCTTGGAGTGTCTCACATGAGTGAGCACAAAGAGGAGATGAACACGGGCTGCCACTGCTGAAACCAATCATGGCAGCATCTCATCTTGCTCATTTCCATCAGAAGCAAAATTACATTGCAGCTATTGTAGAAAAATGTTATATTTATGACTGAGAATAAGAATTTAAACTTGAGAAGTACAAGATAATTATCACATATCGTTTGAAGTCATTTCATTTAGTTCTAACAGTGATTGCATAGTTAAAAAACTAGATTGTTTTCAGGAGGGTGACCTGTGTTAAGAAACATTTATGTGCTGTTGGTGAATAAAGAAATTATGTATTTCCTTGTCTTGCTCACAAGATGTCCATTCACACAAAGCTCTTCCTCTGTCACACCTTCCTCCTGTCACTCACACTAAGCATTCTGGGAGGCATGGTTTCCAAGACAACCAAGAGGCACCTTTCCTTGACAACAGTTCAGAATGCAGAGATGGAGGACATTAGTTTGCACCTCAGGTGTGGTGATATTGGTGCCTATAGCTTAACCACAAGCAGAACAGAGCAACCATGATTTTTTCCACCAAAAATGATGACTAAATTTTAAACAAAATAAAAAGAGGAAAAAAATTAATGAACTGGCATTAAAAAGTGTTCTTGTGAACTTAGTTCTTTTTTGTTTTGAGGTTTGTTGGGATCCTCCAGAGTGTCACTGAGGATCAACTGGGAGTTGAGGCACCTCTTTGTGTATCTCCTCTCAGTGATAAATGAACTAAGCTGCTTCACACATATAGTGTGAATTAAAATTTCACACACTCTCTCTCTTAAAAAAGACCAATGCACACTGTCCTAAATATGAAATAACACACTCCACAATCCCCCTCCAGGCTACAAAATACATCTTCAAAGAAACCCTCAATCTGCTTAGCGCATTTCACACTGTACACACATACACATATATTCACATAGGAATGGTCATAGCTGCTCCCATGAAATTCATGAACAGGAGATTGAGGCAGGGATCGGTGTGTCGTGTGAATGAAAAACAGAATACAGAGAGAAGTCAACAGAGTCATTTACACATCTCAACAGAAACACACGACAACAGCAGAGCAAGAGGGAGAGGGAGAAGAAAACGGGTGTGTGTTTGTAAGTGTATGTGTTTGTATGAGAGCGAGAAGGACATTGAGTGCAGTTAGTAGTGTTTCCCCCTCAGCTGAGGCATTAACAAGCCTATAATGGACCCTCTTAAAAAGCCGACCAGGATCTCCTCCAAAACTAACTGATTTAGAGTGTCCAGGGCCCCCATGGGCAGTGGCCAAGTCCCCCTCTGTCCCTCCCCAGCACAGCTACAGCCAGCCCCCAGTGGCAAGCAGCACAGACACATATTGTGTTTGTCTACTGAACCACAAGCAATAGCAGTTTATAACACAATAAAACACCATGAGGAGGCATTAATTGGATATAATAGCCAGGGAATGATTTAGATGATTTAACACCTTTTCTTCAAGACCAGTACATAAAAGAGGAAGAAAAGGAAGAGAGGAATAAAGGGAAATTAGAAATAGATTTACACACCATTTTCAACTTTGATTTTGAGTGGCATTCAAGTAGACACACATATAATACAAGGAGCACCAATGCAAACATAAACACACACTCACATACAAATGCACATATAAAGTTCATTTTATGATGAACAGAAGAAATGTGTATGTTAACCTAATATATAAAAAATCTAAATGAATGATCATAGAAAACGAGTTTATATACTGTCATCAAATAGAGCATCTTGAAGTGATGAATGCAATATTGAACGTACATTAAATTAGTAAGTAGTAATTCTATTAACTGGATGGGGGGGGGGGGGGTTTCTGTAATAATAATGTTTTGTGTAAATTTATTACCTTTAAACTAATAATCAGTCTTTCACAGATACAGCTGATGTTGATAAGATGTGACAGCAGTGCCAGAAGGAAAAAAATGCAGAGACATGGCCCCTTTATCGCTCATCAATAGTTTAATGTCAGCATTTAATTAGCAAATAAGAATTTAAAAAATTACAGACTCCAGATTCTTGCTAGAAATTATGTCCAAGACCTGCTGGCTAACCCTTCATGCTATTCTTCCACCTTATCTCTCCAGCCTGTTCTTTCTCGCGTCCCTGTCTTTTCACTCCACATAGAGCTGAAAAGAAGCAAGGCCTTGCACGTATGTACATAATTGGCACTTTACTGTCATATCAAATTCATATCAGCGCAGGGTCTTGGTCTGGGAAGAACAATGAGGGCCAGACAAAAGAGTGGCTCCGTGCTCTGAGAGCCGCCCTGATAACCGCAGCATAGGCCGGTCAATAAAACCAATCATCTCTAATCTTCTTATGGGGGACTAAACAGTTCCCCCAGATACTCCACAATGCCCACTAGACACAATGTGCACTGCACTGTACCAGCATAAAGACTGCATCAACAGGGAAAAAACAATGGCTGAACCGTAACCTCGGTGTACGACTTCATCAACCTTATCTGCAGCTGCATTACTGCCAGCTAGGTTCTTTGGGATATAAAATTAGGCCGTGTTTATGGGATTTATAGGGGTATGTAGGAGAAAAAAAAGACAGCTTTGGATAATTTCATTTGTGATGTGCAGTTTTGAAAAATGTTTATCTGTAAATGATGCATTATACAATTTTTCTCAAAGTAACTGGAGCATTTTTAGTACTTTGTAAGTGATCTGAAAAACCACTAATAGTCCCTGTCTATATTCAGATGGGAGCAGTAGAGTTTGTAAATAAATACCCAAATACATTTTGGGTATCCTGTCATATTATTTCCTCTAGAATTTGGTTATGATTAATGATGTAAAGAAATAGTTTCATCCTCCGAACACAAGATTGTCACCATTTTCCTTTTAGAGTTTAGGCTCCACAATTTCGCTGAAAAACACTCTGATTTTCTGATGATTGTTTTGACTAAAAATGTAATACGTTATTATAAAAAACACCAAAAATCCCCTTGAATGTGTTATATGGGGTTGGATTTTTCACATTTCCACAACATTCTTCCATCAGCCCGTCAGCAGAATTTGCCTGGACCTGAATTCAGCTGTATGCAAAATGTCTCTGATGCTCCACCGCTCAAACCTCTCTGCTGGGAACTAACCCCCTCCAATATATATAAAAAAAGAGAGAAAAAAATGGTGGGGGTAGCAAGAGGTCATAGGGTGATGCTGTATGGTTATTGTAGATTTAATCATTTCAAATCCAAAAGTGCATCAGGAATAATTACATGAAAATTGTTATGAAATGTATCTAATATGGTGCAATGTTTTAAAACTCCAAATAAGGGGCAAAAATAAGATAAATTAATCAAAATCCACAGAAAGAAAGAAAATAAACAAATTAAAAAGCTATTTTTGATGTTTAAGGAGTTTCATGCTTAAATGTCCCAAATGTGCACAACTCTGTTTCTCTGTCAATTAATCTTTCGCTCATCATTTTTAAAATCCATCTATTCCTCCTTTTTTTCTTCCTAATGATGTTTGGCTGAGGTGCAGGTTAATTGCAAGGTTAACTGACAATGTTGAGGAGCAGTGTGCTGTGAATGTGAGATGAAAGCAAGATTTAGTCACAGTGTGTGGATGGGAAAAGCTTTGCATAAGTTTATGAGTGAATTGTTGCAGGTTTGCATGCTGTGTGTCATCTGCTAGGCATGAATGGGCATCGGTAAGAGCAATGCTTTGAAGGGAGGTCAAGAGTGTGCCTTTGTTTTCATGTGAACAGCTGACAACGAAGATTTGTGTAAAACTAACCTCTGTACTGATGTCACCTCGACTCTCAGATAAATACAAAAAAAATGTTTTGGCTGCCACAGCATTACATTCATTGAAATTTGACTTGTGTTAGAACAGCAAGTAATGATCATGTTCCTTGATAGTCAGTGTGTCCTGTTCAAGAGTCCGTTTCTTTTCTACTGTCCAGATTGCTCAGACTGGATTACATTATCAAGGAGCTGCAGGCTAGTTTTAACATTTATAAATGTATTGTGTGTATGTTTATATTAAAATCTTACAGTCAAATTAATACAGTTACATTCATTCAAGCTAAATATTACATTTAGCTTTAATTACACTTTTTAGTCTGTGACCAACATGAAGAATTATTAGATACTATCACAAATTCAGTGTGAATCTTCATCCAGTACTTAATTTTAAAATAGATATTGATCAAAGGCTTCTCTATCTTTTCTGTGAATGCACTTGGCTGTATACTAAGAAGTACAGTATATACGACAACACACCTTCAAGGGAGATTTAAGACTGAACCACCTTTGAAAAGTACAATAATTGTAAAGAAACAGACAGGATAATGACTCTTTCCTCCTGGCCGTGTGACAAACAAATAAAAGTAAACAGCTCATGACATTTATCAGATAGAGTCAAGCAGCTCTACATTAGTCCTGACATTCACCTCATAAGTCAAGTGGACTCAGAATTATTGATATGGAGTCCACAAAGCAAGAGACAAAAGCTATTTATTAATCAAGAAAACATCCTGATGAAGAATTGTGCTTATGAGACAATCCTTTAAGGAATTTAACTTTCAAACATATTGTTGCAAGTGACAGTACATCTCTCAACAAATCTGCACCTTAATTTCTCTCATTGTGTAATGATAAATTATGATTGTCAGTCTGTCTGCACTGGTGATATGCAAAATTACCATTTTTTATTCAAAAAGCCTTTTTCCTTGTCCATATATGTCAGTCAATGACATTAAAGTCCAGTATTGTTGTTATGTTTTGACTCAGCTGAATAGGTGAATGAAAATGGACTATAAGCTACACTTATTAGACGTCATTGTGTTTTATATTTTGGATAACATGGGTAACACAAACACGTGATGACTAGAAAACAGCACAATGCATTATTTATATTACATTCAACAGTGTAGGAGCACAGCTGAGTTGTCTGGTACAGTTAAAAATAGCACTATAAATTAAAGTAATATTCCTGCATCAATATAATCTTACATAAAATAAATACAATACACGTGGACCACAGTAGCACTGGTTTAACATCCTATATATATATATATATATATATATATATATATATATATATATATATATATATATATATATAAAGATTCTTTCAATCTCAGCTTTTAACTCCTTTTTGCCCCACTGAGTGGGTGTCTAGAGAGAGTTGGCAACATCCGGCTTCCGTGATTTTAATATCGGTCAGTATTTGCAGTATCTTGCCATATATTACCATTTCTCCTTGGAGTGGCCCCTTGCATTCAAATCAGCGGCCGGCTGCCTGATCGCAGAGGACAGCTTACTAGGCCCCTTGAATTGTTCGCCAGGAACAATGGATTCCTTTGTCAACGTGTTTCTCTTTCTCTCAGTGGACAATACTAGAGGGTCCTTCTGGCTCTCTTAAAAAATGTTTGCAAAGTTACACCTCTTTATATGCCTCTCAAAACAAGTAGCAGTGCCAGTATAAAAGTGTGGGGCGTTTGGGGTGGGGGCTGGAGGGAGATGTGCGGGAGTTTCGTTTATGTTTCTCTTTGATAAACTTCAGCCACTGTTTTAAAGGAAATGTCCTGTAGTTAAGGATGGTTTTGTCGCACTTTCTTTTTCGTTCTTTCTTCCTAAAGCCTTCATTATTTATAAGCTGTGAAATGTTCAACACCCGCCCCCACCCTCCACCCCCACCCCAGCGAGAAGCGTTATCATATTAAATAAAACAAAACAAAAAAGAAAAAAAAAGAAGAAAACAGGAAAGCAATATCAGATATATATTTTCGTTGAAAATAATTTTTGAAACAATTGAAAAAGCTTGTATGCACTCTGACGCAATGTTCTAAATTATAATATAAAACTAGCTACTAGTTATAAAGGCTATTAAGGTAACTATAAATTCTCATGACATTTCTGTCCACCTGATAAGAGTGATTTAGGTTCACTCAGAGTTTCTCTTTCCTGTGTTAGAAGTGCGGTTATAAACTTTGAGCTGGGTGTGCACATAACGAGCTTAAAGTGCAGAGCTGCCCACCGGGCAGCAGCGCTGACCTCTCCCTCCTCCTGATGAATGGGCCCGTAAGCAGAAGCCCAGCTGTGCCTATCCGGGCCTTCAACAGCATTTCGGAAATCGGTATGATTTCTCTGGGAAACCTGTCTCCACAGATCGTGACAATTTCTAAGTTATATTTTATTATTATTATTATTATTATTATTATTATTATTATTATTATTATTATTATTATTATTATTATTATATTATTTAAGCAGCAAATTACATTAAATAAAATATTTTTTGCCTGCACCAAGTTTATACCGCACAATCTTTTAATTAAAAATTTTAACTCCTCATTTTTTATTTTCCGTCCATAGTTTGGGCGTTTAATGTATTTTTTTTAATAACTACTTGCTTCCAAAACTGTTTGCAATTGCAAAGGCTGAATGAAATCATAGTACCTTATGTCAATTTTGTGAATTTGTGCAAAGAATAATATGTTGCGGATTCTGCAGTTTACTTCTCTCTAATCACATATCTGTGGTCTATTTGCGCAAGACTGCACAATATTTACCTTTGCATGCATACAGCATTTAAGTGGGGCATTGTTTTGCACGTTACGTCACACCTGATTTTAACCTTCTTGCTGCACCTGCTGTAGGGAGTGTCTGGATCTTAAGCGTGGAGAAATGATCGATAAAATGCATATTTATTGATTTTTTATACACGTTGGTAAGTTCACGTTAAATGATTGTTATAGTAATTCAAATTCACAGGAAAAATTTTCCCAGCATTCCTCAAAAGTCCAGGGGCCGCAGCTCACACAACTGGGGCCGACTCTCCTCTCTCTTTTGTTGGGGCTTTTGTGGGGGACTGCGTATTGGGATTGGGGGTGTAATGAGGGGGCTTCGACCCCCCGATGGGGGTGCATTTGCTGTCCAAAGACCGTTAGACAGTGGCTGAATGAATAGGGCCTGAATGTCATTGTAATGCACAGGGACAACTCCCCCTTCATTCAGCTTAAGATGTGGAGGCCGCTCAGCTCGGCAGAGGGAGAGACGACGAGAGGAAAAAGCAACTGCAATTCAACTCAAAATCTTTCTTTTTTTCTGGCTCATCGTGCATGTGGACCGAAACTGACAGTATCTTTGCTTAAGTTTAGGTTTTGCTGCTACACAGGCATGCATTTCCCCCTTTTTTCACAGACAAAAGCATCGGTTGCACAAAATGGAGAAGATATGATGGAGACACAGTATGGTGCATAGCTGGAGGATGCCAGCAACAACGAGAGTAAGACACTGAACAAAGGATTTTGAATCCAAGCCGGCGTGGATTTAGGCTATATTTGGACAGAAGACGCGTCTCCTGTAGCAGTTGGCGGCGGTGCAGCATGAGTTATTTAATTTTTCTCCACTTTGGCAGAAGGAACCAACAGACTTCTAGGCCTAACAATTGACTTAAATTAGTGGGTTCGCTTGCATTAATGTAAAGGCAAGAGGGTGTTTTAAGATGCAAATTGCAGATGCTGAACTTAGGCAATACGTGTCCATGATAAAATAGTCATTAGCAGCTTTTGTTTTAGTTAAAAAAAAAGAACATTTGCAATTGTGTAGCCTCAATTATCGAGGGCAAAGAGCAGCGGTATATCCCAAGCACCGCTGACCGTTCCTCATCTCCATCTCTTTGTTCAGCCTACAGTGGGAGGCAGGCACAAGACAAAAAGAGGGAAATATTTGAAAATCCAATTAAATATTTCTCCCGGGACAGAAGTTACCAAGATTTAACTCGAAGGGTGTTCATGTGCACAACATAAATAATGTAGATACACTGCGGTTTAGAAAGGTCTTGTCTGATAAAGAATTAGAACACAGAGGCTACCATGCAGGTTTGTGATTAAACAAATTGTTCATGAAATGCACTAAAGCTAAAAAAAAAAAAAAAAAAAAAAACTGCAGTGCATTTATAGTCTGGCTATAAATGGCAAAAACTGGGACCAAGCATCTTGATATGCAAAAATAAAATACATTAAAATAAATATTATTCTACTATGTCAAAACCTCAAAGAACTCATAAAAAACAAGTCAAAAACAAGTCATAAAAGGCAGAGGCCCCTATTAGAATAATTTATCCTATTTGAGTCCCATGGAGCACAGTAGGCTAAATCATTTCTCTGTATTCACCTGTGGTACCTGTATTTTTCTTTATTTAGCCTATGCTAAGAGTAAAGTAGCCTAGTGTAGAACGCAGCACCATGTGATGGTGGTCCTGACCCTCTGGAAACAGGGACCATGGGTCACAGGGGTTTCCGTGAGGTCACTATATTCTTTTCAGCAAATTAGCAAGCATGCATGATATTGATGTTGCATCAAACATTTACTCCCAGCTTATTTTTTAAAAGTTGCTGATAAGAGACTGTAAATGGAATATTTTGAAGAACTGGCGCGTCTACAACATCAGAAAGTTATTAAATTGAAATAAAAACAAAGAAATACAGATTTTGGTCATGAGCCTACATCAACGTTTTGTTTAGGATGAAGTCTAAAGGCCACTGGTGTGCATGTAGCTTGTTCTTTTGTGTGGAATAAAACTTAAATCTTGTGCGTTCAAGCCGAATCAAGCCGGATTTATATTGACAAACAGCGAGTCACAGCTGAGACTGTTTACCTCATTATTTAATATAAGACTCCAATCGAAGCGAGAATTAAGCTGTTGGAAACGTGTCTGCACATGAAACACTATCAAGATGTCCAGGTGCACTCAGTCGACGTTGGAACACCCATGTTATCTATACATGTTTTTTCTTCTTCTACATTGTATTTGCAACTACATTTTGTTAATCGGCTGCAACAGATTTATTATGTTAGCTTAAACTGAAGTTTGCTCCGGTGCGCTGCATGCATGACGCGTTGCAGAAAGTCAGGTCGGTGGTTTCAAGGACGTTTGGGGCTGATGAGGATTTGGTTTTAACTGGGGGGAGGTGGTGGTGGTTGTGAGGAGGGAGGGCTGGCTTGGGCCCCGGGCCATGACGTCATTGTGCGCCCATGTAATCCTCTTGCGCTGAAGCCCAATCAGCAGAGACTCGCAATTGTCTAGGATGGGAAGAGAGGGGCGCTCTAATCTGGGAGACAGTGGATCACACAGCCCGCAAGAGAGGAGAGCGAGAGAGGGGGGCATGCTGGATTCTGTTTGAAATGGGTCAGATTAAAGACCCCAAACCAAAAGGAACTGACTGACTCTTATTGGAGAAAGGACATTACCGAAGACAAAGAAGCCATTTCCCAGACCTTAAGGAGAAAATTCGGCTTCCAGACTGCACCAACTGTAGGGATATGCTAGAAGGCTGTAGAAGAATGACTTTGGTTTTGAAGATACACAGTAGCCTAATGTCAAACTAGTAATGTCAGCTGAGAGGAGATAGGAGGCATCATGCGTTTTGTCCCAGGGCGTTGATCGTGGACAAGCCGAGGAACTGCATTCAAGCCAAGTTAAATGGAACATACAGTACTCTTCGCAGTGGGGATGTATGACTTCAGACAAATAGCTTTGTGACCCTCTGCCATCGTTGCTTTCTGTTCTCTTTCACTCTCGTCTTTGTGTTTTGGATCAGGCTATTGTTGTAAATTGAGCGCTTTTGGTGAAGGAGGAAAAGAGAGGCTGCGTAGCTTGAGCTGTCACTCTGTGCGAGGTACCTTGCCAAAAGATGCGTAAAGACGCACAACCACCGAATCAGATATTAGAGGGTATTTGCAAATGGCATGCTCCGGGTTTTCAGCTTCATCCTTTGAATATTTGTCTTTTTCTGGTGGGGTTTGATGCAGAGTTGTGTCGCAGTAATATCAATATTTCTTTGCCTGGAATCTACAGAAGCGCAAGAAACGAGTGTGGCCGCATGCAGTATTGCTGATATAGGCTATAAATCGGCTTTAAATTTGAATGCTCAAATGAGCGTTTGTGTGCGTGTGAGTATGATCGTGTAGCAAATCGGCTTTAGTTTTGTGTGAATGTTTGTGCGTGTGTGTGTGTGTGTGCGCGCGCGAGGGCGCGCACGGAAACGGGAGCTGTACTTAAACCGCAGGCTTGTAGTCTTAATATCCTATTTGGCGGAAGGTTGCTTATGGAGCCTGTGGATGTCAGGCGGTGTTTAGAAGCTGCTCACTGGGCTTCATCCTGCTCCCATCGGCAGGAGGGAAAGGTGTCTTCTCAAAGGGTTGTCACTCTGCGTGTTCACAGCGGACCTTGATTTAATGTCCATACAATTAAGGCACGCGGTGAATGCCAAGAGAGGAATCTATAAGGCATCACGCTTCACATTTTACTCCCTCGTCTTTTCATCAGGCCGCAGGCTTTAGTTGACCCTAAATGCCAGAGAAACAGGCCCTGACAGCCATTCACAGCAGCAGGATAAAGCTCACTGCTACACTGACGCTTATTGTGTGTGTGCGTGCTCGCGGAAGCAAGTGTAACTTATGCATGCAAATGTAAGCTACCTCAGTACGTGTGTGTGGGGGTGTGCGTGTATGTGTGCGTGCGTGGCTTGGAATGGGTGGACGCAATGCGTAGGTTTAGGCTATTTTAGTATTACATTGGTTTAACTCACTCATATTTAATATCCCGTTTATAATCGAATTTAGATTATTTCAGGAAATTTTTAATTTGGCTACCATGCCGGTAGGTTATAAAACAGGTTTAGAAAAAAGGACTTTTGCTAAGGGAATTTCGTGGCTCACCTCTGGGTTACATGAAATATCTAACTTAATCTGTCTTGATTTTTATTGTAAGACTTAGCGAAATGCTTTATTTTTTTAACCACCTTTAAGTGCCCATCCCTCAAACTGCATGTAAAAACCAGTTTATTACCAGTAATAATATAAACAAATTTAATTTGTTTATATGTACATAGCAGCCTCAATATGAACACCAATTTTTAACCAGTTTAATTTAAAAAAATAAAATAAAATACATATATCCCATATGAACATGCTAAACATTAATCTAGATAGCATAAATAATTTAGTTTCCATCATCAGACAAAGAGATATGGGAAATGAATATCTTTTGTTTTGTCTGCCCCCGATGCTTTGTAACAGTTTGAAAGATTTGTGAATATCAGTTCGCCGTTAAGATGCTGTGCTTGACACATTGGGCTAAATGTTTAAGGAGGCCAACAGTTCTGGTCAATCCAAACTTCACTTTATGGCTCAAACTTTAGGCCCACAGAGTCTGAAGAGAAATGATAGGATACAAACTGATAACAGCTGCAGTGTTAGTTTGGTGGAGTGGACATAACCTATAGAACTATAAGAGAATTAATGCCATCTACAGGCATCCCTCTGACAGCGCACCACTGAAGCTGTAGACAACTTAAGGCCCGAATACCACCCACTCATAAATCATTAATCTTAATAGGCTCCAATTTCACTTATTTTCAAACATGTATTATGTTGGGGCCAATGCTTAAGTCACCCCCTTTCTAAGAATAGACATTGATTATTAGACCTTAGGTGTCTGTACTCTCTAAATGGCACTTGAACAGAACTTAGGAAGTAGTTTTAACAAGAAACTAAAGGTCTATAACATGCATATCAAATCGGTCCCTCTATTAGTAAAGTAATAAATACAAATACATCATAATATTGGCCATTTTATTGACCATTCATCAAAAACGTGTAGACCCCATATTAAGATAGCATAATTATTCACTGAAAACAACCAACATGTTAATATTAATAGCAATAATAAGTTAGAAATTAAATAGTAATGACATACAAGGCCAAAATATGATTTTGCATTTTTGTTAGTAATGTTATTTAGTTTATTTGTTGGTGCTGTTTAGAGCAAGATCGAGTGTATAGAGAATGTGTCTGTGAAATATTCTGTCCTAGTTTTATGCCTGTTTTGTATTGTGATAAAAGGAATAAAGTCTGAGTTGAAATATGGTCTCTACTTTTTATTGTGATTATTTTCTGAGGAACTGTTCTTGGCTGGGTCAACTTTGCAACATGTGTATTTAGCAGTTTGCAAAACTAAATTTGATGTAAATTTGGTTTTGTGAGTACAAGACTAAAATGGACAAATTAACATTAGCAATTTTGTAAAAAATGTTGCCATAAAATGTTCATGCTGTTTTAATTGTTGTTTGGCATTAAACAAATTTGTATAAACCTAAGATTTAATTTAAAATTTAGGTCCTTATTTTTTTAATAAAATATAATTTAATGGTTTTTTTTTCAATCCAGATCATTTTTATTTATTCATTACCCTTAGTTTATGACTGGAATAACTTAACAACAATACCTTCAAGTTAGGACATCAGCACCATGGAGAGCTCCTGTCAAGAAAAGTTAAGAAGGTCTTCTGTAGAACAAATACATTATATAAAATAAATGTTGCATTAATCACTTGTACCAATACAATATTGCATTTTAAGTGTGTAAAAAATATCAACAGAGTATCTCAGGTTAATAAACTGCATGTTTAAAAATGATCCTTCTCCTTATATGTGCATGGATAAACAAAAACCTCAAACTTTAGCAGTCTTTAAAATTTCCTAGTTTAATCCTAAATCATAACGGTGAACACTCGCATTCAGACACAAACTGCTGCAAACCACCAGAAAATGTGAAACAGTTGCCTGGTTTGACAATGATACAGTATTAAGAAAACAGTGTTAAAGATATATAGGAGGTGGGGGAAAAAAGACAAAGTGAAACTACTCCATCCTAGAAAACCTTGACATTTTAGTACCGGGGATGCCTCGCAGAGCTTCCTGTCTTTCCTGCAGGTACGTGCTAGGGTAGTTAAGAGAATTCATGAGATCAACACAAAGTAATTTCTGAACAGACATTTTATTAAGGCTTGATTTCTTCTATAAAGAAAAACCAAGATATATACTTTGAACAAGTTATGTCCACTACAACTGTGGCCTATAAGATAATCAGTTTAGTATTTCATGTCATTGATCTTTTGTGGTGTTGGCTTTCATAGCTGACCTGACATCCCCTTGCAGCATACATCTTCTTACAGTTATCATTAACGTGCATGTAAGCCCTGTACTTTAATCACAACCAGTTCATGCTTCCTGAGGAATTAAAAGAAAAAAGAAAAAAAAAAGAAGAAAATCATCTGGCTGCGATAGTCTTCGGTGGCATCCTTTACCTTCTCACCTCCGCCTGACTCAATGCTGCAGAGTTGCAGAGTGGCGAAGTCAAGGCAAACGTGAAGAGCATCCACCGTATTGCTTGGATCAGCCTAGCTATGGTTAGTGCAGGTAAAGGAGGTGATGAAGAAGCGAGGCTATTGTTAAGAGGACATCTCTTTACATAACAGGGCATACACTGGCCAGGTAAGAATACAATGCAGCTTCATACACTTGGAAATACGCATGAGAAGCATACAGTTCATACTCAAGTGACCTTAGCAAAGTGCATTTTTGCCATTTCACTATTAAAAAGGGTAAACAGATCATAGAATAAACATTATCTAACATAACTTGAAAACAAAACAAAATCTAGTCAAGGATGCAGTACTTAAATATAATTTGTTTAGCTTCAAATGTTTCAAACAGAAAATTGTGAACTGGGATCTGAAAATCGAATTGAGTTAATGTAACGCTACATCAGATTAAATGTTTTAATTACATAAATGAGATCCCTTACAACAAAAGAGGCAGCCCTGTCTATTACAAGTCATTTTCTCTGCGTTGCAGTAACCTTGCAATTCACAAATTACCTAAGTGACAATATCAAAAATATTCAAGGGGAGAAACTCTGCATTCTGGCTTTAAATGCTCCAAAATGAGTGACACAAACAGAAGCACAGTTTTCTTTTTTTGTTTTTTAACTCATAAAAGCAGTCACCTTAAAGACATGGTGCATCTCCAGCAGATTTCCTGTTACAGCTTGCCCTGCATGTGTAACATCTCTTACCAAAGGACCTTCGCTATTTTTAATTTTCTTTACACATACCTCACAAATGACTGCCATAATCAATACTTTCAAGCTAAAACAAACTATAGGTGCAATGCCCAAAGAAAAGAAAAACCCACACAGAAACCACATTTCATTTTCATTTTTTTTCTTACTCAATATTAAATCAGTTACATTAATTTTTAGGTTATACATTTTTAGGCTTTCTCCATGAATATATAGGCTCCTACGTTAAAGCTTAGCATTACGACCAACACGAAAGACTTAGCAAAAATCAAATTCAAGAAATCAAGAAAACAAAAAGAGGATTAAGACAGAATGACGGTGAATGGACAAATATGTGAACCCGCCCTTTTTTTCTTTTTTTTTTCTTTTTTTTTTTTGTGGAACAAAAATGCAACAATAATTCATTCAAATTAGCAGTAACATCATAAAATAATTGTGATAGCAAATCCAAATGATGGTTACGACAATTCTCAGACTGGGCTGTGTACACAAGCAGAATCTTCTGAAAAAACATACAAAAGATCCTTTAAGGACAAACATAAAAAGACGACAAAAAAAGAGGGGTTTGAAAGGTGTCATTAGTACAATTTTTGATTTAAATGGTGAGCGTTCTGGTTGTGGAGGACACATTAGTTATTTCGTTCCCAGAAGCCTTAGCAAGTCCTCCTCTGAAATGTCTCAAGTCCCATGTGACTTCACACTATCCCTGATTTCTCCAGCAGTGTCACTGTTTGAGCAGTTCTTGTTGATAATTAGAAGGACAAAAAAAACTTTAAAAAGAAAACATTAAGGCTCCAGAAAACAGGTTTCTGAAATGAAAATTGTCAGTAGTCTGCCAAAAAATAGATTTTGTTGATTTGAATGAAAAATAGATAAACCATTGAAGTTTTATTACCGCACAGTTCCAAGTCTAATGTTGCCTTTAGGATCAGTCAACCCTTTTGGCACAGATAAACCTATGAAGCATGGCAATGATGCCCCCAAATGGACAAATAGGGGCAGGACACATCTGTTCCTGATTGTACTGAGATATAAAGTGGCATATATATATATATATATATATATATATATATATATATATATATATATAATTTTTTTTTGTTTTTTTTTTTTACTCCATGGTGCAGTCAAACCCTGATTCAATTGGAAAGGAGAGGGGGCTTGGGGCAAAAGAGAGAAAACCAGTCTGGAGAGAGAAGAGTACATGACAGAACGTGACGAAAATGTGTTTTAAAACAAAACTGATCTATATAGCGTGGTGGCCGCTAGGTGATACATTTAATCAGCTTGTTATCCCTGCACAAGAATTGGTGGTGGATGGAGGGGGGAAAAAAGCACAAGTCTTGACAATGGCAGAGATTCACCAGGATTAAATAGAAAACAAAAATGAAGGGCTTTGTTGCATTTTCATATTCTTCTGTCTTTATATCAAGTCCTAGTGTAACTGTTGATCAAGCCAAGGATTAATGTCTTCTATTGTTTATTCCTGTTTTGGCGCTCCTGTTTGAAAAAAGAAAAAAAAAAAAATAGGCATAATCATTACCAACCATTAGAGTGAAGGGCTTTTTCAAAAGCTATAGACATTCAAAACAGGGAGCAAATACTGTATTTTTTTCAAACAATTGTGGATGAATAAGTGAAAATAAATTATTTAATACTCTCTGGAAGGTAAATATTTAAGTTTTTTTTACCTGATCCAATCGGGAGCGGTTCTGTATCTGAGCAGGTTCAAAAGTCTGTAAAAAATAAAAAGAAACAACAAACACACAGAACTATTAGCATCTCGTAAGTTAGACGAACCAGCAGTTAGACGCTACCATCTCAGCACACACCATTTTGATTTATTTAATAAGACCACCGTACTCACCTTGCGCACCTCCTCCTCCTCTTCCTGCCTCCTCTCATAATGAGAGAAATCATCAAAGATGGAGGTGGTGTGTTTGTAGGTGGCAATGATCTTGAGCACCTGCTTAGCCTTCTCCAGAGGAACTTCCTGCGTATCACGGGAGTTGGTTACTGGCTTGTTGTCGTTGTTCTCCAGGCGAATGTGACGCAGCTGGCTATTAGGCACGTCCTTAACAAACAACCAGTCCACATCAAACTTGCCCTTCCACTTGTCCTGTGCCCAAACCCCAGCACTGGTCCCATAGTCCACTGGTGAACGCATTTCTGCCACACCGCAGAAATGACCACTGCCATTGACACTGAACAGCAGGTACACGGGACCTTTACCATTCATGGCCCGAAAGGCTGAGTCCAGCCGCTTGTTGCCATGCTCCGTGCTGCACCAGATGGAGTACTTGATGGAGCGATGAATATCGTCCTCGGAGTAGCTCTTAATAATGAAAACACGACCGTTCTTCAGGTTCCATTCAAAGTCCTTGGGGTTGTAACTGTGGGAGGCACGCAACTTTTCCAGCACTGGGTGTGACTCTCCACCAGAACCCTGACAAGCAGATGCTTGAGGGCCATTGTTCACACCACCAACCACACCCATCACACCACTTCCATCATGGCCAAGGCCACCCTGCCCATAGCCTTGGTTTCGGTTGCGTGGTGCAACCCAGCGGGTCTGGGGTTGAGGGGGCTGGGTGTGATTTTGGTAGGGCTGAGGTGGTGGCTGATGGTGCTGGTGATGAGGAGTATGGGGCTGTAAGGCCATAGGTTGCATTGGGGGTTGCACTAAAGACTGGGGAGGAGGGGGTTGCATGGGTCCTTGCTGCATGGGGCCTTGAGGTGGCATGGCATGAGACAGGCCAAGAGGTTGCTGCTGTTGCTGCAGTGGAGCTGTGGCTACTTTAGTCACTGGGCCCTTGTCCCAAGTTCCAATATTCATGTTGTGTTTGATGGGTGGTGGGGGAAGAGCTCCCCCTGGATTAGGCATACCTGGCTTCACCTTAGTTTTCAGCTGCTGTGGTTTGGCAGGCTTGCTGGCAATGGCGGCCCAAGAGGTTTGTTTAGTGGGAGGCATTCCTATAGCTGTGGCTCCATTTCCTGCGGCAGCCACCGCTGCTCCACCAATTACAGATCCTACAGCCTTGACTCCTGACCCTTGACCAGTAACATCTCCTCCAATCTTCAACCCAACCATACCCTGCTCCAGGCTGTTCATACCAGGGGCTTTGTTTAGGGTGTCATTGTGAAAGCCTGTCTGGCCATCAGGCACCAAAGTGCCCCCCAGAGAGCTTGGAGGATAGCTGTAGCTGCCACCATAAGCTGAATTTTGAGTCTGCTGGCCCTGGGACCCACTTGTGCCCCAAGCAGAGAAGGCAGGGTTTTCAGGGAAAAAGTTAAACCTGTGGGGGTAGATACTGCTTCCCAGGCCCCCTGGCTGGCCAAACACTGTGTCCGGCATGAAATGATGGTCTCCATTACTCAAGGGTCCATAGGGCGTGAGGTATGGAATAGGAGGATCCCCACCTGTGGACCAGGGAGCCTCACTTAGTGTGTATGGAAATCCAATGGAAGGAGCATAATAGCTGGACAGGTAAGGATCGGTGATGGACTGGTAGCTGTTGTTCTGAATAAAAGAAAGTGGAAACAACAGTAACTTAAGAGTTTGGTTAAAAAACTTACCTATAACAAAAACAATGTTTAAAAAAAAGATAAGAGTGTGGACTTTTTACCTGAGTGGACTGACTAGTAAGGTATGGCTCAAAGTCATTGTCATGGACAGTCTCCTTCTGATGCAGTGAACCATTTTGCACTGCAGAAATAAACAAAATTACATAGTGCATTTTAATATAATACTTTGTTTTACAGGGTTACATTTTGAAGGAAAGTTAATGGTTGTGTTAAATATTTACTTGTGCTACATTTAAAAAAAAAGCACATGTAAGGATAATCTTGTGACTATTCAAAATCATTAAAGTATCTAAACCACATTAATTCACACATTAGTTTCATCATTATAAACATGTATATGAGCACATAAAGAATTATATAAAAGGATACTACTCGCACAAGTTAAAATTTTAGAGCTCAGCTTCAACTGTTCCAATTTCAAGTGCTTCTCCAAAAAGACAAAAACATTCAAGCAAGATCATTTTCAAAAAAATCCTTATTCTGTAGGACAGTAGCCTGTGGCCTGCTGCCAAACAGACCTGCAGGTGAAGAATGACTAAAGACTTGTCTTTCACTCCACCTCATCTTACCAGTGCAGTAGATCAAAGTTGACATGAGGCTGTAAAATCATGACAAATGCTAACACTGATGGGAAAAGATTAATTAGCAGTAACCATTCCGTGCAACTAGGGTAACAAGATTGAAGAAAAAAAAACTCAAAATATTCTCCACATATTTCAGGTTTGAAAAAACTCAATACGTGCAGGTGCAGTAAATGACAATCTTTGCAGTTTTCTCCTCTATCAAGAGTCTGTGATTGGCTTCAATACACTAAAGACACTGAATTCCAGTCATAACAAGATTTAGTAGAATATGACATCCTGATATATAAAGCACCTTTAATCAGCCTGTTGTTGAATTGTGCTATACAAATAAACTTGCCTTGCCAATATATAGATGGACAGTAATAACATTCTTTAACAAGAATTATGATACTTATGGGATGTGAGGCACTTTAATAAAAATCAAGCAGGCCACAACATTTATCTGTTAAAGAGCAACTAGCACACTTACATGTAGCTTTGAAGGCAACATAGTTGAGTGAGTCATGTTCACAAGAAATATTAAGATATAATATCATGACTAGGGTTGCAGTTATAGACCAGTTTCCCTTTGCATAACTGTATGTAAATTGATCACTGTCACAGAGATTACATTTGCTTATCTTATCTACAGTATTGGAGAGAAAATGCCAATAAAGAATCTCAGCAGCATCTCCTTTACTCCTCCACTGTCTGTTGGATTTATTAACTTGTGCAAGACACACTTCCGGAAAATAAAAAAGCAATATACAATTATATCTTCTTGTTTATATGATAATCAAACATTATTCAATGACAAAAGCAAACACATAGATACATTTATAAAAACTCATTGGTAATAAGTTTCTTAAAGGGACACTGTTGCAGATAAATGTTACCCTATAGCTTGAAATGCTCTGAGACAGAACATCTCCAACCACTGCAACCTTAACACTGATACTAAAAGCTTATGAATATAAATTTAACTGCATTACAATTAGAAACTGAATCAGTTTTGTTAAAGAAAAACCTATATTCACATGCAATATTAGCTGAAGTAATAAGCTTTCCTTCAAAGACCAGGGTCAAAACTGTCACTCTACACATACCAAGTTAAGAGGAGCTTTCTGAAATTCACTTCCTTTTAATAAAACAGTAAAAGTTATGATGCAATGTGAAACAACACATATCTATGTCACATATTTGACTTCTGGAGTCAATAATGAAATTTATGTATTTACCTTGGAGAAAAAGACATCTCTTTCTAAACTGGCTTCTCATTTACGAAGGTGACAAATATCAACTTTACTAGTAATCTAAATTACATTATTTTACTGAAAATTTACATCACTATACATTAAGTCCAAACATGCTGAAGTTTGTCTCCCAATAGAACCAAAAAACTTGACCCACCTTTGGATGCTTGTCCCTTTGATCTCTGTGTCCAGGTTTAATCAGAGAAAGGAAAAAGAAAGAGACAAATTCAGTCATGTCATAGGTAGGTTGGATGCAGCCCGTGTTGCCTAGTCTTTGACCAGAAGTTGTACATAACAATACTGCTTATATATATATATACATACATACATATATATACATTTACTAATGCTTGGCTGTAAGTGTTGCTGCTAGTTATTTTCTGCATCATACAATTTCGTTTAAAACTAATGTCAATTAATCAGACACTGCTAGCATTAATTCACGCACAGCTTCGCTCTCTAACGAAGCCACCTTAAAATGGCTTTCTAAACCCCAACAGCTTTAATGCAGCATGTACTCAAGTTTTCCACGTGAAAGTGCAAATAATTCAGCCGCAAAACATACAATATATTCCACATGTTAATGTTCACAGAGTACGTTAGTAAGTGCCCTTATGTAAATCTGTGTACGTTAACTAGCTTTAGGTTTTTACGTATTCAATCATAGGATGGGGCTTTTTCTTTCCCCTGATACGTTGATTACAAAACAGATTATTTCAGTTATAGATGCATTGGCCATCGTGGTGTATTCTGATGAATAAATGTCATATTTCTTGCATGTTCATAAAAACCTTTTATCATTTTCACGGAATGCAGCCAACTTGCTAGTTGCATTCACCGGCCAACGCTAGTGGTTAGCTAGCACTTCCGAGGAATAGCCATAGCCCAATAAATCGTTAACATTAGCGTATAGCTAGCTTGCAAGCTTTCAGATTGCGAGGTACGTCGTCCTCCATACCTGAGGGTCAATGCTTGTGGTAGACATAATTCATTAAGCAAGTCCCTGGATTCTCACGGAGCCTGAGCTTGAGACTGAAATTCAACCCCCGTGATTTGAAAGTAAGTTCACAGCTCAGTTGCAGTTAGCTATGTGGCTAGCAGCGCCGCTTAGCGTGTGGCTAGCAGTTGTAGCGCAGGCTCAGCTGAGTATTTTCCGCTGTGTGGACGTATCCCAACTTCCACAGTTCAAGTCAGTCGACTCAGATACTGTCCTGAAGCAGTAAAGTCCTTGTTCGGATTTTCAATGTTATGATATGCGTCGCCGAGCGGGACTCTTGGGATCTCGAATATTTCTGTCTTCGGCCGCCCCCTGACTTAGTCTTTTCTTTTTTTATTCCACAGAGAGAGCCCTCTTCAGTTACGTTAAAGACCTGTACACTTCCCCAATGGCTGCTCCATCCGGGCTCTGTGCCGCCGTTGTAATTCACGTTGTTCCCCGCGGGGTGGCAAAAGTTTAAGTATCATCAACAAAGTAAAAAATGAAGAATGGGTCGTGCTTTAATGATAAAAAGGAACAAACTCAAATAATTTAACACTTTTATGTAAGCAAAACAAGTTTAATACCACTTCTACGGCAACACTACGGTGGCCCTGAAGTGCAAAATACACACCACTGAACAAAACACTTTAACCCAAACAGATATCACAGAAAACAGAGCCTAGACAGAAAATATAGAACAGACCATAGAACACAGACTGAAAATAGGAAACGCAACAACCTTAAAAAATAATAATAATAAAATAAAAAATATAGAAAAAATAAAAAAACAGCAAATACATCATTACAGAAAACAAAATACAATAAAAGTCACAATAGTTTTGTAGACTCAATCACATTTTAGAAAAATGCTAAATTTCACAAAGCAGAATGCAAAATGAAAAAAAAGCAAACAAAAAAAACAGCACTTCCTGAAGAATGTAAGAAAACTACAAAAACAGCTTTAAAAAAAACTATGTGTTCTTAAATGTTTGTGTTTATGATATTCTGTTGGGCTTTTTGAAATCTTCTGTTCATTGCTTGTGATTTCTTTTTATGGTGTTTTCTGAAACACAAATGGATTTTCTAAAATGTTGTATTTTCTCTTTTATCATGGGATTTTATGAATTTCTGTTTCTGGGTTTGTTGTCTATTATCCAGTGTTGTGTTTTGTAAAGCATTAAAAATGTGTACATTAGTGCTTTTTTTTGCAGTATCTGCGGATGTTAACAGGGCGAGGAGGTGTCAGCAGACTGGTTTTCTGCAGGGTCTTCTGACACTTCTTTGTGCTCATGTGAGACTTACTGGACCTTAAAAGATGACACAGGGTACTATAAGGCCACAGTAAATATTAATGAGATTCCTCATGTGTTTACAGTCTAGCTGCACCCAGCTGGTTTTGATAGGGAAAAATGATGGATCTACAGTAAATGCAGATTAACTATGGCTGCTCTGACATCTGGTTGTGAGTCTTTTAATGTCACTCATGTAGCAAAAACCAGTTTTAAACTAAATGTAGAATAACTTTCATGTCATGGCGAAGCAGAATGCATTTAAATGAATCCTCAGCTGGTTGTATATTTGTGAGTGTGGGTCTCCTCCAGGTTCCTCGACTACTTTTGTTGCTTTACTCCTGGGTGGTTACATTATGTTAAATCCCATAAATACTGGGTAATTGAGCTACAGTAAGCATCTAAATACATTTTAACTATAATAAATACTTTAAAAAAGAGTAAAACAAAAACAATGTTCCTATTAAGTTCCAGCTAAACTTTTTAATGTATTTTGAACAAATCACATAAATGAGAGCTTCTATGCAGTCTCTTTTTTTCACTATTACAATTTTACCTCAATTTAATTTGCTGAGCCTTCCCTGAAACAACTTGGCTCCCTTTAGGGATGCCTCTTCCTTTGAACCGTACTCAGTAGTTATTACTCTTTTTCACCACTAGGCAGCAGCAAAGACAGAACCACAAATCTCTTAAAGTCAGCCAAAGGCCAAATTCCTGTTAACTGTACAAAGCATATGTATCTATATTTAGCCGTTAATAATGACAGAAATCGATTAGATTTTTTTAGTAAGAGCATTAATACTAAAAGGACAGATTTATTTTTCCCATCTTTTGTCAATTATGTTTTGACTTGGCTTTGATATAAGACAAGAGCACATGCTGTCTATTTATTATTTAAGTGTCAGTAGCTCAATTTGATCTTTCAAGGTGCTATATAAAAGAAATTTTATGAATTGAAACATTAATTAATATATTAATTAATTAAAAGTGCTTTATATATCAGGATGCCATTTATATATATTGTATTGAAAGTATTGAAATGTACATGCTTTCACACAAATAATGAATGTACCTATTTCCTTATTGTCTGAACACATAGCTCATTACTTCAAGCATTGACACAATCTATAATTACAAAGTAAAGTTTAGTGTTTATCAGATAAATATTTAAATGTTTTATGAAAATTTTCTTAATCTAATCTATGGATATTTAATATGATCAGGTGTTTCACAAACTGCTCATAGTTCCTTGTGTTCTTATGAGATATTGAAAATATTCATTTAAGAGTCATATTAATTGATAGGCTATGGTATGGTATATTTTTCCTAAGAGACAGAGCAACATGGCATGTTCAGGTTGTCATTCATTCAAGAATCAATGAGCATACATTCTGGCAGTTAGGGAATTTTTCTGGAAAGAAATCTCCTGTAGGCCGCTGTGCAGGCCCCCACACCTGATCATATTATTTCAGCTGTTGTTCTGCACTCACCTTCAGTGTGCGCTCCACTATGGACCGCAAAAGGGGTAACTGCCACAGGATACAAACGGAGAGGAAAGCCTACATGCTGCAGAATGATGGATGACAGGAGAACTATGCTGCACATCCTTGAGGAGCCTCAGATGAGAGGAGAAGGGGAAAGACTTAAAACATTTCAGAATTGGCCAGGAGATGCACCTGTAACATCTGAAGACCTGGCCAAAGCAGGCTTCTTCTTTTTAGGTCCTGGGGACAAAGTTAAGTGTTTTTGCTGTGGAGGGATTTTAAGATACTGGGTACACGGGGACAGCCCAGTCGCTGAGCATAAGCGACATTTCCCTACTTGCAGTTTCATACTAGGTCAAGCTGTGGGGAATATTCCACTCCAAGCAGGCTCCTCGGACTCTGTGGATGGCCAGCTACTGAGTCAGCTCCAGAGGATGACTATGGATGACCAAGGAACAGCTGGACAAGCAGTCTACCCAGAGATGGAAGCAGAGGATTCTAGGCTCACCACTTTCCACAACTGGCCCACGGAAGCCTCGGTCCAGCCAGATATCCTCGCCAGAGCAGGATTTTTCTACACAGGTATTCAATTCATTACTTCAAAAAACAGAAAAAGAAAAATACAAGAAAAATAAATAAAAACACATCTGAATTCCTAACTTTAACATGTTTGAGAATTTTTGGAGTATCCATTAGCATGTTTTAGGTAGATATTCAGCACGGACCCAGTCACTACTAGAGCGACCTCCTCTATGTGAGAGAGTTCATGCTACAATTGTCCTGCTGAGTCATGATGTTGTGGACAGAACAACCTGGACAAAGCTGGGGCTGCTAAAGGAGTATAGCTTCAGGCAATACACAGTGTGGGCACAATATTATAGAGAGTAATTTATAAATCTAGTGCATTTCCCATTTCTTTGTAACATAGGGTTTTTAAGACTGTCAGAGATGGGTTAGTTTATCTGTACTGGTTAGAGTTTGTAGAGTTTGACCCACACAGAGAATGTCTTTCTTATACTGAAAATCAGACAGCGCTGGAGTGTAAAGACATTAAAAGTGGGCAAAAAATGTGGATGTCTGCCATTACACTTGTTTCACATTAGTTTTTGATTCGATCTCAGGCCATGGTGACAATGTCAAATGCTTCTACTGCGATGGCGGGCTGAGGAATTGGGAGCCAGGCGATGACCCCTGGCAGGAACATGCCAAATGGTTTCCACGGTAACAACAGGATTTTTACAAGACAATATAAAGACAGTGGCCAAAAACATTCACCACTGCACTGGAAAATTAAAATTTCTTTAAACATTTGGGCGTACAAAACAGAGGCATCTAAGCAGTTCCAATGCATCTACGATATTGACCCCAAACAAACAGCTTAAGTCATATCAACACTGCGCTCTGGTCTTACCAGATGAGGCACAAACCAATAACACAGTCAAAATGCAAATTGTTTGGAGTTTGCCAGCATAATACTTGTAACACTACACACAAGTGTAGCTGGGAGAAATAGTGCTGTCTTCTAGTCATGTAGTGGTCACAGCCAATATTGATTTGTTTTGGGGTTATAAAATCCTGAAATGTGTAATAAACAAATTTATAAGCAAAAACTAGACTGACATTATTTCTTGTACCGTTCTTTCTTTACTTTTAGGTTTTAGGGCCAAAAGTTGACAAAGTCTTTGTACATATGTGTTGTTCACTGCATTTCTATTTGATAGTCTTTTTGTATTTTTCAGATGTGAGTTTTTAATCCAGTCCAGAGGGCAGGACTATATCAGTAACATACAGGATGCTCATTTCCATCTGGGTGACACTGTGGTAAGATCTGAATCCCTCTTATCTATCTAGAATAATTTTGTTTGGAATATTAGAAATATTGTAATCAGTATATTTATCCTGCATTTAAATAATTCATGGCATGTCATTGCAAATGAAAATAAAATCTCCTTTTTCCAGGGAGGATCACAGACCTCCACAGGCGGAAACATTGGTTCCAGAAATGGTAAGTCATACTAAATTGAAACATTGCAGAAAATTACTATTATATACCTAGAGTCACAACAAACTTAATTCTTACCACAAATAACAATGAAGAAGCCTTCTCCCTTTATCACTGTATATCCTTTACATAGAATCAAAGTGTTAAAATGCCTTTTTGCCATCACACAAACATAAAGATGAGCAAACAAGTTGAATTGCATTGCAGGTTGCATAAATAAATAAAAAAAAAAAGGTTGCGGCCACTTGACTGACCAATCCTTCAATGGTATGGTTCCAGATTTGGTGGATGAAAGCATACCTGGCGTGAACTCTATTTAAAATTTTAAATTAGCCACTGAGCAAGTCCACTTTGGAAAGTAGCAGGTCCATTTCTTGTCTTTGTCAAGCTGCTGAAAATGAAATAAATTGGTGGACAATTATACCTGAGTTAATGTGCAGTAATTAGCAAATGCTATGGAAACCATTTGACTGATGCTCATGGTTGCAGGCAGGGTAAGCATGAGAGGGCAGTTAGTCAGTACAACGATGGAAGCATATTACTATCTAATTCAGCAGATTTACAGAGGGGGGGTCTGTGGTATGAATTTAGTAATATATTGAGATACCAAAGGCTGCAATATTGGTAACTTATTTTTCAAAGTATGCTTTACATTGTAAATTATATGGTGCTTGGACCTGTGTAAAACTGACATATCATCCACTGGCTGCTTATTAGTCAGTTCATCTTATCATTCTCACTTCTCTATTCCTCTTATCCTCCAGATATAGTTGGAGGTCTGGGAGCTTCATCAGCCATGCTTTCTCCTGTGGTGCAAACTGTTCTCCAAATGGGCTTTGAAGCTAGCCTGGTGGAGAGTTTGGTCCAGACCAAATACCTCCTGACAGGCCAGTACTACATATCTGTATCTGAACTGGTTACTGACGTACTGCAAGCAGAGGAGGAGGACAGACAGAGGGTTACAAATAGCAGAGGTAACAGCAATATAATAAAGGAACAAAGAATGGGTTGTGCCTTATCAAATAATTTTGAAGCTTTAGTGCTGTACTTGTATACGAGTGGCTTATTTTGAAGACTATTTGTTGAAATAAGTTCCAGAAATATTTTAACCTAATTTATTTCTTTTGGTTTAGAGAGGTAAAATGATTGAATATTTAGCAAAAGAAAAAAAAAGTTTCTTAGTCTTTCTGCTTTGATCATCTCTCAAAGTCAAATATTTTCTTAGTCACACAAAGATTGAAGTCAAATCAATACTTTAGTTGATTTGCTAGTTATTTGACATATGCTGGTGTTAATAAGTTCTTTCCTTCTGAAAGACTGTTACTGTTAAAAATTAAGTGAGTGGAAGATAACTGATCTTCAAAAGGCAAAATGTTAAAGATAAAACACCCTTAAAACATGTTAAGCACAATTTAGTACTCATTCTGTTGGGTTCAGTTTTAATGGGAAAAGGAAAAGTGAACCAAGTTTGAGTCCCAAAAAGAGATTTGAGCTCTTAGATAACATTTACTTTATTAACTTATTAGGACTAAAGCTTGTTTACAGTCAACACTGAGACAGCGAAGGGAATGCAAATTTAAAAGTTTTATTTTTTTTAATAGCCTTACTCCTCCATCATCATCCCGAGAACAGGCAGTCATGGGATCCTCTAAACATCTTATGACCACAAAGCAGTCAAAGGCTATAAGAAGATAGCAAAGCATCTTCAGATAGCTGTTAAATCAGCCCTGAATCTGTTTCAGAAATGGCACTTTACTGAAACAGTGGAGGCCTACTGAGGTCTGGGGGAGTAAGAAAGCTTTCTGAGAAAAATGTTTGAAGGATTGCTTCAGAAGGATTCATCAGAGTTCCAAACTGTGGTGCAATGCAGAAAAACTGCACAACAATCACATTCACTTATCAGAGTAAAAGCTTTCTTGAAAGTCCTTGAAAATTTAGTCAAAAGTTTGCAAATAAACATAGAAAAAAGCATGGTGCATTTTAAGGGAAAAGACATGCAGACTGATTGAAGTTTGGAGGCTATAATGAGCAATGGTATGTTTGGAGAAAAACTGATGGGTATTTTTGGGAAAGTAATGCTTTTACAACTTTTATAGGTGACAAGACTTTTACCTGGCAATAAAAAGCTGTGACAGGAGGTATTAAAAAAACTGAGCATGCAGAGATTCAAAACTTTTGCTTTGGGACTTTTATCTTTTTGTTACTTTGAAACTATAAAGGATGGAAATAAAGTAATCATGCATAAAATATTAAAAGAAATGTGTCACTTTTATGATGTCTTTTAGAAACCATGTCATCTTGTACTCAAATAGCTTCAAAGTAACAGAAGTTTTTTTGTGCCCAAACTATACACAGCACCTGACAAGCAATTTTATGTAGTTAATATTAGTGTTGAGCTGAAAAGCTACTCGAGTACATTGTTGCTTACACTGTAATACATGCTATATAAAAGCAGTGAAAGGCCATTACCTTGCACAACCATTTTAGATCCAAATAGAACATTTTTGTGTGTGTATGTGTACTTTTAAGTTAAAGCTTTATAGGCAGCATTTAGCATTGCTGCACTGTTATCTCAGTGCTTTCACCTAAGCATCAGAATATTTTTTCTTCCACTAATAACTGCAGAACTTATCATTTTACACAAATTCAAGCTACTAAAAGAGCAAGTCAGTCATTATTGACAATTTAAAATACATTTAGGCTTGAGGAGTGCGAATTCTCTTGTTCCCCTGAGACTAAATTATTCACCCACATGGTGGTGCTGCAATGAATGTCTGAGTTCTTATGTCTGGTGGTTTTATTTGTGTGCTTCAGAGCCAGAGATGAGGCAGGGTTCCAGTGCAGGAAATGTGAGGACGCCAACACCTGTCAGAGAAAAAGGTCAGTGCTCATGTAAAAGTAAAAACATGTAACTGGCGAAAGAAACAGTTGATAAATCATTACTCTGCACAATAATGCACAATATATATTTTTTAATTTGGCTTCTTACACAGACCCCAGTCCAGAAGAGCTGCTGAGGCAGCTGCAGGAAGAGAGGACCTGCAAAGTGTGCATGGACAAACTGGTTTCCATTGTTTTCATCCCCTGTGGTCACCTGGTAGTTTGTGGTGATTGTGCTGCCAGCCTGCGTCACTGTCCCATCTGCAGAGCTGTCATCAGAGGCAGCGTTCGTGCTTTTATGTCTTGAGGCTGCAGTGAAAAGCTACCCCACTACAGGTGTTACATGAGTGCTTTTGAGTTTCTATTGCCCACTAATTCCCCTAAACTGGTGAAAATAAAGAGTTTTATCTACTTATTTTGCCACATTTTGTAGATAATTTTTAACAATACACCATTTAGGTTCCACTTGTCCACCATAATTTTTTTTTATTGCTACATAAACAAAGAAGCCACACAAAATCATTGAAAGAGCACATTCTTTTATTAACAAACACCTATTTACATGAAACAAAGCCCAGGTCTGCATAAATAAGATTACGGCAATCAGGTCACATGAGGTTGGAGCAACAGAGGACAGAAGAAAAAAGAAAAAATATTCTCTCACTTCCAATACAAATAAGAAAGAATTATCTACAAAGAGATACACAACCATAACAGGCTGCAACTACTACCAGTCACCGGAGTTTATGAAAAGCTTCTATTCCACTGAGAGGAAGACTAGTTTACACATTTTTAGTAGCATGTTACTACTAATATTATGTTAGAATGTGAAGTGCTTTGTTTATCTAGTCCAGTGAGCAAACAAGCAGTTTAAATGATAAAATGACATTTAAATTATGGCATCTCTCCAGCAGAAATGTAGCCAGTTTAGTCAAAACTATTCATCATTGTCATTATGAAGTTAGTCAGCAGAATAGGTCAGATGATTTTTTTACGTCATAACAGTTCACAACCTGTCTACTGCAGCGGAGTTTACTTAATACCACAGATGAATCTGACAGACCATATTTATTGCTGCTGAAAATAAAGAACTAAAAACATAAAATAAAAGCAACCGCTTTTTCCATTTTTTAAAAAAAGTCATAACATTAAAAAAAGAGAAATATCGCAACTCATTAAATGACATACTGAAAGCTTTCTGAATCCAAACTTATGAGGTGATCTGTTATACTAAATCAAAAGTGACATATGAAATCACTTTCATGATCACCAGTTTAAGTTTTACTATCTGCAAAGAAAAAGTGACTTTAAGACAAAAAACATTGAGATCTGTATAAGTAGAGGCTTTGCACCTTGTACATGGACACTCTGGACAGCAGAGGGCAGTAGTGATTCATATCAACAATAAGGCAACAGAGGATCTGACAGTTTCCAACACAAGCTGGAAAGGTGAAACCATAAGTAAAAAAAGAAACATATATGACTCATGTGTGTTTACCTTTGTAAAGAAAAGGCTATAAAAATGTTGGGTCTGAATAAAACAAAGTACGACAAAAGTCACCAGAAACTTTTAGTTACCGTTTAACTAGCTTGTGTAAAGCCAGTTAATAGTTTTTGGTTTTTTTTTAAGATAAAATAATTTATTATCTAACACTGTGCACACAATTTTAATCCAAACCTTGTTTTCTCTGAAAAAAAAGGGAAAAAAAAACAAAAACACGCTACACTCAAAAACGCAGCTGAGGCTATCATCATTTATAGAAGAATTTAGTGTTGATCTGACAGGAGACACAACTCTGATCTATTCAGTTACAGATGTGCTACTTTTACACTTAATACCAAAACAGCTTGAACACTGCTGTGTGGAATTTGAAAGGTACAACAATTGTCACTGTTGCCAAGTTAAAAATATGGTGTGTAACTTTTACTTGAAAGTGTGAAATGACTGCCCCTGCCAGACCTGTCAGCTGTTAGCGGAGAAGACTTGAAGTGAAAACAAAGCTTCAGCTCACCGGCTAACACAAACACCTGACACTTCAGAAATACTAACTATGCTGCTGGTAAAAAAGAATTACAAAAATAGGACATAAAAGTAAAACTTGCATGCCTGTCTTTGTGTTAGAACACCTCCTGCAGACTATTGCTCTTTTGCATTCTTGATAATTCACATTCCAAACTCTGCATTTCATTATTTACATTTTCTATTTTTGGCAGATACCCCTCTAGGTTTGGTGCTTTTGTTCCCTCCCCGCCCTCTGCCTTACTACTCCCCTGCCTCTTCCTGCTTTGCTTCTGTATTTTTGCACACAGATCTAAAGTAAACAGGCAGCACACAATAGCTCATTCCACAGACTCCACTGTAATTCAGCCCTACAGTCAAGATCTGAACCAAACCATCAATAATATGCTAAATCAGAGTCCTCTAAGACAAAGTACCACAGACTGAGAATGCTGGGAACTCTGTGATTACATACAATGTATATATTATACACTGTTAGGGAGTAATAATCCTTGGTGAAAACTCACAGAAAGAAAATGGTTGATACTTGCATAAAAACACAAATAGACCTATGTTGCACTGTAATCCCCCTTGTTCCCAAATCCTGGCAATATGAATGCTTACTGAAAAATGGTGGGTTTTCTGGGCAGCACACCAGAAAATGACATGTTTAAAGTACTGAAATCATGAAGGGGAGGAACGTCTCGTGTGCCGAAGAGCAATTGGATGTTTATGTGAAAACAGCCGTTTTGGCTCCGTGAGAATTTGCTGTATCACCTCCCTCACTGGATGCTTTTCTATTTACGTAGACCTGGAGAAAACAGAAACATGGAAAGAGAAGGCAGAAGATTAGCTGTTCTTGGGTTTCACATACAAACACACTCATATGCATGCATCCCTAGATAAATTTATTCAGGATATAACTCCCTTTACATTGGGGAAAAAACTTCTTCCTTCCCATTAGAGACAGAGCTGATTAAACTGTCAGGAGGCTAATAAAATATTCATTTCATATTGGCTGAGAATTAATGCACAATTTCTCTGGTTCATAGCGATTAACTTCTGCACATCTTAACTGAATTATTACATTTTTTTAAAGACTTGTGTATGTTTTCTATTTATTTATTTTTCTTTTTGATGCGACTCTACCAGTAACCGCTTGTGGCGTGGACACACCTACATAATACCCAAACACTAAAAACAGCACAGTGAAACACCTTCATATTCCACAGAGCAACAGCATGTTTTAGACAGCAGCTATAGTACCCAGTTATTTCAGCTTTTCACAAACCAAGCAAGTAAGTTTATGGATCTGTCCTGTGATGTAAACTATTGTATCCACATCCTGAACAAATAACAAAAGAAAAAAATGCACCGGGATGAAATGGAAGTGGGCCATGAATTGAGAATCTCTTTTAAAAGATGAACATTGTTTAAAGGAAATTGAAATATTTACATAAACATCTCACAATAACATAAATGGGGACAAACTTTGGGATGAGGTACTTACAGGTACATGGGCTTTAGGAGGAGATGAGATGGTTTCTCATTGACATGGTAGAGTGGGAATGGGTCAAATCCACCAATAAAATCAACTGAAAAAAATTAAACACATGATTTATGGAGTAAATTAAAAGATGGATAATAACACAAGACACTAACTAAAAAGTGTAACATGAATTTAGACTGAAATGGAAAATTAAGACTGAATGGAAAACAAATTTCATGAAAGTAAAGGGAGCTTGCCAGAAACGGTACACACTTAAAAGTCATTTTTACTTTTAATGTTAATTCAATAAAGAAAAAAAGTAGAAAAAACCCCTTGTTTCAGCTGTGTATCTCCCTGAACTCAAAGGGAAAGCTTGGGAACAGGTGAAACCTTCCCAGCTGTCAAAATAGCCTAAGCCTTTTTATCATATGGAAACAGAGGCGACCTCCAGCCACCGAACAAATGCCCAGTCCTTTCTGCTTATGTTCTTACTTAAGAGCTCAGACTGCAGGCAGGGTGGAGATGAGCCTGTGATTGTCACAAAAAGAATAAAAGAGAAAGACATGCTGGTAGCAATATTTTTTCGATGGCGTAAAAGGCTTGCAGCTTTGGAGGGTACACAATGGCAGGGTGGAAGAAAGAAAGGGGAGAACGGGATGTGTCACGCTTGTCGGTCTGACTGACGAGGGCTGACCAAAATGAGTTGAGGGAGTGCATGTGAAAGAGGACAGCATGTCCAGGAACTGTGATTTTCCTGTAAACATCAAAAGAGAAGGAAAGGGAAAAACTGAGACTGAACCTGATTTGAAAAGATAGCAAAAAGCAAAAAATAACAGAAACAGATCTGTTTCTTGCTGGGAGAAAACAGCAGCTGGGGAGGATGCACACAAGCTATCTGTGGAAACTACTGTAAATCAGCTCCATCCTGATAAGAGGAGGCAGGGGTGGTCTGGTGAATACTGATAGGTGCACAGGAGGAACACAGGGAGCCAAGAGGGGTTGTGCTGTTGTCCCTTTTCCTCTGACCCTGCTCTGCTTCCCTGAGATTTACTTTTTCATCTGCACACCAGATACACACATAGTAGCCACCATCACACACACAAAAAAAACCTCTCCCCTGCCATTTCTGTGCAAAAATAAATTCTCAATATAAGCAGGTAGGGACCCATTCCCTGCCATGTTAAACTACTCTGAGGAATGCTGCTAGATGATAACTGATAGTCACCATTTTTAGATACACTAGCTCATCCATCTATCAATATGACAATTTCAGGCTTTGGTTTAGTGTGATATATCATGACATCCATTGGATGCATTAAAATTTAATATTCAGGGTAATCCTCTGACTTGTTATCCAGAACAAAAAAAAAAGGTAAACTTTTCCACTAATGGGTACATTACTGTCAAGTACCATCAACCAACAGTCAAGTGCAAAATCTGAGCCTGAACATATGCTCAAGTGCCACTAGCAGTTTAAATGTGTCAAAACATTAGTTAGCGCCTTATCAAATGTTTGCCTTCCCTGCTGCACAGTAAGAGCAGCCATGCTGAATCTTTTTTTTTACTTCATGCATTGCTTTGACTCCGACTCTGAGGTTGGTCTGTTAAGCAGTTCATTGAACCGTTATGCATGAGAAATGAGTGAAAATAAGGATGAGACTGTTTTTTCAACAGTAAAAACAGAACCTGTTGTAATCATTAAGACATGTCAGGTGATGTTAAAGACCTCACTGTGATGTGATTTGGTGTTGGGGAATGTTACTGCAAGATCAAGGGGTTTGATTATTATTAACAGATGATTTTCTGATATTTTGAAATTCTAGGATGAAGATCATTAAGTATCTGTCACTCATAGGTGAAGGGAGTAAATCTGTATTAGTGTAGAATGAACAAGCTTATTTGTTTATCTGTGTGGACAAATGCATGAAATTAAATGTATGCAGGTCAGTAGTTGAAGCACATATGCAGCACAAGGAGTAATATAAGATGAATTTGTTTAAGTTCAAGTGAAAACTGGCTCATATTTAAAGGATCAATCCATAATGGGTCGCTGTTACACTGCGGCAACTAAAACCATGTGTCTGACTTGTTGAGCTGGCACTGACATGAAACACAAGCAACACGATAAAAGGAAGAAGAGCATGAGGGTAAAATGAGGCTGGTGAGAAAAGAGAGTTGCTTGGGGAAGATCAAGGAAAACATACGAGAGACAGGACAGTGAGTGAGATAAAGGGCAGGCAGATAGTTCAAGACTTCACAGCCCGTCTGTTACGCTGGCTATGCATGTCTCCAACTCTGTCCTCAAACACCATTACGCAGCCACCATTGCTACACAGACTACTCATTTACTTTAAAGACCAACTGAGCAGCTTTACGCTTAGTTGTTGTGCATATAAGAACTTGTGTGTATTTGATTGAGAGTGTATTTAAAGTTAACTATCCATATAAGCATGTAAACTACAGGCAAAGATAGATCAGGAGAATTTCTAGAAGTGGTTTCACTACATTTACATCTTACAACACCTGGATTGTATTTGCTGTCATGTGTTTATGACCCATATTTCAAGCCAGAAAAAAGGCTTAAAACATGTTAAATTTAGACATATTATACAGTATTATGCAAAAGACTTGTGCATATGAGGATGTCTTAAAAAAATAATGGAAGAGATAGCCTATATTTATCATAAACCATGAATAGTTCTCAGGCTGCATTGTTGTTGTTCCCTGCAACACTGCAGAGTGAATCAGTGTCAAACCAGATGTATCTCTCTAAGGCTATGTGATGGATACGGCAGTAGTTTTCAGCATTAAAGAGACTGCTGAGCCTGACTACATTTCCAGCTCAATTTGCACAAACGCATCCCCAAACCTGAAAGGAAACTCTATCAGGCTTTTCTGTTGCCTGCAGACACTTATCCTTGTAGCTTTTCCCAGCACTTCAGCAATCAAACAGCTTTATGTTCAAGCCAAATATTTCAAATCACTGCAGAACACCTGTGCTTATTTTTTTTTTTTTTTTTTTTTTTGCTTTACTGTTTCTTTGGGTGACTTTGTGCTTCTGCCGAGGAGCATGGACAACAATTATGGAAACACTCAATCCACTGTACATTTTCTGTCTTGATTGATGAATAATGGGCAGCTTTTACCTTGGTGCTTTGCTCATATTTGGTATGCTGTGAGTGTTTTTAAATGAAACTATATATATATATATATATATATATAGAACTGGCAAAACAACAAATGAGATCAATATTCAACTAAAGCCCTAAATATAATTTAATTATAATGTTTAAGTATCAAAATCTTGATATGTTGGCTCACCATCAGGCAAAAGCTTAGAGCTGATTTTTGTGCATGAACTGTATCTATTCATGTAGCAGCGCTCTCAAAATGATGGATTCTGGGTGATTTTTTAATGCAATTGGACAATTGTACAGTTCTCCAAAAAGCTAACCACCCAGACCTGCAGAGCTGATGCAATGAATTAATTGAATGCTGACTAACTGAAATTAGTGTTGTTTGCCTCATCTCCTCTTTATTGACTTGCTAATGATAAACACCTCCCCGTCATATACTCCTGATCTCATCTTTCCCTCTCTCTTTCCGATATTTCCTACCTAAATACTAGTGTACTTGTTTATTTTAGTTGAAAACAATTTCATAACAAACATGATTACGCTCTAGAAATGTACCCCCCAAAAGCACAGAAGCATCACCTGTAACATTTGCTGACAGTGATCCATACTTGTATGCATGTGGTTTTGCAATGTGTACTTTCTCCGCAAAAGCTACAGAGCCTCTTTTCTGTGTCAGAATATATTTTTGTTCAATTCAGTTCAGTCCAATTCAGCTTTATTTGTATCGTGCCAAGTCACAATAATTCTCATAAAGGTACTTTACAGACATAATTAACTGTGATAATTACCTATCTAAGGAAAGCAACTGTTTCTTCTGTTGCTGGAATAAAAAACCAACAACAGGAAAAACAAAACCAAGACACACAAGAATAACATCACAGAATGAACTTATTAGATGTCCATATACATGTTCCAGGGATGTGACTCAGCACAGAGGCTGACAGTGTAATTAGCAGACAAGCTAAAGTGAACTTATCCCAGTGCTAGGCAGCTAACTCCATGACCTACTTTGCAAAGCGGATTTTCCTCACCACTCACTCAGTCTGTGTGTCTGCTCACCACTGATAACTCTATAACAAATTCATACATTCAAATACACGCAAACAACTTCACTCAGTCAGTCACAGTCAGTCAAACACACACAAATAGGCTACATGCAAAAGTTATGTATGAGGGAGTGCATATAAACAGCCACATGCACTCACTAAGACAGAGGAAGAGAGGTGCATCAAAAGGAAGTTCACACACACACACACACACACGCATGCACACGCAAACACACGGTCTCAGTAATAAAGCCTGAAAGCCTTGTCAAACCCTGAGATGATGGTATATGATGCCTTTTATTCTTCCCATTGTGCCTTCTTGCGGGTGTGAGGGAATGTGTGTGTCTGCACATGTGTGTTTCATCCTGTTATTCTTTACGCAAGCCTGAGCACTCAAATCTAACTCTGTTTTCTCCCTGGAGAGTGACTCCGTGCACAGTGTGAGAGGAATTCCTGTTTTATCTTCTTATTCGTGAGAACTCATCATGTTTTGTGATGTTTATTCCTGCATATTTCCTCATCTCCTCTTTATTGACTTTTTCTTGATAAACACCTCTTTTTTTCTCCCGTCATGTACCCCTCACGTTATAATTTCCTCTCTTCCCTATCTTTTTGTCCCTCCTGAGGATTCCTCCTTACTTTTTTCTCTGAGGAGCAATCACCTGTGAAAGTTATTGACCAGCAAGGCACATAATGAGGCTGATAAATAGAGTGAGCAGAGACCTGTAACTTTTTACAACCACACCTCATTAAAGCTTGGAAGCCAGAGATGGTAAGACAGACAGAGACATAGAAAGGCTTCCTTGAACACGTTTGAATTGGATTCCAATACAAGACTATTCCATCTCCCTGTTAGGAAATCTGGAAGTGAACTGAGGCAAAGTATTGAGCAAAGTAGGCAGGGATTCAGAGGCAAACAGGAAGCAGAGTGCAGATATTTACTTTAATGTAAACATCAAATGAGAGGAGGAAATGAGAACAGAAAAATGCCTAAGCTGGTTTTTGCATTGTGTGTGTGTGTGTGTGCACCTGTGTCTGCATGAACAAATACGCGTGCGCATGCAGGCAAAGGGCTGATTACAATAACAAAGAGCTAGCGCTGGGATGGAGCACAGCAGCCTTTCACTTTGGCAAAGCCTGGATCAGAGAAAAGCTACAGGATAATTAAAACCAATAAAAATCACACCATGTTCAGCTTTCACCTAGAGATTCTGTTGTCCCTTATTTGTTATTTTCACTGCTGTTTTTGAGTGTGCATGACAGCCACTTGTGATTTTAAACAAACACAGTCCAGTGGTTGCCACATGGAGTGAATGGAGGTCACAAAAAATAAAAATCAAACTCAGGATAAGAAAAAGTTGAAAAGGAGAAAATTATATTTCTAGTTGACTGACACTGACATGGTGTTGCCTTCTAAGGATTACTTAGGGTTGAGGGGTGATTAAATGGTACCCTCCAGTGTTAGGGTGGGAGGGCAGCTGGGTGTTGATGCTAACCACTCACAGCCAGTGATTCTCTGGTATGTGACCACCTAAGAAAATGCTTAGACCTCTGTAATACTGATACAGAACACACACACACACACACACACACACACACACACACACACACACACACACACACACACACACACACACACACACACAGGAAGCACATTGCAAACTATCCAAATTAATGAGAATCTGCTGTTTAAGATGTACAGTAATTAGTGCATTTAATGCATTGTTCATTACTCTGTTTTTAATCAAATTAGAGCTCAGCTGTCTCATGAAAACATCCAGCCCCCTGATATTTGATAACTACTACTTTACAGGGTGTATTTAAGTCTTCTGGTACTAAAAGTTGTCATGATAAATCTTCACATGGTACAAGTCTGTTGAGTCCTTAATTCAGTTACCTCACACCTTCTTCGGTTTGTGTTCTGCATGTCTGTGTCTAAAACATGTGTAATGGCAGATTTCCATGCATGTTGCTATACCAGTACAACCTAGCAAGTCACTGCGGCTCTAATCAGATATTTATGGCTACTACTGACCCCTGAGATCAGCTGTTTTCTGACCTCTGATTGGCTAACCTCAAGCAGGACCTCTGCCCTGCTTTCTGTGAGGTCACAGCAGCTCGCTCATTTATCACAGCCATCCGTCTCTGGTTTCCCCATCTACCCCATGACTCATCTTGTGGTCCCCCTGCTGTCTTTTCCCACACTCTTTCCTTGCTCTCTGCCTGTTAATGCATGACAGGGCAAGAACAGGAATGGAGTCCCCATCATCTGACTTTATATGAAAGGGGTAACACAGACCAAAGTGCAATGCGCAAAAAGGCAGGAGGCACTTTCTTGAGGAGATCTAAAAGTTTAAGAAGCTCCAAAAGAGAGATGTGCATGTGTTTGTGAACAAGAGAGAAGCAGTGGCGCAGCCCTCGAGTATAAAAGCACAACACCCACCCTACTCAGGCAACAGGCAGCTGGAGCAGGAAAACAACAGCATATGGAAAGAAGAAAGTAGGAAAAAGTAAAAGCCAGAGTACATTAAAGAGGCTCTCACAGAAACATTAAGGATCACACAGAATGTGAGGTGGAGAGATAAGCCTACAATTGTACATGTGAAAGATAAAAAAAAGAGAATGGGCTGAAGTAGGTGTGGAAATAGAACACATGGACCCTTTAGTATTGAAAAGAAAAAGAGTGAGAGGGCTCAGCTGGTGTGGGGGAGGAAAGAGAAGGGAGACAGGGGAAAGCTGAAGCAGAGTGTGGGGTGTGACAGAGAAAGAAGGAGATGAGGAAAGATGCAGTTCTTTTCTCCTCAACTCAGGGGTTTTTCATCTCTGTGAGTCTGGGTGTGATTCAGTCTTTGTTGCAAAGCTCCTTTCCAACATGTGTGTATGTATGTGAGTGTGTTAAGTTACTTACAGCTGTCCTCCTCCTCAGTGATAGCGCTGACAACATAGCAGGCATACACGAAGCCCAGGAGCTGTTAACACACAAGCAAACAAGATAGGTTAGACTCTAACAGAGCAAGCAGTGTGCAGTTAAGCAGCTGTGTGTTTTCTCTGGTGGACAAAAAGACAGCACAGGAAGAAATAGTGCATTTAAGGATCACACATGTGAGAGGATGATGCAACACACAGGACTTGAGTTGAGCAGGTTTATTGTTTAACTGACTGAAAAGAAATAATCAAATAACTCCCAACAGGATTAAAAACACAAGGAAGCCCTCACTGACATTTATGTGATTTACTCCTACTTTCGGATTTTTTTAACTTGTCCTGTCCTAAAGAAAGAAAGAAAGAAAAAAAATTGTCCTGTCCAGCATTATAGCAAGCAGAATGATGTTCTGGTTGCTGTGTTGTATCAAACAAATTTGATTTGCTAAGAGGAGCTTTATGGATATAAGGCCCTCTTGATAATTTAAGTATTATTCTTTATTTCTACATTTGCTTCTTGTTGAATTTACATATTTTTGCTGGACCTGACAAGAGGGGAAAGGGTAAAAATAAAGGAGAAAGTAAACAAGAGAGAAATAGAGTGTGGAGAAGAAAAAAAGAAGAGACAGGGATAAACCGTCTTTGTTTTCTAATGTAGACATTATTGTTTTTATGAACTGAAAGTTAACTGAAATATACCTGAGGTATCTGGAAATCTAAGGTGTAAAGTGTCCAGAGACATGACGAAGGGAATGAAGTCTGCAAATCTTATTCAGGTCCTGTTTTAAACTGCGTTTGATGCAGCTGATTTTAAAGAGAAACACAGAAACACCTGAAGACAAAAGGTTTTTATGGGGATGTGAAATTTAAGTGAGAGAGGAAGAGAGGTGACAAGCTGATGGATGAACCCGTCAGTGCATCAACAATGGAAAGGCCACACATTCTAAAAGTGTGTCCTCATCATTAGAAAGGATGAGCAAATGGACCTTTAATGATAGATTAGAAATAAACTCCCAAACCTGCTCCCAGTTCCTGGAAGGTATTCTTTCCAAGCACAAGTATAAGATGAAGCTAGCAGCATTCAAGCAAGCTGAGATCATTCTGCAGGACAATTATCCAGAGCAATAATATCCCATCCTCCTCCTTCGGCTGTTTAAAATCATCATGAACCTCTGGGCCCTTGTCAAATGAGACATGCAAAGTGAGGAAGGACAAGACACCTTTTTGAACAGCTGTTATTAGGCTGTGCATCAGCCTTGTTACATGTTCAACTAAAGATATGGACACGGCCAGATTTCATGAATTGAAAGCTAATGAATGAAAGCTTCATGAATCACTTTTTATTTAAAATGAGGGGGTTTGATTGGTTAGTAAATATTTTTGAAAGGTTAATGAATTATAGTTAATTTCCATTTTTATTTATTAGTGTAGTTGGGGGATCAAATCCCAATGCATGTTGTCCCTGTGCATGCATGGGTTCTCTCTTCCCACAGTCCAAAAACATGCATGTTAGGTTCATTTTAAATTCTTCCTTGGAATGAACCTAAGTGGTTGCTTGTCTCTCTGTGTGACTATGTATGCCAAGGGCATACCCTACCTCTCACTTGGCTCATAGTCTCCATCTCCCCCATAGCCTGTCTTTGGAATAATCAGGGAAGGAGGGATGGAGGTAGGGAGGGAGGGATCCATGGATGGAAGGATGGATGGCATTATTTATTAAACTTTCTTATAAAAAAAATGAATAAGCTGGTTGGAAAAGTTTTGTGCTTAAATTGTTTACTTCTGCATGTTTATAGTAGCCTAATGATTTTATACATATATTTAACAGAAAAAAAAATCAGTTTTCCTTTGTTAAACATTTACATTGTTAACTCCACTGACTATTTTGTTGCATTCCGTTTATTCAAAACTAAAATGAATATAATCAGATTAATAGCAGCACAGGTAGGGCGTACTGGCTTGTGGATCCAGCATAGTAAAGCCCCATTTTAAAAACTCTAAAAATAAAACAAAACAGAGAAACAAGTTCTTCTGGATTTATTAAGCTCACAAGCTGCTGTTGTGTTAAACAGTTTGTGTGCTTCAGTGCTGAATGAACCTTGGATGCTTAAGTGTCCATACAGAAAATGTTTATGCACAGACCAGAAAGCAACAAAGCAAGCACACAAGCATGAGACCCTATACATGGGCAAACACACAGCTCTGAGAATAGCCTGTGGCACTGGCAGATGGCTGCCATCGACTCAGAAAAAGAGACAGCGAATCTCTGCACCCAGCCATCCATCTATCATCTGGCACTCTGCCATGCCAATTAAACCAGCATCGGGCACACTGCCCTCCTCACACACTGGGTTCACAAACACAGAACCCAAGGGTGTGATCACTGTGTGTGATGATAATGATTCATGTTACACTCATTCAACTTAAACATAGCCTTTTCCATGCAATCATACTGTAAATGGAACAAAGATAATACACATAGTCATGACTATTATTTGGGCTTCACTCTACTTTTCATGTAAACGATAAATTAACTAAAGTTCATCCAATGTAAATGAAATGTTGCATTCATAAATGAAACATAGGTGTCAGGTCTAGTAAATGACAAAGCAGTTCTGGCTCTGTGTGGGCCAGATAAGATACACAAGTCTTCTTTTTGCTTCTCACACACAGGCTTTTTCCTATCCAATATCTAATTACTGGTTTCACCCCCATCCATTACAGTGGTGGAGAAATGGCGGTGAATTAGCATATGTATAAAGACGGTGTCAAACACAAGATGGTGTTAACAGCAGGGGCACACCCTGTTTTGTGACTGTACTGTGTCTGTCTGTGTGTGTGTGTGTTCATGCATGTTTTCCTGTAAGTGTGTTCTTGTATGTGTTAATGTTTATGCATGGGCACACTTCTGTTTAATTTTTGTTAAGGAGCCTGATTTCAGTCAAACATTGTATAGTTAAAAAAAGACTTGAGTGAAGTGCTTGCATTTGAGTAAAACAGTGAGGCAAAATTTAATGGCAGCAAGCACACAGTGTTGAAATGCTGGATCAACATAAACGGAACAAGTTGGTTTTGTAAAAACCCAGCCAATCTTTTTTTTTTTTGTTTTTTTTTTATTTACAAGAACAAATTGGTCTAAGTTTAAAATGTTTAGACCAACATAACATATAGAGCACTTTAATTATCTTGCATATAATTGTACTTTTTACCCTGTTCAACTGTGCCTCATGGTATCATCTAACATCGATCAATTTGTTGTATGTTTGTTAGGAGAGCTAAATGTTTAATGGGAGCATCTTCATTAGTATAAGAATGCAGCCTTGCAAATCTAAATAATATATAAATAGACAACTGTGTTGGAAAAATACAAGGACACACAATAAGTAGCAACAGAAATGTTTCAGAAGACACAAAAAGCAGTTTCATTGCCTTGTGAGTTAGGGTTTTATTGAAATTGACTTCTTGTCAATGAAGAGGTAAAACGTGTATTAAAGAATTTTTTCCTTCTTTCTTTTTCTTTGGTAAAGTTCTAATATCTTGATCGTATTAGACACAGGTACTCAGATCATGTAGCTATTTATATCACTAAAACTAAGACAATTTAAAGAAGAAATGTGGGGGAAAACTCAGTCAGCCCATGATTTACTAGTTTTTAGAACAACTTTAGCAGCAATAACTTGGAATAATTGTTTTATGTATCAGTTTTTATATTGCTGTGAGTAACCTTTACTCCATTCTTTTCAGTGTTGCTTTAGTTCAGGCTTTATTGCATTAATTTGATACAGCATCTTGATTCTTTCATTTTTCAGTCATTTTGTTGTAGATATTTTAGCTTGATGAATGTAAGGTGCCTGTGACTGCAAAATAAATCATCACATTACAATTTTATCTAGTATGATCATCACATTCTCATGCTAGATTGTTATTATAAAGTGTTTTTGCTGCTATGCTGCATGTTTTTTACAAAAGTCTTGTAGTTTGTTCAAATGCAGCTTTGCAGATTGTGCTGTCTAACCTGTGCTTCCATGTTATTTTTAGAGAGAAGTTTTACCCTGAAAACCCTGTCATACAAACCATACTTATTCATTTTCTAATTGTACTGTCATAAACTTTCAAATTTAACATGATAACAGAGGCCTGAGGAGTCTGAGATGTAGCCCTTGTTGTTTTGTTTGTTTTGTTTGTTTTTTGCTTTTTTTTAAATTACATGGTCTGGCCTGGGGTTAGCTAACTGGGAAATCCCCTTCTGGGAATACTGACAGCTAACTTGAATGCTTTCTACTTATGAATAATCTTTTTCACTGTAGTATGACTCCAAAGTGACTGGAAATGGTGTTATAATCCTTCCCAGATAATTGGACAGCAACAGTTGCTTCTCTTAGACCACTGTGGACATCTTTGCTTCTTTGTGTTGCGTTAACACACACCTGAAAGCCTCAGACCTGCTAACTCCCAAAACTTATACAGTACTTTTATTGAGGTGCTCACATTTACTGATGATGAACTAACCAGGTGCATTTGGTAATTGGGAATATGCATTTAATAATGGGATAATCTGTTATTGTGGAGTGGTGGTCTAGTGGTTACAGAGGTGGGCTTCTGGAAGAGACTTGTTCGAGTCCAGAGTGTGCCAACTGAGGTGAAGGCCCTTAACCTCCAAACTGCTCACCAGGTCTCCAGAACATGGCAGCCCACTGCTCTCTAGGAAATCTAGAGATGGGTAAAATGCAGAGACTATTTTCCCAATCGGGATTAATATGAAAAATGTATTATGAATAATGATCTTTAATTTGAAATAACCCTGGCCCTGGCTTCTACTTACCCTCTTAATTTAAGAAGTAAGCATGTACTTAGTTTTTCATACACTGCCTACGCCTAGCTTGGTTTTTGCTTAATAAAATATTATACTGTGTGATATAACATTGTTTGTTATTCATTTGAGTTTGAATTAACTCATTTTGGGACCTTTTAAGAAACACATGATTTTTTTTTTTTTTTTTTTTTTTTTTGACCACCAGTAAAGACCCAATTCTGAAAATGTACCAGTCAGTCAAGGGAAATCACTTCCATCTTTCACTCCTCTGCTTATAACTGCTGACAGTTTGAAAGTTAGTGCTGTGCTTGGGGAGCTAATATGATCAGAAAAGTCTCCACTTGCTGACATTTTGCTGCAGGGGGCAGCCAATATAGGTCAGTGTCCTCAATAACAAGTGACAATTCCACTAATATATGGTTGCATGGTAAATGTCTTGAAATAAAGATAATAAGATGACTGTAAGTCTCTCAGTCTCTCTCTCTCTCACACACATATACACACACACACACATATTCCCTCAAGCTTTCTCAGTAATATCCCTCTGGCATTTGAGAGATCAGGGATCATTTAAGAAATTAATGTCATAATAATTAAGCTCATAAAGACCCTGGATGACTCATCTCATCCCATCTATAAGAACAAGCCCCACTAAAGCTTACTCATTTGGCTGCCAATCATTTTATATTTTTCCCTTTCTATTCAGCACATCTTTTAGTCACTTTACTAACATTTATATCCACGTTCTTGTCACTCTGCAATCTGCAAATCTCCTCTGTTGTCTTTTTCTTCAACTCTTAATGCACCCCGGTTATTATGTTTTCTAACACTGAGCAGCACTCTCCTCTTTGCTTTCCGTCTGCTGGGTTCTTCAGGAGCAGATGATCTACACAATTAATAACAGACAGCATCAAATCACAGTCTGAATGCAGGAAAGCAAAACAAAAAAGAAACCGAGCCAGCAAACTATCCTCTATTTAATATGCTGCAGGGAAAATTATGTAGGTATTTGTAATAGTCTAGCTTAATTTGTGTTCCTACCCTCAGTTAATGAGGCCAAAAGGAAGTTTAAGTCTCAGGTGTTGTCATGTGTGGGAGTGTTAGAATTCCCGGCTGCTGAGCCAGAAAGAAGGGTCACGTGTATTTGCATAAGCTAATGAAGGTTAAGTTCATACTGATTGAGTCAACCCAAAAAGACACACTGCCACCTTTGACAATATACATTCATTAATACACATCAGTCTACTGGGTATTTGACTACTGAATGATGACAATTTAATCGCTGCTATCATGAATTATAACACAGGGATGCAGTGAATAAGGTTAAGGTTTAATCATTTGCTAGATTATTTCACATATAACAAGAACAAAAATAATTTTAACTAAATGCTGATGCTCTAGGAGCCACCACAGGTCTGTTCACAAAAAACATGCCATACTTCTTTACCACCAGCAGGTCTCAATATGGAGCAGTTACAGTTTGTCGATGTAATACGATGTGAGCTGTCGATTTCCTTATTTGCATAATTGTAGGGTCAGATCTTATCAATATGCATATCAGCTTTAAATATTACATTTGAACAGTTACACGAGACTTGATAAGATTAACAGATGACTCAAAAACATGTGACATTAATTAGTGAAAATATTAAATCATCAGTGGGGGCATTGGATATTAGTTTTGGTCTGTGTTTTCAGCATTCTGGAGATGCTGTCTGTCTACATCGAAGTAGCTGCTGCATAAGTGTGTAAAAAAATCTGAATCGATCTACAAGCTAATTAACACACTATTGACTATGGCTCAGTGTCAGGAGAAAACTCACTGGATGCAAAATAATGAAAGGAATTTGTAGATAAAATATATCACATGGGAGAGAGTAGAAGGGAAGGGCTGAGGCAGAGAGGGGCGGTGCAGATGTCCCGTAGGTTAATTACACAGGACTTTCCGCCTGGCAACAAATGTGCACGCGTCTCTGCAGAAAATTAGATGTGTGTGTTTGTGTGTAGGCAGCTGCATGTTTAATGACAAACCGTTGATGAGATAGGGACTGCTGAGACCACATCCACCTGTACCTCTCTACCATCCCCCCACCCAAACACGAGACACACGTACAAAGATGGAGCCATACATGTAATACCACATGGGGTTGTTAGGTGTCTGTTGCTTATTTGCATATTGCACATCAATTAAAAGCAAGCTGATTTGACACACAAGCTGTGCAAAGAAAGATTACAGCTCCAGTTCTTTACTTGCAGTCAGGATTTTGCATTAAGTGTGAGTGACAACTCTCTTAGACAACAAACTAATGAACATAAATAAAACAAATTCTGTTCCCTACCCCTTTTGGCCTTCTTTTAAAGGTTTTTAAAAAGCCAAATATAATCAAATAATTCTGGGCTAAATCAGTTTTATTTATAACTAGATTAACCTTTAAAGATGTTGGCCAAGACAGCCTTTGAAATATAATGGTGAGCAGTCATGTCTTTGTGACACTGCGCATAGCCTGACACATTATTCAAAAGCCCACTAGACACTAATTCGCCCTCTCTTTTTCTCCCCGTTTTTGGAAGCAGCACTAATAATCACTCACAGTTGGACCATAAATCTCTGAGGCTCAATGTCTATAAATATTTTGAAACAAATATAAAAGTTAAATTACTCTGACAATGCAAATTTGGCACTGACATTTTATAATTGTCCTGCAAGCCCAGTTATTATATTAGACAACACCAAACAAATTCTGGACTTCAAATGGAGGCAGATCAAAGATCCTCTGGGTGGCTCATCCTGCCGTGTACATATAAATAGGTGAGAAAAAAAATCATTTCTTGCACATAGTTGCTCATGTGAGAGTCTGAAAACAGAACATAGTCTAATGGACTCATCAAAGAGAGAACCCTGACCTCTTGCTTGTATGACAGTGGGTGTGGGATCATGCTGTGTTCATGTTGATGAACTCCACAACCACAAAAACATACACCGACCCCGTAGGCAAGCACACCCTCGGGCAGTAATCACAGGGGTCAGCTGGGCAGAAACCCCCTGTAATTTACCAGGGGGTATTTTTCATCTTTCAAAGACCCCTGTCTATTGGTGCTCAACAAAACCAAACTTTAACTTTAATCGACTAACCAAACAGGGAAAAGGACACAAAATGACAGTGAGTGAGGAGGGTAGGTAGAAAGAAAGTATTCTCTTGTGTTGTTTAAGCTGGAGATAACTGGACATAAGGGTCAAAGAGAGTGTTGTGAGGGTAGGAATAGGAGAAAATAGGGAGGGGTTGGGGGCACATAAAAATAGAGGAAATGAGCAATGGAACAAGAGACTGACGCACAAGGTCATTTCTCTCCTTATCAGCTTCCATGTAATGCAGGTTTTCAGAGCACAGATGTTGCAACAGACAAAAGCCTGGCCAGTGACAGCTATATTCTCAGTTAAATGCTATAATAACTGTATGTATGAGCGCACTTTCTTTGACTTTTACCTTAGAAGCTCAGCTGCTCTGGCAACCCTCCGACAAGGCTCTCCGCTTCCTTGTAAGAGTAATGTCTACAGATGTAAACTCAATATTACATCTTGCACCACTTTTCTTCTCTTATACAATTCTTTGACTACCCTGAATCTCACCAGAGGTGTTTCCTAAAACTCGGCTCTATTATTTAATAATGAAGGTGCATACCAAGAGAAGAAGGGTAATAGTAAGATCATAAAAGGAGGAGGAAAAAACAAGAGTAGATTATGAGCCCCCCCATTAATGGAATTAAAAGTCAGTATTATTGTGACAATTGAAAAACAGCTATAAACATATAAGATATACAGAATAGAGCAGCAGATATGGAGGAAAATATTCCCCACAGAGATAAATAATACAGTATCCAAATTTAAGATGCTGCAACTTCAAGTTCTTTCTTTAAATTGTAAAGGCACTTTTTGTCTTAAAGTAGCCCGCGGCAGAATAAATCAAAACAGGCTTGACTTTACTACAATAAAAGCTTGACTTCTGAATTCTTTCTTCTAGCTTATGACAAATCTGAGTAGATGATAATAAAAATGCTTCGATCACTGGCTGATGGTTGTGCATTTTTCATCTTAATGAAAAATGCGCCTTTAAGCCCAAACTAAATATTTAATGGCCTCTTACTGTGACCTTGAACCCCCTACAAAACAGACAAAAGAAATCCTTCCTTTCTTCACTTTTTTCATATTTTTCAGCCCAGTCTCAAAAGCAAATGTAAAAATTATTCCTGTTCACACATAAATCATATAATAGCTTCACAAAGCTTTGAAATTGATTACAACATGTTTGACGAACTTGTTTTGTGCCTGGTAGTACCATATCATGTCATGGGAACTGCTATCAATCAGTATAAAACTTGATATTCTGTGATCATGTATAACTGTATTACTATAACAATTCTATCCAGCAATATATATTAGACTGTATCACATGCAGCTCTATTCATATTAAAATCACAAAACATAACTAGAATAACATTAGATTTTTTCCTGAGGTCTATCAGAGATTGTAAAGAAAATGAATCTGTATGTATAACAAAAATAGACTATAAAGTGTCTCATGCTTTATAATAAGCTTGAAAAGTTATAGGGTGTACTCGATAATCAATAAAATTGATTAAACAAATTTTCTGTTTATGACGATTTATTTTTAGGAAAATCAGGATTTTTTTTTACTTTTTTACATACACAACAGACACTTTCCTTGGGCTCCCATAATTGGCAGTGGGCTGAGCCCTCCCACTACTCCAGAACGGTGTTTGTCTGAAAGCACTAACAGATTTACAGTGAAGTTAGTCGTCACTCACGACGGGAAGTTAGTTGCGCAAAAACTGCAAATAACAGCAAATAACTGCAGTGAGAAATGCTGCTCTCTTTGAGATGCAAACGACAACTTCAGCTCACAAACTCTTGTTAAGAGACGACCAACATCAGGGGAATTATTTCTGCAGCGGATCCCGTATGATAAGAATCCAGATGGAAAAAGATCACAGATGCACTTGTGTTGCATATCTCTATGCAAGATATGAAGCCGTTAATAGTGGGGAAAAGTTCTGACGTTATTTACCTTCTTTACTTTCATCCATTCATATAAATATATAAATAAATAAAGTTGCATGCAAAAGCTTTAAGTTTAACATTGTTTTTAATACATTTCATAGGTTTTTCTAAAAGAAAAGTAAAAAATCAATTAAAATCAGAAATCAGATTTGGTTTGAAAAAATCTGAGTCTATATTTTTAGGTCATATCGTCCAGCCCTAGGGTGTAGCTGCTGGGACTGGCTCCAGCCCCGTGTGACCTTGCATTGGATTAAGCGGGTATAGATAATGGGTGGATGGCTGTTGGCTTACTGATCACTAATTCAGTGTAATAATGTAGATAGAGCTGTATCACAGTAGAGAACAGCAGGAGCAGAATGTAGGTGTCTTTATTTGATCAAAGTCAGTATTTAACAATTAGTCATGAGATGGTTTTGCATTTAAACTGCTATAGTCTGTAGAAAGCAACCCTGTTACATTTCCTGTAATTGTGTGAACAAGTGCAAAAGGGCTCATTTCAACCCCAAACCCAACCGAAATCTTACCTTAAAATAATACCTTTGTTGTCTCAACCTAAGCAAGTAATATTATGGCTAAGCATAACAAGCAATGACTTGAAATGTAAACTGTGAAAAGCCTAGAACATAACCAAATTATTATTTTTTTTGCCTAAACTAATACAGTGTCTGAAAATAAAAAGTGTAAAACTAAATTTAAAAAGGGGTACGTAAAAAAATAATTGAAAACACTGAGACAGGACTAAAACCCCAGTTTTAGTGCTTCAATCAACCCAACACATTAACTTTCTCATAGTGAAAATATAAAACAGTCTTCTAAGATTACACAGAAGAAAACTGTCATCTTGTCCAGCCAAAGTTATGGGCAATGCAACAACTTATCAAGGCCATTTGTGACCTGGCAAAGCAGGTGCTCCTTCTGCCTGACCCTCTTTTCAATCAGAGAAGGGAAAAAGGAAACTAAAAAAACTGAACCCCCCCAGGGACAGCTTTCCTATGCAGGTCACTACTACTAGGCTAAGAGGAAGTGAACATGCAAGGAAAAATATGTCATTACTGACTCTGAGATTGCTGTACCAATTCTCCTGCTCCTCTGGGGAGCTGCTTGCATGAAGGTACAGTTTAATGCATAGCTGAGCAATACCATGTCAAATGCAAGTAAAAGGGTGCTGCGATCTCCTCATATGGAGGAGTAGTAGTCCAAGCGTGGCAAACCATAAACCAATTCATTGCCAATAGTGCAAAAGGCTAATGAGGTTCACTGAGAGTATTGTGGCTGTAAAATGAGGTCAGCCATTTTATTACTTTTCTCCATGGAGGAGATGGGATGAATGATACTATCTAGTAATTCCCACCACTTGGTCCATCTGAAAGCACGATGTTAACCACATACGCAGTGTTTTCCCAGGTTTAAATTATTCCAAGATTGGATGGTGAGAATAAAAGCAGACATGTCACTGAAACCAACTGGTGTCTCTTTCTCTTGGTCACTTATTGCCACCTACCTCACATGCAGAAACATGACAGTGACTGAAATATTGGTATGAGTGTGCACATCTCTTGTAAAGGGGTCAGTTTGTAAGCAAATGTTACAAGTGTGCAAGTCCAAACCCAACCATTAACTATGTCAACGCCTATGCAGTAATGACTTGTAGAAAGAAGACAATAACAGTACTTTCAATGTTTAAGAATCCCATTAGGACCTTGAAGGTTAATGTCAACCAGAAAAAACAAAAGATCAATCTTTCAGTCAGTGCCCGGAACAGAGGAAGGAAGACTTGGATAGACAACACCAGCGGACCATGGAAGCACACTGTTAAACAAAACCTTTGGGAGAAAACATCACCTTCCTCTTGCCTTACATGAACAAAAAAAACACAACAGCTCCTGTGGCATACCTGCGTGGACGCTGTTCTTAAAGCTTGTACTTACAGCAATGAGAATCTGTGTGCTGCTATGCATAACCTCGATGTACTGGTAGTCCACGAGGCAGCCCATGACAGTGATGTAGGATTGGCTCTCTGTAGTGCGGACCCCTGGAGCTTGTGTCATCTCTCCCCTCACACAGCCAGGACCGTGCTCACTCCACCAGGAGTGATGGGCTGAGATGTTAAATGTCAGCAGGTCACTGTCCTGTAAAAAGGAAACAAAGGAAAAAAACATTATCTTCTTTGTGTGGTTTATTTTTATTATTTATGATGCACATTTATTTATTCTTTATAAGGAATCTAATTTTGGATCACAAGGTAGGTTTATTTAAAGATGCAAGGATCTTAACACTGAAACACTGAAAGATATTGGATATTTTTTATGACTGGGTTGCTTTGCTGAAAGATTTAGTTGATCTATTTTCAGACAAATGAGTGTCTTCAAAGTTTTACTCATGTTTAGTTTAAAGCAATGCTAACACCAACACTCTTTCATCATATGTTAGAAAGATAAAAGGTTTACTACTTCAATTTACCTTCTTTTATGCATCAACATGCCAGCATTTACTAGTAACGATCATCCAGCATATCTAAGAATGATGGAAGTTACACAGCATGTCCGAAAAAAGTCTAGATTTAACTAAGCAAATAGGTAGGAGCTTCCCACTGGATAATTATCGTTAGGTTTCACCTGGCAACAAGTTATCTAACCATAAGTGAAGCAGTGAGTAGCTTTTCATTTCCTAAAACAACCATGTTAGAAGACAAATCCTGTTGTCATGGAAAAGATGTTGATCTGTTTCAGAAGCACATACAAAACCTAAGGAGATTACTGAAACTACTGGAATGAGATTAACAAATGTTCAGTTAAAAACTGGAAGGGTAGCGGGGAACAATCATCTCTGAGAAAGAAATGTCGAAAAAAATCTTGAATGATAGATCGCTTAGACATTTGGTGAAATCAAATTGTGGAAAAACAACAGTAGAGCTCAGGGCTATGTTGAGGAGTGAAATTAAGAACATTTCCAGCACAATGTGAGGGGAACTTAAGGGACTGGGAATGAACAGCTGCGTAGCCTAAAGAAAACCACTTATCAGTGAGACAAATGGGAACAAAAAGTTTCAACTTGCTTGGGTGCATAAAGATTCAACTCTGGAGCAATGGAAGAAGGTTGTGTGGTCTTTTCCAGAGTGATGGGAGAATCAGGGTAAGAAGAGAGGCAGATGAAGTGATGCAGCTATGGATAGCGCCTACTGTGCAAGCCTGTGGGGGCAGTGTTATGATCTGGGGTTGCTGCAGTGGGTCAGGTCTAGGTTCAGCAACATTATGTGTCCAAAGAATGAGGCCATCTAATACCGGAATATACTCAATGAGCTGGTTTGTAATGGATTTTTTCTTTCCCGATGGCATATAGCAATTCCAGGATTCATCTGACTCAAACTGTGAAAGAGTGGTTCAGAGAGCATGAGACATCATATCACTTCATTATGACATGACTAAAAATAAATTTACAAAAATACTCTCCAAAGGGAAATTGTAAAACATGCTTGAGATGTTATTTGGATAATGTGTGGGTTCCATAAACCAGTGTTTTGTGGGGTTTTTTTTTTATATATATATATATTTTTATATGTGGTCTTTATTGGTTAAGCTTGTAGCAAAACATTCAGGGCTAAACAGGCAGTTTCTCACAGAGAACTTTATCTGCTACGACGTTGAAGTATGAAGCTAAAGATTACTGATTTCGTTCTATGTTTACTACTAATGTAATAAGTGAAAGGGAAGGGTTTAGTTACAAATATTTACTTTGTGTCATGAAGCGGAACAAAAAGTAATGTCTACTTTGTTGTACGAAGTGCTTGGTTTCTCAGTAAAGAAACTGAGTTTCATGTTGTCATTATATGATCCTGCACCAATCATAGCTTGATGTTACTGTTTGAAATAATAACTCACTTTAGATCAAGACTTTCTTTCTTTGCTATTCTGTGTGATGAAAAAATAGATGTATGCTCTGTCATACTTTCCTGTTGCTTTTATCAAATATTTGAATCTTTAGGACTTTAGATACTTTACAAGGTGAAACTCAGCCTGACTGTCATCACGGAAACAGAAGACATTTTGATTTTGGCATTTAAATACATATTGAATTTTGGACTCTGGTGAAATTTGTTGTATTGGTTCATAATTTATTTGGATTTTGTTTTATAGTTCAATGGCCCTAAAATAAAAGTTCTTGCAATTCATCCAGCTGTGGTCATTCCTGTTCGAAGCATAGGTTTCCATCGAATATTCTGTAGTATGTAGTTTATACTAATCATTTCAGGGTAGCAATTTAGATTAAGTTAATCATTTTGCTTTGAAAAATGTCAGGGAAATCCATTAAATCTTTATATTTTAATTTAATACTTCAGATGATGAAAGTGGTTGACGAGACAACGCAGCCACACATCAAGTCTAAAAATACAATTTCCTACTTATTGTATAAGTAGTAGTTGTCAAAGAGAATTAGGTAGTTAGATTTAAAATGTCTGTTTTTAAGGAGATTGTACAAACACCACTTATAAAAATTGATAGCTCCTGAGGTATCATTGTTGCTAAAAGTTGTTTGTTTTTTTTCATAGCTGCGGGCACTGTAATTGGCATTTCATATCATCAGACTTTTGGGTTAAAGGTTAAAGCCTCAAATGGCAAATATATCAAAACCAGGGGAAGTTTTGATTTTTTTTTTATTTGCTTTTTTTTAAATGAAGTCTGCATGGCTAGATAAACAAAATACTGCATTTTGCATTAAACATTTTTTATTTAAGTAATAGAAGGACATGAAGACTGTTAGCCTCACCCATCAGGCTTTCTGCTTAGGAGTGAAGTTTAATAACTTTAAAACAGAGTCAAGGTGGTAATGCTAATTTTAGAGCCATCTCTTAAATTGTATTGCTCTTGCATACCATGCTGAGGTTCGTTTAGGAAACAGCCATGTGAGCCCAAGTGTACAGCCCGACAGATACTTCATCACCAATCAATACCCCTAAAACAGCAATCTAGCCCTGCATCTGCCCCTCATTGACAAGCCATGCATTATTAACAGAACTGTGCTGTTGGGAGACATCTCTGATTCCTATCAAGGCGCACTCAAAAATACACATCAACAACACATTCATAATAACAAAGGTAGCAACAACATTTAATAATACATATGTGCCATCAGTGAAGTCTCCAACAGGAGTCATGAGTAATACCAAAAGTCATATTATCCCCCTCTCTTCTAGATGATGAGCTACAATCACTCACTGTCTCTTATTTTTTCATTTTTGCTATTCTGTCATTTGTCACACAGAGTCACAAAAACAAGGACAGCTGAGGGTCATCGTTGGACTGCAAGGACTAATGACTTGACAGATCCCATTGATTGATGCTGCGAGCCAGGGAAACCAACTCTACCCAAGCTGCAGGCACATTCATGACTGCAGTCGATACTGAGGAGGCTTCTGGCAACTTAATGTCAGGAGTGGCATTGTTATGCTCCCTCACACCCCGAAGTACAAATCAATCTCACCATACTTTTCAAGATAAGTTTACTGATAATACTTAAACTATTTCCTCTACAATAAGTGGGTGTATGTTTAGACAAAATCCTACTATTGGAATAATGAAAGATAAGGCTTTACATCAAATGATTGCAATCTTATAAATAAGGGCTTGTTTCTCAAATAAAGAGATAAGAAATTATGTATGATCACAGTAGGGAACACACTGGGCGCTGTAGTTTTTTTCTGATTCTGATTAAGGCCTCAGATCTAATTAAATTTGATAAACAAATACACATTTACTGCTTTTGTATTCATTCAAGAGCTGGAAAGACATTCTACACTCCTTGAAGTAAAGTCTGCAGCCACAGTGTGAATGAAGATAGAAAATGTTTTTAGGAGTTTAAAAACACAAAAAGTTGTTCACAAACTTTTCTGTTCTTTAACCAGGAGTTTTTCGGTCAGACTGTATCATATTAAGTCAAATTGAATATATGTCCTATATGATCCACACCAGAATAGTTCAGGGATTTTCATGTATTTCAGATATAAAGATACTTTTTTAGACTACAAGCTTTACCTAAAATTAGTGTAAATATTAAAAAATAAATAATAAATAATAATAATAAAAAGCAATCCAGTGCACAAGATTAAAAATGCCTTATGCATTGTTTTACACATTTTTTCTGCAACCAAAGGTAACAACAAAAATACTGCAAATAAGATTCTTTTAGAGGAAGTTAAGAGAGAGAGAGAGAGAAAAAAAAAAACTGACAACTGAGTTAAAGTCCAAAATACCAAAATGGTGAGAAAAAGTTATATTTTTATCAGGCACTTTATTGCTGATTTCCCAAAAGTCCCCCTGTCTGTGGTCACTGTGTACAGAGTGTGACAGAGAATAAGTAAAAAGCAACGGATGACTGAGACCGTTTGAAAACAGAGGTGTGCACACAGTAGCAGAGGTTTGTCTGTCTTACATTGTGGGGGTGGGGATGAAGGATCAATAGGAGGTGACAGAGCGTTTGGCATTTGACTCTCTGACAACCTGCCACCCCCCACACTTTGGTCCTGGCTCACACACACTGCTCACTCAAACATACATACAACCCGTACAGTACCATCCTGTCAACATTTGTTAAGGCGAGCCGGAAAGAATAAGGTGACTTTGTTTTATGATATAATGTGTTGCATGTGTGTATGGGTTGTTTATGTGCTTATGTGTGTATGTGTGCACTCCATCAGCCAGCTTTCCTCCTGGCCACCATATGCAGAGCTCGGAGGCCAAGCTGGCTCCATCTGTCGGGTTAATGCGCACGCCTCAGCCCCAAGCAGCTGGCCCCTACAAGCCTCATTATTCTAGCAGGAACCATGCAGGAACACACGACACACACTCACACACACGTAGCATACACACACAGATATATGCAATGAAAGACAGGCACACTTGATGGAGCCAAGGACCATCACACAATGACAGAGTTGCCATAGCCTGGGAAGGTGTTTCTGAAACTCATTTTGGCTGTCTGAGCAGGTGTCAGATAAATGCTGCCTGAATTCATTATTCTCAGTGGTCAGCAGGCAGTTAGGCAAGGTAGTCATCAGTCAAGGAGAGTACAGTAAAAATAAAAAAAGGCAAGGATTAGAATAATGAGAAATTAAATACCATCAAAGGAGCAGTGAGCAGAGTGAATTAAGATAAAAAGGCAGAAAGGGGAGGGGGGTAAAATTAGAGGTTGTTGAGAGGTGACATTCGTAACACTTGCCATTGTCTGAATCAGTATGTCTCTGATCTGTACTTAGGAACTGCAGGAAAGCCACAGAGAGTTAAAAGTGTCGATGTGCGTGCAACACACAGGGCTGAAGAGGATTGTTCCTGATTAATAAGTTTTAAGCTGGCTCTTCAAACTCAACAGGGAGGTAATTATTCCCCACAGGTCAGCAGAAACATCAGAAAAAACAGGAAACATTCTTCAAGGCCAAATTAGAAATCTCTGCTGAGCTGTTGCAGATGTTTGTGCTGCGGATTCTTCAAGTTTTAGTGAGTGATTTATAGTTATGCCACACGGTTGTGTAACACACAGATTATACTGTACACTGCATATTATTGTGTTTTCTTTGACAGTGATTGTACTCATGTCATAGAATATAAAATATATACAGTAGTGCTGAAGCTGAAAAAGAATTAATCATATTCACATATTTTATTTTTTGTTTAGTGGCACAGCTGGGTTTAATTAAAATAAAAGTCTTGCACAAGGTCAAGATTAAGAACAGGAAACGAAAAACAGAGATGGTACATTTTCCTGGCTAAATGAGGCAAAAACTTAACTTGCTTGTATTCTGCTGAAAACTGAAATTCTACTCTTACTCTGTTTGAGAAGAGATAATGGACACTGAAAAAGACTTTCACTCAGGCAATATACTCATTTCTAATCTCTAACTCACATACAGTGGTTAACGAAATGAGTGGAGGTAAAAAAAAATTAGCCAAGTTAAAATTAGATCTGTCAGTGGCTTTCATTTTTAATTGTTTAAACACTTTTTTGTCCACAATCACTGTTACACTATTTGAGTGGGAAAGTTATTTCTCACATTACACATTAAAACACAGTATTTCATTCAACTGTGTCACAAGTTTCTTTGCTCCACATTAGTGTGGCTGTTCAGAACAAAACAAGCGCCACCTGATATGTACATGTCTAGTACTTTGAAAACATTGTCCAGATCAAACTTAAATTGGAGAAAACAGATTAATAAATGTAGACAGCCCATACCTCATGATTTTATGTTAATCTCTACAGGTTTTCAATAGGAAATTTATTAAATAATTAACAGCACAATGTAAATCAGTGTACTGACACTCACAATCAGTGCCACAAATGAAAACTTTCTCAGCTGTTTGTAAGCAGCAACTGCAGATGGGACGTGTGTACACCCACATTTTCATACTTTGTGCTTGTATTTAGGACAGTGCTTAACTTTTGACCACAAACAAGTTTGAGGTGCCATGCTATTCAACTTCAAGGGAGACTTGGAAGTTAATTAGAAAACAAGTCTATAGTTAAGTCTGCAGCTGTAATGACGGGGTTTATGATGCACATAAAGACACCTGCAGTGTAACTGTCGCAGCTATTAGACAGAGGAACATAAATCAGTTTAAATTCCCCCAAACAGCTTGAAGCTCTGACCTTAGAAAGAAAAGAATGTTCATTACAGTACAGACAAACCTTTTCACTCAAATGGCATGTGCATGATGCAAGTTTCAGAGATAACACAGATATTTCAAGTCCCACCTTAGACAGGCCTCCTACATCCAGGTAGAAACAGATGATGAAGACATTCCAGGCTACCCAGACAGCGGCCCATATTATGTACTATAAGACAAAGCATATAACATTGCATTAGCTCCATGGAAACTACTGTGCATGAACTGAAGTGAGTAGAAAATGTCAGCTACTTTATAAATGTTAGGCTTAATTAATAAGTTCTTAAAGAAAGTAAGGCCAAAGGCTAGTGTACATTAATTATATCAAAACCCTACACTCGCATACAAATGTGAGGACCTCACTTTTATAAAGATGCCAGTAAGTTCAGCAAGTGTGTTTGAGCCCTGTGGGAGTTGTGGGTTTTTTTAAACTGCTGAAGCTGAATAAAGTTCACGAATCAACCATTTAGAAAATTGTACAGTCAGACAGCCAACTGCTGACAGACTGAGTGGTACTGGGTGGTATTCACTGACAGAGTCATCAGAGCGAAGGTTGTGAAAACCTCTGACTCACAATGAAATGTGTGTTTAAAATGTCAGAGGAAGAGCGAAGGGCAAAGCAGCAGCTCCATAAAAACATACATGTTGAATCATGAAACCCTCCAGCTTGCACTCCCATTTTCCATTTGACAAGAAACAATAGCTTCAACTTTCCCTCTTTCTATTCCCTCTCTTCTATTCAGCTCCTTTCAAGGTTTTTTATCTCATCCTGTGTGGCTTCCCTTTATGCCTCTTTATCTCCCTTGTCTCTTCATTTGTGCTCTTCTAACCCCTTCCTATAATCTTTTCCTGTCATTAACATCACCATCTGTGAATTGTACTAATTCTACTGAATACAAGTTTTTAAATGTCTCAGATAAATGTTATGGTGCAAATAAAACGTAAGTGTGTGAAAGCCTGTTTCCTAAGTTTCATGTGGACAGCAGGCAGCACATGCTTTGCTTTCTGCTGTAGAGAATGAACTTCTCTGTCCAGAAACATGAAACCAAGTATAAATCTGATGAGCTCCTTAGTCCCCTCACAATCCCAACCCCCTTAATTAGCCCTAATTACCAAAGGATTAGAGTGATTTAAGGGTGTCGCACAATGCACAAAAGAGTGCAGCACAATTTTCAGTTAGAAGAAAGGCAACAACAAGAATTTATACAAGTATGTATAAAGATTAAAGGTTAAAGGTTAACATGACGTGCAACTGCTAAAAAAAAATCAACGTGAACTAAAAGTCTATTGTGATTTAAATTATATGTACTCACCACTGTAATGTAGCGAGGCCGATACTGGATGGTGCCAAAGAGGCCGAGGATTACGATGATGATGTGGAAGAAGTTAGCAAGAATGGGAGCCCACTGATAACCGAGGAAGTCAAATACCTGTCTTTCTAAAGCAAACACCTAAAGAATGAGAAAAAAAGACATGTTTTCACATCATTAAAACTGAAAGTAATCTATCTTTATACAGTACATTTCCATGCACGTAAACTCATGTATAAATGCAAGTGAAGTGAGCTGCAAGATGGGAGCTGCACGGCCCTCCAAATTATCTAAAAGAAAACAAGCTAACTGTATCCTCAACGCAATTTAGTCTTCCTTTGCTCACACTTGATACAATTTCATTAACGTCATCTAGATTTTGCATCGTGCAGACTCAAATACAAGTGACACTGAAATCATAATTCAACCTGAACAGACAAATTCAGATAAAATCATTTATGAGGCACCTGATTATTTGCAAGTGGAATTATTAGCAGGCTGATTCCTTCATTTTGACGAAGAAATATTTGTAGTCACAGGTACAGTGTGTGGAACTGTTACAATACAGTGGAAGTCGATACAATACAAAGGATACAGAAAACATGCCATCTGCTTAAGGAAATATTTAGAAGTGAGCTAAAAAAAATAGTAATTTTATTTTATTTTTTTTTATTGAATAAAAAACACATTAATATCATCATATCAGAAAGTGACTGCACCACAGTAAGCAGTTAAAAAATCAGCATCTTTATTTACCACTGAAAAACATTAATGTTAACTACTACTGACAACACGGTCACAGGGTCAAATGCTGCCAGTCTGTCAAAGCTAAATTAACAAGAACATATGACATTAATGGCAGAAGGACAACCCTATTGCACAAACAAGCACATAGGTCCATACTGAAAGACAGGAAGGGAATACATTTTTTAAGAAACACAGGTTAGACCCAAGTGTGTGATTTTGTTTTGCTTTTTTGTTTGTTTTTTGTGAACTTGTTTTTACGTGCAAGTAGAGCATTATTTCTATTGTAAGCTCAATCAAGCAACACGATTTTTCAGTTATGCTTAGGCAAAAAAAAAAAAAGGATTTGGTTTAGGGATGAAAGGTAAGGGTTAGGAAAAAACCATGGTGTTATCGAAGGACCTCACAGAGACAGATCGCAGTTAACAGGGTTTATTTCACACAAGCGATCCTCAACAATATCTTACAAAGTAAGTCCAGAGATCCACCAGGTGAGTCGGGAACGAGGAAATCCAACTGAGTAGAAAAGAGGTCCGACAAAGAGTGATTGAGGAGCTGGAGTATAGCAAGCCTGGGTGTGAATTGACTACAGGTGTGGATGATTAGTACTCAGGAGCGTGACTACGGTGATGCATGGCAGGAGTGGGTGTGTCCATGGCAGAGCCTGATGTGGGTATAACACATAGTGTAGCTTAAACTACATTCTTTCATCATTTTAAAACCCTGCTATTAAAAAGGGCTGTTTGTATATTACAGGTTTATGCCAATAGGCATCTACAAATTGGCTCTGTGGGACTAGTTGGCGGTACAGCTGATCTCTAATGTTATCGAGGGATGTGATCCAAACCCTGATTGACAATGAAAAGTGAAATGTTCACTTTTCATTGTTGTAAGGTAGTTAAAGACAATATGTGTTCAAGTCAAAACAATTCACCGGTTCTTTATAGAGACACTCCACTTGCGGTGGGAGCGCCCAGAGGGGAAGAGTAAAAGTTTTACTAAACAAACAATGACAGATTTATCGATTCAACCCCTGCTGAGTTTAAGAGGAGATCACTATTTCCAACCTTCCTGCCAACGGCTGGCAGAAATGAAAATGCTCTGGGAACTTTACGGGAGGTGAGGCCCTTCCTTATTAATACCACTGCAGCGAGCTTAGCCACTTATGAAAATATGTGCTCACAAACAACATGTTGACACACACACATACACAACCATGAACAGAGTTAAACCTCCTGCAATGAATAGTAAAATTCCACAGTTCCCAGTGCTCACTTACCCATTCCAGCCATCAATAATGATTGGAGACAGATGTCTTTTTATATTAAGAGGATTGATGCAAGTCTTAATTTAACTACACACAAAATCAATCACCATCTCCATACCTTTCACCCAACTTTGTGCAATGTTTTATGCATAAGCAGCAAAACGAAACAATTTGGATTTGTACATTTGCATCTGCTTAATCAGTATGCAATGGGCTGGGGGGATGGGGGTACACAAAGGGGTGTGAACAATTTAATCAAGATTCCATTGCCAATCCAATTCCAATTCATTCCCAGTTTCAGTATGTGTGTGTGTGTGTGTGTGGGTGGGTGGGTGTGTCTGAAGAAACTACATGTTCTGTTGTGTGTTGACATGTCATTTACAGCAAAATGTTTGAAGATGGATGAGGAAGAAATGTCTTTGCTAAAATGAAAGAAACACACCACTGAACACATTTACACAAACACACACACACATCACTCACACACATCAGACCCAGCGGTAGCTGCTCATCTTAATGTAATGGAAATGTTACCAGCAACTTGATGAGGTGTAGTGACAGGCAGGGTAGGGAGATGATCAAATGCTGAGTGATAATTAAAAATGAACACTTTGTCACATGGAGGACAAAGGTAATAACTCCACGGGCTGGGTGTAAAGCGACAAAAGATGCAGTGAACTGCAACATGCACTGAGATTTTTCAAATGTCAAGAAAAGTCTTCCCAGTAAAAGATAAAACGCATTCCTTATATGTAAGAGAAAAACAAGTAAGGAGTGATGGAAAACAAAACATGAGATAGATGAAGCCATTAATAAAACAACAGCAAACTGTGAAACAAAAAAATGTGGACAAATGTATAAATGAGCTATGTTAACATTACCAAGAATAATAACCTCTGTCTATTCCCTGGATAGAGAAAGGACTTCAGTAAATGAATAAACCTGAAAGAGTCATACATCTTCTGGTCACCTGTGGGTCATGGTTAGAGAGCTCAGTAAGAAATTATGCAGGAGGAATTCAGCAAAGATGAGAAGCAGCTTCAGGACATTTAATTAGGTCGGGGCATACACAGGCCTGATCCCTTTAAACTGGCAACATTTATGGTGTTTTTACCAAGCAATGACTTTTAGATCCACAAATTTTGTTCCATCCATCCATTATCTGGGACTGGATAGCATGGCCAACAGTCTGAACACAGATTCCCAGACCTCACTTTAGCTGGCCATGATCTCCAGTTTTTTAGACTTTTTAGCTTTCCAGTAAGTATGGGTCTGCCCCAAGGCATCCTCCTGGTGGGACATGTCTCCCTCTCTTTGAAGCCATCTATGAGGCATCCACTAGATCCCTGAACCACTTACGCACGCCCCTCTCACTGCAGAGGAGCAGTGACTTGATTCTCGTCCTTTCTGGGGATGATTGTGCTCCTTGCTTTACCTCTAGTAGTAAACCCACTCACTCCTAAATATATTGCTTGAATGCTCTCACCTTTCAGTCTCTAACCAGAGCTAACAATCACAGGTGAGGGTTAGAGCAGAGATGGACTTTTAAATTGACACAAAACCATCTGCCCTGCAATCGTATCACTGCAGATGCCACCCCACTGGGCTTGTCCATCTTGCATTCCACTCTACCCCCACTCATCAACATAATCCCGAGACACTTAAAGATCTCCATGCGAGGCAGTAAATCACTCCCTACCTGTAGACAGCAAGGAACCCACCCTTTCCAATTTAATTAAGTGACCTCAGACTCAGAGGTGCCAATTTTTATCCAAGCTGCTTCACGCTCAGCTGCAAACCAGCCCAGTGCCTCCTAGAGGTCTCATTTTGATTAAGTCAATAAGACAACAGCATCTACAATCCTAAACCTCTGATCTTTGTCTGCTGAGAGAAATTCTTTCCAGAAACATTAAAAGAATCAGTGACAAAAGGCCAATCTGACAAAGTCAAATACCCTATGAAAAGAAGTCTGACTGTCAGCAGGGGATTCAAACTACTCCCTTACATTGGGCAAAAGCTAGCTTAGAAAAGCATAAACATTCACCTGTCCAACACACACACACCCATGCTGAATTCAGAACACAGATATAATCATTTCTGGGAAATATTTCCACTAGTCACTGTGTTAAAGATATGTATAGAAATGAGAAATGTGATTATGTGCATGTGTATAAATGTGTGTTCTCTCCTCTGAGATACTGTAAGCCTATCATGTATGCTGCTAATTTAATAATCCACCTAGATGACAACAATCAATCAAAGATAGAAAGGCCATTGCCCACCCAGACATACATGAAGGCGCACACAATCACACAAAACCCATATGGCACAATTAGCTCACAGCTCATAGGAAGCAGGTTACTGGAGAGTGGGTTGGAATTTGATCAAAAGATACCAACGCTCTTCCAGGAATAGTGAGCCGGCTACATAACGGCCCGTAAAAGCCTCTAACTGACCTCCGGCAAACATAAATGACTCCCTCCAGAGTGACGGAATCTCTTAGTGTGTATTTTGGTTTTGAGTGTGTATGTGTTACCCACAAATATGACTCCTCCCACCATAAATACTAAGCAATTAGGGGAAGAGTATGGCAGCAGGATGCAACAAGGCCTTTTGCTCTTTCACTACTGCCCATCCTTCCTCCTTTTTCACTCAACTTGTTTTCCCAAATCTCTATTTATAGATTTCCAAAACCATCAATTATTCTGAATTTCAGTCAAATTATACCAGATTAAAATCAAAGACCTCAAATCCTGCTTCTTCTGTCAGATGTCGTTTGCTGGTCCATATACTCAGGTGTACATGAAGAAGAAAACAAAAAGTGGACGCTTTCAATACAAAAATATCTAATATCAAAATGATCAAAGTCCCAAAGACATTTCAGTCATTTCCACCTTCTTTCTGAAGAGGAGAGAAAACAAGCCACATGTAAGTGGAATGAGAAGATCAGAGTGTATGTGACTGAGGGAGAAACAACGTTTGATCTACATCATTTGAAAGCTAATTAAGACCTGCATGTGTGCTTAAGATAAGAAGCTGAAATCCATGAAAACACGTTTGTTTTAACAAAGTATCCAACCTGGATTCCAGGCAGAGACCAAACTATGTCGCAGACTGTGCTGCCACGAGTTTGTGACATGCAGAGGTAGGAAAGGTTTTTGATGAGGTGTTAGTGTGTGATTCTGCCCCTGGAGCGAAAAGACAGAGGTGACTGGTGACCCTCTTATTTCTGCACCTCTCCACCTTAGCCTCCAGTTATTATAAATCACATCAGTGTTTCTCTTTCTGTGTGTGTGTACAGTGAAATGTCTGTTAGTTACTGGATGTGTCATCAGGATGTGTGCAATTGAGTGTTTGTACCAATTTTCTGTGACTTTAGGCTGCATGAGTCAGTCTCCTCTGAGTTAAAGTCTATAACTGTGATGCAAAGAGTCAGGCAGATAGAGGACAGTGAGGAATGGCAGGAGATGTAAAGGGTACACTCAAAACAGCTACATCTCCTGCTATCTTTTTTTTTTCAATAACATCATTAATAAGTTTATTTTGCTTACATAAAACAAATAGGCCAAAACAAAGAAAATAAGACTTTTTTGTTGCTAAATCCCAGCAATCACTGCTATTTCATGCCTGTCTTGCTCTCTAACTGTTATTTTGCTGCATGTCAGCAGTGACTGGGAGTAAAGACAAGTAAGGGCAAAGCAAGGCACATTCAAAGACAGTCATGCTCTGATTCATCCCCGTCTCTTTTACCGCCTGATTTTCTTTTATTCCCCTCAACTAATATGAAAATAACCTTGTAACAATGAGCCTTTGTGGGTCTATATGGCCATGTTTATACTGCACAAGCTCTTATTGGCCTTTTAAATTTCTTTTTGGGACTCTTATAACCACTCTCATGCCTGCCTTTGGCAGTTTTAATAATAACTATTTTATTCTGTTTCTATACTAGTTATTGATAACTTTCCAAAGTAGGAACACATTGCAATATGTCAAAAGATTTAGGTGCTAGCTGTTTGTCGCCTGTTCACATACTGTCATAGTGCAGCCTGGGAGCATGATATTATGCATGGCTACTGGGATGTTACATTTCTCTGTAGAGTTGAATTCATGAAGCTGAAACACAACATGAAGGCAACTGTACTGAATTTCATTTTAGACACTATAAAACCTTTATTTTCCAAGAACAATTATTCCAAATTAAATATTTCTGTGCCCATATCCATGTATAGGTTTTCAGCATGGTTAACCAATTTGGTATTCACTGAAAACAGCTATTTTAAGGGGGCCTTGTATCACTCCCTGCTTAGTCCCTAAAAAAAGACACACTGAGACAGTAACAGATTAAGACAGTTGTCTTTACTCTGACTCTCTGCAGGTAGTAAAGCATTTCTCAAGAAAATTGTCATTCTTCACCTCTTGCCAGGGTTAAGTTATTATACCCTGGTGTCTACATGGTCCTCACGTAACTGTGTCACTAATGGTGCCAATCTCAGTATGTGTGAGATGGTGTGTTGGGGCTTTTATTGGGCACATTGAGAGTTGGTTAGATAGATAGCCCTTTGGTGGTGGTTGGTGCTGCTTGGTCTAGCAGCGCTGAGACAAGGATTAAGAAATAGGATGCTTTTAAAAGCCACTTTCTTTCTCACTGTTTGAAATATGGTCATCATACTGAAACATACATCAGCTAAAGCTCCCTTTAAGTACCTCTTGCGGTGGGTGATGATGTTAAACTGACACTATGGGAAGAGCTGCTTGCTCTTTGGTGAAATGGCTATTTAAAGAAAATTAATTAAGCTGCTTTTTATCTAAGAGGGAATATGTTAAACGTCTAGTGGTGCTTATAACAAGGTAATCTGTCACTACGCTCTGTACACAAAAAATAACATTAAACACAGTCTCCTCCATGTTTCTAACCAACTACTCTAAACGTTCTCTTTTGTGCTCTGTCTTGCTATGTTCTCTCTGTTAAAGTTATTTTAAGTTTGAACTTTGAACATCACTGACTCCCGTGATCATCATTTGATCATTAAATGGTCAAGTGTTTGAAAACAACTACTTCATTTTTCACTGAAGGACTATTTCCAGGAATCAGGATCATTTAGGGAGTCAATCCACCAGATTATGACATCAGAGAAACCAAAGAGATAAAATGTTGATCTGTGATATTTCCATATCAGTCATGCTCTAAGACACCAACAGTTCAACCCAAAATACCATAGCAAAGTGTAAAATTGACAGCTTTTGAGTTAATATGACTGAGGTTGATTTCCTTGTTTGGAGGCTACTATGAGGCACACAATTCAGCCAGCTTAATCTACCCTGAACCCTACACCTCAGTGGAAATGAAACAGACGCCTGGCTGAAATAATCTTTTAACGCCTGGTAAAACAGCTCCAGGCTATTTAGATTCTTATGGCCAATGTTCAAAATGCAGCTTTATATGATCACAGCTTTAGCCAACTTGAGCTCAGTTCTAGTTAAATGCTCTCATTTTTCATTGTAATGTTTGTGCCACCATTTCTAAAGTACATAACAATCCACTTGTGTCCTAGTGATGCAGCTGTCCATGTACCCTCTAATACAAAGGTGTCCAAATTCCCTCCTCGAGGGCTGGTTTCCTCCAGGTTTCAGCTTTTTTTCCTGCTCCAACACACCTAAATGAAATTAATGGATCATTGAGAAGAAGTTAACAAGAAGCTGTTGGATCCATTTGATTGGAAACAAGTGTGTTGGAGCTGGGAAAAAACAAAAACCTGCATGACAGTGGCCCTCGAGGACCATATTTTGAGACCTGTGCTCTAATATATTGTGTCCGATGAGACGTGTTACAAGAGTGGTACCTGAGTTTGCAAAAAATTTTAAAAAATGAATAAAAACAAAACAGACCATTCACATTTGTAGCAGGTCATAAGAGAAGACTAATCGGGATTACTTTTGTATGAGTCTACATGTTCTAAGCACAGGCGTATGTGTGCAACTTATAAGGGTTCAAAATCGGCCATCACTGACAAAATTTAACCCCCAGTGGGTAAAACAGAGTACTGGATGAGTGTCCTCCATTATACCCATTTATCCTGCATGTGCTACTTCTTATGTGGACTTGTTGCCCTGTGTAATTCTTAACTTGTTTTGGTATGCAAAGACCTCTGACTAGTCTATCATGACGCATATCTAAAATATTTACAACAGCACAAAACTAATTATGGAACATTAAGGATGTTTAGCTAAATAATTAAATAGGTTGATAAGTAGTATTGCAGGCGTGAAAGCATCCAGGATAGACTGAGAGTTGATCACTTGGTCCAAACTTTGAGTTAGTCAGGGCCACATGTGGTTACATCATTTCCACACTGCCTATTGGACTGATGTGCCTCCCAACGGGTGAGAAGCAACAAGGTTGGATATACAGGGTTATTATAGGCTATTTGTTTTGAATAAGGCCATGTTTCTGTTTAATCACGCGTAGGATAACAGGATAACAATCATATTAACAGTGTTAGCATTGAGAACAATGAGCAAATCCCACTACTCTACTGAGCTTTGTGGGTGCAGGCGGATGAGATTTTCCAAACTCTGACAGCATTTTAATTCAAGATCCAGCCACAAATGGTCACAAGAGATGCAGGTGGGGATGCATTCTAATGCCAGGTATGAATTTGTGTGTTTTAATGTCGTTATTTTCGGGAAATTTAAGCCATGTGCTCTGTGCTCTCTGTCCTTACCTGCCAGCATTGAATCAAGGTTTCGTGTCAAGTGTTTATCTGATCTTTTTTTTCACAACTGTGTTGTAGTAATGTTTAATTCAATACAAGATAACAAACTCGACTTTATTCTTTCGAAGAATAAGGCTTCAACTTCTGTTGAAGGGGCTAAGTTCACAGTTGAGAACTTGCTTTTACTGTAGCACCAACTGTTCATTTTGTCAGTGTCTTATTTTCTCCATTAGACCCAAAAACATGTAATCGAAAGTATATCAGGCAAGACTAAAAAAAGTTCATCTACAAATAAACGCACACACACCTTGAGTTTCTGAAAAGAGCCATTGAGACCTATTGTCCTGCAGATTTTAGATGTTTCCCAGCTGCAACACACCTGACTCAAATGAATGGGTAATAAGCTTGTGCAGTGACTGGCATCAAGCTGTTGGAGATCAGTTTAATTTGAATCAGACACGTTGTAGCAGAAACATCTAAAACCTGTAGGACATTGGCCCTCGAGGACCAGGATTGGTGATCCCTGATCGAAAAAAAGCAGCACAAGAACAAGTATAACCCAAACATAGCAACAATGGAAAGGATGGAAGTATACTGATGAAATGAGAGCAGCTTAAAGCAGCCAATCATCTCTCCCCCCTCTGTCCCAGATATAACAAAGAGCTGTTTAGGTTTCGCCCCAATTAACAAGTGGGCAATTTAGCTGCAATAGAGGAAATTCTCATCAAGAATATGCAGGCAAGAACAGCAAACAGCTGTCAGCACTTTGCACCCTCCAGCTCGGCTTTCCATAATTGAGTCAGTCATGTTGCTCTTTTCGTCATATTGCCATCACTCTTAATCTCTTACCCATCATAGAAGAAGTTCTACTGAATGCAGTCCTGCTGCTCGACCATTTGGTCACACGTTTGAAGCAAAAACACCTGGGTACTCATCAGTTGCATGCAAACCAGAGAAAAGTTGTGAAGAAAATTTGATTGAGACGAATATGCATCACAGCCATTCATCTGAGTGTGATCTGTCAAGATAGCGATCCCAGCTGTGGAGCTCCCAAAGCAATTTATTCAATGCCACACTATAACAAATGACCCCACCGGAACCATTGGAACGGAAAGAGAGAAATGGGCTTGCAAATAGTTCTAGTTTTATCTCCATTATGGTTTAATATGGCAATGTCACTGATGTGGAACACATGCAGGCACATTAACGCAAGCCTGTGCATGGATGGGAGAATGCACACACTCACATCTGCCAGCCCAAGGTTTTCACTATAACCACAATATTAATGGTGTGTTAAATTGAAGACATTAAAATGGTGAACAGTTGTAAAAGGGGCCTCTAGGGACAGAGAGGAGATGGGTTTTCCACAAACACACATATTATTATAAACCAACATGCATGCAGCTTGGGTGGTGACTTAAAGCTGAAAAAGAGAGGTAAGGTCTAGCATGCAACACGGCAGCTTTAATCTGTTGAACAAGTAATCTGAGACTAAGTTTATTATAAGAAAATAAGAGGAAATTTCAGAGATACGCTTGATGCCAAAAATTAGAGTACTCAAATGCAGCTGATTGGCTGCTTTAATGCATTTCAGTGTGGTTTTTTAGTGAGATATAGAGGTATCTTTAGAGTTACAGTTGCCTAAGGAGCAGGATATATACTGAACTCCATGTTCATCACATTGTAACCCCAAGAGGTCGTCTACCAGCAGTCATCTCTCTTCTCATCATGCCAACTCAGATTTGTATCATGCATTCCCAAGCTGCCTTCTGACAAGCTGCTCTTTTTACCTGCAGGTTTCCAGAAGGAGGGAGGGGAAAGGAAAGAAAATTAAAAAGAGGAGGGGGTAAAGGAAAGTGAAACATGGAGATCTCAGGTCTCTCATGTCTCCAGAGACACACTCATAATTAGCTCAGAGTGAGAGGTTGAACTACTACCTACCCCCCTTTTCTCTCTCTAGTTCCATCCACCCATCTATCTGTGCCTCACCCAAATCTCCAGTGGCTCTTAGAAATCAAATGGCAATCAATAATTTAAACATATTCCAACCTGCAGTCTCTGAAATGAAAGAAAATGAGGAAGAGAGGAGTGGAGTAAAACTAAATGGGGAGAAAAAAATGGGGGGGAGGTATCTCACAGCTTTGTTGCACTTCCCCATTCATTACACAAGCAATGCTTCCCATCCCCTGAATAATCCAGGTTAAATTAAGCTCTCAGGTGAGACGATGACACGCTGCTCCAAAAGTAGGAGATGTGAGTGTGAATTTATTAAGGAGTCACCTTGCCCTGTGGCTCAGTGTAAGCTATTGTTTAATCAACTTTGATGGGCCTTTTTTTCTAGCTAAGGCCAGACATGACCTGTCAGGATCTGCTCTTCCGTGGATGAGGGCTGTTCAGCCGAAGCAATCAACACAGCCCAGACCAAGACTACAATCAGCACTGAACACCAGGGGTCCATCTGACAGCACAGCACAGATTAATTACTTCAACCTGCATGACCTTCAAAAAGAATGGAATAAAGACCTGGAGATTATGAAAGTCAGGGTTAAGACATTTATTTCTAAGATCATCTAAGCGTCTGTGGCCAGAAAATCAAATACTGCCCTCACAAAATCCACATGGATTTTTAGGATTTAAATAACGATGATTCAACCAATCCCATGTAATGTCATTTTTTGATTACAATAATGCTTTCCATCAAAACCTTTCCACATCTGTGCAACAGACCATTTGGCAAAGGAAGATATTATGAACATGTTGCAAATTGAGGGAGTGATGATGGTGTTAAAGTCCTTTTTAGCTGCAAATCATCAAGGCTTGATTAGACTTGGTATATGACACATCACCATATGTTCAAACTAGATTAGCACAATAAAAAAGTCATTGTACTCCTATTCCTATGTCAATTAAATAATAATTACAATTAAAATTTCTGCAATAAAAAGGACATGGAAAGGAAGACCGTTTGAAAACATGACTCCTCTTCTTGACCAGAGAACACTATGTAATTGGCATTTGGACAGAAAATGAGTTTTGGATTTAAAGAGTGCATAACACATCAAAGATCAACCAAATAATCACTGTGTTAAATTCTTCAGCCAAAGACAACTGAAAACAGCATTTATTCATGCTGCATCAGCATAATTTTCACGGTTAGAGTCCTTTGATAGTCCACATCAAAAATAATGGAAATTAGTCTTAACTGTTTTTAATTTATTGTTATGACTGCGTAGTGAGAAAACCATATTTAGTATTTTTAATACTTTTTAAATTCATTTTGGTTTCATCAAAACATTGTCTTTGTACAAAGCTATACACCACTCAAGTTACACCATGTGTACAGTCTAGATTAAACATAAGGAGTACACACTGACAAGCATTACAGGATTACAAACCCACTTTCCCATGAAAAATAAATGACTAAAAACACAACACAAACTTTCCCATTGATATTCAGAGAGCACTTCTACTTTCTGTACAGTCCATCTCTAACACAGGCAGACACCAATTTTTGTTTCCACATGGATAATTCAGATAAGGATGCTATCTTATTCTGCCACCGTGTGTGTAAGCCAATACAAAAAGCTTTTAAAAAATGGGATTTTGCTCACGGTGATATGAATCACGTTCCAGAGAAGCTTTATGAAAACTTAATACAGGGCCCACAGAGGCAAAGACAAAAGAACAAAAGGGAAGAGATAAAAGAGCTGTGACCATCCACTCTATTCTTGCTGGCCTTTCTCTTCCATCAACCTGGCAGTACCAAGGAAATACAGTTCATTATCATTGATCACACTACACTCCAAGTTGACACAGGCCCTCTAAAGAAGTTACACACACCCCTGTACACAAAACTCCTACTAAACAAGTTAACCTGAACAGATGTCTGCAGCATCTGTAATGGGTAAAATTGAAATATTGTAGCTCTTGCCAAGCACAGTTTTGATATTTCTCCAGTTGCCACATTGCGATATACCGGGAATTGGGAAGGAAAAACAGGATTACAGAGCAACCATCACACCCCAATCTGCAGGCCCGACAGCATACACTGTTTTACTGCCATGCAGCTTGTTCCAGCTGCAGTAATTACTCTTAATAACAGCTGTGTGATGAATTTATATCAAAGCTATGGGCCAAGGCCTTGTGCAAGTGTGTGTGTGTGTGTGTGTGTGTCTGTACACACATAGGCAGAAACAGCATTTTGATATACATCAGCCATCTCCAAGCTCATGAATATGCAGAAGGATATTTGCATGTCTGTACTGCCATAAAGTAAATGAGTTTGCAGTGAAAGCAGGGAAAAAACAGACTAAATACTATGTGATGTCTGCCAAGGGATAATGTTGCAACTTGAGGATGAACAGCTGTATTTTTCTGCAAAAAACTTTGTCAGAAGCATTTTGTCTAGAACAGGTTTTCTGAAACATTCACTAGAAGCTAATATATTCTTTTGCTACCTCATCTGGAGAGAAGAAAAGTAGGCAGAGTAATTTAAGATAACTCCCTTTCCATATATATATATATATATATATATATATATATATATATATATATATATATATATATATATATATATATATATATATATATATATATAAATAAATAAATAAATAATCTGGAACTCAGTCATTTATAGATAAATGCCAAAGTTTCTCAATGTTCTCGCTTGAAAATGTATTGGATGAAGGTGCCTGTCAAATGACTGAAAAATGTTTTTTATTGTTTTTTTTTTAAGGTAAACATGACTGCATCTGCAGCTCATTGGTAGCAGTTTGTGTTATATGGGCACAAAACAAGAAAATTTAAGTAAATTTTGAAAATATTGCTTTAATTAATTGAGATAAGGCACATTTCCACTAAGTAATTGGAAATAATTAAGCTTTCCTGCGATGTATAATATGTCGATATGGATTATGTTAGAGATCACTACTTAAAACAAAACCATGGAAAAAGAAAGTGTTTAAAAAAAAAAGAAAAGAAAAAAAACGCTCCCTCAAGCATCGAAAAGAGAATAATCAGCGGAGATATTTTCATCTCCCTTGATTACAAGGTTTCTATTGACCATGTTGTTGTTATTTTTTCATGTCAGCCAATACTGTCCCGTTTTCTTTGGCTGTGTCCCTGCTCAGGAAGCAGAACCAGCTGCTCTTTCATGTTATCGGTTGTAAGTCAAATTCTTAAGAAGCTAGTTTGTAAGGACTTCCAGCTTCTTTAGGTGCATTAATGCCTACAAAAATCACCACAAGCAAGCATAAAAACTTTTCAGCAAAATGGACAAATGCAACTTTTTCCAATGAACTTCTTCAAAATGCACATAAAGTAAAAACTGCATGGACAACTTTGTCTTCTCTTTGCTTGTGATCAAACAATATCCCCTCCAGCTACTTCATATGTCTCTCATGTAATCAGAATCCAACTTGCTCTCCTAAATGTTGTAATCTTTACCCTGCATTAGACCTACCAACCTATAACACACAGTACAGAATGCACAGCTGTGACTGAGGGTGTGTCCCAGGAGTGAGTAAGGGTGCATTATAGCATCCATGTGTATCTGCATCCATCAGCAAAACAAACTGGCTTAAGGCAATGCATTCCCAGTATCGGTGTTTGATTCTGAGCTTGTTACCCTCGCTTAGCATGACAATGTGTGCTTGTGTGTGCATGTGAGTGTGCATGTCTGTCTGCCCTTTACTAAAAAAAACAGCATTACCACTGAAGAGGCCATCCTCGTTTCTCAGTTTCTGTTCATAGAGCCACAATGACCATCAGTTCCATTGAGGACAACATCCTGGTCACGGCCAGTTGATGACATTCACAAAACTCCAGGTCAGCTTGAGGTCAACACCTCAAACAACCACCCCGTTGAGACAAAATGTGCTTGCCAGTGTCTCAGTGTACAAACAAATCATTACACAGACAGGGCTTCCAGCCATTACTTGCTACTCTCTAGGGCTGATCAGGGTTCTGACAACCATCCAGTTCTCCTGTCTGCAATAGTTAGGCTGCAAAGGGAAGAGGGAACAGAGGCATTCCGATCAATACAGGCTCATTATCTGTTGCCTTCTGTCCCAGAGAAATGAGTCCCACCGCTCGGCCTGTTGATGAGGAGAGCGCATCACAATTCAATTAGGGAATGGCCGAGATGCCAAAAGAAGTTTGATCAAAGCACTCTGTCTGGATAATTAGCACACATGGAGGTTCACAAGAGCTATTTTTATATCTGAGAAGGAGAGCGTGTTGTTTTGTTAATGGTTGTTTTAGTCTGTAATGGACTGGGAATAACCTGGTTCAATGCATAGGTTTAAGCCAGGAGAGCACAGGGGTCCCTCCTGCAGCTCAACACACACAAGCACATGTATATTCATGTATATTCACACATACCCACCAACACACACACACAAAGATGACCCTTCCAAAGGTCAGACAGGGTTTAATGTAACCTCTCTTTGCAGGTTAAACTCATCAGTGTGGAGGTGTGTGAGCTTGTGAGCGTGTGTTGCTCCAGACAGGAAGTGTCAGGTCATCAAGCAATAGTGCTGGGGGGAAATTAAGCTATTCGTCGAAGTCTTCAGGGACTTTTAAGGCAACAAGCTGACAGCTTTGTAAAGCTCATAACAAACAGTCGACCTTCTTCTCTAATGAGGCAAAAAGGTCCAAACCCTGTAAAGGAAAAACAGGTGTGTGGCTCAAGTGAGTTCGTGGCCCTCTGTATTTGAAAGTGTGTGCAAGTGTTTGTAGTTTACCCGAGGGTGAAACACATTTTTAGCAATGCATCGTTGTGGCCTGTAACCATACAGACAAAAGATGGCTTTCTACCTTATCTTTGAATCCTCCATACTTCTCCTTCTGATGTATTTGCAGAGGGGTTATTCTATACCAATATCTAACCACTGGTCCATGTCAACAAACAATACTAATCCAAATATTTTGTTTTTATATGTGATTTTGTTGTTTGTTTTTTGTTTCTGGAGCTGAAATTTATTAATCTCTTTATCTAAATCAGTTTGGTATTTGTAATTAATATCTACAAAACCATGAAGAGTATTTTCTAAATGGAGAATGCTCAGTTTTAAAAGTTCTGCTTGTTTTAGCTTTCTGTTAATGAGAAGGTTTTCAACTCCTGGTGTGGTTCGTTTCATATTAGCAGCCTCAAAGCTTCACGCATAAATTCAAGACAAAGCTGACAACAGAAAGGAGCAGATAAAATATATAAATGCCAGCAATAAAAATGGAAAGGGATTAAACTTCTTTTGTCAATATGATTATTGCAAATGAAAACTGCTACACTATGCTGTATGCTTTCTTGTTATAAACTCTTCCATTTAGCCTGTTTATGAGCTCCATCATGTGTGACATAATATAATAGAACTTTCCCATTTGGGTCTTTGGAGAAGATTTTCTTGCTCCTGAAGTTGTTAAAGGTGGCATTTACTTGGGGGCTTATGGTGTGAGCAAGCTCAGTTTTAATACTGTCATAAATAACATTGTCACAGTCTGTCAAGTAAACTCTACTCAGGGGTGGTGGAAAAGGCAGGCTGGCGTGGGAGTCAGTGGAAAGCATCATCTTAGACTGCACGGTTTCCATCTGTGAAATGTCACGGACTACACTTCACTGATCAAACCTGGAAATGCTCCTGAAGCTATCAACCCGATTGGGATGGAGGGGGTCAAGGGGGATGTTTTTAATGGACAAACATGAAATACAGCTGGTTTCAGTTCTTGATCAAATAATTTCTTAAAATTTTAACATTTGAGAATTAATTCATGTATTAGCAGATGTTTCTCATCAAAAGTGACTCTGGGTTTAATGTGTGACAGACATTTGGGCTCAGCATCTGCGTGTCGGTCACACTGAAAGCTTGAAGCTGTTGGAGGCTTCAGGTGGTGCTCTGGATCTGAAAACAAAAATAGACTCCATCCCAGTATTCAGAGGAGTAAATCCACAAATTTGCAGATTTGCTTCAATCCATCATCTTACATTTAGCCCAGCATTGTCTGTGGGCTGCTGTGTTGTGGGTTTTTTACCAACATATTTCTGTGAGAGCAGTAAACTTCAAACAACTCTGCTGTGTTCTTTTAAAAAAAAATCCCAAAATCCTGGATTTGGATTTCTATTCAAACGGGAACTCAAAAAGAAAAGAGGATGTAAGACCACAATTTGAAAACATGCTTTGTGTGTACTACTTTGCGTCTTTTACAGAGTTAAATAAAACTAAGGACTGAGGCTACAGTTGTCAACATCTGATGCACTTTCCATTTTAAAGTTGTTTATTTTAAAACTGACACGATAAGGCTGAATTCTCCGAGTTAAAACTTTTTAAATAAACAACAAACAAACATAGTTGCACAAAAGTGTGGATCAACTCACCAACTGCAAAGTGCAGATAAAGATGAGCGTGCATCGTCCGCTGCAGCAGCCCATTGTGTCAGACAACGCGGTGACTCTACGGGGACTTGGAATCGAGTCTGAGGAGCTCTCGGTGTGCCGACCTGACTCAGTCCTGACCCAAGCTTAGTCCCATTCTCCTCCTCCTCTTCCTCGGTTCCGGCGTCTTTTCACTGAGATCCTGAAACAGCAGCTGGAATCTCTCCTCTGATTGTGGTTGTTTACCTCCGCCCCGACCAACCGGTCGCACTTGAGGTGACTGGCTGGGAGGATGAGTGAGAGCCGGTGTGTATGGGAAGAGGAGGGGGGGGGGGGGGGGGGGGGGGGGGGGGCGGAGGTGGTCACGGTGGTGGTAGTAAGGGTAGTCGAGCGGAGCTCAGATGAAGCTGAGTGAGGGCGTCACCTAGTTTCTGGAAGCAGTCGGCAATGTGGCAATCCTGAAACTGTTTTTTGATTAAAAAATGTCGCAAGTGAGGTGAATAACTGATAAGGCAGCCATGCTGTTAGAATAACAATTTACATTTACAGACAGGCCAAAAGTGACGGAATCAGTTTGCATAAGAACGTTTAAGATTAATGGAAATTACGTCACAACTCAATGACTTTCTACTCGGGCGCTTATGAGAGTTTGAGGAGAAGCCAGGTTATATTCCTGCCTTTATGATGCTGAAGATGGAGAAAAGGTGCCATCTGGTGGCTATAAAATTACACTGTCAAGATTAAAAAAAAAAAAAACAGCTCATTTTTACACATGCAGTATATAGCTCATGCTTGCCTTTGTATTTAATCACACATCATATAGGGTGCGTTCACAATTTATTACAATAATAATTAACCTACTGAAATTCTCACTAGTTTCGTGAGCGCAATTAAAAACGCTTTAAATCTAATTCAGGCAGTTTTCAAATAAATAGGCATCGTATTTTCTGTTTCGTCTTTTGTCGGTTCATTTTACTATAACGAGTTACTACACACATAACCTCCTATTTAAGCCACTGGATATGATATATAATAGAAAAGACTAAAAGCAAGCCCTTCAGTCCTCCTCCTCTTAGGGAGCACACGGAGGCTGGTCCCACCTCTCTCCTCGCCAGCTCGATAAATCTTTTAAGAGTCGGGAGGCAGAGTGGGGGAACACTTCACATCTCATTTAATCACAGACTCCCCCGTTATTTTTACTCCTTTAAAGTATCTTCTCTTCCTCAGTGCCATATAGCTGCCCTGCCCACCTGAGTCCCGCCGGACCAGAGGGAGCTCCACCTCTCAATTCCATCTCCCAAAATAACCTGCAGTTGTATTTATGGAAGCTAACATACTGGAACGCATGGGATTAAAAAAATATAAATAAATAAATAAATAAAATAAAAAATAAAAAAGTACAACTGAATAAACGACAATCCTTTCTTTTTTCACGAATCTTGACAACATGAATGAAAAAAAATAATCCACTATGAATCCTTCTTCTTGTCATTTTTCATTGTTTTAACTGTTGTTAGGCGCAAAGTAATTGTTATGTAATCTATATAGAGGTATTGCATTTGTCTGCGTTGTGTTTAGCCTTTATGATGTAAATATTTTTATCTCCACATTTAATGCATTGCTTATTTTTTCCTAACCTTTTTTAATGGATCGCTTTCTTTTTCCCAAAATGGCTCCACAAATTAAGACTTCCTTGTAATTTGCTCAGAGACAAAGTTGACTTCATTCACTGCCACAGGTTACATTGCACCATTTCATTGAGTGGAAATATTGAAAACACATTAGTCTTTGCTGCAATTCATTACATAAAGATATATGGATTTAAACAAAGCTCCACCATCAGCTTGACTTTGTAAAAGCTAAATGTATTTGATTTTTCTAAAGCCAATGTTTGTCTTTTTTATCGTTATAGACTAAACTGGTGAAGACAGTTTTCTTATGTATGAAGATCCCTTATTCACAGCTACATTTCTTATGTGATAATCGAAATGTGTATATGAGTATATGTGTGTGCATGAGTGGGTTAGTGGCTAAAAGTGAGTGAGACTAAGACATGGGAGCCCATTCTGAAATAAGGTCACTGTTATAGTTCTATCAGATGGCTTGATGGAGGTTCTGCTATGTGCTCTCATTTTGCCCATTTTGCCCAACACCTCTTTATCTCTTCACTTTGTGTGTGTGAGTGTGTGTTCACTTCTTTCATGACAAGTGTGGCCCTCCAGGGCTGCTGTTCTCCACAAAGACACTAATGTGAAGTGACAAGACAGCCAGTGGTGCGCTGCTCGGAGGGGACCTGCATTGTGAAGGAGACCCAAGAGTCTGGCACATAGTGGACAACAATAGAAAAAAGACCTCAAAAGGACAGGGCTTTTCTCTCTGAAAGAGCCTTAGGCTGTCATTTCTGGTTCCCACTCTCACTGCCTTTCTCTATGTTGTTTTCTTTTCACACATTTTGGCGCTAAAATTCACTGGAAACCCCTCATGCAGCCATGTTAAAGAGAAGTCTCTTTTTATGATTATTAAACCACCAATTCATCATTTTTGAAGCTGAAACGTGAAGGCCAAACAGATTCTTCTTGCTTTTATGCAGAGGAACTCAAATTACTTGTTTTCCCCTAAAATCATGATGTTGCAGCAGCATATTTACAAAACCATTGTAGACAAAAATAATGGTGCCATTCAGACTGAAACACTATGCATCTCATGTGGACGAGTAACAAAAAAACGCAGGGTGTTTTGCATTGATGAACTGTTATAAAGAATACACCGTAACCAATTTGAGCTGCTCCATTCTGCTCTTTAGGACATTTATCAACACAAAGTAGCTGACATTGCTGCAAATGACAGCCAACACTGGCTATGAGATAAGCACATGAATGCTTTCTTTATTTAGGTCTGTACTCATAAAAAATTAAACGTTGTACACATTTCTTTGGAGTCCGATTTCTCCTTCATTTTGCAGTGAAGAAAGTTCCAGACTCAGTGAAGAATAAATACAGACTATTATGAGGAGCATGTCAATAATTTATAATGAGATTATGCTTTGGTGAAGAAAAATTGGTCCCCAGAATTGTTCTTTAATAGATAGTGTTATTCTAGCGGCGACCACTTGGAGGCACTCTCTGTGAGGTCAGCTTTGATTGAACGGTGCCGTCATAGGAACATCAACGCAAGCACGAGGCGGAGGATACCGGAAATTTAGTGCATTTCCTTCCAAATAAAAGCACTTTTTCACATGTCACAGAAAGAAATGTTATTAGTAATTATTGCATTCCTTGAGTGTTATTAGTTGTGCTTTTTTCCTGCTGTGACAAGTTCCAATGTCTGTTGATCAAAAGTAATTTGAAGCAATCATAATTCATTCATTATTGCTGGTATTTGCTGCAGCAAACTGTATCTGTAGATAGAAATTGATACATATAGATCTTTGTGGTTTATTGTTAAAAGATTCAGTTCAACTTTATTTGTATAGCACCAATTTACAAGGAAGTTACTTCAAAGCACTTTTACAGACAGATTCGCTTACAGATGCAATTATTTGTAGTCACAGTATAATCCAATTTAAACAAAACCTAATATTAGTCCAGTTTATAATAACTGTGTTCATATAAGCCAAGCCTTGAAAAAAAAATTGCCTAGCTAAGGACACAGATTGCATAAACATTTTCTTTAATTCAGTCCCCCATCCTGAGCATGCATTGGGTGGCAGGTGGTGGTGGAGAGGAGAAACTCCCTTTTAACAGGGAGGGCAAACCTCAAGAAGAACCAGACTCAAGAAGAGCATTCCACCTGCCCGAAGCTGTTGGGGGTGAAGAGGAAAGGAATGAGGGATCAATAAGCAGTGTAACCCCAAGCCAGGAATACCTGCTGAGAAATAACAAGAATGGAACAAGTTAATGACAATAATCCCAGATGTGTACATGAAAATAAAGAGACTGAAATACATCTGTAAATCATTAGGAGAAAGTAACTTTTGAACCACTTTGTCAGAAATAGTTAAAAAAAAATTGGATATGGAATCAGAATGTTGGGGATTTATATGTATATAAATGCTCTACAAGGCAGATTAATAAAATTGGCAGGTTAAAAATCGCATTGCAAACTATGGAACTTTTTACTACCTCATTCAATCCTCAATAGGTTCAATTATATTTTACTTGGAAAGTATTCACCGGATATTAGTGGGGCTGCTGATTCTGTCTTGACACCGATCTAGTCACATGGTGCCGCCTTACCGAGAGCTGATGGAGCCAGATGAAAAAGGCAGGAGGCGAGCCCCTCCGGTTGCGCGTCAGCATCCCCTCAAATAGAAATCCGCCTCTGTCACTTCTGCCCTGCACACTGACAGACGGACGCCTGCAACCCTGAAATAGCAATTTATAGGAGGCAAATCCCATTTAGCATGCTGCGATATTTGGTGAATGTGATGCCAAAGAAGAACAGTAAGGTGTAGCTATAAGGAGACTGGGGCATTACAGAGAATGATAGTGAAGACCAAGGCGCGCTGTCCCAGGAGAACTCATCTGAAGAGCTGGCCGTGAGAGACCGGGATGCTCCTCTAACACACCGGAGCCAAGTGAGTACACCCCATTCGATCCCCGCCTCTTGTATTCTGCCGACACTTTAGCAACATCTGGACAGTTGTGGATGCTTGCCCCCGTAAATCGCCCTTGAATTAAGCCATGCTACATCGATCCCACCTGTCTGATCAATCATTCATGCGCTTCCTAGAAAAGTGCGCGTAACCAGGGAGTCAACGATGTGTGAAAGTTGCCTTTTTAATTAGAAAAATTGAGCGCTTTCCGCCTGCGCACACCGGCAACTTACAGTAATGCATGCACGCATCACGGTTTAATGCCACGCACTGCGCTTCAGTGGGTGATTGTGGGGTCGATCGTCTCTCTTTAAAGTTTTGATTAGAGTGAACATGTGTTGCACGCAGCGGCCACAGTGGTTAATTAATAATGCCTTTATAGGGGGTCTCTTATCACAGGCACTCATCATTAATCCATTGATGGCCCGGAGGGCGTGGATTGCTGTACTGATGATAAGAGGAAGGCACCAGTCCTGCTTACACACTTGGGTTGATTAATTATGGACTCAGTAAAAAACATGGACACAGTCTGTCATGTGCACAAGGCACATAGCCGACACACAATGCAAAGCAGAAATAGTAGCTTTTAATAAGATCATTCATTAGTGACATTGAAGATGATTCTAAAAAAAAACTCATAAGCTACAGTTCTTACTCTTAACATCATGTCTAAATTGAGGCTGCCTTTGTTGGAATGAGCACTGCATTTATATATCTGATTCAGTGTGTAATGATTCTCTCACCTGGAATAAGCTACAGAGTGGAGCACATGCTATTCTGCTACATGTGTGGGTGTGGGTGTGAGCAGAACTTCTACATCAGGCCCAGTGCATGCAGATGAATGAAATCCATGAAATCCACTTACTATGCTGCAAAGGTCCCTATCTCCTACATGGATGTGATTGTGTGTGTGTCTAGTTCACCTCATTACTCTCATTGTGTTGATTTAAGCAGGAGGGTCACCTCTGGGGCCCGTTCTCCTGCCTCATTGAGGAGTGATGTCCTGAATTACACCACACTCAGAGGTGGGAGAGGCATTTCTGCTTTCCATGTCAAGTTCACGGCTGTTATTCTGACTGAAGCATCATGTGTGAATGTGGTGTGCTGGATATTTCATGGCGCATACGTCAGAGCATTACACAATCACCAGTATGAGGCTGCTCCCCACTCACCACAAGTGCGTTTTGTTGAGAGGTGCTTTACTCTTGGATATTTTAAATTTTGTGAAGGATTTCTGGCTCTGGTTCCAGTCCTGGACAATTATGTTTGCCGCCTGCCCACGTACGCTTTGTATAGGAGCTTCTCTCACACTTTTTTTTTTTCCACAAACAGACAAAAAAAAAAAACAAAACAAACAAAAAAAAAAAAAACAACTATCGCCCCTACATCCTGTGTGCAGCATTTTACCTGAGGGGTTTTCAATATTCTTCCTTTGTACATATTAAATATCAAGCACGTCGGACTGCAAACGTGGGGTTGAGCACTTTAAGGCAGAGTCAGCCTTCTGTTGAGGGTGACAGAACAGTCAGATGGCCCCCACAGGGCAGAGAACAATTCCTGCTGCTGATGCACCCAAGGCGACAGGACTGGAGCACTCCTTCCTCCTCCCTCTCCATCTCATCCACCCTCCATCCCATCATCCTTTTCCACCTTCATCTCACAGAAATGAAAAACCCATTCTTCTGTGGTGCAGCTGCACACCTGCAGCACAGTGTCTGCACTCTTTCTGCCTTCCTTTCGTCTCCTGTGCATGCTTGCACACACACATGTGGCACACACACTGCTTTAACAAACACACATGCAGACGTGTGCCTAAGGAGTAATATTTATGAGTGTCTGTTTGAAACAAAATCGAATCTGCTGTCACACACTACCTCATGTTTTCAGATGCATACTGTACATGCTACGTACTTATATTCAGTCATGGTTTTTTGTATGTATCGCCCTAATTACACACATTACTCTCCTCTATAACATACATACATTGTGTGGTTGTTTTATTAGAAATGCTTATACAACGCAATGTAATTCTAATACAGATCAATACAACTTGTCTGCCATGAAGTCTGTCTGATAGGAGTGGTCTTTCAGCTTGAATTTACCCTCATCTATCCAGTAGAAGAGGTCACTGAATAGTTTTATATTTATAGAGATAACTTGGATCATAGCATATGATCTTTATAGTCAGCTCATCTCCACCCAGCTGATAACATTTAGAGATCTTTGGCCCACAAGTTTGACACATATATATAAAGCATAGTTGCTTCATGTAAGTGGCCACAGATAACCTGCACTTTTCATACAAACTTTCATAGTGTGTCAACCAGCACTCTGATGTAGCAGTAAAGTCATATTTTACTTTAAATTTATCAGACTGAAAACAGAGGTAAAGTTTAGAGGAAGTGACTTTGAGTTGGGGTAATTTATCAGCTGCAATCTTATAAAGAAATGAACTGCCTGACTAACTAAAGCCTCCACAAGTAGCTGATGCATACTGTGCCAGTAAATAAATATACAGTGTATGATTTAAAAGCCAAAAAAACCCAATAAGAGAAAGTTATAATTCATAAATCATTTGTGACTGAGAGAAGAATCACATATGGTATAGTTTGAGCTGATTGCTTTGTTTCCATTCACTGTATTTATAAGAAATGCTGGATTAAACTAACAAATGTTCATGGCCACCTTCACCACCACCTGCAGTTTGCCCCTCTTGCAGTGGTTTAATTGCAGGTTGTCTCAAAGTGCTTAACTTCTGATATGCAACCAAGTACTTTTCAATGAGTATCTATTTAAAATGGATTTAGTTGCAAAGTAAAACACAACAGCGTCGCTCCTGGCATATGGTTGGGTTTAAACCAAATGAAAGGGTAAAACCCAATTACACAGAGGAGGCCATTTGTCAGATTTGGAGAAAGAAAACACAGGCGTTGGTTCAAAGAGAAGGAAAAAGAATGCACAGATTAAAAGAAAGAAAATCATGATTAATTTTTAATTTAAAATATAAATATTACTAAAAGTGCAGCAAGATTTTAGCTGCGCTCACGTCATGTTTTTTTTTTTAAAATAATTATTCCCTTGTACTCGCTTATACTACCAATACATATGCAGGTAATGTTGTCCCTGCACACTAATATTGTCTGCATACGCTTAAGTTTTTACTGGATATATTGTCAGTCACTCACTGGCTGTTGCATGCTATCATTCTCTCTAAGAAAAATGTTATTCCATCTCATGCAAACTGTCATTATATCTCTGTACAGATGACGAAGCAGCTTGGAGTTATTGGGCCTTTTGAAAATGTCAGTCATTGTCTGTGGCCTTTAGTTGTTTGTAAAAGGTGCAAAAGTGCGATGTGAGCTTCACAGATTGGAGTAAATGGACCATGAATCTTTAAAGTGTGTATGTGTGCATGCATGTGTGGATTTCAGCTGTGTTCATAATAGCTTAGGGAGGAGAGGGTGGACTGTATATTGGCCAGTCACCCAGACAGATGTGCCCTAGCCTAGACTTGGAGTGCAGGCCTTCAAACTAGCCTGCCACGCAGCATTAATGCCATAGAACTGTGACCAAAGGGCTCAAGACAGCAAAACTCGCTGTGTGCTTAAAATGCTCTCAATTATTTATTCCCTTGTAAAGGCTAATAAAACAGAGGATATATGAAAAGAAAAGGGGGCATTTTAGTATACAGAAGCTTTCATCTTTTCCACCAGGCATTGCATGTAAAGATCCACACGAGGAAATATATGACAAATCCAGATTTTAATTGTTAAGCACCCTAAAGTTTGCTATCAGTTGCCTCAGTATTCACTAAATATATCCCAGGCTCACTGTGGCCATTAGAGCAAGAGCTTTGTAATTCATAATTATTGATTGATGTCTCAGCAGTGTTTCAGCATAATGTCCCTGAACACAACTATATACAGCAGCAAACATGATAAATAAAGTGAAGAGAAGGCAGGGATTTACATAGATATGTTGTTATCTTCTCATTTGTGTGTTTGTGAAGCACTCATAATACAAAAACCAAAATTACCATGCTTGCTGCTTTTGTTATTTCATGTACTGTAGGTAATGGTCTATATCCTCTGCTACTATTTAGCAGCCCGCCATGTGGCCTGAGGCAATAGATTCTCCACAGCTCAAACTTGAGGCAGCTGTTAGTGCTTTGTTAACTCACACTTTAGTCACACAGGTGCTCATCAGATAATCTAAAGTGGAGCAATAAGTCCAAGTATTTTTTTTTATTTTTTATTTATTTATGTTTCTTAACATTTTTGTCTTCAGTGCACATTAGAGCTTGTATGTCTTATCTAGGTCGCTGTTGTTAAACAACAACAATAATAATAATAATAATAACAATAATAATAATAATAATAATAATAATAATATTATAAAAGTATTGAGGTATAAGAGTCTTAGGCTAAATATTCAATACACCGTCTCATAAAAATAGGTACATTTAACTAGCTGAGCATTCATATGTCCCATCATGCTTTACTTTCTGTAACCACTGAGCGATCATGGGAGGGTTAGGTTTCATCCAGTTAATAGTAATCATTTTTCTTGCAACCATCAATAAAATATGTAGTATATCACAGTGTTCTGTAGTAATCAGGTGGTCAGGAAACACATCCAATAAAGAATCCAAGTAGTTTTGACTGTTTGTTTGTCTTCATAGGACTTTGCTTTAATATTTAAAAAGATAAACAAAAACAAAAAAACAAACAAACAAAAAAATGTGGGTCTCTTCTGCAGGTGAATTTGTCAAAATATCCTTTCAGACAATATGCTTCCCACCCGCAACTCACAGAGTATTTGGATTTATTAGCCAGTTGGAAACTGTAGAAAAACCCTTTAAATATGCCTACATGTAAAACTATCCAGTCACCATCTATCACAGCCTCTAAATAGGTAGTCTTTTTGTTTTGTTTTGTTTTTCTTTGAAAAATCACATTTCTAGCTGTATGTCTGACATGTAATTGAATACATGAAGTATGAACTAGAACTTCCTAGACCACCACAGTAGTATATACAGTATAGTAGCAGTAAATTCTATTTAACAGCTGGGGTCAAAACACTGAGAAGGTGTCTGACATATCCCAAGTCAAAAAGTAGCTGCAGATAGACACGCTAACCGGCACATATGTCCTCTTACTATGCTTGAATTGAATTATCATTTGTGACATTTGTGTAGTTCTGCAGTGCGTAAGGAAACTTATATTGAAATACAAAAAGTGAATCTTTTTATATCCACTGGCCTTAGGACATTTGACTTGCCTCAACCTTTCCCATCACTGTGAATACATGACACTGTGCTCTCGTCATTCTCAGTTTTCTGCTATTTGTTGCAGAACTGCTGCACTCAGTGTTCAGGGCATCCTCCCAGCTACAACTCAGATAGAGATTGTTTTGATTTTTATACTTAAACAATGAGTTTGTCACTCACTGTGGGTGGAGATGTGTTTCCACCAACAGCAGTTTAATCTACTCATCAGATCTGAGCTTCAGGGTCTTATTAGCAGGGATGCTATACTCTATGTTCACTCTTCTGTTTTGTGTTTTATGCCACATCTGCATTTTATACACAAAAATACTGCCTGCTCTTAATTTAAGAAAAGGGAGCGAGTTACATAACCACTTTAATGCTCTTATTTAGGTGTCAAACTAGCAACTTGCTGGCTGCAGGTGCACTTCTGCAGATTTTACTTCACACTTCCACTGGTAAGCTTGATATCAGTATCTGTCAAAGCAGCAGAACTGGCAACAATCCACAGCAATTACTCACACCATCAATGAACAAACAAACAAGCAGTCATTGGCCTCTTGCATCAGCACATGGAGACGATTTAATGATGTTATGGTTTTGCAACCTTTATTTGAGCAAATATTTCAGCAAGAAATAGTAATTATTAATTAGTCAGTATGTTGGACTGGTGGTGAATGAATTTATGATGGTGAATTTATTTTTAATATGTTTGTACTGTATATTTAGATGGAGGTGAGATTGCAGGATTTAATACAGTTTGGCATTGTATGCATGTTTCTATACCTTGGTAAGTCATCTTAATCTTAGTATTCATGTGTACAGTATTCATGCATTTTTTTTTCTCCAAGGGGCGACACGTCAATTTGAAAGTAAGGTGTCTCACTGTAGTGAATGTCTCTTCCTGTTAGAAACACAGACAGTTGAAGCACAGTGTGCGTTGGTGGGTGGGTTCACCTTTGCAGCAGTAAGTGTCTATTGATTCCTCTGACGGTCACACAGGTGTTACCGATGGAAGATCAGCCTCTGCACTCAAAGATGACAGTGGGGCAGTCATGCTGACTGCTCTATTTATTTATTCATTAACAGCCATTTCCCTCCTTGGCCCTGTACCCTCAAAGGACTGCTGTCACCTGTTTCCCCACCCGAGGTTTGAGATAACACACATTTGGTTTCAGATCTGTCTTGGGTCTGCACGATAACAGGGTGCACACACAAAAGCATTCGCTTCACTTCGTGGTAACCATGAATGAGAGAGTGTGGGGACAGTGAAAGCTGGAGGAAGAATGAAGGGTGTAGTTGAAGGCTCAGAGGGCCACGGTAAGACAGATCCCATATTGATTGGTTTAGTAAGAGAATCCTCAGGCTTTTAGCGGTGCTGCTTAATAAGAGGAGCTTGTGGAAAGAGAGATCACATCATCTGAACTCCACTCCAGAGGCTGCCTTCAGCTTGAAAGAATAGATCACAGCAAAATCACAACAAACACGAGGGAGGTCAGCTCATTTGAATGATAGTTTTTGGCTCCCAGGAGTTAGAAATATCTCTATGTAAAAATTAAAGTCAAATCCATTGACTTTAGACCTTCTCTGTAAGGAAAGTCATACTTCTCAGGTGACTAAACAGGATTAGGCCAAATCTTGAACACAGATGTTGACCACAAGGATGTGGTCTTCCTAGATCAAAACCAAAGCAGTCAAAAGTTACTGTCTCAAGCCATGAGTAAGATCATACAGAATGAGTCTCTATCTCTTGCAGCTGGTTTGTGTGCATGTCTTGTATGGTGTGGTTTCTTTTCACTGACAGTTTTTTTTTCCTACACATACGCCATCCATCTATCTTCCATCTATCTCCAGGTTAAGTGAGGAGCCTGGCTTCAAAAATACACTGAGCTATTTCAGGAGGCAGCAGATTGCGTTAAGTGAGGAAGTGAAGTGACACAACTGGGGTTGAGATTTCTTGGTGTCTGAAAAGCTTGAAAATATCTTTATTTAGTACTGTGCTCCCCCGACACCTTGCAAATTGCACAGAGCCACCATCAGATAATAGGGTAGCTATGGAAGCAAGCCACACATGAAAGCCTGAAGATGGATGCTAGCAACAGATCTTTAACATTTTATTGTGAAATGACATTACAAAAAAAAAAAAAAAAAAAAATCAGAACAACTGTTATCTCTGTAGTTACGTCATTTTAGTCATTTTTCTCTAAATAGCACACATATATACATATTTATGTCATCACACTGATGTTTCAACATATAGATTATTGAATGTGAAGACTGTTATGAGCTAATAAAACTTTGATTAATCTGGAGCATACACTTCTTTGTATGTACATTATTGAGACATGGGCTGAGACTATTTTGGGCTGTTTTTTGATTATTTTATTTAATTATTTATGAATTCACCTCCACATGAAAGGAAGCTTAGGTCCCAAGTGGTTTCTGTCTTTTCCTTTCTCAAACACTTTCCTTCTTTTTCATGTGCACACACACCAATCTATTATTATTCAGTTGTTTGGCTAACATTTTTTTTCTGTAGTCACCATCACATAATTGGTTAGTTCGGTGATCTTAACATCTTTTTATCTTTTAAGCTGGATATACATATTTACATCATGAATCGACATGTTTGTGTGTTTGCAGTTCGTTGAGCTTTTTCATGTTCTCGCGACTGTTTAATGAAAACACCTGCAGCCACCCACATCAAACACAAACACAGAGTCAAACAAACTGTTCATTCAGTCATCTGATCGATAGCAAGCTGGGTCTGTCAGTATGGTCTTCATGAAATCTTTGCTAACCCAATTATCCAAACTGTGCACTAACTCAGTTAGCAGAACCCCTGCACTGTAGTAACCTAACTGATACTGGCACGTTCATGCATCTTACTGGCAAATCATTACTCATTTCATTAAGTTCTTTCATAGTAAGCTGTAATTATGGTGGTTATATGTTCTTTTTCATTTTTGTTTATTTAATTAGAAATACTGGATTATTAAAAAAAAAAATCACATTTTCTTCAATATTTGGTCATTTTGAAAGAAATTATAATCAGTGCCCATCATGCAAAATCCAATGTTATATTCTCAGTTCTAATTTTTGCAAATACTATGGAGTGCTACACCCTTTTCCTCTTTCAATGAAGAGGGACCTGTGAATATGCTAATCTGGCTCTGCTCACAGCTCTGTCTGCCAGCAGTAAACAGCAGACACTGAGTCCCTGCAGCTAGCACGAACTTGCTCATCTGATCAGCCGGTTAGCTTCTGCTAGTCCTTGGCTAACTTCCATGTTGCGTCTCCTAGCTTCTCATTTAAGCAGTTCCTCACAGCACACGTGGATCGGTTGCGTGGATCTAACAAGTTCTTGTTCTTTTTGCACCCTAATTGCTAATGCCAAGTATGGCCACCCATATAGCAATGATTATTATGATCTTTTTGTGTTTGCACGCGTTTGTGTGTGGCAGTTATGTGAGCCATATTTTAAAATCTTATTTATTTGCTTGTATATTTATTTTTGCATTGTGTGTGTTCAGTTAATTCATTGTTTACATGTTTGTAAAACTATATCTGCCCATCATGCTTTGCTGTTGATGAACAAGTGAACAGCTGATCATTAAAGAGTCCCTTGTCCTTGACTGGCAGCTCTGTTGTAACGCTCTTTAAACTAGATTTTTGGAACATCAGTCAGAAATATTGAGCTACAGTGGGCAGAGTAGTGAGATTTTATGGGCCGATATGTTGCTCAGCAAAGTAAATAGCATGTTGCTGTTAACATCACTCTCCCAGGAAAATGACATGTCATAATCATATTCTGACTATCAGTTATGGGTCTCAGCTTTAGAGTCCTCATATCATTTTCAGCCTAGCAGCAGGCATTTCAGCTAGATAAAATGAGTCATCTGAGACTTTTTTTGTAAAGGATTGGGGGCTGTGAGTAGTATAATGGATGGCGTAGTAACTTGGCAGCAACTATGCGAGAGTGGAGGTGTATGGTAGGTGGCCTTGGACAAGAAGTGTAAAGAAAAGCAGCATGACTCACCAAGAGAGGAGCCTGCATACTCCATTGACTAGCAACCCATAGAGCTCTCTTTCTCTCTCTCTCTCTCTCTCTCTCTCTGCTGTCTCATCTCCATCTGTGGCGTTGTGTAGGATAGTCAGAGAGAGCAGGAGTGATGGGAAGCATGCATGTAGGTTAACATTTCAAGATTCACCTGAGGTAATGGTTTTTCCATAAGCTGCTGTTGTTGAGGCTGACCTGGCTTTTAAGACTGAGTCAAATCGATGGCTTCTCCGTCTTAGGCTGGGAGGAGCAGCAGAGACTCTCTGTGTCTGCACAGCCATGATAACACTGTTCAATGGGCACTGACCACCTTTCAAATGGAAATTGAGCATCCAGTGAAATTAGACACAGCCATCTGGATGATACTGAGATGAGTTCAGTGAATGGACGGTGGTTGCACAGCAGTTGAGGGTGTGTCATGCTTTGACTTTGTTGTGTCAAAGTTCACATTACACTTTCATCAGGGTTTTATGAAATGCGCACACCCGAAAAACACACTCACAGAAGATGCGTTGCATACTGAGGTGTTTTAAAATTGGATGCACGTTTGCAAATGCAGAGAGTGACTCACCCAAAACCATGGGGGTGTGTTTCAACACAGTTTGCTAACTTATAGTACACACTCATCACAGTGCCAATTTGTTCTTCCTGTGTCTCCCCTTCTTTCTCCATAAATCCACATCTCTCTCCCTCTCTCTCTGTCCCTCATTAGCTTGCTTGCAAACACACACGTGCAACCTGACAAGCTCTAGCTAAGGGGGTGGATTCATAAATTGCTGACACAAAAAGTGAGTGGTATGATCAGGCTGGCTCAATCCTGTAAGACCCCACAGGGAATGGTTTAAAATAAATCACCCATGGATTCTGCTGGCCACAAAGATTAAACGGGGGAAGTGTGTGCGAGTTATCTCTGCAAATGAAGTTGCTCTGCATGTGTGTATGTCTTAGTTTCTGTCAATTTACTGCCTCTACATAAAATTTGCATGTTTCTATGAGTATTACAGACTGTAGAGCTACTGTGCTGGCGTGCCGTGGTTTCATGAAAGTGTTGACATGTGTAACTGTTCCAATTGGCTTTCCAGAGTTCTCCTCAGGGAAATAAGGGCAGCGTCACCGGCACAGATAGACTGCCACTAAAGAAGAGTTATGTGTCTGTCCTATATTTGCCTCTTTTCACATGTTTCAGTCAAAGATTGTTGTAAATAGAAGCAGCCAAAATACAAAATATGCAGATATAGAGAAAAATTCCTTTTAAAAACATTGTGTTGTTGTGTGAGTGATGTGAAACTGTGATGGTGAAGTTTTGTCTTTGTGTGGAAACTGACTGTATTTACATATACAATCTGCACATGCATATGTAAGCATAATGTATGTGTCTATATGTCATGCTTATGTAGTGTGTTTGCTCAGGACTTTCCAGGGTTCCATATGTCAGGGGTGATAAATGGACTCTAGGGGCAGCACTCTGCAGCTGTTTGTGGACTTAAGAGTAGCAGGTGCTGAACCAAGGCCTTTACACGCTACTGTGTAAAGGTCTGTGACCCTGGGTTCTGTAAATCCAACATTTACTGTAAAAGCACTGAGTTTAAACCCAACCGGGTCACAGCTTCAGCCTCACGTGTCTTTTATGCCTTGTCTTTCTATGCTGTTTGCTGAAGCACTTATGGAATTTGGGCTGTTTCTCTTTAATAATTTGGTATGTCCTGTAGAGGTCATTCTATCAGAGATTTAATTTAAACATGGTGCAGGACCAGATTAATGGAGTTATAAGTCATAAAGTTCAGTTAGATTACTGTTTTGTTTTGACACTGTTTTGATTACGCATTTTAATAATTAAAAAAGGGACAGATAATCAATCTTCCAATAATTTATTAATGATTATTGACATATGAATGATCAGACCCCTTCTCACACCATTGCAGCTGCGCACCAAAGCTGCATGTTAGGAATTATGATATTATATCACTTAGATATTTAGATTATTATAATTTACTCAGCATGTGAAAGTTTATAGACAATTTTTTGGTGAAGATGAAGTTTTCAGACTGGAAATAATAATAAAAAAAAAAAATAAATAAATAAAAAAATAATAATAATAATTTAGGGATGATTTCTGGCTTCATGGGTCATGGGTCAAGTTATGAGATAAAAGATCATCATTTCAGTTTTAGTGTAACCATTCACTTGTACATCAGATAATCAAATGAACTTGCACAAATTATTGTCACTGTAACTGTGAAGATACAGAATGGTTAAGAACAGTTTCTTTTAGCCCATGTTTATGTTTCTTAAATTTACAGCAGTATGGAAAAATGAGCAACACTAAAACACATTGCAGATTTTCATAAGGACAATGAGTTCCCAGAAGCCACCGCAAAGGGCATCAACAACCAGTTTATCTGCAGTATAGCTGTGGTTCAATTAGTTTGGTAAAGCTAGTAAAGAAAAGCATTTTCATTTTCTCCCTGTCAGCCAAAGACATATGATTACTCTCCTTACTCGTCACGTAGTGATGCTTTGTGGAGACTGTGCTGGGTTTTCAATGGCTGTATTTCACACCAAATCATTACCTTTTTCTAACGCTAATCAAATGTTTGTGTCCAATTTTAATCGAATTACTTTGGTCTCTAACAGAGAAAAACCTTGACTTCACACAATAAACTCACAAGAGATGAAACTGCCGTGTACCATGCAAGCAAATGAAGACAGTCTTCATAAACCTTACACTTTTGCATGTTACCGAGTAGTTTTAAGACACATGAAGGGGCCATGTGAGAAATGTTGAGATTATATGTGATCTCTTAGACATCACATACAACATGGCTGTGATAGAGGGCCCATGCATTAGTATCAGTAACAAACCAAAAATGCTTCATGTCAGGACTGCACAAAGTGCTTAAAAAGCCTCCTGTGTGAAAGGTTGAACACCGCTGAGTCTCACTTTTGCTGTTAACTCAAAAAAGTCTTTCTCTTTGTAACCATTGATTGAGCTCAAGAGGATTGGAGGGTACGCGGTTGGCTTAGAGAGAAGATAAGGGAACTAATTCCTTGCCTCTTCTCCCTCTGCTCTTTGATCCTCACCTCCCGCTTCATATCGCTTTGATTGCCATGTTTATGACAGCTTCTTTTTCCTCTTCGTGCCTCTTTCCTCCCTTACCGTGTGGTGTGGCGTGTCAGCAGTTCATATTCGGTTGGAGGTGTTCTCACACATGCGCACACACACTTGGGCTCATACGCTGACATGCATGAGGGGAACAAGCGCATACACTCAGAACAAGACACACCCGCCTCCATTCTTACAGAGGTAAAGTGAGTGCACCAGGATCCGCAATAAATAATTGAGTTATCTGGCTCCGTGCAGAAATAGCAATCTCCTCACATAAGTGTGAAAACATCACTTGCCACCAGGGACTTGGGAACTGGTGCTACCATGTGTTTACAGTCATGCTTGTGTGATGTATGTGAGGTTTTTTTTTTTTTTTTTTTTTTTTTTTTCGTCAGTATGACAGCTTTGAGGGGGCGTAATCCTGAAGACCACAGATGTTGCTATGAGTTGTGACATTTGAATCCACCTGCCACATGCTGCCATGACTGGTTAGAGGGACCATACAACGCTGTGAAGCATAGCATTTTTAGATTTCACATAGCCTGAAGTGTAAAAATGTGAGTTTGAATGTATGAGTTAATTTACTAGGTACAGTTGTACAATTTAAAGAAAAAAAGCACAGTATGTGTGCAATAATTACAAACTTTGTAGACCATCAAAAGGATTTATTGACTCTGTTTGATTCAGTACTATCATTTTTGCAGCTAGTTTATAGGGGCACAGACTGGTTTTGCAAAAGTTAATATTAAATTTGATTGTATAAAAAAGAGTGCAGTGGCTCTGCAAATAGGCTGTTCATCTTTAAAACTAAATGCCTAAATTTACATTGTCAATATAGGATGAGACCTATTTCCACACTTTGATTATGGTGACAGCATCTCTGCAGATTATCGTAGCTGTTTAAACCCCCATAACTAGTGTCATAGGTGGAGCTTAGGCTTTCCGTCTGTCTCTGTAATGACTGACCTGATGTAGATCAGCTACAGGGCCTGCCATGTACTCTCCATTTGAGAGATCCCCAAGAGCCCGCTGAAGTGATCCAGACGGTGAAATGACAAAGCTGAAGGAGCAGAATCACAAGAAACTGACAAATAAGGCCAAATCTGACAGGCAAATCCTCAGAGCAGCTCCACGGTCTGACAGATCTGTCAGCAGAGAAACAAAGCCAACGCCCCTCACAACTATGCCGTTCATTAATGCTCTTTCATAACACTACAGTAAAAATGATGTTGGATGAGGCGTGAAACAATGAGGATTACATCACAAACTAGAAAATGCAGAAGGGTGCTTAGTACAGTATTAATATAAAATGGGTTTGGTTGATGGCAATGAAAAAAAATTCCTGTTGGTCCTGAGTGTGCCTGAGGCGGGGGTAGAACCAACCAGCTGTTTGGTCTGAAAGCTCAGATGTCTGTTATGGGAATACAGCAGCAGATTAAACAGCAATCCTACGGATCCAGCCCACACACTTACCCTACCTGCTCCCCCTCCTCTCCTCACACACCCACATTCGTCACTGTGAGGAGGCGCCTCTACGAGTGACCACTTTATTTTCAGCTGGGCTGTAATGTTAAAGAGATCTGGCCCATGTGAGTGACAGCCTGCTGCTTTATTAGGTACCAAACCTGGGCAGGCGGGGGCAGGATGAGAGAGACACAAATGTGTGGGGTTAAATCTGGGGCAGGCTGTCCCAGGATGGACAGCCTGTGTGGAGGGGGCTGACTGGAAGAGACACTGGGATGAGCCTGACATTATCAAGATTCATGAGATAGTAAAAGATGGTGGTCGAGCATGCAATGAATAAAATGTTTGTTTCTGGCATTGTTGTGCAGTCATGAAATAGTTTAGCGTATGTTCGACAGCATGCTTGCGTTGGCATTTATGCTGCAGCATGTGAGACAAAAATTTAGCAACAGTGTGCAGTTTGGCATCAGGCTAAAAAAAGCAAGCTGTGTGCCCCTGGTCTTTGCTCCCTCTGTGTTTATTACAGGGTTAAGAGTCTTTAGTTTGGAAATAGTCATTAATCTGCTTTTTGCAGACAAATCAGACAGAGCTGGGAATATTATAACATGCAGGGTGAAGTCTCCCTGGATCATGTGAAATCCTGTTTGGATGTTTCACAACATTGCAGCTGAGAGGCTGAGCCATGCCTACTTCTGCTTTTCTGCATGTGTCTCACTCCTTTTGTTCTGGTGTTTCCACTCTTGCTATCCTCTCTCATTTTCTTTTTCTGACATTCTCGCTGTGACTTCCTTTTTTTCTTGTTTGCCTGCCTCTCTCTCTCTTTCTCTCTCTCGCTTCTCGTCTTTTTGGTGCCAGCTGGGGGATTGGGAGGGCTCCTCCAAATTGGCACAGATGAATAATGCATCTAAGGCAAAAGCAAAGAGCTAGGGTTGGATATACGTATCTGTCAGACTCTTTCTCTGTATTACTGTTTCGTAGGGAGTTCATCTGATACTTCAGAGGAGGAAAAAAACGTTTGTCGCTCTTTGCTCTGCTTCCCATTTACTTTTAATTCTGTAATTAACTCTTTAATGCTTAATAAACGCAATCATGCACAGTCACGGAGATCTGTGTTATCATGCAGCTCATGCAGTTACACATGGTTTAAAAGATTTTTTAAATCTGTGAGTTTTCTCAACAAGGCTCTTAGTTTTTTGCTACAACACACATACATAATGCATGTGTGGTGTTTTCATTTGATTTCATTCTCAGTCGCTGTATACATGATTTTGTGTACGCTTGTGTGTGTGTTTCTTGTTATTCCCAAACTGCAATGTTAAAAAAATGCAAACTGCACTCGTGAGCATAAACTCACAGTAGAGGCATCATTAAAGTAATGAGCAGGAAGTTAGCACTGAAGTCAACCATAAACAGAGAGGAAGAGCTGGAAAGAGAGAGAGAGAGGTTGAGAGAGAGAAAGATCCTCAATCCCATAAGGATAAATCTTAATCCTGAATGGTGCTTCTGACTCATTCTGGTTAATTAAGTCGAGTCAAGTGAGAGGAAAATGGGGTCTTGCCTACCCTGAGTCTGTAGAATCAGCACTATACTGTATTTGTAGCTTACGAGGTTTCTCACTGTAACTGTCCTCTGTGTGCTCAGAAAGCAGAGATAGAACAAACTGTATCCAGTGTGTTCCGCCTATTTATATTAGCTTGACCTGCACAGGCCCTTTTATATGCACAAAATCTTACACACACCTCCCATTAGGTCTTAAATTTACAAGCACATCATTGTGTCTGTGCCCCATTCAGCATTGGGTTTCAGGCTATGTACACTAACAGTTTCATTTATCACACTTTATCATTTAGCCCTCATTTACGGTAGATAGTATTTGCTCTGCACATCCGGCACTCAGCAGTTAAAACACATTGACAGAAACACACATACACACATACACATCCATACTGATAGTCAGAGAAACAAAGAAATCTGTAGAGCAACCTTTGGGAGTTTCTTTGTTGTGTTATGGTGGAAAGATTTCGCCATGTGACAAAAGGATGAGGCAAACAACTGAAATGTCAAAATCCTGTCAAACGCTAAAAATAAAACAACAAAAGGTTTGCCCTTTGAGGACATCTTAGGCACTCTATCGTGTGTGGAACAGATAAAACAAATAGTTCGTTGTGCCCTGCAGCTGCTGAAGTAGAGCTGCCAACTGTCCTCTTCCGAGAATAGAGGGGTGGATTTCGTAAATGTTTATGTAGTTAACATTTTTAACCTATTTCCCATAAGATCATCAACATTCTTTTCTGAATCATAATCATGACTTATAAATGTTGCAGATAAGCAAGGAGGGTTTAGGAAAGAGCTAAAATGTCATCATATGTGTCCAAAGGCAGCATTAAATGAAGATTATATTTTATTTATTTACAGTACATATGAATTTCATAATTTTGCATATGGAGGTAAGAGAAATCAAAGTTTTTCAGATGATAATACAAAAAAATTGTTCTGTCAAAAATTAAATTCATATGTAGTGCCACAGTGAATTTAAGAAGAACCTTCTGTAAGCAGCTTGCATGGTCTCACTGAGCCTGTGTAGATTTGGAGCTTTGGTTTCCTTCAAAATGTCCAAAATATACATGCTAGTTTATTTGGTGTTTGTTAATTGGAAGCAGTCTGTTTATGTCATCCCTATGGTGACATGACCAGTGTATGCTGGGATAAGCCCAAGCCAAATACATACTTTCCAAGACAAAGCAGGTAAATGATGGATGGATGGATGGATGGATGGATGGATGGATGGATGGATGGGTGGATGGATGGATGGATGGATGGATGGATGGGTGGATGGATGGATGGATGGATGGGCAACTGCAATGATAAAGGGATGACTTTATTCTATGATTTTTTATTGTTAGCAAAGTTTATTTTTCCTTTCTGTTCTGTTTAAAGGCCACTCAAAAACAATTACCCTCTGACAAAACAAAGCATTTCAACTGCAGCACCTGTAGCAACCTAAAGGAAAAAAAAGAAAAACAAGAAGCAAGAGGCTACGGCTAAGGCTTTCTTAAATGGACACTTCAGGTTGGGTTGAAAACAATAATTAAAAATGATAAAGTCCCTAAGTTAAAATACCCAATGATATAGTGAAAATTAATAAGGCTTCAGGTTATATAGTTTGTTAAAGACAAGATGGCTGAAGAAAAATTGACCATTTTTGATTGTGAGTTTTTGATGAAGCCAGAAAAGTTTTGTGACTGGTTTTGCAATGAAAGTTAAACTGGCTTTACTTTTCAGAACTGGTGCAAAGATTAGTCATTTACATAGACAGCTTACGTTTTCTCAATCAATTTGGACAACAGTAGATGCACATGGTACAGACAAGCTTTTCTATTAACTCAATCAACTATTTAAACTATCAACATCTTTGGATAGAGTGGAAAATTGTTTATGGTTGAATAATCACCTTTGACTCATTTGATTTGTAGACAATAGAAATGTAGAATATTACCCGCTATTAAGAGATGGATGTTTCCAAAAGCTTTTAGCTACTCCAAATCATATTTGTTCTGCTAATGAGATTAGAGTGTTAGTCCAGGACAAATAGCTCAGCAGGTTATGTTCACTTGATGTGACCACTTGTAACAGGTCACTTTGGGAAAGGCATTAAATTGCAAACTGAATTTCCAAGTGCCTGTACAAGGTCTTTTCCCCCAGTGTGTGGGTGTGTGAGGTTTACAGATTGGCTGGGCAGCTGATGGCAGAAATGCCATAAGGTTAAGCTGCACTTTCACTTCCTCTACCATTTTATCTCTCTGGCTTCCCATCACTCCATGTTGTTATGTACAGAGCAGCAGTGTCCCATAGGGCTGCAGATCCCCATGGACATGATGTGTCTCCTCACATGTGCTGCACTACAGGGCCTCTGATTAACTTGCAACGCATGGAAGAGATTTTGTTTTTTACAGCCTCCTCTGTCCTTTACTTTTTGTCCACCACAGACTATGTCTGCATCGATGAAATGAAAAAGTGTGATTGATTGATTTGGAAGTGAAGCACAGGTTGGGCTTATGAGGTGATGCAATGAGAAGATATTTCATTGCACCAGGTCAAGATTGTTTGCATCTAACTGATGTTTTGACTTGAGCGCGAGTAGATCATAAACATACACACATACTTGCACACAGTCATCCTTGTATCTCAATGCTGCATTGTAGCTGCTGATAATAATCACTTAGTTGGATTTGTCCTAATGTGATGACAGATTTAAAGCTGTCCTCAGGATAATGGTGTGGACATTTCAGCCATGTAAAAGTCTGGCTACAATTATGAATATGGCTAGCTTTGTTAATCCAATGTGGAGATAGATAAGATAGGTCTTGGTAATCTTTATAAAGTGAGTACAGGCAGCTTTGAACAGAAGATGCAAGAGGCAGCGATCAGGCAAATGCAAGGCTAGTGTTGTCTAATGTCATGAAGTGTCAACATAAAGGTTAGCTCCATCATGTGATGTGACCGCTGGTTAAAAGAAAGAATAATTTTCTCTGAGCATAGGCAGAGGTTAAAAATAGAGTTTTGAAAAAAATAAGTATGTATGTTGGTGGAGCCTTTATGTAGTTTCACAGTGTCAATTCAGGGAAATCACAGAAAAGATGTTCTCACTAATCTGTGGTGCTATCCAGCTCTGCAGATGGTTTCACTTTTACATGCTGAATTTTTTAGATATATATCTCTGAAAATACAATACAGATGAATGGAAGTGTGTTTGTGCCTTTTACATTTGTAAAAGAAAACTATCTATAGCATGATAGCAACTATTTCTTAACTGTTCATATATGGCAAGTACCAGGGACACTTAGAGGAAAATCTTATCAGTCTGTAGAGATCTGAAGAACCTCAGGTAATGGAAATATGATGCTGTGTCAGGCAGATACAGTTAGATAAAAATCTAAATGTAGATAATATTTAAACTGTATTTATCAGAAATGGGTCAAACACAACGTGAAAAAATACCGGTTGTGAGTATTCAGCTAGTCTCACTCCATCAAGGTGTTGACATTTTGTTGGAATTAACTGAAACATACAGTAGCATACAACATTAGATTTAAGAAGAACAGTGATTGAAATAGTGTATTTCTGCATAACTTCTTAACCAATGGATTAACTATATGAAGCAGTGTATTTTCAGTCTTTGAATAACCCTAACCAAGGACTTTTAGTGCCTAAACCTAAACAAGAAATTGTGATTCCTAAACCTAGCTAAGAAGTATTTATATGTAAATGAGACCCAGCAGCCAGTGAAAGAACAAGCGCAACCGAAGCTAAACAGTGAATTAATGATTACAAGGATATGGGGGAAAATGGTCTTAAGCATGCATGTTTTCTCCATGTCCTATTGACTGTTTACTGTTACTTTCTAATTAAACTCCTCTGAAACAGTCATATATGTTATTTGTTTCTACCCATAAAATTTATGTCTTATTCCACAAGCATAACAAAGAAAATGCACTAGTAGACATGACTGTCACATCTAACATGCCACAAAGTCTGTATAAGGAAGGGGGGTTGTAGCACTTCACTTCCTGCTTGGGGTTAGACAAATAGTTGAAAACTATCACGGTTTTAGCTACAATACATTAATTGTACAACACAACCATCATGGTGGTCCCAGTTTTACAAGCAGCCATAGTTATAAATAAACAGCACATTACGGCTTAAGTTTGTCATTTCCTGGTTGGCTTATAGGCTGTAATATCACTGATTCAGGGCTAGAAATCAGATCTATTTGGTTAGGGTTAGAAAGGCTTATACAGATAATTCATCATTGTAGACACCACTTTTACCTCTCACATGCAGTTGTTTTCATAACCACTGGAAGCCACCTGAACATAATATACATGGGTACGTTTGGGGCATTAAGATGGTCTGTCCAGTCAGCTGGAGACCATTTACTGTTACCATTTTTTTCTCTTATAATACATTTTCAATAAATGAGGAAAAAACCCTAGAGTCAGAGGCTGGAGGGCATCCTTGTTATCGCTCAAGACTTCAGTTCCCTACAGGTGATTGGATGCAAGTCTAGCCTCTGGGTGGGCTGCTCCACAATGTGGGTATTTTTCATTTTCTTGGTCATCACTGTCATGTTTAAGTTACAGTGCTGTCTGAGGGCAGGTTTTTCTGCAGCACTGAGTGAATAGACATCTACATTGAATTTTTGGAGAAAAAAAATTAGGTTTATAAACAGATATAAGATAAGATAAGGAGTTGTTTTTTTTTAGTTTATTTTATGCCACTTTAGTGGAGTCTAGTGGAAAAATATTCTGCTTTAATTCAGTTGGGTAACATTCCTGCGCTTTATATTCTATAAATTTTCTTATATGACGCTTGTTAAAAGTCAAGGAAGAGTAATTTTCATTTGTATAAGCCTTCTAACTCACAAGAGCAGCTGCCCAGATTTCTTTAATTTTACATGACTGTAAGGAAGCACCTGTAAAATGCTGAAATTAACCTAATATACTTCATACTCAGCCTTGTCAAAGCTGGCCAGCTCAGACTTTGTATGCTGTTTGGTTCTGTTGAAACTGAACTCAGATCTGTTCAGCTGCTCAGCCCTTCCAATAAAAGCTGCTCTACACAGAAAGCTGAGCCAACATCTTTTGACTACCGAAAGCACTGATGGCAACGCAGTGTAAACACAAGTGTTAATGCCATCCCAGAAATGTAACTTAATCAGGTTAGGCCTATTTTTAAACCTTTAAAAAATGTCCTACTTTTGAAGTGGAACTGCTCAATCCCAGTGAGATATTTCATAGTTAAAAGAAGTGTTCATAAAACAGGTTTTTGTTAATTAATTGTTCATTTATGAATCTAATTAAACAGATGGCACATTAAAACAATGTAATATGCTTCCATTTGCACAGGAAAACAAACATGCTTTAAGGATCTGTTGAATCATCATACCAGAAAAATGATGCCATTTTTAGGTCACTAAATATGACAACTTTGTTAGATTATGATGACAACGCTCCTTTTGTTAAAGCCAAGATCTGAACAGCGTGAACATACAGTAAGTCTCTGCTTGTCTCAAAAAACAATTTTCTTTCACATAAAAAAATTAGATTTTCAAGCCAACAGTCTATTTTAAGCAGCTGAGAGTAGAATCTATAATTAGCTTTAGCTGGGCAGAAAACACGAGTGTAGAGTCTTTCAGTAGCAGTCACCCCACATGTACATCTGAGGTTTGCTTTGCAAAGTGATTGTGTAGCAGAAAATATAGCTGTTAAATGTGCAACAACAAAATGCTGCTGTATGTGTGCAAGTGTGCTTTTTGTTTGTGCCTTGATCTCAGAGGAAACCTTCCACCCTGTGGTTGTGCTGCACTGCTGCATCCTGCTTTCTTCTGCTGCTTGCATCCGCCCCTCAGTGTGCCTTTGCAACACTTACTTTGACCTCATTATCACCATCATTACCATCAGTATTAGCAACTGCACCCTTCGTCTTCATCATGGCTGATATCTTTATCACGATCCCCAGCAGCAGACATCAACTTGTGCCATTGTCATCATTCTCAATACGCTGTTATTATAGCTGTCATCATTTTACCCATAATCTCATGAAATAAAGACAGATGCTGAAATCAACATTCTTGCATCCTAACTTTGTGTCACTGATGAGCGTCCTGCAGGGGCGTCGGGGCAGAGTATGCTTCTCCTTAACCTTCGTCTTGTTCACCACTTGTGAGCCTCGCACACTGTTAAGTATGCAGCCAGACGTGTGCTCCCATCTTGCCTCGTATTCATTGGCAGAATTCAGAAATTTGCCCCTTTTATGTATTTCTCCGCTGAATATTTCAGAGGGGGTTTGAGAAAATGCAGACAGATACCGACCGCTGCTGACCTCCTTCTCATTGCCTCCTCTCCTTTTTTTTCCTCCTTGCTCTGTTCTCCTCCCTGGGCTCATCTCATGTTCTCTCAAGGCTTCCCCGCTTTTTCTCCCACTGTCTTCCAAGCCTCATCACTGTCTTTCCTCCCTCCCCCACTGTTTACCCCCCCACCACCCTTCCCTTCATGTTTGAAGTATGCTGCCTCTCTTTTTCTGTCCTCCCCTGTTTTCTTGCGTCCTCTCCTACCTTTTTTCCCCTTTCATCCCACTCCCTGGCTCCTGTGTCTGATCACCTCTCCCTTACCCCTCCCTTTCATTCACCACCTTCCTCTTGTTTTTCTTCTCTCCGCTGTGATGTGCTTTGCCTGTCTGTCTGTTCCAAAAAGGGCTGTCTGAGGCCTCTGCTCTGCTAATTCATTCGCCGTGCATCGCCTCACATATCTGCAGGGTCAGGCAGACAGACGTGAAGGGAGAGGAGATCAGGGGGAAGAGGGAGGGAGAAGGACTAAAAAAGAGAGAGAGAAGAGAGGACATAAAAAAAATTGCAGTTTTATCTCCAAGAAATAGAAAGCCAGAGCCAGATCCTGTGGTGGCATTTTCCCCAACCTCTCACCCACAAACACAATACATACACTTATATATAACTTCCCATGACCTGCTTCTGCACATTGCTTGCTTTGTCAGTTCAGTTTTTCTCTAATTGAATTCTTTAACCACATTTCTGCTGTTGTCTCTGCTTCTAGCACAGAATATGCAGCTCATGTCTGTGTGTTGTTGTGCCTCTGGGAACTGTGGAGCAGCGCGACCAGGTATTCACAACTGCTCAAAATATCCTTGCTGATAAACAAGGAATTATAAGCTAAGTTGGATCTAGAAACTCAACAGATTTTCTGTGTAGGTGACATTTAAGTTTCTATACTGCAGAAGCTTTTTGCACCAGCTTTTTAAAGTAGAAACGTATATGATTCATGAAACCCATCTTATATCTTAGCTTTTATCTAGACTCCGGCAAACTTGGTTTGAATATATCCCATTGGATTTAATGGGAAAGTGTGTCCAAACTTTTGGCTGGTTCTGTATGTAAAAAAAGGGAAAATATCTGAACTTCACAGTGCAAAAATACAGTTATTTTTTTAATCTTTGCCCTCAGTGATTGACTTTGATTTGGTTAATTCTAACATTTTTAACACTTTCTAAACTACATAAACACTGAATCAAGTTTCTGTGTGTGTGCATTTATAAATACAAAAATTAAATCAAACTCATACCTACACACACAACTGGAAATTAGTTGTTTTTTTTATATTGTTCCTTAAGTTTCTGTAACTAGAGCTCATGTATTTGTGAACTTGTCATTTCTGATATTGTGAGGCCTTCTCTCTAAACACAAACACAATTAAGTTTTAATGGTTTGTTTTAGATTTTAAAATCCCTGTTTCAAAACTAATAGCTTAGAGATGGAAAAAGCATTTTTCTAGTTTGAAAAGCACTTTTTCTAACATGCTCATAAACATCAGGGGTAATGCTGCTGCACACGAAAGACTAAATCTGATATTATTCATGTTTTGAAATTTAGTTTAGCAGTCATGTAGATATTTGCTAATGAATATTGAACCAAAATATCAAAGTTTGCTATAATAAACTGCTGGAAATATACAACAGCATATTAGTGTGTTTCATATTCATACCTTGGATGTCCTTATAGTTAAAGTACGTGGTTGACAAACAATAATCAATAGTCTGCCAAGCAGCATTCCATCACATATACACTCAACTCTGAGGAAAAGGGTTGAATTGACAACTAGCTCTCATCTCTTTCTTTGCAAAATTTAAAAAAACTATAGATGCTAAATTACTATGCATGTTGTTTCACACTGAATTGTTCTGTTTTTCTCCATCATGTCCACAGCTCAATTGCTCAGGTTTTGTTCTATTTGGCTTCATGTGTGTTTAGCAAAGCTCAGACACCGTGATCACAGTGGGCTGCGGGATTAATGACGGCTTGTTAGCACAGCTGAGTAAATGTAAGGAGTTGCACCACCTCTGGAGAAACATTGGAATAAGAAGTAGATTGAACTGCAGAGCAAACCTGCTTCAGGGGAAGTTTGTGTCCTGTGAGAATCCTTACTTTACCAAATTCTGAAACAAGTGAATGTTCTACAGATACACTGGTAGTGATTTATGTAGACACAAAATGAGTAGAAACCTCCAAAGTTTTTCTTTATGTCAGATGTCAATATAGAGTAATCCAATAATGTAGGAACAGCATGCAAATCTCTTCAGAGTTTATCTTGTCTGACATTGATGAGAAGTGTGTATGTTTGTTGAAATTTGGTTGTTCTCGGTTGTATACCCCTGTGTGACACAGAGCTAAAAAAAGACTAGAACCGAAGAGGCTTCCCTGTGTGTAGTGCAAGAATTACTACATTATGTACCACTATTTGAAAAATTTAAAATCTTGTTGTCAGTGTTTGAGCCTCTTCTGCAGCGTCCTGCTCACACTTGACGTATAGCAGCTGCAAGTCTAGTCCTACCATCACTACTTCTGAGAATTCAATTAGTTTTACCCATTAAACTAACACAAGAATCTATCTGGCTTCTCAAAGGAATATTACTGCATCATCTGATCTTTTTTCAAAAGCAAAGAAAAAGAGTGTGATCATTAACTGCTTTTGGCATGCTCATACCTGCTGCCTTATAAGGTGTCCTGTTTTCTGTGTATTGTTTGAGTGAGTCAAAAATAGAAACTGATATGACAGAAAGAGACAGTGACAAAAAGCCAGAGGCAAACCAAGCACACACACACTAAGATCCATGCAACATTTTTTTTCAGTTTCTTCTTATCTTGCATATTGCTCATATGTTGCACCTCTTTCTGTTTTTGTTTTTTTTTATTCTGCCGTGCGTCTTCACAGGTTTTCCTGATTACACGGTCTAAGTTGCAGTGCTGGAGCTTAAGTGAAAGCGAGGGAGTGAGAAAGACGCATTGGGTGTCATGGACGGCAGCGGAGGAACAACTTCAGGGAATCCTACCTACCAAAACCTGCTGCTCCTCGGAGCCATTGCAGCAGCCTCCGCCTTTGTGGTCACCATCCTTATTGTCCTTGTCTGCGTAGGCTGCCAAAGGTAAGACTGTCACATGACTTGTAGTGGGTAAAAAGTAGGGTGCAGAATGAAACTTTAAAAAGCAAGTAGAGAGAGAAAAGACAGTCAGAGTTTTATCATATCTGCCAAGAGCTTTCCCTGCCCTCCCAGATCCCTCTCATCATCCACTCCTTCTTTTATGTGTCTCCACTTCTTCTGAACTCCTCTCCTCCCTTCTTGCAGCTCCCTCTGTCCGTCCTCTGTCTCTTTTATCCTTTGCTCTGAGCAGAGTGGCAGTAATGAATGTTAATGGCTGTGAGTGTCAAATCAAATGAAATGATGCTTACAGGACATTGAGGAGGAGGCAGGCCAGCGTCAGAACAGCCTCACGTCATCATCTCAAGCAAACTCAAGCAGCAGGCAAAAATAATAGGACACCCCACGGTTTAAAGAGGATCAGACTGTGAGCCAGAAGAGAGAGCAATGGAACAGCCTATGTATTTTTTTATTTTTTTCAGAACCCTCAGGGACCAATCACAGGCTGTGCTGTAGCTTTGTTGCCATGGGATACACAGATAAGGATGTAGAGAAATGTCAAACCAGCTTATGTCATAGAAATAAAACCACACTGCTGTTCCAATCTAAAGAATAATATAGTGTTTAAGCTCCCCGCTGGATGTTGCCGGGTTATCAGTCATTTGCTGGTCCAAATCCACTTTGTCATGTACAAATACCAATCCTTCCTCTATTGATTTCCTTCTATTGATTAAAAAAATACACTACTGCAATATATATTCTCAGAATTTCAGGGATTCCAGTTTATATATCCTTTCTGTGATCCAAGTCTAAAAATTGTAAAATAACTATAGCCATTCTCTGACTTTGAGTCTTCATCTCATTTTTACCCAGAACCTCTCCCCATGTCATATCATTATAAAAATCTCCAGGGGAGCTCTTTTCACCTTCTTACGGTCCCCTTGGGGTAAAATGGCCATATGTTTGTACAAATGAAGTCCATCTTGCTGGAGGAGATAATATCTTGCTCCAGTAGAATGGATCTGACACAATCATTCAAGCTAATTGCATAATAAGATGACACTGTGCTTCTGCACCTGTTTGCATGCTAGAGATGCTATTTAATGCCACATTGTGTTTTGCAGCACAGAAGATCCTCACCCTCTAAAGCAAGAGAAAAGAGATTGGGGTGTAGAGCATTTCTCACATCCACATCTGGGCTAAACATCTTTTGACTTTTTTGCTTCATCTTGTTGCTCATGCACCATATCAACTGTTTCCTGTAGCTACAGCCACCTCCAGGGATCCACAGTTGATGCATAACACTTATCTAGATACATTTGTTTCACAAGGCTCAAACCAGAGGGAAACAGCATGCAGTAAACTGCAACAGAATAATTGTGAGTTTTCTTAGGTTTATCTTGAGAAAAAGCACTGAAGGTCATCTTCGCTTTGGCAAAAACCTGAGTCACGCTCCATTCACTGTTTGACTGGGCTTTTGTTATCAGCCAAGGACTTTTCTGCCCTAACCAAAGTTGAACGATGATAGTATCTATCTGCTATGCGTGTGTGCATTTTCTCTTTTTGTCCACTGGCTTTCGTTGACCTTCCTCACTTTGATGTTGTCAGAAAAAGCAAGAGCAAGCACCCCCCAGCCGGAGAGAAAGGGACATCAGTAAATATGGTGAGACATGCTTTCATTTTACTGTCTCTTACCTTCTCTTTCTGCCTCCTTTCCTGTCTCAGGCTACTTCTGCCCGTCTCCTACTAAGCTGTTTGTGTACACAGATGCACATGCATGTGTTTGCATGTTTTATACATCCATTAATAAGTCTGTGTGTGTGTGTGTGTGTGTGTGTGTGTGTGTGTGTGTGTGTGTGTGTGTGTGTGTGTGTGTGTGTGTGTGTGTGTGTGTGTGACAGCAGGGTACGCTTCGGCATCCAAAACTAAACTCCATGAGTAAATCTGACACCAGGCTGCATGAGATCAATCGCTTTCCCTGCAATGGAAACTGTAAGTGGTGACTAACGGCTCCTATGTGATAATAAATAATAGACTACTCTGAGCTGTTACACTTTATCAGTCATGTCCCCTCCAACACTTTCTTACGCCTCCTCCTCATCCTCCTCTTCCTGTCTATATCTGTGCAGCTGTTAGTAAAAGCCGCCCAGCCAGTATGGACCTCCTGCTCCTTCACAGTCGGCGCTCCCAGACAGACCTGAGACCCTCCCATGGACGCCAGCTCCCTCAGATTCCCACCAGTACACAGGAATCGGGCCAGGGAGGAGGAGGGGATGCAGGAGGAGATGGAGGAGGAGGGGGAGGAGGAGGAGGAGGGGGAGGAGGGGGTGGTGGTGGTGGGGAGGCTAGAGACCATACCTACACTGAAGTTGGCCTGCGCAATAACCCCACCCCTACCCATTACCCGGATGATGGTTTATATGAAAGCGTTGGTGTCCGGGAAGGTGATGCAGGCCCCAAGGTCCTCTCTGCACCACCTACAACATCGGCCAACACTCCGGCTACAGTCAGAGCAGCCCAAAGCCCCCCAGGTCATACTAATGGAGCTCGTAATGGAAACGGGCATGGGAACGTACGTACACACACTCAAAATACATTTACAGAATCTATTTGGAGTAGAACTTAATTGTCTCTATCAGTCTTAAAACTATTCAGTGAGGTGTCCAGCTAGTAAGCCAGGTAAACCCACGTTTCCCAACCTGTTGGGAAGAAAAGAAAGTAGAAACACAAAAAAGTTCTGCAAATAATACCACGTATGTGCAACCATTTAGTGTATAGGCTCTATATTTATTTTGTGGAGCTGGCATTCATAATTGGCTTGTTTATAGGTCATTCATGCAAGGGGTGTAGTAGTAGTGTTAAGTGATATTGACTGGTGCTCCTTCTAAATGCTTTGCATTAGTGATTTTTGGTCTTTTGAATTGGGGACTGTAATTTGTTGGAGACGAGGTGACAATTCATTTAAAATGCCACATTTTCATGTTGTCTTCATTACTACCAGGATGTCAGAGGGAATGGCAGGGGGAATGGCACCATCAGTGGAACAATGACAGGAAGAAGTAATGGGGCAAGTGGGGCAAACAGGTCCCCTCTGTCCTCTGTCAACTCCCTGGCCATTCAAGATTCATCCGCAGCTGAGTATGCTTCCATACGGAAGTTTAGAAAGGTATACATGCACATTTTGTTTACTAAGCTATTCAATTACTATCTTGAAATGAAAGAAGTGTTGTTGAAAAAAGCAGGGAGTTTTGATTGATATGATATGCAGTGGTTCATTTGGTGACATTAGATGTAATTAGCATATTTGTAGATGTTGATAGAAATATATATAAATAATTTCCAGTAGTTTCCAATCTTGCAAAATACACAAAAATCTTTTTCTTTTGTTTGTTTTTTGTATTTTTTTTTTTTTTTTTTGCAAATTATAACTAATGTTAACTTTAGCTGTCCAAATTGCAGCCCTAATACTCCTTTAATATACATCAAAAATTAAAATAACTATATTCTGAGTTCTTTTCTTTGCTGTGATCTTTGCCTGGTAGCTTCAAGTAAAACATCTTCAATCATGATATAAAACCTCCAGGTTGACAAGTTAAACAGGAAGGAGAATAACGGAGCTGACAGCCAGTCAGACAGCCAATCGAGCGTGAGTGATTCACCCTCTGCTGGTCCTCCTCCACTGCACCGCAGTCAGGAGTTTCCACGCAAACCACTGGAGCCATTTCACCTGCACTCCTTCCCAAAGGTACAGCCATCAGATACTCTGTTATAGCCTAACTTGTCACATATTACTCGATCAGCTGCATTTTACAACTGCATGTCTGTCTGTTTACCACTAGAGGAAGCTGTCCACAAATAAACAGAATGTTTATGTTCTACCGAGAAAACTGATTCAGTGTTATTTAGTTATATCTAAGCATGCCCACAGTCTGCATAAATGCTTCAAACAAAAAGATCATCTATACAGTTTACTAGCTCGCTGGCCTCAAATATCCTGTTTTCATAGTTATGTCTTATACTTGAAAGTTTTATTCACTAAGAGAACAGAATTTATCAGCCACACATAGCACATAGTTACATTAGCATAAAAGTAGGTCAGAATCAGAGCTAGAGGGAGAATGATTTGATGGTGAGGTGATCAGCATTTTCTGTGGCTTGGCTGGCACACACTTCCCTTGTATGTTTGTGTTTTGGCAAAGCATAAAACTGGAGCCCTTGTCTTTTTAAAGAGATTGATAAGGTTGTTTAAATAATTCCGTCTTTGCTGCTGAAGCCAGCCTAAGTTGCTGACCTGCACTTTAATCTGTGCATGCTAAATCCTTGATTGTGTGTGTGTGTGTGTGTGTGTGTGTGTGTGTGTGTGTGTGTGTGTGTGTGTGTGTGTGTGTGTGTGTGTGTGTGTGTGTGCATGTGTGTGCATGTTTGTGTCTCATCCACCTCTTTGCACTGTGCAGCGCAGCGCAATATTAGAGTAAAGAGTCGAAGGATGGATTATGTAAGAGCTTGGCAGACTGCCCAGCTGCCCGTGTGTGCCTCTGGTTGTGTGTTTTTCATATATGTGTATGTGTGTTCCTGTTGAATATATCATCAAGTCTATCTAGAAACAGCTAACAGGTAGTCGACAGCCAGAGCGAGGATAAATATTGTCCACATATTGAAGCCATTTACTCTGCAGCAGCTATTATTACTCACTCTCACTGCACAGGAAGAACATATAAAAGTTTAATCATCATCAGTCACATATGCACACAGCAGTTTGTGTGTTCTAAGTGGTTACTAATTGGTCTCGATCACCAGGAGTTTAAAAATAGATTGCAGGAGCAGTTTCTTGTCTAATATTCTTTTGCTCCATCCAAGATTTAAATAAGCCAAAAATGTACAGCAAAGTATTAATGATAATATTTGCATATTTTAATGTTATATTCAGTACATATAGCTTTAACTTGCAAACTTTTGCAAAGCAGAGTTCAATGGAGGTCATATTTGGCCTGCATTGTCTGTGCGTCTGTGGGGCTACATGTCTATCAGTGGGATATCTTTGACTGAGCAGATTTGCATAAAACTGGGTGGAACAGTTGGTCACAGAGCATGAAGAAACTAAAGACCTGTCTGAAAATGTGAATTCTAAGCAGTACTTTTTGGCACTATAACAACGTAAGCCATCTAGTAATTATTTTTTGTTTTTAAAATTATGCAGGGTCTATTTTAAAATAAATATTTGTGATATTTGTATGGATTCATTTATTTGGATCTTTACATCAAAGCTACATTTAAGAGCAAAACAAAGGGACAAAAAGCCACATGTTTGTCTAATAATAGAGGCTTTAACAATGCTGAACAAATGTAGTGAAAGCTCTGACACAGACTCCGTAGTGCAGGTCAGTGACCTTCAAAACTGCACTCCCTGTTTCTTGCAGGTGCACACACACATGCATGATTCATCCACACTGTGCATTATTGTCACCTGTTTTACAAAAGAAAAAATGAGAAACAAACAGAGTGTAGCAGGTGCTGAATCACCCCCTTTTACAAGCTGTTATTTTTGCACTAACAGATCACACCATAATTAAAATACTTACCTGAACTTCTTATAATATTGTTATTTTTTTCAGGAAGCCGTGTTCATGGGCAATGGGGAGCAGTATATCTGGAAGCCTCCAGAGGATGATGACATTATCACCTTGCACCCACCTCCTCTCCGTGGAGAGAACGGACAGGGGCACCCATCACCCCCAACTGCAAAGGAGGTAGGTTGGTTGTATTTGTGCATTTGTTTGATGGTAGCTGGTGGTAGAAAAACTATAACTGGGGGTGCCAGAAAAGACGCCAAGCAGGCAGATACATGAAAAAGTATCTGATTACTGCTTTGTTTACCGATGGAGGCAGTCATTTGATTGGGCACGCCTTCGTAAAGCTGCTGCCTCGTGACCTGGCTGTCATACAAGGTTTCTGCTTACAGAAAGAGGTAACGTTAGATAGATCCAGCACCCCCCACCGCCTGCTTGAACCTTGACCCCAATCCCCCCTACTCCCATTCATCTGTCTGTTTCCAGTGTACATCCAGACAGATCAGCCATCAGTATCACCTGCTGCCTAATATTAATCATCGCCCAGCAAACGTGGAGTTGTTGGTTAAAGGTTTGCTGTTTTACCTGATAGCCCTGACTGGGATGTGGGCTACAAACTGACCTATATATGGTAGAGCATATCTGGTGGTGAGCGAGGGGAGGGGAGTCTGCACTCGCTAATCATGTCACATACTCTCCCATATGCGCCTCCACATGTAGCAACTCCACCCCCACATCTCCACACACGATCCCCTCTCAGTATTTGCACTCTGCTGTAGCCAGTGTAACATACTGAAAGAGCTATAAACAGTTTAAAGAACTTTTGTCATGCCTGGGGGTCGGGGGCAGCCAGTCTGAGTAGGACAGTTGTCCCTGAAATAGACCACTGTCTAATTTTAGTATTCACTTCTCTTTTTCATAATCTTCCTCATTCACTCACCTCAGCTAATATCTAATTCTGAATCTTGACACAGAAGTGAAACTTTTGTTTTGTTTTTTTTTATTCTGCTACTTTTTGCTTACATATAAGATAATTCTAGTTGGGAAATAAGTATGTACCAATAGACATTTTAAAGTAGCAGAAAATCAGTGCTGACTAGTTTTAAGCTGCTGTTAAGTTTCTTGACATTATATTCCTTAATGTTTCTGGGCCAATGTCGAAAAAAAGAATTTAGTTGCTGCATGTAGAGATTAAGGGGTTAAGTCTCTACAGTTCAGAGCCAGTTAAACTCCTCCCCTGCACATCAGACTGGTACAGAGCAACTGGCCTTGACTAAATTCTCCATTCGTTCTAAGTTTATTTTTCTTCTTTTAAGCTTTTCTCCTATTTTTTCTGTTTTTATTACCCCCCCCCTCTCTTTTTGGTTGTTGTGCTTTTCGGTTTGGGAGTTTGTTGTTGCCCTAAAATGCCCCTATACTCTGGAGTTTGTCAGTTGAAGCCTTCAAAAGGTGTTGAGTTTCCATTCCCAACTGAATCTCCTCCTCTCTGCTGGCGCCCTCTCCTTCTGCTCCACTCCCTTCGTGGCTAGGAGGCGTGCCCTCCCGAGCCAATCACGTTGCATAAAGCATGTCTCACCAGATGAATGTCAACTGTTAGAAAACTGTTTGGAAAATAGGGCATTATTTGCAACTTAAAAAGTTGATCACAAACAGATGCACGAATAGTGCATTCTTCTCTGTTCCTACTGGCAATCAGTGTATGCAGAAAGTGTTACATATTGAAGCCTTGGCATAAGCGGAAAAACTAACAACTTAATAAACGGTGAGCGGGGAGAGAAGAAAAACATACAATGGCAGGCTTCCTTAACAGCTGTAGCTCAGTTTTGAAATCCCCATCATCTTGTGACTTCCTTCCTCTGCTGCACAGAGCTGCGCTTTCTGTGTGCACACACACATTTAGTTGCACACACACTCACACTTACAGCATACGCCAGGGTTTTTGTTTATCCAAAAAGGTCACACAAGAGATTTGTTGGGGGGCAGGGTGTGTGTGATCAGTCCATGACAGGAGAAAAAGAACGGGTTAGAGATATTCACAAAGGAAGTCTGAGTGGTTTGTTCTTTAATTACCTTTCCCGTGCATAACCGATGTGTGACATACAATGCAAAGTGAGCACATACAAAAATAAAGTCTTATCAATTATTTCTTTGCTTTTGCTGGAGTAGATTGAAAATAAGGTTAATCTGTGTGTGGGTGTGCGTGTAGGACGGAGAGAGTTTGCATAGCTAGTGTTTCTCAGGGCCAGTAGAGCAGAGCCGCTGGTAGGGGTGTGAACACGGAATGTAAACATGACCATGCCCCACAATCCTCTGCTCTTGTGCTCCATATGTGGAATTTTGACATAGAAATGCCAGAGGTCACAGCACTGGTTCATCAGAATTCCTCATAAGACTTCACAAATGCTTTTCAGTTGTGAGTCCTAGATAACACTGTAAGCACCCACATACAGAATTCTGTGTTTATGAATGAGGCGACACATTCGTACACCTGAAGTGCATTTAGCTCCAAACACACGTATGCGTTCCTCATTCAAAGCAAACGAGTAGTGAGCAAAGTCCATTTGTGAACACCAAACTTTTTTTTTCCAGCAAGTTGACTGTTGTGCAGATCCTTTACACATACCCTGTTCCGTTGCCAAAACCAGTTGTGGTGAAATTTTAACAGGTTCGTCCACAGCAAAGCTAACTTTGCCTCAGCCTAGAACTCAACTCGACTGATAACATAGTTTATTCTGTCTTATCCTTTCTGGTCAAAACAGGTCAGTTTACAGCACAGAGCAAGCTCTGTCAGCACATGCAAACTGCAGTGCATAAACACACTCAAACCATATGCATACAATAGTTCTCAAAGAAAAATTTGTGGTGGTTGTAAACATTCCCTGATATAAACAAGGCAGTGAAATGAAGCAACAGGGGCTGCCATCCCTACTGCAGCATAGAGATGGACTGTAGTTCAATGATAAAAACTCATTAACTGACCTCATACTCTGCTCTCCTCCTGTGTTTGTGTTCTCAGATTGCAGACACTTACTCTATCGTATGTAAAACCCAGAAAAAGAAGCCTCCAATGGAGCACAATGGAGCAAAGACCCTCCCACGTTCCTTTGGTGGGGAGAGAGGAAACCAGAGTTCTCGAGGCCGTGGCAGAGGTGTCCAGGGCCAGGCACGCTCCCAGGAGGAGCCCTGCTACGAGCCAGTAGGAGACAGATCCTGGTCTTCTTCGGTGGTCGAATCAGATCCTGCTTATGCTTGTATCGACACCCACCGGAAACGTGAGCAAGGGGGACCCATTAACAACACAGGTGGGAGTAGTGCCACTCTGAAGAGAAAGAAGCAGACACCCCAGCAGCAGGCAGCACCGGCTGCACCTCAAGGCTCAGGACCCACCGCCACTCCAGCTAAAAGCCTCCCTGGTGGGGAAAACTTCTATGAGACTATCAGCGATGTTAAACAAGGGGCCAATAGCTCCAGCACTACCACGATCTTCACATTCAATGATGGGATGGAGATGTATGTCACTGGCCTGTAGCACACTGGTAGGCAGAGAGAGCCCAGAATCCACCGGGCTCTTCCTGTTCGCTGGCCAGCAGGTTGATGTACATAGACACAAGGCGGGCCCTCTATATTCAGTCAACGTGAGGATTCATTTTGTGTTGACATCAGGTACAAACAGGGTCTTAATCCAGGTTCAGACTTCCTTTTATTGGTCTGTATTTCAGAACCAGGCTAAGCCTAGTCCAGCCCAAAATATGGACTAAATACATTTGAACAAAAACAAAAAAAAACGAAGATAAAAACAGCTACAAAAAAAAAGAAAAAAACCTGAAATATACATCTTCAGTGTTCTGTGTTACTGGCCATATTCACCTGTTTGTGCATCATTTTCCATAATATCTATATTTTTATATGAACACTGTACTCTTAAGAGTATGTGGTGAAACTCACACCCTGAGAAAAACAAAAACACACACACTATCAATAAATAAAGAAAGAAAGAAATAAAAAAAAGAAATGTGCATGCTTTGTGCAAACTCACATAAAGATAGATATGAAAATAGACTAAAGTAGCAATGAAAATGGATATTTAAGGAGTATGAGGTACCAGTACAAATACCTGCCTCACCATTGGGTACCTTAAGAAACATAAGCACATATATGTCACAGATTTTTGTGACGCTTCGCTTTCTCTAAACAAACATGAAACAGGTTTTCACTGACCTGTTGCCTGGCAGACAGCGTTGTGGTGCTTTGTTCAAACATAGGTCTATAATTTGCAGGCCTGCTCAAACACATTAGTAAATGAAGGTAATCATCTTCATTTCACAAATGTTCATCAATGTGTCCCAAGCTCATTAGTAGTTCTCAGTAACAGTAATCATGGCCATGAAAAATGACTTTTCCTCAAACATAAAATATTGACTTAAATTAAAACAGAAGGCAGAAATCTGCACTCAGATTTGACAAACATCTGTAGCCAGAGGCATGTTGACACACCCCAACACACCCCCACTCACACACACATATTTAGCAGAGTCATGCAAGGTGAAATGATCAGGTCAGGGGCAGTGAGTGGCTTGTGTAAGAATTTCCCCAGAGTGATGTTTCACAATATGAGATCTTAACTGTATTAGGGATAAATGACAGAAATATATTTACAAAAAGAAAAAAAAAGGAAGTGAAAGAATTTCCTAAACAATACAGGATTACTCATTCTGTGCAGCTGATATCTCATATCTTCTGGAGAGATGTAAACATCTAATTTTATGACCATTGTAATCTTGCACTGGACAGCTGCAGGGCTTAATTGTGTATTAGTGTATCATGAAGGGTGTATCCAAGCTCAGTTCTGATTCGGTTTCTGGATTCAAGTCAAAGCCAGAGCGCCTCATAGCTCACCAGACTTGAGTCTGGTGGTTGAAATAGTAACAGAAGGTTTGGACTCCAAAGAAAATAAAGAGCTGTGCATAAAAAATACCATTGAGTGTCCTTTGGAAAGTTGCCCTCTCCTTCTCTCCAATCTCGTCTCCAGCCTCCATTCTGAGTTCTCTTCCATTACAAACAACATCTTTCCCATGTAACTTTGGGGAACTATAAAAGAGGAAAGAACACAGGAAGAAAAAACACGTGGGACTGAATAGATGGGCATAAAGACAAGAGTGGACGAGGGATACAAACTGCTCACTTACTGAGAGACAAACTTCCATATAGGAGACAGGTTTAGAAAGGTTAGTGACATAAATTTAGAAATGCTTCTGTATCAAAGTATGTAAAAATAAATGCACACTGTATTTTAATGCACTGTTTATTTTTTATGTTACCTAATAATAATACAGTTGGTTAAATAGCTCACACCACTGCCATGAAAACAGTATGTTTTTGTTGTTAATGCAATTTTTCCTGCTTGATCAAATAAGTGCATGCTTATATATATATGGAGATGAAAACAAATGTTGTGGTACTTAATTTATCTTGTTACTCTTTTTTGTTGTTTTGGTTTGTTTGTTTGTTTGTTTTGTTTTGTTTGCTTTTTGCCATGTGATGCAAAGCACACCCCACCCCCCCCCCCCCCCCCCCCCCCCCCCCGGTTTTTCCAAAGCACCAACTTTGAGGTGTAAGGGAGAGAGCAATAGTGGGAGGATATGGCGGAGGGTTGTTTATTCAATGTTCTGGGAGCGGAAGAAAGAGTGATATAGTTGGGTTGGAGAGTGCACAGCTTGTTTAAAGCTGGATTAAGACCACCACAAGTGGACACAGATCCAAAGGACACTCCCCCTCCTCATATGTATCCGTGCTCACATCAACACAGTGCAGTATCCAGCCATACGCAGTTGCAGTTCATAGGGAGGAAGCACATTTTGCTTCCACTGGGTCAGCCCGTGCATGTACTCCCACCCTCAGCTCCATCCATCCTCCAATAACCAACGCTGCCCTTTTTTTTTCCCTTTGCTTCACCTTTCTCCTGCACTGTACAGAAGAGGGGCCTTTGATGTCCAGTTCTGAGGGATTGTGGGAGTGATATGCGGGTCGAGGAGGGGGCAGAGGCTGTGGGTCAGGCCAAACCCAGCCTGATATCAGCCAGGCACCAACGGCTCAGCTACTGTCTGATATGAGAATGGCCAACAGCTGAGATGCTTTACAAGCTCTACCAAGCCTTCACTTTAACAGTGTTGACTAGAAATTGCTCTCGCACTCTTATCTTTTTTCTGTGGCTGTCACCTAAATAATGTGTCATATTTTCCTTATCCTGAAAGAAAGCACTGATCTGATATACTTTGTTGAAAGCTGTTATACACTGACCAAAACAGATTGCACAACTAGTATGATGATGTAAATGTGTAATATACTCTGTTGCTGTTCTGATGTTGTTCCAATGTAACATACAGTATACAGTATATTTGTTGACAAAAAAGATGGTTATCACAGACACATTGTACTTTGTGGATGCAAAATGTTTCATGCTTTCCATGCAGATACAAATGCTGTTTGTTTATTGTCTTAAAATATAATTATGGGCCAATACTGCTGTGACAGCTGTAGCCAATGTTGTATGTTCTAAAAGCACAGGGTTTAGTTGAAAAATAATAAATATAATAAAATATAGTGTGGCAGTGCAGATATGCAAAAGATTGTAATGTTTTATATTACCCTTCATAAAATATTAAAGTGAGTTTTTACTTTTCTAATAAAGTGGCACATTATAACATGTTGTTTTGCCTGTTGCCTTATTGCTTTGTTAGGACTATCAAACTAAGCAGCATTACTTGTTTGCTTTGCAGCAGTCTTGGAGTAATAACCCAGGCTTGTATTAATACAGCTTGCTATAACGTGTTTGGGATTAAGAATTAAAGCAGAAATGGATTGTGCTTATTGTGCATCTTTTAGTGGCAGATATGATTTAATATAGTTTATGAATTCAACATGTCCTCCTAGTGTGTCTAAAGAAGGCTGGTGAAAAAGGATCTAACTTAGAAGACTTCATAAAATATTTTTAACAAGATTATTAAACACACATTCACATGAAATTTTAGTTAGTGAAACACCTCTTTTGTAATTTCGTTGTACTTCTATTGCAGTGATGATAAATGAAAATTAATCTAGCTCGACAGTTCTCTAAATCTTCTGTGAAGTCATTTTCTTGACTGGCATTACTTGACACAACAAACTTATGACATTACAACAACTAGTTTGACTTGTTTTACTAAAGGGGGTTTAAACTTTTAGGGAGGAAACAGTTGGCTTATTCAATCAATAATAACCCGCTAAGAAAATATAGCTCGTGCATTATACGTCTTTGTCCGTTAGATCACCGTTTGATTTGCAAAAACATAAGTGCGCAGTTTCTGGATGAGGCCTGCAGGCTGTTTTTCCCCCCTCTCTGAGTTCTCGTCCTCGCCTGCCTGGCAGACCGGCTCGTCGTCGACAGACACCGGCCGGTAAACTGTAGGGCACGCCCCCTCCTCGCTTCCTCCCACATTACTTTGGGTTAGAAAAAAACATGATTGACGCAGTTAAAGTAGCCAATCAGATACTGTCTCGCCGTGGATGCCTGCCAAAGTGTAATGTTTATATATGCAGCGGACCAATAGGAGAGCAGTAGAGGGGGCGTGGCATTGGTTTGGAGGAAAGAGGCAAAACAATCTTTTATCCACCTAACCGAGCGGCTTTTTGGATATCCTGGGTTGCTGTGGTGGCGGCGGTGGTGGAAAACTTTACATCTAGCGTAGAATAGAAGTTAAGACACAGACAGTTCCTATCAACTCGCGACAATCCTGATAAATGTATCTAACTCCAGCAATTTGCACTAAAATCTCTAGGAAACCGGTTTTATTTCTTTAGTCTCCACTGTCTTGAAATGGAGTCCAAATATATTTTGGAGAAGTCGTCGGTTGGGACAAGGGTCGGAGGTGGGGATTTTAACTGCAGGGTAGGCCGCTCGGTGCTCCGCGACAGCCGGGTCCCCATGGTGGAAAAAAACAGCTCCATGCCGGCGTGCACACACGGGCCTATCCTTTACAAATTTGTAATGGAAGGCTCAACGGCGGAGGTTAAAAACGAGAGAACCTCGTCCAAAGGAAACGGAGTATCCCTGGGTGGTCGAATAATACAAGACATGGAAAAAGTAAGTGCTTGTTTAAATGTTGTAGGCGTGTGCGCATATTTCTGTCAGCCATCAAACTCACATGTACACCAAACTTAACTGCTTAGGCAATAAAAAGCAAGCGATGTTGACGCTGTGTGGGTTAAAGTTTGACAGTTTAAGACGGCTTTCATGTACCGTTAGTGCGTTTGAACGCCAGCGATTATGATGCTCACATGAGACTGCTACTAATGTAGGCCTTTATGCTTTTATACTGCATATTTGGTAATGACAATAAAACTTAAGTTTCTAAAGCGTCTATAATTTCACTAGCTGCGGGAAAGCTCTGACATAAGTATTAAGTATTTACATGGTATTATAGTCGCTTTAAATGGCGGCTCATTCTGTGAGCAAAGTTTACTGAAAACGGAGGCAGGGACTCCAAACTACAAGCCCTACCCCTCCCCCATAACTTCAGGGTGGAGCTACAACGTGGGCTTCCGGGCTGCACACAGTCAGGCCCGGCTCCTCCACGAACACATACACCCGGACGCAGAACTGAATGAATAATTGTACAAGTAAATACGAATACAACCAATGTTTTGCCTTTTCCATATGCAGCAGCTTTTTGTCCACGTCGTGCTTTCACTTGCATTGCACGTGTTTTTGTGTTTAACTGTTCGCAGTTTGTCTTTTCTCGATATGAAATTATGTTTGTCCTTGGAGCATGGAATATGAATAAATGGCGAATCCCCACACATACTTTTCAAATGGCTTAATCAGCAGTTTAATCAAATATGTGTTATGGATTGCTGTCTGTTTATATCATTTTCTTTTTAAAGTCAGGGCCGCCCCTGGGGAAGAGGCATATATATGATCAAGGGGAAATATTGAGTGAAACAAAAGTTAAATTAATGTGATTTATATAGGCTAAACAAGAGTTTACAGTTGGGCAGAACTATCCCCACCCCCCTCAAATTCATTACTTCCGCTATCGCTATTAATGATAGTCAAAAAAATAATAATAAGTTTGAGGGTATATAGTCATAAGATAAATAGCTGTTAAGTAAAACATACTGACAGAGGTGGAAGGCATACCATAAATGTAGTAAAACACTGGTTTATATTAACAGACCAGTTTTCTTTAAGCATCACTGAAAGTTATTTCTGAATTACTTTTCATGCAGTTTATGTAAATGAAGAGTAGGACTTTAATATTGAATTTCTTTTCCTTTGTTTAATTTGTGATGGGTTGCATACAGTGGAAAGGAGAATAATTTGTCTGTGCTAAATTCAAACAGAAACAAATGCGTCACTGGTTGTTTCTTCTTTTTTCACTCAGAGTAGGCCTTGCAGTGATGAAATGACTTCATTTTGGGTTTTTGCTTTACTTTCTAGACACTCCTTGGGGACCAAAAGGACAGTGGCTCCACTGGGATCCTGAAGAGGACCAGTCCAACTCCCTGTCCAGGCGTAAATGAGCAGTTGCCAGGCAGCTACATGCATTTGGACATCAGAAACCCAGGGAAACAAGCGGAGCTGGCCAGCAACTTCAGAGCAACACAAGGGCAGAATGTACCACAGGCAGAGAGACAACCCCTCCCCTCCTCCCACATCCCAGTACCCAGAAACAGGTATATAGAAGCTGACGATATCTACATCTATGAACAATTTTAGCTTTCGTTTTATTTCTGGAGTGTTCTGTTTAAATAAAAGAGAAGTTCATGCAATACCATTATTTCATCTGAAATTTGGCTTTGTGTTTCAGCCTAAGCTTTGGCCAGCATGTGTAATCTGCCCATAAGACTCTAAAAAGCACAGTGTTAACTTAGCAACCCACTGTATTTTCATGTGCATTATTCTTAAGGGTCTCTTTAGCCCAAGCCAGAGGGTAGTTTGGCATAAAAGCAATGGTCATAAAAGCAATCATTGCAGGCAGTATTCATACTCAGCTCATGCTTGTGTTCTGTAGTCTTAATGAGAAGTGGAATTCACCATCTGGCTACAACTGTACAGTGGTTTGGGCATGAATGGTGTGGGGGCGTACTGGCCGCACGTTTGGTCTTCCATCCAGAATAGTTTCGAAACACTACGCCTTAACAGAGCCAGAGCTTGCACTGAGGGCCAGGATTGTGCAATGACTTGACCGAAAGAAAATAGAGGGGGATGGAATATGTTTTGCTGATAAGACCGTTAACTACATTTTGGAAAGTTTTTAAAAGTCAGACATCTAATATATTGACTGTCTGAAAGCTAAATGCTGCCTGTGTTGACCCACTTTTGGCAGATGAGTCAGTGTATTATGTGCTCATACGACAGGCAGGAAGACAAACTTTGTTGAATCTGAGTGGGTTTTGTTGCAGGTTTTTGTTTTACTGTGGCTGTTTTGCATCACTTTAAGGCACAATTGCATGCACATTGTTAGAGTAAACTACATGGACATATGGACTGTTTCCCACAGTGCAAGCAAGACGTGCATCCAGAGATGAGCCTAGTGCACTGATGTGATTATGTAACCTCCAGTGGGGGAGGCTGGAGGTGGTGCTCAAGAACTGTTGACTTCTTTTTACTCAGCTATTGATTATCTATGTCAAGTCACCGCCTGTTTGTCGGACCGCACTAATAAAACGTCTGGCGGAAGTACAATACAGAGTATAAACAAAGTAAGTTGTTGTTTGGGATGTTTTTATAAGCATTTAGATGGTTATTGTATATTTTATGATGTAATAGTTTTCACCATAGATTGCAAGTTAAGTGTAAACCAAAACAAAACAAGCTGCACTGAGTGAGCTTGTATTAGTGGGTGGGGATTTTGAATGGTTTGGGGGTTTAAACACCACACTCCTTCACTTCCTTCTCTCAACACACGAATTGTGCGTGCTGCTAGTCATGAATGTTGTGAGTGAAAGTCTTTGGGGACCATGCAAGATTTGGTATACTCTTAAACCAGAGCATCTTGTTGCTACTTCTTTTGTGAGTGTAAGTTTGAAAATGAAATTATGCTTCCACTGAACAAGAAATAGTTATTTTCATTTCTGCCTATGTGGTAGCCAGATCATAAACTTCACTGTTTTATGGATAGTGGCTATTTCAACACACTTCCAACACCATAACAAATTTAGAGTTGACACTACACTGATGCTGAATGAGACTGCATAACATTATATAACTATGTGGTCATACTAGTGACACCTCTTTCTTGCTCCATTGATTTTTTTTTAGATTAGCTCCCTGTCTTTACCTTACTCAGATTTGCTTTTTTTGTCCTGCTGGTGAGGAGGAGCTCCCTTCTCTCACAATATAGTTGTTTTCTTAGCCCTGATTCACCTTTTGGTTTAATGCATTAAGACCCAAGGTACCTTCCAAGCAATGGAACTGATGTAATACCTATATGCTGCAGCTGACTATCAATTTAAACTAGGTGGGTGAAAAACATGGCAATTGTTTGGTCTGTAAATTAAGAAAAAAAATGTGGAAAAACTATTAAAACAAATATTCGATGGATAAATTATTCAGTTGACGTCTGTATCATTTCAGCTCCAATTCAAACATTTTTCGTAGTCAGTCTAGTGGGTTAACAAATAATGCTTGCTAGGCTTTCTGTGTTGATTCCAGCTGCCTTTTAACCAGATGTGTGTAAAGTGATATTCTTCACAAATAATAAGAGCTTTTTATTAAAAAAAAAAAAAAAGAAAAAAAAAAAGCTCTAGTTGTCATATAAAACGACTTAACAGAAATTTGGCATTGGCAAATTTGGCTTCAATGTTTTTACCAAGTTACAGACTTGTGCTGCAGTGGGGGCAGTTATGTTTCTTTGAGCCGTAGTCACACTGAGGGAGTTGTGCTTGAAATCCCAGTTTGTGCGCATGCATCTGTGTATGTGGGTGTGACCAACGATGCAGCCACTGCACTCTGTACCCAGCTTTGGATAATGTCAACAAAACCCTTTATTTTCATTTGCTCCTAAACAGCTTAGCTGATACCATCACTCTGTTACCGGATTAATGTGTTTAAAGAGACCTTACCTATGAAGATGTTGTTTATCCCTCTGTGTGTTTTATATTTGCCTCCTTCATTGCATTTGTCTTCTTTTGTGTAGCTTAGTACTTTCACACCTCAGTTTGTTAGTTTCCAAATGCTGCAAAGTAGGTCACTATCCTTTGGACAAGACCGGGCAAAGATCTTTCAGGATAAAAGAGGAAGAGCCAATACAACCATTCACTCACATATGCGCATTTATTCATTGAGACACAGTAAAACCCACAAAGTATTTAAACACACCCACCCGTTTAGTCAACTTCACCTCCATGCGTGTCTCTCTGTCTTGTTCTGTCTGATTAGGTCTGTCTTTCACCCACACCCTAAAGCAGAACGCATTTAACTCGTCAATACTCATCAGCGTGGGATCCGGTATGCTCATTATGGAGCAACAATCAGTTAGAACGAACTGAAAAATAAAAAATAAAAAAAGTGATGAAATGAAGAGGGGGTTGGAGTTTTTGTTTTGATGTAAAAAGCTTTTCTCTGTTATCTTGATCAGATACACTGTCATCATAGTTCATCATAGGCCAGCATGAATTGAAATGACTTAGTCAGCATAAACAAGACACTAAAGCAACCAACTGCAGCATGTGTGTGTGTGTGTGTGTGTGTGTGTGTGTGTGTGTGTGTGTGTGTGTGGAGGGGGGTTGAAGAAAGCTCTGTCTTTTAACATAATTACTGACCAGCCTTTGACTTGGTTTGTGCAAGAGTCACTAGCAATGTTTAACCCAAACAAGTAGCTAGGATGGAGTCAAGTCCACCACCTTTCAAACCCCCCCTCAATAAGTTCACCACCAATCCTCTTCTCCCAACGGAGACATTACAGTTGGTTGTTGAAGGTCAGAGTCAGTGGAACAGCTTCCCACCCCCACCCTGATCTGGGATGTCTAACCCACATCCAGACTGCTGACATTGCCTCTCGAGTAAAGAGCAGTCCGCTGCTTTTTCAGGTGGTTGCTTTTTATTACGTCTTAAATATTTACCAAGAGTAAACATGTAGCATATCAGTAGGATTCGTGGGTGAGCATTGTCTTTTGGATTCAATGCTACATTTTCATTTGTCCCTTTAGCTTTTTTTTTCTCCCTTGCAGACCATAAGAGGTTAAAGCTTTTGCACTGACAGGCAGGGGTGAAGGGTCATCCCCAATGAATAGAGTTATGCAGGAGGGGGAGGGTCAGATCAGGACGCAAACAGGCATCTGGCATGTCTGGTAGGTCAACCTCAGGATCTGGGTTATGAGCTGCACAGATAATTTATAACTGCAGAAGATAGCAGACAGCTCATCTTTTAACACTGCAGCTTTATTATCTCCTGACTAAGAGGTGTATGGGGGAGATAGGAGTGGATATCATGCATTTAAAAAAAAATGTAATCTTGTGTTTTCAAGGTCAGCTTGATGACTGGTTTTGTATCAGTCATTCTTTAACACTAATTATGGCCTTTGGAATAGGAGTCAGCTAATGTGTGTGTTTACAGAAGTCTAATTAATAGAGTTTATAGTGCTGTGGTGCGATGCCGCGAAAAAGAAAAGCAAATTTTATTTCAGTTTCATAAAAGAGGAGGTGCGTAGGAGGCAGGAATGTTTTCTGAAAAACAGTGTGTTATTTCAAAATGTTAAATAAACAAAGAAAGCTCCAGTACATTATTAAATAATTAAATGTTAAACAGCAAATTCTCAAGTACCTCTTTATGCGCACTAATTTACACTGCATATATAATCCCCCAGCAGGATGCCTTAAGGAATAAGGAGAAAACAACACTTATCATGGGGGGAAGGAAACCACTATTGCGCAGTTCTGGTGCTGCTGCAGTAAAATGCTTTGTCGCTCACCCACACTGATCGTTACTTACATAAAGCCTCCTGTTCTGCCTCAGTTGAATTTAGAGACAACAGTCAACTGTCATTCCATCTCCTCAGTCAGTCTTTCTTTCCTTCTACCCAACTAACTCCTCATACCAGCCAGCAGCTGTTGGGTGCCATTCCTTTCCTGTCCTCCAGCTTCTGCCACCATTCTTCCCTTCCACAACTTTTCTTCATCTGTCATACAGCTGTTATTACCCCCCTTGATATCCCTCCTTTTCTGTTTTTGAATTAGAGACATGACTGTGTAAGTACCCTTAAAAATGAATGTTAATGATGTTTGTGTTAAATTTAGTCTTTGTTTTCCCCCTCAGAGTTTAAACATTGATATCTTGCTATACACTACCAGTCAAAAGTTATCAGTCACTATATAACATAAATTGTTATATGCTTACAGGGTTTTTGGCTGATGAAGAATGTCACAAATTTTCTTGTAAAACTGCAATGGCCTAATTTTTATGCATTTTATCTGTTCCTTGCATTCTACTCTGTTATCCCTGGCCTTTGCCCTCTTTCCTTTTGTCTGAAGAAGGACTAAATCCTCTTCAGATCCATAAAAAAGAGAACCCTCTGAACAATATTACATCTCCCACCAGAAAGATCATTTCAAGTGCTTATTTATATATTTAAAAAAAAAAAAAGATGGGAGGGGGTGTTTGGTGGTATAAACAGCATTAAAAAGTGCAAGAACCAGTGGACCCAGTTTTTCCTAAATTCCTAGAAACCCCCTATGCTTTGTGTGTGTGTGTGTCCTTAGGTGTGTGCTTCAACATGCATGTCCTAAACAAAAGGGCTTTGTGGCTAGGATAATGACTTATCCTTGTACAATCAAACAAACTGTGCCAGTGGACAAGAGAAGTAATCAAGCAACTTTACAAGGGAACTGACTTTTTTTATTTATCTTTTTTCTCATCTTCACATTTGCAAAGGCACATAAATTCTTTACACATTGGGAAAATGTATTGAATGGATAACCTAACCCAAACTTTACCTCCTACCTTAACAATAATTAACTCAATCAAGGACCCTTACCATAACCCAACCTTAGTTCACACTTGAAGCTGGATTTATCCGGCGGCACAAGGTAAGGTTGGTAACGGCGTAGCTGACGCTGGTGAAGTGTACGTTTGCACTCGAGCGTAGGGGGTACTCATCGTTTTGGTGTCGTGCTGCAGTTTCTCTCCCTAATCTGAAGGTGGCAGCAGGGGTGGTATCGACTGGTAAACTCAACAGGACAGAGTTCTTTTGATGTTTAACTTAATTTCCGGGTATTTCCTGTTTTAAAACAACAATGGTGCAGTGTCTTCATTAGCTTGTAGAAGCAAACAAAGAAATAATTCAATCAGCCTCTCATCAACTCGTTCCATTGGGTGTTTTTCAAAACAGCGGTTATCACACATATTCAGTAAGAAGATCCAGAAATCCGGAAACACGTAATCCTAAACTGACCAATCACAAGGGAGTACTTCTGCGTAACCATCTGCGTAGCAGGGGTTCACATCAGGTCTGCAAGAGGTGCACATTGAGCCTCCACGGACCTACGCGGTACCTACGGCGGTGACGCCATAACTGGCCTTACGCACATGCCGCACCAATGTAAATCCAGCTTTAGCCCTGACATACTCACACACACTTCCTTCTGAAGACACAGTCAGATAGTTGGCCTTAATTTAACACAGATCTGCCAGTAACTCTGTTGTCCTCTCACCTCCTGGCTATTGCATCATGTGTCAAAGTATTTGCAATGCCCTGTTGAGCCAGCAACAAAAATATGTGGACAGTGATTCGTTTTCTCCTTTTTAATCAGTTTTTCTCTATATATAAACACCTTGGTTAAGATCATTTTCTTTTATTTTATTTTTTACTTTTAGTTTAGTTAGTTTTATTAGTACTTTTAGTTAACAAGAATTTAATTTATATATGTTGACCTCAGGGAGACTGCATGTCCATACTGCTGCTCCCCACCAGACTAAATATGGACTTGAACAGATCTTTAAATTTGTGCTGACTGAACATCTAAAGCTCTATTCAGTTGAGATTTGGTCATAAATCAGTTACAGCAAAAGCATCAGTTATTCAGACATTGGCCACTTTTATGTTCCTTTTGTTTTATTCCAGTGAGAGTGATTGGAAAGCCACAAAACTGAATGTAATAATAATAACCATCCACATGAGACTGGACAATAAATCAAATACTCAAGTCATCGTTTTCCTGTAGTAGTTTTCCTGGAACATATTATATCACCATCACTGTTTATATTAGTGTATCAATCACCACAGTTATGTGCTTGTTTACAGGTAAGTGTTATAATCACAAGTGTTTGATTACACTTAAGTAACAGTGTAAATGTTATCAACTAAAAAAATGTGATCCTTCATTTCAGCTGTGGACAGTGGTCATCATCACTACATGGGTTTCATCTTAATCTGCAGCTCAAGTACTTACGCACAGTTTTGGTTTATTTGACTCTTTAAGTACTATAATCTCTCAGATTCCTCTGAACAGCTGATTAGGAATCAAACTACTCCACCACTGCTATACTGGCCTGTCTGTTAATGGGATTTTAGTTTTTCTGATTGGTTCCATAAAATACAAAACGATAAGTAAAACCTGTTGCTGTTTGCTCTTTACTTAATCTCTGTCTGGTTCATCTGCTCTGGACTTACAGGCAGAAAACTAGAATTTGCTCAGCCCTTGGTCAAGACTTTGAAAAGATGGACCAATAACCTAAAGCTGGATTTACAGGCCTGCTTTGACTGCAATGATTGGGCACACTGTGCGATAAAACAGCTGTTGTTCTCAGAATTTGTGAGACTTAAAACTTGTTGCACATTCAACAGTATCCTCGCTGATGTTTTCATATTATGATTTCTCCATTTGAACTTTTTTGTGATAGTATACAGAGAGAATACTACAAAAACGGTTTTACTGTCTAAATGTATGTAAATTTATTAGCTGTATCCACATAAGGGCAGAAGCAGATTTTTACATTCTTTAAACTGGGTATTCTTTGTACAGAACTTGGACCTCACTGACTGCTGCCAAGATAAGATTGAGACTTCCGTCATGTGGAGAGTTAAAAAGTATCCCAGCCTAATCTTAGTGGTGGTGGCTTCCAGCACCAACATGCCACTGCACAAAGCCATGAGTGTTTGAAGCGGTTCACTCAGGTGTGGAGCAGAGCACTGATCACTGTCCAAGTTACGCAAAGAACGCTCATAGCTGTTCCAGGCCATGGGAATAGTTGGAGCTTTTCACACGGTGTTTACTCTTAACTGTCATCTGATCAACTGTATTTCCACACACACTGGGTTTTCTTCCAAAGATCCAAATGGTCACATTTTTTCCTTGTTGTTTTGCTCACATACAATGGACAGTGGTGTAGTCTTTCCAAGCCTGGCATATTTAATGAAATTTGCCATGTTTGTAACTTGCAAACAGAGCAAGGATGATCTCCAGCAGTCTCATGTTCAGCAGCTTCTGCTTTTCCCCGCTCTTGCCTGATCTGCTCCAATCCAGTTTGAACCAACAAATTTCAACATCATGCTCTCAGTAGGTTGTAGTTTCACATTTTGTTCACCATACTGTAATTATACCAGGATGAAAAATGGACGAACAAGGTCACATGAGATAAATTGAGTTAATTCTTTGTATGCTTCTTAGTACTACCAATATATCACTTGGTCCTCTCACACATCTGTGTCTGAAAAAAGACACTAAAATACATAAATACTTAATAAAATGTTGCCCTATTGGCTTAATCCTCATACCAATGTTTTTTTTTTAAACTAAGAGGTAACAACTTGAGGTGACATGGGTGTGAATCTGTTACTTGTGTGTGAAACTGAATAATGTGTCTATGTAGTAATATATTGGTATTTCCGAAGTCCAGTCAGATTTAAGTGTAATTCGCCTTAAAAGGCTCCAGTCCGTTGTTCCTAATAAGTTTCTTGCCATCTACTGATGCTTAAAGGACCCACATTATGCCCTTTTTTGCAAGCTGATTTTTCACTTGTTACATGTCAGTGACATACTTCCATAGAAGAAAAAAGTTCCACAGTACCCTTTCAAACCCTGTCTTCATAGCCCTTTTCACAGAAGTTGGGTTTCCAGGCAGACAACTGCTTTCAAACTACCACACACCAAATTCAGTGAAAAACATTTCACTGGTACCACAGAACAATCTGAATGTAAACTTTGCTTCTTGGTTCTAGCTCAACCATAACATCTGAGCCATCTGAATATCTGAATGATATATTTTTAAACCTTGGTGGCCGCAAACAAAAGCCTCTTTCAGTACCTTATCAAACTGAGACTGATGCACCTTCATTGCGAATCACGTCATGCATGAAAGTACAGAGGTGGAATGAGGGCTCGAAGTAGATCCACGGTTGATAGGGAGGTGGTAACAAGGTGAATGGGACACTTCACGTGTGCGTGCACACATCAGGTCGGCATAGAAGAACTCGCCAGTCTAAGCAACGCTGCTGTTTCTGCAATGCTGGCTTGATGTGTTAAAAGACATTTCAGTGTGGTGACTGATCTGCTTCTGTTTGATATGTGCATTACACAAGGGAACAGCATAAGGAAAAGAAAATATATTATAATATATAATGCAAGGAAAAGCATCAACATTGATCTGTTATGTCTGATTTTTTTGAGTTGCCGATCACTTGCCAAATATATATATAAAAATAGAGTTAATAATATAGGGATGCCGATTTTAAAATTGATGAAGATCAATGATCAGTGCAATTTCTTCAGGTTACTTCATCATTCAGAAACTTCTTGCACCTGTTAGACAGACATTGAAAAAAAGTTCAAGCAAATGTCCACTCACTGGTTTATTGTGTGCCATCAATATACACAAAGACATTTTTCTCTCCTTTATGCTGGATCAGTCTGTGTTTAAGTTGTGTGTCTTACTGAGAGTGAAGAGTCTAGACTGGGAGAAACCTGACTCTTTCATAGACGAGACACTTCAGCCACACAAGCGCTGGGTCAGAGCTGACTCTGGCAAGTTCTCCCCTCTGAATAGATTTTGCCTTGTTAGAAAATGCATAACTCTCACAAGTTGTCCAACAATTTGTATTCATTTAGCAGTAATTCTGATCCAATTTACTTGAACTCAGCAACTGTATGTCAGTTTTTTTGAAAATTGTGGAAAATGGGTAAATTGGTGTAGAGTTAGGTTGCAAAAGCCTCTTACTCATAGAGAATTCTTCCTCTCAACTGTCTGTGGAGACATGCTGAGTTTTATCATCATCATCTCTCCAGTGTTTCCATGACCTGTTCTTATTGTTTCCATTTATCTTAATAACTGTCTCTTTGCTAGCATGGCAGGATACGGTAGGGAAAAATATTCCTTTCCTTATTCCCAATAGTGTCATTGCCTTTTGTAGGATATTGAGGCTCTGTTGATGTGAAAAGAGTTGAATGGGTTTTGGGACACAAGTTGAAAAGATCTGTAGGCAGACTTTTTTTTCTTTATTGACCACAACCTGAGGTGGGTTCACATTCAAGAATCTGCTAGACTCAGGTACGATTTCAGACTCAATGTTCAGGTGGGCTTTATAGTCTGCTTCTTGTATTTGGTTCACTTGAAGTGGACTGAGACCAGTTTGCTTCTTGGATCTCCATCAGAGTTTCTTTGCGCATTCACACCTCTCCAATTGTACCAGACATTCCTTGCAAACAAACTAGGATTTGAATCAGAAAGGCTTCTGTGAATGTGCCCTCTAGTGCATGGGTGTTGACAATTAAACAATGTTTTTTTTTTCATTCTGTAATGAAACTTTTTCTGAAGCAGTTGTTTATATAAATATGGACCAAAGCCCAGGCTTTAGACTGATCAGTCCACTGCAGAAGCAGCTGCAGATTTGAGCGCACTGTTATAAAATGTTTCCTCAAACTACACTCCAATGTACTACCACAAACACTATAAGGAAAAGTAACTTCTGAGGAATAAAAAGCAAACATGTTATATCTTCTGAATGTTCAATAGGGTGACATTTGCTCTTTTTCTCAACTTCTGCTTTCTTACTTTCCCTTTCTAGAAAAAAAAAATACAGATCAGTTTATTTTAATGGCTGGAATCTTTGTCTGTCTGATGTTGCCCTGCAGATATTTTGATTCATGGGAGTATGCAGAGCAGAGTGGCTTTGGAACAGCATTGGTTTGCTTTTACAAAACACAGGAAACCAGGCAAAGGCCTGCTCTGGCTTGTGGTGGCAGAAGGGTAAATCTCAGGAGCAGGCAAGAGTGGGAGTAGGACATGAAGAATGAGGAACAAAATATGAGCATGAGTGCTGCAGGGAAAACTGACCACAGTTCAGAGCTCTGCCATTTTACATTTTTCTAATCTCATTTCTCTTTGGCTATATTGGTACTTGTCCTTTCTTGTTTGTTTTACTTCTGAGATGTATGTCGACGTCAACAGCATGACATTTCCCCACCGTTTCCTTGTTTGTAGTTTTAAGTTAAGAAGTCTTCATTTATCAGTTTTTCCTGAACATTCCCTCAACAATCCAGTAGTTTAGCTGTTGGTTCAGCTTTGAAGGTGAGATGCCTATGTGATTCGCAAGACTCAAAATCTAATTCTAACCACTGGGGAGAAAAAGGAGAAGGTGGCATGTCTCAGCACAAATCAGGAATGATATGTTTTGATAATTAAGATGACTGAAGGGCCTATTATTTTTGCCGCTCTCAGAAGAGGAAAAAGATCAAATTGAAGAGAAAAATTAAAGCCACTAGTCAGAAAAGACTACCCTGCGTTCCCCTAGCAACGATATTGTTAGTGGAGGGGAGAGGCTAAAAGTTGTAAGGAATGTTGCTATAGTTACCAATTAATGTTGTATAGCATGACATGGTGGTAAGGGAATAAAGTCTGTCTGCTTGCAGGGTAAAAAGATAGAAGTTTCTGGTAAACCATACATTAATACACTGCCTGGCCAAAAAGTTGCCACCTGGACTTAACTTAGCAAATACAATGCTAATCCAAAAGTAGTCCAATAGGAGGTACAAGCCTCCTATTGGATAATTACTTCATGGACAATTACCTTTCGTCTGGCAACAAGTTGTTTATTCCCAACTTATGCAATGAGTAGCTTCTAATTTCTTAAGCAACCATGTCGAGAAACACCTACTGTGGTCGTGGAAAAGATGTTGGTCTGTTTGGGACAAATCATTGGCATGCATCAAGCAGAGAAAACATCAAAGTTAAATTGCAGAAACTACTAAATTTGGGTTTAAAACTGTCCAACACATTTGTAGAAACTGGAAGGATAGTGGGGAACCATCGTATTCAAGGAAGAAATGTGGCCGGAAAAACATCCCGAATGGTCATGATCAGCGATTACTTAAACGTTTAATTAAATCAAACTGAAGAAAAAAAACATTAGAACTCAGAGCTATGTTTAGTAGTGAGAGTAAGAACATTTCCACACGCACAGTGTGAAGGGAACTCAAGGGATGGGGACTGATTAGCTGCATAGTCATAAGAAAACTCTAATCAGTGAGGATAACCAGAGAAAAAGGCCTCAATTTTCTAGGGAGCATACATATTTGACTCTGGAGCAATGGAAGGTCAGCTGAGTGCAGATATACTCTGTTCCACAGTGATAGGCACACCAGGGTAAAGGCCCTTTTATGTTTCCTTACGTACGTAATAGGTACGTCCGTTTCAAGCATTGTCATATTTACATTGCTTTGGTTGTTAAGTGAAATAATCCACTAGTGGGGAGTGCTAAGTTCATTTTCACGTTCTGATGTCCGTTTCAGACACCGGTTGGTTGCGGTAATGCACAGCTATAAAGTTGTCTGCAACCGCCCAACATACCCGACATGCTCACACAGCCTTTCTTCAAAAGCTCCTACCATCTCTATGGTTGTTGTCCTCTTTGTCGTCGTCTTCTTCTTTCTGTTCCTCTTCTTCTTCTCTGGTTTGGTCTTTTCGCTGGTAGCATGTTAGCTATACTGCTCAACATTGCCCCTGTGGTTTCCGGTGGCATTGCACTGCTTCCTGCGTCAGGCGACAGATCCACAAGCCTCCCGAAAACGGATCAAATATGCGCATAAACATACGAGAAGTACAGAAGTGTCCATCCATTTGCGTATCCGTCTTTTGCACAAAGCATAAATGGGCTTTAAGAAGGGCGGCAGATGAAGTGATGCATCACCATGGTGCCTACTGTACAAGCCTGTGCCATAAACAAAGCTGTGTGACATTATTTATTTGGTGCCTTTTTTTTAGCCAGGCAGTGGAGCTATCTTGCATGGTCTTGATTATTTTTATGATGTATGTCATCTAAGTCCAGTTTTTACCTGATTTTGCTGTGTCAGCGTTTGTGTCAGAGAGGAATGAGCATTACAGGCAACAGTGTGATCTTTACTAGTCACTCCATTAGATAACCCTTGTTCTTGAGGTTTGACCTGTGGGTCTGATGTCACCGTACAATAAGTGCATGTAAATAGGCAGCTTATGACATAGTGAATAAGATACCACCGAGGGAATCATGTCTTTTTGCTCCATGTGTATCCCCTATTATTTTTCCCAAACAAAGCTGTTGTTTGTGCTTGTCCGCTAGGCCACAGACTGCATTCTAGGACCAAGAGAGAGAAAGAGAGGGCTTTTGTACTAGGACTGAATAGATATTACAGTCACAGCCCACATTAAAGAGACACAGCTCCTGCCTAAAAGCCTCTCCCTCCCTGTGGGGTTAAGAGCCTGGGGACTTGCATAATGGGCAACATGTGCATAGACTGCACAATGATGGGTGATTTCTGAAGAAGCATGTACATGCAATCATGCACGGTGACACCTCTTGATTCCTACCCACGGGTCTAGATTATTTATCTATGTGGTCATTGTGTTCTTGTAAAACACTCAAATTTGTGAAAGATGAAAAAGAAATGTAAAAAAGGAAACCTGGGAGGAGGTAAAGTGGATAAAGACAAGGGATTACAGCTGTGGACATGATCGCTCGTGTTGGGTCAGGAGTGGACTATTTACTGTCAATCATTACCATCTGACCCCAGAAAGGCAGGAAGATGGGGAGAACTTACATAATAGTCGGCAGGATGATTAGGGACAGAGGGATTACAGGGCTGAGAGCAGTGAGTGAACTATTAATAGTGAGTGTGGATGGGGCACCCTTTGGGGCTGCACACTATGCAAACAACCATCAACACCAGCCTGGTCAGCTCTAATGGCCTTGGTTGTCACAATGTTTTCCTGTTACACAGGATATCCACTTAGACAACATCATAACATTCCTGTTACCATTTCTTTACATGTGTAGACTAAATTAGGAAAATCATTTATCTACATTTTTGTTTATGACATATGATAACATATGTTGACTCATCTTTTTAAACAGGCCACAGGCAGCCATGATGATCTGGGCTTTAAACTGGCTTAAAAGAAAAAATATATTGATTTTACAAATAACAAAAATATTTTAACCATACTGTTTGTTGGTAGAATATGTATGTCAGCCTCTCTATCTCTTAGGAAGAACAGGACCGGAAACTTTATTTCTACTTTGTGTGTCTACCTCTACCTCTGTGTCTATTTGCATTTGTTTGTGTTATTGAAGATAAAGCAGGAAACAGAAAAAGTGATATAATGACAACATGAGTGTGTGCTCAATGTAAATTGTATCAGCATGCCAACAGAGAGGTGTTTGTTAATTGATTTTATTTGCATGTGTTTGCGTGACTGTTCTTAAACTTTAACTACCAAGGCAATACACCGGCTGCTTTGCCGGTTTGTGCTTTGGATATGAAGAAACAAGCACCAGTGCATACTGTACATACAGAGATGTTTAATTACAGCCTGATGCATGTTTTGGGACTCACACTGATCACATGATTATACTGGAGAAATAAGTGCTATTTAAAGCAACTGCCACCAAGCAAAGAGGAAGATGAGAGATTTTTGTTGGCAGCGCCCAGCCCCAGTGAAAACTAGACCTGTTAAACTGAACTAGTTCTAGAAACAATAAAATCTTAGTGCTGCACACGCCCATCCTCTCTGCTTGACTCTTTTTCTAGTGATCTTCTAAAACTGTCTTCTTCCAAGTAGCCTTTGTGATCCAGCTTTATTTCCTGGAAAACAAGATGCATATCTTGTATGTTGTTAATGGTTTCAAACAACATTGCACCAAAATATGGCTTTTCTGAGAAAAATTCTCACAATATTCCTTTTGAGTTGAAAGATAGTTGTAAATGCTCAACTGCCCCCCACCCCCCTCAACTTTCAAAATTTGACTTGTCTCAAGTTCTTTTACTCAACATCAGATGCTAAAGACGGTTACAGAGCCTTCCATTCATCTTCTGTGTCCTTTACATTCATATTTTGGTTGTTTCAAGGGCTCTTGCTGATACGTAGCCCAACTCCGCTATCAAGGTAGTACCACCTGAAACCATGGGGGCAGTGTTGAGCAGTATAGCTGATGTGCCAACAGTGACAAGAACAGAGAAGAAGAATAAGCTGCCATATATTTAGCAGCTGCACAGGCCACTGCTGTCTACTGCACTGCCTCTATCTGAGAATGTACATTATCATGAGCTCCTCCACTGTAGCCATGTTTGCTATTGAGTGAAAGTGATATCTAGACTCCGAGGTGAACTCTGAACTTTGCACTGCCCTCTGGTGGACGTTTTGCCTACCTACCATACCGACATAAATGATGCATGAGAGTATGACAACAGTGACATTTGAAACAGATATACCTCCTTCCATACGTAAAGGGAGCGTAAATGGGCCTTCAGGGTGCATTCACACCAGGATAGTCCTCTAGAGGCTATGCAGACAAAGCTTTCTGTCTTCTGCGTCTTTTGTACATTATCATGATCTCCCCATACATTGTCATGTTTGCTTTTTTCTGAAACCAACGTCAAAACTCTGAGGTGATCTCTAAACTCTGCACTACCCTCTTAAGGTCCATTTATGTGTTGGAGCAGGAAAACATCTAAAACCTACAAGACTGCAACCCTCTAGGACCAGGGTTATTCACCACTGTTTTAATAACGACGCCAGTGTAAAGGATGCATTGACACCAGCATTCCTATTTAAGTACATAAAGGGTGCATGAATAGCGCTTAACTTTGCCACTGGTTACAAAATCATTGAACTACAAAGATTTCTCTAAACCTGTTACAAATCCTTACTGTAACACATTTCATAGCCCATCCAAGCTTTTTTGGACACAGGTTTTAAATAATAGCAGACAAATTAAGAAGAAAAACAACTTGTTGAAGATACTCCTGATGAACAGGTCAAGTTTGTGTGGGCTGTCACTTTCAAGTTGTTTTCGAGTTTCGTGCAGGTTTTGTGGCATTCAGCCTGGATGTTAAGTGAGCTCGTGTGTGTTATAAACTAACCAGATCCTGGAGGTTTCTTGGTAACTAGAGCAGAGGTGGTGTGTTAAATATAGAGGGAAGGCCTTGTCACCTTCCCAACAGCAGCAAAAAGCACACTATCGTACTGGATAATGAGTGACGGTGCCAAACAGTAACTGAGTGTAATAATAACATAATTTGCAGTATCGATGTCGAAGTGTCCACACAGAGCTCGTTTTAGTAAACGACCATGTTGCCAGTTTTCTTATAATTGTATCAAACTGTCTAAAAAAAAGTCAGCCTTGAAAATCATCCCTCTCTCTGTGACTTGACTCATAATAACTTTTTGCTGCTTAGATGAAATGATGGTCATCTACAAACCTTACCTGTTCATTGCAAACAAACAGATGCACACATATTTGGACACACATAACTGCCCCACTTTCAGCACCCTGAGCTTGTTGTTGCTGCTTGCTTCTTGGCTCGGCTAAAAGCGGTAGTCTCTGTATGTGCCTGGGCCTGGCTTGTTTACTTTAGCTGGCCCATGTGCTGTGCTGCTGCCAGAGAGGTGTGTTCTTGGCCCAGCCAAAGCCAATGCAAATTGAGGGAGGAAGGAAGGTAAGAGGGTGTCTGTTGAGTGTGTGGGTGTGAGAGACTGAGTGTATGGCTTTGTTTGTGCATGTTCTTAAATGTCCCCAATGCTGCACACATGCAGATACAGTAAAATGGGCTTAAGACCTCCATAGTAGGCATAGTAACTGCCTCATTAAATGCATTTGTCAGTGATGGTGCTTGTAAATTTAACAGCCTTAAGAATGCATGGTATCCTTACACCTCATAAAATACCATATTTAGCACATACTATGCATGTGTATTCACATGTTAATGTGACTGACATATTCAGAGTACCATTAATAAATTTACTGCATACAGTGCATGTACTGTGGATATACTGCATTGCTCTTGTAAACATCCAGATTTGGGTTGCCAAAAAGCAAAAACCCCACCCCACTACCTTCTGACACATACATACAAGTACCACACACAGACCGCCTTTGTTGACAGCAATCGCTGCTCTCCATTTACCTCTTTCCAGGCACTAAGTAAAGGCATGCCCCGTGCCTGCAAAATAAAGTCCCAGATTTTGGGGGAAAAAAAAGAAAGAAAAACAGATTACTGATCAGTGTTGTTTTGAATCTTTTGCATGTCTTTCACTTCCACCAAGAAAAAAAAAACCTCCATAGCTATTTCACAGACAGAAAGATGTCGTCTAGTCTATCTGCAGGCAGTGTTGCTGGTGATTAGAGCAATCAATGAATGGTAATGGTGGAACTGTTATCTGTCTGAGTTGTTTTTATGATGGCAGAATGTGGCAACCATCTGGTGTAAACATTGATATCAAAGTCAATCCAACAGCACCAGTAGATTAGCTTCAATGCGGTCAGTATGAGTAAAAGTCAATCAGCAATTTTCCCTTTGTGAAAAAATGCCTAAAACATCCCCATGTGTTGTTTTGCTCATCACATGAGCGCGCGCACACACAGAAAAAAGCTGCAGATGTTGTAAAATTGTGCTGAATGTGTGTAGCATCACGGTTGTTCTGGGAAGCAGAGGAAGGAAAAAGCTCAATGTCAGGAAATCAGGCTGGGTTGGAGGGGTTGGTATTAAAGGGGCCTGGCGTGTGTTGGTATCAGTGTGTTTGCATTCAAGTACATGGGTTGGAATTGAATTATCTCTGCCTTCAACTAATGGCCCAGTTATCCTTCCAGATTTTCCCCTCAGTCTGTCTGATAAATAACATTCACAAAAAAAAAAAGTCACACGAAAAGAGCAGTAACAGGGATGTTCATTTAATAAAACTGACAGCATAGTTTCTTTACCTCTGCGGTTAAGCTGATAACTTGTTGCCTATGTTGCAATAAAATAAAAACAAGCAGAACAGAAATGTTATTAAGGAACAGACAGAGGTTCATAAATCATAAGTGCATCCCTGCTTGGCCTTCCTTAGTGCTGGAAACAAGGCTAATGACTAAAACAGGACACGACTAATCTTGTTATCTCTTTATCACTTGTCCAGACTGTGTGTGTGTTCATGTGTATGTCTGTGGTCGCCTCCCTCTTGAGTATTTTTGCTGGTGTGTGGATATTATTCTTTGCATACCCTGATTGTCTCCATGTTGGTATTTTATAATTATGCACAACTGTTGTGCCTGCATTGCCTTCAAAGCTTATAAACAGACAGAGACAAGCACTTAGCCCATGTTTTAGGATCTTGGAGAATAAAACCAGCGTGCTTATTTACAAGGATTGCTGTGGAGTGCAGTGTCTGTTTCTGAATGATTCTTCCATATCTGGTACATTCCTTTGTGATCTGTTTGCTATTCATCCACCACATTCTCATCAGTGTGGGAGCTCAGCCACTTTTTAAACTTTTTTTTTTTAAAGTTTGACTGCATCTATAAAAATGTTTTAAAAACATACCATTTGTGTACGTATTAGGTTTCAGGTACATGTATGCTTGCTGATTTAAAGCATACTTCTGTATGTGTTTGTGGACTCCAGAATGAAGTTTTTTAAGTTTAGTGTGTGTATGTGTGTGTGCGCATTGAGTGCTCACTGTGGATCTCTGCCAGGGCTTAGGGCTTGGCTGAGAGAATGCCTCAAACCAGTTTACTCTGGTTGTGTAGTGGAGAAGTCTGGGGGTGGGACAAGGACCTCTTAAAGCTCCAGGCTCCATTTTTCTTTGCCTATAACTGTGATCTTTATACATTTCGATTTTTAAATATATATATATATATATATATACATATGGCTGATAGGTACCCACATCATCCTATTAAGTTTTGCAGCTTGCTTTTTTCATGACTTAAAAAGAAAATTTAAATCCATTTATGCATGTGCAGATGTGCACAAATGTGTGGGCAACTTCTTGGCCCTGCCTTAAATAATTTTCCCCACATTTCACTTTCAAGGACATCAAGAGCAGAGGTGAAGATTGCCAAGTAAAAACGATTGAGAGCATTAGAGTGTGTGAAGCAGATAAGTTTGTTTGTATTTGCATGATGACTCCAAAGACTATTCTATAATATTTTTATTACTGGATGCCAAAAGCACACTGTTTGGGGTCGCTGTGTGTACTAGTATGTGCATTTATTTGTGAACATGCACTGTGAATATGCATGCACCATCAGTTCAAATAAGCAGTATAAATATGATTTAAGATGAGGGTGGACTGCTCCGCATGGGGCATACTAACAGGAAGGGAGCAGAAGATGTCTCTCTCCTGCTCTCTCAGCAAAGTTTACTAAACTGCAACAGAACATCACAAAGCACTTTCACTCTAGGGCCTTCTATTACATCCTCATACACTCACAGGCGCTAAGAGCAGGTTTATGGCGACTCGGTTTGCAGAGTTGTTTCTCCCTCTGCTCTGGTTACATGTATTATGTTTCTGTTTCTCCATTCCACATGTCATCATGGTTATGCATAGTTTTACAGTTTTCACTTTGGGCAAGATTTTCTTTCTGAAAATTTTCATAACTGATGCACAGTAAAATACAGATGTGTGACAAAGTATGGCTGAAAATTGATTTGTTCAAACATTTTTCCTAACGCTGGCAATCCGTATTTGTGTGATTTTCAGGAAGCCTTCAGGCCATGCTGATAAGGAGGTGATGGCTGCCACCGTCCTTACCTCACTGTCTACTTCCCCTTTGGTGCTCTATCCTTCTTCTGCACCAACAGGTAACAGTACTGCCTCCTCGGCTCCTTTCAAAAGCTCCCTTCCGTGGGAGCTGCTCCATCAAATACTGACTCATTCTTTCAATTAAATAAATCAAGGACAGTTTCTTTAAATCATGCCATCGCTTACGCACTCTCAGCCCTGTTCAGCTCCGGATAGTACTCATCACAAATTACTTAATGTTAGTTTACCTTGACTCTGAACTGCTGAGTCGTTGATATGTTTACCTGTGTAATCCAGTGGATCCACTGAGAGTCTTGCATTGTTATTAGCACCGTTCCCTTATCTTCTAATGCGTACATGTTTCCCAAGCCCAACACTTATTGCCTACTGTTAAGCCTTGACTCTATCACCACAGCTCCTTTTGCTGTGTCCAGTATTGCCGTGGTTGCCATTACCATGCCAACCCCACCAGACGGCCAAAGTCCTGTGAGCTGTTTTTTTTTTTTTTCTTTTTTTTTTTCATCTCAACAGCAAAGCTGTTAGATTTTTTTCCCCTCATATAAAGGCATCTTATAAGAAGTCATATCCCAGGGGCAGATTGTTTGACATTGCTATATTAACTGGGACAAAGCAAAAGTAATTCAAGCACTGAAAGCTTTTATTGAAGAGTTAATCTGTCATTAGATTTGATCAGAGGATGCTGTGGGTGAGGAGCTAGGCTTTATAAAATGCTTGCATAGCAAAAAATATTTCAGATGCTGGTTGATATCTCAGTTTGATGGAGCTTTATCAAAATGTCTATGAACTTGCCTATTAAAAGTTCTTCATCTGAAAAACACGTTGTTAGGGTTTTATACATAAAATAAAAAAATAATAATAATCCTAATAAATCACTTATATTCACTTGCAGGGTGAGGTCAACTTTTCAGACCTTGCAAGTAGGATAAAAATTTATCAGATGTTAGCATTTATTGACACGTGATTAGCCATGTGCTAACATTCAAACGCTCATATTATCTGGGTTCCCTCATTTTACTTTACATCAGAAGTCTTTTACCTTGTCTTTTTTCCTCCTCTGTTTCATGTAGCTGTGGACCCTAGTGTGGTGGCACCCAGTGACAGAGGAACTGTGGTCAGCATAGACATATGCATCAAACAGAAAAGAGAAGGCTAGCAGATAAACAACTCTCACTTTGACCTTAAATAAAATGACTACACACTGATAATACAACACAGTAAAAAAAAAAAAAAAAAGAAATCAGACAGATAAGGAATCTGCTTACTTCAGCTGATGATAGATGGCTGAACCCGACTCATAAAAATCTTCCCAAAGAGGTTAACCCACCAGTTGGAAAGAACCCCCAGTTTTTTTTTTTTTTTTTTTTTTTTTTTTAAATAAAATCAGTTTATTGGCAGAAATGCAACAAATATATACACAACTGTGTTTAGAACGTGTTTGTGGGTTAATTATCTTAATATCTTTTATCTTTTTATCTTTATCTTATCTTTTGCGTTTTTCACTGCCACTATAGTTTTTTTTATGGTTGAAAAGAGAAGGATAAAATCAGGGGTGTTTAGTTAGTTGCAGTTCTGTTTTTGCTAACAGATGTCACTACCTTCTCCACACTTGTGCTATTTAATCAATGCCAGGAAATGGAGTTGGAGAATTCAGGCAAATCTCCTGTTATCTTCTGCCCATGTTTTAATGCTGTACTTCTAATTGTAGCTTAAAAATGACTCCATGAATGATTTCTCTAGTTTTAGGTGAAAATTCAACCAGTATGATTATTATGTTTAGGGTTAAAGTGAGGTTTAAATATTATTGGACAGGTCAAAGGGCAAAAGTGTGTAAATAGGCTTTGGATCCAATATAAATATAAGGACATTAAAAATGTTTGGGGGGACTTTGACCTAACCTCATGAAAAAATGTTAGGACATTTATTCACTGTAAGATATTACAATTTACACATCAAACAGGCTGTGATGGAGTATGGCTTTGGCAATATTTTACTTTTTTTTTTCTTTCAGTTGAACAATCAGGATTTGGGTCAGGACTGTCCTAACTTTGTGATTCCAATAATATTTTTATTCTGGGCCTGTTAAAATGATTCATACTTAAACTCATGTTCACAGTTTGCTCTTTACTTTTATTCACTTTTGTCTCCTCTCAAATGTCAAGCATCCAAATGAAACTATGTGCATTCTTTAAACTGCAGTCCCGGAGCCAGCCACCAAGACTTGGAAAGAGGTTCTGTCTGCCAGCTACAGCAGTTCAACCAGTGGCAACTGGAGCTGGGATGCCAGTGACCAGTCGGTGCCCTCCACACCGTCCCCACCACTTTCCAACGATACCAACAAGAACTTTCTGCTCTCATCCCCGGGTGATGATATCAGTGAGGATGTCACAGAGACCACACACTTCATGTTCGAGGACCCCATACCCCGGAAGCGAAAGGTAAAAATGAATCCTGTAAAAACTCCTGCAGTCTGAGCAAACTGCTTTTTATACTGTTATACTTATTGATATGAAGATTATAAATTGAATCCAAGTCTGGAGTTTTCTGAATATTCTCTAGTAGTAGAGGGACGTGATGCAACAACGCCGGAAAAATTAGGCATTATGCAGTTTAACAGCCTTTGACATAAAGCCAGTCACTGTCTGCTGTGAATGATGGATTAAGCTCGCTTTTTCACTTTACTTCCTCTCATTTTCAGTCTATAGTGTTTCAATGTCAAGAAGCTTTCCCTACCCTTTTGAAAACTTTCAGGGGAAGAGGTGGGAAGCTCAAGGGAGGATGAAGGAGAGCAGTCAGATGGGGGAAGGGATGGGGTATGGCTTAAAGGGAAACAAAACACAAAGGCAGTCCTAGTGTGTAGGAAAGGAAAGGAAAATTGATGCTTAAGGCACCAGTAGGAGACCAAACAGATCTCAATATTTCTGACAGCCGTATACTCCCTGGGGTAAGGCAGCAGTAAAAGTTATATAAAGATGTTCTACCTATCTATGGTAAATGGATTGTACTCACACAGCGCTTTTCTAGTCACATCTTGACCTCTCAAAGCACTTTCTACTAGCACACACATTCATACCCTGATAGGCACATTGTGAGGCAACGTGGGGTTCAGTGTCATGCCCAAAGACAATTCCGCATGTAGTCAGAGAAGCCGGGGATCCACGGCTATCTGGCTGGTAGACGACTGCTCTTCCTCCTGAGCTACAGCCACCTATACAGATGGACGGACAGACACTAAGCAGACATAATTCTAGTAGGATGCACAAGGAGGAACAAATACAAACAATTTGGGTGAAGGTGGGCTGAAATGTAAAAACACATTTTAGTTACAACTGTATAATATGAGAGTATATAACAAAATTATAAAACCTAGTCTCTCTAGCACACACAAAGTCTAAATATTTGAATGAAAACTCATTTATTTATTTATTTATTTATTTTTTTCATAAACTCAGATTAAGTGGAAGGAAATGCTCAAAAATGTGATTGGATAGACCAAAATGTGGAAGTGAAAGTTCTGTGTAGCTGAGTGCCCTGAATATTACTGCCACATGTGGAGATGTTACGATGCTGGTAGAATTTAGATAAAACACCTACTTTCAAAATCACCAGCAATAGTAACATCTGATTGGTTCATTCATGTGGTTCCTGTCAAACAGCAAAAAAAAAAAAAAAAAAAAACATTCTGGTAAATTCGCTTATGAAAACATAGTCAATATTTTGACATGGGGGAAAAAAATCTCACATCTGGTAAACATCGTCCATCATCACAGACCACACCATAGCAGCAAGCATCATCTACATCAAAACAAACAAGAAACAACTTGTGGCCCTGGTCTTACCGAAGCCATGTACTCCATCAAAGCAGAACACAGACCGCTCATCAAAATGTGATGAAGCCATATCTGTGTATGAATGGAGGAATAACAGACTCTTGTTTCTTATTGCTGCAGCTGGAGTCCCATCTCATTGTCTCAGTTTTTCAGAGACTAATCAAAAGTCCCAAGTACACTTAAGGAAAACAGATAAACTGCAGAAAGTGAAGCAGGAATATAAAGTGTTTTGTGACTTTGATGTTATATTTTGTGTGCAAAAAGATCAATATGTCAGGAAAAACAGGGGCTTAGCTACTGAGGTTTAAAACATCTATGTGCAGCTATCCATTGGATTGTAGGCTGATTTTGTACAGGCTGCGAGTTAAGAGGATTATTAAACATGGCAATCAGCCGTCTTACTGTAATTGTGTTGAGATGCAAGAAAAACTCTCAGGGAATTATGTGATTTGTGATTGTTAGTGGGATTAAAGTGTAGCTTTGCCATTTACTTTTTATTGTTGTTTTAAACAGCATGTTCGGGTACATGCATTTAGCCAGCACCACTCGAGAAGATTAATAGCAACCGTGCTGGTAAATCTGAGGAGAGAAAAGGACAGTCAATGAGAAATCTTTCAGATGAGTACTACTGGAAAGTTAGTGTACCACAGATGAAAACATGCTGCACTGCTGTCCTCAGTCTCTCCTACTCCCTCCCTCCCTTTTTCATGCCCTTTTCTTTTTTACCAGGGGCTGTTGGAGGATAATGAAAGCACACGCCCACTGTCTTTCATTAGTTGCGATGCAGGTCCCTGCATGCTCAAGCGACAGCTGCCAGAACCTGACATGTGAAAAATGATATGAAATAAAACCACATGTACTTTATCTATCCATCTCCTCACAGCTTGCTTATGAGTCAGGCAAGATAATCCTGTATTTTATGTTAAATCAGATTTTAGCAGGATTGGACACGATTCAAGGTCTCTCGTATTTGTGAGGAGGCCTTGAATCATGTTGAACAGTATAGGAACCCTCAGGTTTTACCCTTTTAACAGACTTATTTCAGTGCAATAAATTTCACACCCCAACCCACAGTATGTGCAAATAGCAAAGAGAGACCAGAATAGTTCATGTTTGTTTATCTGCCACACTGGTTTCATTGTACTCGCTTTGCCACTCTTTGTTTTTTTTGGTTTTTTATTGTCTTGTTGAACCAACAACTCCTTCATCAGGAGTGTTTGACTTGTGGAGTTTTGCGCAATCCCACAAAAAGGCCTGTCTTATAACTTGTTTTTATATTAACTTTTGTTTCTGTCAGGGTTAACAACTGATTTTCACTGCTGATGAGTAAATAATGTGCAGACTAAGTAACACTTAGTAAACTATTTGCTTATGTTAATGTTTTAGCATAGCTTCATATACTTGTTTATATACTTTTGTTTGTAGGAAAGTCCAGATTTCACCTAATTTGTTTTCATGGTCAGTGTTTGTTTTGTTTCAGAACTCCATGAAGGTGATGTTTAAGTGCTTGTGGAAGAACTGTGAAAAGGTGCTCAGCACTTCCTCAGGGATCCAGCGACATATCCGCACCGTCCACCTGGGGTGAGTTATTAACACCGCAAGAAAGCTGAGCCAGTGACTTGTTTATATTTTGTCTCCGTCTGCTCCTCAGGAAACCCTGGCCATTCTTGACCAAATGCTACGGACATAATTGTGCACCAATAAATGTTATGTTATATCACTGCAGTTTTTTTCCCCTCCCTGACTAAATTCCAACACACACCCACACACTTGTGCCCCGCCATTAGGCAGTGTTGAGCCACGCTGACTATCTTCATTGTGACATCATTTTTCAGATCCATCTGATGTTTTGTAGGACTTGGGGCTTATCAATTATTTTTCTCTGCTTCTTTAGGGTTGTAATTGGTACTAGACTAGAAAAGTGACACCTCAGTTGAAATGCCATCCAACTGTCAGCTTTTTACATCTAACTAAGCTTTTTGTATCATGCTTGCAATCTATCAACATTCATGTGCGTAAGGGTTCACCTATGAATTATCTCCTGATAAATATGTTGTTGATTGACAAAATTTGTTCCCAGTGCATTAAGCATAAGATTGCTGAGTTGCATTTTTTCTCTTAATTTTTGTGACCATATTACAGTTAATCTTGCCCTGTCTAATATTGCTGTTTTAAAATCTACATATAAGCTTACCTACATGCCCCAAAACAGAAATAATCTCCTAATATAAATCCTCTTTATGCACTGTAGTGGTTAAAGCTGTACAACAAACATGATGGATTGAAGGACTGTTACACCAAAAAGTCTAGAAATAAAAGACAGCCCTCTGTGTAGTTATAGACTTTTTTATGAAATGATGAGACCATTCTGGATCTGTTTTATCCATGGTACTGGGGTTCGGATTCATTGGAATACATGGCCCCTTTTTAAAGAAGAATGGGACTTCTTCAGTAAGCCAAACAGAGCTTAGATCTAGAATATTTTCTGCAATGTGGCCGAGTTATCTCACTTCGTGGATCTGAGTGAAGAAAATAATATAATATCAATGAGATTTTTTTTTTTTTTTAAAGACACATCCAAAGGCGGTCATAAATAGATGTTATAATGGTGGCTGGAATGGTGGTGTTCATTTTATTAGTATGTTATTTTTATGTTTGTTTTGTTTGTTTCTTTTGACCTGCAAAATAAGGGAAATTATGTATAATGTCTGTTAAAGAAAGTTCAGGGAAATCTCATAGTAACACTTATACATACTTCTTAATGACTTAGTGTGCAAAGTCATATACTTTGTCCACAGAGCTAGAAAAGTCACATTATTCTTTTTTGATTTTCTTTTGCGCCTAAGGCAGTACAAGTACATTTTCCTTAATAGACAGAGTTTAGATTTTATTTGATACTTTCTAAACATGCTACCGTTTGATTAATCTTTTACATAAAAAATAAAGCATTTTAGGGTTAGTTTGGTGTCATAGTTAAGGGCCAGATGCAGAGTTTTTGTTAATCAATCTCCAGGCTTGGTAATGGAGGACCCCCACAGAACATGTTCCTTTACTGCCTCCTGCTGTTGGAAAATGCATACTGTGCTTAACATTATAATGCTTTGGCAAACTGAAGTCTGTATTTTAAACTGCAGTATATTGTTTTTTTCATTACCTGCTAATACTGTTAATTGCATATATGCAGTTTATCATAGAAGTCAAAATAATTTAAGTTTGTGTTTTAAGTTGTTACTGCTTCATCCTTGCAGGCGAAACAGTGACTCAGACTACAGTGATGGAGAGGAGGACTTTTACTACTCAGAGATTGAAGTCAACATGGACAGCCTAACAGAGGGCTTGTCCAGCCTCACACCTACCTCTCCCACCACATCTGGCCCTCCACCCATCTTCCCTCCTGTGCTCGGTGATGGCCCACAGTCCGAGCGCTTCAGCATGAGTTGCCCGCAGAGCCACGCCCCTTCACTGCTCAGTCAGTCAGCTCCCTCCACACTCTGCCACATTCGCACTGATCATGCCTACCAGGTAATTCACACACAGAGTAAGACAAGGCATGTGCATGCACAGTTTTAAATTCAAAAACTAGAAGCAGCTGCAGTGCCATTGGACAAAAGACAAAACACTAAGCAGTTAGGGTCTGACTAATGCAGAGTTCACTTTCTTATCAAATGGAATATGCAGAGGTTGTTTTTGAGATCATTGCCAAAAATAAATAAAAACGGTTAGGATGAGTTTCTTTTCTCCTACACTCGTGTAGGAGTACATCACAAAAAAGAAGAAAAAAAAAACTTTCTTGCAAAATGTTACATTTGCATGAAAAACGGAAGCTGAATCTGTTTTTATTGTTAAAAAAAACACGTGAAGTCACAAAAGATTTAGTTATGAGATTTAATTCTGCTTCAACATGCAACACCTTATTTGAACTGTATTGTGGTCTGTGGGTTTTCATGTCTCCTCCTTTCTTCTTCGTCATTCTTCCTCTTCTTATTCTTCTCGTTCTTGCTGCACTAGTTTGTGCAAAGTTCTCATATGTGTGTTTGGTGGTAAATTATATGGACAAAGTTGGAAGAACACATTTGTTGATTGTATAAATATTTAAAATATTCAATATTGAATTCAGTTCTTTGGTTTGCGGTATTGCTTAACTTTCAGTTGCCATGACAACACAAAATGCACATAAATAGATGTACTTTATGCTTATGCTGGGAGCTTACTGTTCATGATGATTTTCAGTCTGTTTTGCAGTCTGATAATTAGTACTTTAAAACTTCTTTCTGCTGTTACCTAGTCACAGAAGTGGTTCCATACCATGTTCTGCAATAGCCTGTCTGTTTTGTAAACGTGTCATTGTCATTGTTATTCACACAACACAAAACAAATTGTGATAGATTTATAATAGATGCATTGAACCAATGAACCATTGATTAAAATACACATTTCAGGTTTAAAACTGGAGAAATTGTCTGTACTAACTGTTCGATCCATTTCTACTGTATTCTCCTCTTGTCTGTTTGTCTCTGCACATTTCCCATTGCTCCTTGTTTCTGTTGTGTCCTCTCCTGGCTGTGTGGGGTGGTTGTCCATGTTCCAGGCCACGGCTCCAGTGAGTATCCCAGTGGGTCCTGAGCTGGCTGGGATAGGCAGTGGTAATGGGATTGGGCCTGGAACTGGGACTGGGAATGACATCAGTGTGTCGTGGCAGTCCCCTCCTGTCATTTTTAAAGGCATCCCGGTGAGTGAGGCTTTGTCTCACGCCGTTTTATCTCTATCTTGTCTCTTTTCCTGCTGCTTTCACTTGTAGCCATTTAAGCTTTTTGCTGCTGTTTTTCCCGTCTTCCTGCTCCAGTTGAACCACAGTCATTTAAAACAGTTTACCTTTCTTTATCAGAGATTATATAAAAAAAAAATCAATAACTTAGAATTAAAAAAAGTGTCAATATTTGTCTGCATGTGCAGCATTAGAAACCTGTTTCTGATGTTGAACTATTTGTGCTGTGTGACATGTTGGGTTTATAATGTCATAGAAATGCAACATTTTATATTTTATCACAATTGGTTATGACAATGTGGAACCTAAAGAAAAAAATAGTTAATACTGATAATCCTCACTATAGACCAGCCTTGGCTTGAATCGGTAAATAGGTCTCAGTATTGTGAAACTGTCAACATTGAATATAGGCCTCAAACATGTAGGATGCACATGCATCTTAAAAGTACATCAAACATTCTCCGATCCAGAACTATTATTTGCATACCAAAAAAAAAAACTTTAAAATCAATAATAGAGCTACTATGCATCCACAGCATGGCTACATGCTTACGCTTTATGGGTGCACTCCAATAATACTTGTTTAAGTGGTGTGAAGTGGATTTTGTTGCATGTTTAATGCAGGCAAAAATAACATACGTTAGTTATCAGTTCCAAAAATTCATTTAGTCCCAAGCATAGGGTGTACATGTGCTAAACATGTGAACTGCAGCAGCACAGAGTTGGATGTGATTTGTGTAATTATGATGACTTTTGTTGGCTAACTTCTTAACATACAGCTTATAGTTTCAAATGGTGATATGGTGGCATTCAGTAATGGGATGTGGTTTTGTAGGTTAAAGTTTTGAGCTTCTCTACCGACATAAAAGTAGACTTTGTTGTTTTTTTTGTTTGTTTTTTTTATATATAATTATTGAAGCAGATTAAATAAAAAGTTACACTGCATTTACATTAAAAATATGCAAGAAAAGTCTACACAGATGCTCATCTCTTTAGTGCTCTTTATATAAACAATGCTGAACATATATGAGCTAAGAGATAATTTATTATAACAAAAAATTATATTTGTATTATCAGTATTTCATTATGCATTATATTGCTCAACGATTTTGCATATTTGAGCTATGTATTCTTTAAACAGATTTATAGTATAATATATATATATAGTTTCTTTTTCTTTATAACTGCATAATTTTCACAGAATCCAGTCTGTGTGAGCAGTGAACTGTGTAGTAATTGATTGTTTCTCTCTGTTCAGCTGTGTTCCAGAGTGGACCAGACACAGTGAGGCTTCACCCTGTCACTATATTATTGACACAGTAATGTTTTCCATTTTACAGGGGCCTGTGACTCATGTTCGCACTGTGAGCATTGGTGAAAAGCGGCAGCCTGCAGCCAACCCGCACACCACTGTTAACAAGAACCACACTTTAATAGCGCCAGCACCTAAATCTACACCAGGAACCAGGTATGCTGTGTGTGCTGAGTCTCTATAAATGTGTTAGGATTTTAGCTCAGACTATCTCCAGAGATCAAATACTAAAGAAACATTTATACTATAACCATATTCCAACACACTTTAAGCTGCGTATACCAAAATGTGTTTCTTTGTTTCTGCATTTGTCTTTTTCAAATTTGCTGACATCCGCTCTCCCTTAGTGGTGGACTGGTGTTCTTATATATGGAAGCAATCAGACTACATTAGTCCTCAAGTTAAAGTAGTGCAAGCAGGCTGATGAATCTTACAAGATCAGATATTGTAAAACATTTTAAAGATGGCTTTCTTGTACTGAATCACAAATGTACTGCCCTGTTTAAGGAACTGCTTGAGTTTGTGCGCCTGATCTATCCCCCTGCATGCTCACGAACACATATTGTCCCCTTTTGAATGTATTGTACAAACACATGTGTTTTTTTCCTCATGTGGGCGTATGGTTGTCTGTGTGCATGCCCTTACATTGTCACATCTGCTGTTACCAAGGAAACCCCGTGGGGAGGCTAAGAAGTGCCGAAAGGTGTACGGCATGGAGAAGAGAGACATGTGGTGCACAGCCTGTCGCTGGAAAAAAGCCTGTCAGAGATTCACCGACTAATCCAGTCCCCTTCCCCGGTCTGTGAGCGAGCTCCTTCCTACTCTGAGCGACAGCAACGGGGACTCTTCCTCTGAGGAGATGAGGGCAGATTTCCTTATGACAAAGTTCTCAGTGCTTTTTCCTCCAGGCAAGCAGAGGGGTTCATCTATATCTCATTTATGTTTCCAAACACAATGAAAAGATTAAAAACAAGACACATTATGCAGGTCTGGAGACTTTTTCTAAGACTGATACATTTTCATTCACAGTAAAATACAGAAAAAATTAACTTAGATTTTGAACCTTCAGATTAGATTCCTTTTTCTTTTTTCACTTGATAAGCTTTTTGATATACTCTGTTGTTCATTGTAAGCTACTGTTTATGAGGTGGGTTGCAACTCTTTTTGAAGGTTCAAGGGTTAACACCAGATGTGCTTTGTAGCATATCTGCTTCTTATCATCACTGTTTAAGGGACTTCAAACCTACCAATGCATAAAAACCTGCTCACTTACACCCAGCAGTTTAACATCACTGTCCTCTGCAGTCTTATTGGATATCAACTGCATTTTTGAAAACATATTGTACAATATCAAACAGCTCGTTTATTAAGCCAATCCATAACAGCCTGCTATACTTCTTTAAGATTTTCAAAGCTGCACAAAACCCCTCACACCAGGTGGTACAGAGTTTTACTTCAAGATATGTACACAATATTTGAAATATATTTCCCTCTCTTATTCTCTACTTTTTTTCACTAGAAATATGCACCTTGAAGAAATAAGTTGTCCTTTAGAGTATGACTGTAACCCCAGTATGCTTGAGAGAGAGGATATCTATTTCTAATATAGTTTATTTTCAGCAGTGAGTTGCTGAAGCAACTAACAGCTGCATTGTGCAATCAGAACAATGACAGCATTTAATAGTTTCTTTCAAGGTTGTCATCGACAACCTTGAAAGTTCATGCAGAAAGGCTCTGTTGTTCCGTTTTGACAGCTGATGCTCTTAAAGAGATTGTTTACCATAACGATGTGTGAATGATAAATGCCCTTTGAAATTTTAACTTAACAGTTTGACTGAAATTTATAGCGGATGTGGGAAAATAACATTAAGATTGTAACCTTACAATCAATACCTGATGATAAGTCAGGCATTTTGATTCACCTCTTACCGTTTAAAATGGAGAACATGATCCTTTAGTTCGGAATGATTACGTTAACTAACTTAGCGTTATCTGTAAAAACGATGCCCCAAGCTCACATTAATTTGGGGGAATTCATGCTTTCCATGACCATGTATGTAAACCATTTGGACACCTCCCATAATGGGTGTGTTATCAGGCTTTAGTACATTGTAGAGGTGTAAATTGAGCCGATTCACTTACAGAGTCTCTCCTCAAAACAAAGATCAGTGTTTTTCCTTCATTGCTCATCTTCTTTCTGCATGGAGGCTGATACAGGTGCATGCGTGGTCTACACGGCGAGTCTGTGTGGTTACGATTATTTATGCTGCGCGCTGTCCAGTGGAATCTTACCGACTGACAAGGTGGACAAATTGATGTTAAGCTGCCCTTGTGGCCAATGTGGCTGCGCAAAGCATGAATTCCCTTTAGTCCTTAAAAATGATCTTACACTCTGTTGCAGCATTTGAAGACAAGTACAGAGAATAAAATTGAATCAGTGCAAAGTTCGGATGGTGGTGGTTCGCTGCACATGGATTCTTATGGGAGTAAGATTTGCTTGGATTTAAAATGTTTTTACTAAAATGGAGTCTTACCTTATAGAAAAGGCCTGTTATTGTAAGTAAGGAAGCCAAGGCTTCCAAGCTGTAAGAAAAAAAAAAAAAAACTAAATTAAAATTATTGGTGGTAGATTATAGTTAGATACTTAAATTTTGTGATAATCTTTCAAAATAGTTTTAAAACAATACTGGCCTTTTTAAGGAAATATTTAATTTTGAACAAATTTTATTACTTTTTCTTTGTTTATTATTGAAAGAGATATTAAAAATGGAGGAAGGAAAAAAGTAATTTGATAATATTAAAAAAAGATACTGTCCCCTCCTTAAAGATTACCAATCTGAAATTGTATATATCCAAAGTGAAAGGCACCTATTATTGGCGTAATGACATAGATGGACTACTAAATTATCTCATAACTAATATTAATGATAAAATATAATTAGTAAGTTATCATCAAAGTAGTCATTCAAAGATCCCCAGAGCAGTTTTAACTGCATTTCCCTTTCTAGTGATGTGTAGATGTTATTAACCTCGTCAAAGTTGACTCAATCATTCTTTAACTTTAAATAACTTTGATAAAATATAATACTGATTGTTTTTTAAAGATAATAACCAGCCTCCTTAGAAACCACATAGCCAGGCCCTAGTATTTATTTCTATAGCCCAAAATTTTAAATGACCCTCAAGGGGCTTTAGAAGCTGAAACAATAATCACACCCCCTAAATGTAAAGCCTCGATTCAGATAACTGTCCTCAGAGATGGAGTCATGACAATGGATGTATGTTTTTGAAGAGATTCACACTTTTGCTATACATTAGCAGCCTTTTATCATGAATTCTGCTGCGTGTCCTCTGCTCTATATGCTCCAGACACTGTCCTGACATCAGTAGCACCGTATGACAGACACAGAGTGCCTGTCCTCTCCTCTGTGAGCGGGCCATATTTGAGCAGGCTCTTTCACTGACAAGTACAGTGCAACCTCAGACCTTTGTCGCCATAGAAACACCTCTGCGATCCTCTAGCGTCACAGGGTCACGTGTGCTGGCTGTTGTCAGCCGATACCAAGTCACAGGTGACAAGTCATCACTGCTCCATAACATCTGATGCATGAAGTCAATGGGTCCGAACAAGTAAACGGTATCTCATTGAGTTTGGTATTAGTGAAGAAAAGAAAAAAAAAAAAACTCTCATTGTCCTCCCTGTTAATTTCAGTGGCATCCCAGATAAGCTAGGTCAGCAGGCCTCTTCCAGTCAGAAACTTCACAAAGTGCCAATGAAAAGAAAACAAAAAGGAAAAGGTATACTGACTTTATAAAATTGCACTACGCTGCACAGCGCAAAGACATGTTTTTATACGTGGACATTTTATATACACACATTTTTAAGTGAAAGGGTATTTTCTTTCAAGAGGGTGGGAGGGGTATCGTCACTGCCCAATGGAATAAATGGGGTGTCAGGGATAGGGGTCAAGAACCTCTGGGGTTCCCCATTATTAACAAGTGATCTAAACAGTTAATGTCTTGTTCTCTGTGTCAGATATTGTACTAAACACAGTGGTGCTGGCAATTTTAGGCATGTGGTACTGGAAGTACAGAGTGGTACTCAGTGGTGATAAGTCACTTTGCCTTTCCTTGGATGAGTGCCAAGGGCTGAAAGCAGTGCCAGCCTTGTTGCAGTGATAGGAAAACACCAGTTTCAGTACGTAGCGACACATTATCACTTTGATAACAGGAGATGCTTTACAGTGTTTTATTGCCTGGAGTTTTTTTCAGAATGCTCACACGCTTTCTATCAATAAATCTCACCTTTGTGCTTCCTGTACTTACTTTTAGAAAAGGTTCCTGCTTCTTAACATTTTACTGAGCTGAGATATTACATGTGTACATACTGTTTTTAGTGCTGGATACCACTTTTAAGAATGTTACCTTTTGGTTTGGTCATTGATACAGTGTCTGTTGCCACCCACTGGGTCTCTCCATCCTCAGTGTAAGCACCAGCAGAGTTAGAGGCCAGAGCTCCGACTGACAAAGCACAGGGCCCAAGAACGGCAAACAGGCCTTGTCCTCTTCACCTGATGTACCTTTTTATCAAGCTGCACTAAACTGGCCTGTGATGATAAGCTCTCCCAGGTTGTGCCATTAGCAACCTTGTTTTTAGAGCGCCGCTTGGGCCACCACGGCTAGGAAAAGAAACGTGGATGCAAAGCATCTCGAATGGCCACGAGAACCTTTTAAATTGCTTTGCAAAATAAAAATAAATCAACAATTCCAGCTTTAACCTGCTAAATGATGGATGGAGATTGACTTATATTTTCAATGGGTGTGCAGGGAAACTGCAGATGTAAAGCAGACACATGACACGCGGTGACGACAGAACGATTTGCAGTTTCAGGGCTTTCTTGTATATAATGCGAGATAAAGAGATCCATGGGGCTTTTTCCATATATTGTTGTTTTGTTTGTCGTATCTGTTATATGAAAAGGAATTTTTTTTTTTTTTACATTACAGTTGCTCAAAATATCTTTCTTGCAATTTAAAGTTGAAAAGCTATAGTGAACTTAATTCAATGTGTATTGTAGCTTAGAGGCAAAGGGGAGAAAAAGACAACCTGTTGAATGTAACTCTTATGAAAAGTCTTCTTTGTTTTGCAGTAGTTGCTGGCTAGTTTGTACAGCCTGTTTTGAACCTGTAGTGCGTCCTGATTTTGGCATCCAAATTACTAACACATGGACAGCTATCGCCACACTGCTGAATCATATGGAATAACACAACCATGCAGTATTGCTTCTATCTCTTGACAGTACTATCTGTGTGCAATGAGACGCTTTACAATGGAACAAGAACTTACCTTCCTTTTTTTTTGGTGACATCAGGGCTATTTGCTCACCCTGTTAATGTCTGTCTTTCACTCTGCCAAATAGTACTTTCTTTCGAATGTGTGTAGTTATTGTTGTCATGGATGTTGTTTGTGGTTGTGACATGAAGTTTTTGTTTGGCAGGATAACTTTCAACCTTCGATTACCTTGTGGAAATCTTTATCCTGCCCTGCACATTCCAACAGACAGCATGATTTTAGTTGCTTACCATTTCCTTTTTCACTGCAGCAAATATTCTCCAATCACTTTGCCCTTCTTCTGCTATCCAGCTTTACTGTGGTCCCACCCAAGCCTTTACCCAGCATATTAAGCTAAACTAAACCCTTGAAATGTGCATCACAAAAGCCTTCGTATGTTTTTTTTTTTTCCAAATATGTCAAAATTGATGTGCTGTTTTATTGAATGTCAAGTTTTCATTTGTGTGTAAAACAGCAGCAGCAAAGCCAATAGATCTCCTTCCAAATCAGATGTAAATGCATTGCAATGGCAGCTCCACTCTTCTTCTTCTCCTGTGCTTGTATGATCTGTCCAGCTGTTTACCCAGTTTGTCACTTCTGTTGTGTTTTTACTGAGCCTCGTGCTGGCTGCTGTGAAAACCAACTCTGGCTTTTTCTTTTTTTTTTTTTTTTTTTTTTTTCTCCCATTGTTTGATTGATTGTCTGGTTGAGTTTGAGGTTGTTTTGCATGTTTAGCATCTCTCATTGTTTTCTTTTTTTTGTTTTTCATTTTTTAAAAAAATATTAAGGAGATACAACACTGAAGGGGTTATTGTGTTAAGAGTGTCCCTCTCAGTATCCAATAACTCAAGGCTGATGTAAATGTTTCAAAATGTAAAAAAAAACAAACAAACAAACAAAAAAAAAAAAAAAAAAAACTCAGTGGAGCCTGATTCTCGGTCAGTGCTGTGGAGAACGTGACATCAGCTTTGAGGCTTCACTGGAGGGTAAAATTTCTCTTGTGTGTGGACTCCGCCTCTGGTCTTCATCAGCAGTCCCACACGCATGGAGGAAGCACTTTCTGAGGAGTGGTGCACTCAAGGAGTATTTGTGTGAATGTCACGCCTTTGACTAGTGCTTGAAAAGATGTATGACCATGTATGATGCTGATAATGTGATCTATGTGATGTAATGTGACAGAAAGAAAATAAACCTGAATGGAAGACGTCTGACCGTAGATTCATTCTTTTAAGTAAACCTGGAAATTTCAGCTGACTTGTTTTTCATGACAAATTTTTCCAAACAAAGAAATACAGCAATGGCAGAGCAGAGTTATTTCTTCTGTCTGCCTTCTTTTGCGTCTCTATTGCACCCTCCTGTGGACAAAATGAGCTTCAACAACCCCAACAGCTGTCCAGCATAGATCATAAAAGAAAAGAAATAGCACAGGACACATCAGTTACTTCTTTACAGCAGCAATTTCAAAATTTATTGAGACTGATTGATTTTTGCAAATAATAATTAAGCTATATTTTCCACTAAACATGAACTTAGAAAGAGGCTTGGACGGCTGACAGGCCTGACCCAACATCAAAACAGGAGGCTCATGGTTGGCTGTAAAAATGTTCTGTGATCAGTACTATCAACCAAAAAAATATTCGCACAAGAGCACTTAAATCTGCCCAAAACAAAACAGGTGTAAAAACAGGACAGTTTTTTTTTTTTTTTTTTTTTTTTTGATTATTTAGCACATTTTGTTACAAACACAGGAATATGATAATAATCAATATAAAGTCAGTATCATATTGAACAATATTCCCAATGAAAATAAACAAACCTCAAGCTTCAAGTGCGACTTTTACAAATCAAAGACCCTCTGAAACTTGAGAGAGAAAATAAATAATATATAATAGTAATATAAATTCATATATATGAAGGTATACACACCACACTCTTAGTAGAAGAACAAAATCTAAAGTAAAAAGCGCCAGTTTTGAAATATAGTATCATATAGATATACCCATATCTATGGCTTCATGATTTGCACAAGAGAATCAAGCTATACAGGCTAAAATGAGGATTGCAATCTGTACACGTCTAAGAATACCCATATTCATCTGCAAAAGAGCAAACAGTTCCAGTTTTGCATTGTGTGGAATGAAACAGTTGTGTGCAGATGCCGAATATGTTGCTTTGGTATGACAAAATGAACACAGGCATGCAGATAAGACCACAGAATCAGGGCACAAAAGGTCATTAACACACAGTGGGAAGGAGAATCTAGTTGCCCATCTTGATTTGTCTCGAAGTTTTGTTGTCAAAAACATTTTGCACCTCCAATCAGATCAGTCACATCTCTGTAATCTCTAACCATTGATACAAATATTCAGTCATCTCTCAGAAATCAGACACTCTCACAAGCATGCAGGTGAAATGTTATTGAGGCACATATCGAGGGGTCGATGGCAGGTGTTTTCCTGAAGTACAACTCAGAATGAGGAAGTGGACATACAGTACAGGTCGTGAGAAGAGCACGGAGCCGGGGACTCACACATACATCCAGATGTCTCTCAGTGGCCATAAAAGCACCACAGGACAGAGATTTGTCACTGATCATGGGCTCCTTCCACACCCACAATTAACATTCATAAAAATTTCTTCCCATTGTCTTTCTCCTTTTCTTTTTTTTTTTTTTCTTTTTTTTAATCTCAGAAAAAGAACAACTGTTTGATTAATGGGTCAAACAAAACAGAATAAATGAGAAATAAAGTTGCCAGATATGAAGAAAGCATCACAAATTGTGCTGAGTTTCTCAGCAGGGGTTAATGGGAAGTGCAGTTCATGGCACCTGTAGCAGAGAGGCCTGATGTGTGTGACCAGCACTGGCAACAACATGTTTCCCAGAGTCACTACTGCAGCACCCACTTCACTGTCTTTTTGTTGTTGTTGTTTTTTTTGTTTTTTTTTATCTTTTTTGATTTTTCCTTTTTTTCCTTTTTCCTTCTTATTTTTTTAAATTAAGTCGAGCCAGCACAACACCGGCTGATAGAAATACCAGTATAGTGGACTCAGCACGCTGCTAAGAGTAGCGTTTTATCCACACACTGCATCACTACTTGATTGTGTCTTATTTGAGCTGTGAGCCAGTAAAAACCAGAGAAAACAAACAAACAAACAAAAATAATATTATCAGTCCTATTCTGTTCAATATTTAAGATGCACTCTTCAAAAGCTGGCTGGTCCTTTCACACAGCCCTTCATATTCACAATAATAAAATAACATGTGCACTTATCAAAATGTGACAAATAGTGAAAGGTTCAAAAATAAAAAAACAACAATCCAACAATAAAGCAGTTTACCACAACAATAAATCCAAAGCACCTGCACTAACAGACTGTGAAACAAAAGCACTTCATGTATACAAAGTACAAGATTGTTTTTGGTTCGATATAAATCAATTAGTGTACATTGGTGATGCAAAAGCATGTGCTGAATGTATGCTTCAATCAATATCTAACCGAGAAGTTGGACAGTGAATGTGTCTCCCCCCGCTCTCTTGCTTAAAAAAAGAAGAAAAAAAGAAGCAAGTACGACAGAAAAAGCATAAACTGGCACAATAAAAAGGTTGATAAAAGCCCCATGGCTTGCTGTCCACAACAAGACAAAGTATAAAAGCTTTTTTTTTTCTTATACAAGATATAAAATATACTCCAAAAAAGAAAATAACAAAAAAAAAAATAATAATAAAAAAAAAAAATAAAACAAAGGAACACACAATGAAGCTTAGCATCCAGCACTTAATAATAATTAATAATAGTAACATCAACAACCGTAATCATAATTCTGATATTTATTATAATAATAACACATGTCCTCAGCCTCACTTGAATTGTCATAAACTTCCCCAAAAACATGGAAATAATTTTTAAAAATTAAGTAGGTTTTTTTTTTTTTGGATTCTTAACAATCATTCAGGCAAACAAACATCCATCCTGTTCCACACACACACAGAAAGAAAGAAAAGGGAATGACTTCTCAAAAATCCACAAACAGGTTTTTCAATAAATAACAAATTAATATTACACTCTCTACAAATACTGAAACTCTGAATTATAAGCACAATTCTGATCCCTTTTTTAATCTTAGAAAACTGGAGAAAGTGTATAACCAAAAGTGAGATTAACCATGGAGAGAGTCTGCATATGCTATATCCAGAAACTTGAATAACATGAATGTTGAAAAAAAAAAAAAAAAAAAAAACATAAAATAAAAATAACAAAGGCAGTTCCTCTTCTGGTGTGAGAGGCTTGGCTCTCAGGTCCAATCATCACAACTTCCAGTGTGGGAGACACTGAACCAGAGACAGTGAGAGAGACAGAAAGCATTATTAGTGTGGGGTAGGTCCGCTGTGAGCTCAACTTCACTTTTAGAACAGAAAAGCAGACACAGATGTCCATTTTAAAACTCTCACATAAATTGTAAAAAGATTGTTCAGTCTCTCTGTCTCTCTCTGTCTCACACAGCTTTTATCCCCCTCTTTTAAATCCCAAGAATCATATGTACATTTGTAAAATCTCCAATATCTATTGGAATGAATTGATAGAAATCAGGTGGTGAACTTAGGTGAAGAAAAGATTAAGGACCCCACTGAAAGGCATAGGCTATATAAACAGCAGTCTGCACAAAGATTCAGTGATTTCTATATTGTGATAACAGTCAAGAGGACATAAAGTATATCCTTAAAGGTAGGTGCGGTCACCGAGTTGTTTAGGTAAGTAAAGATCAGATCAAAAATGTAAACCACGGGTTCAGGGCTTTGATAGAAGTCCGTTTGTCATTAAAGTGCAAGTCTGTGGCAGTAGGACTCTGCATCAACAATGTGCCGTTGGGCTTCCCAGTTCCCTGACACTCATATCTTTGCAGTAGATTTAGACTCTCTCAGTCTTCACTCAAAGAGACACTTTCCCTCAGAAACATTACAGCCAAGGAGGGACGGAGACACCCCTCTTCTGGCTATTTCCCTACTCTGTCTGTTATCCTTGGTTACCATGGTGATTGTGATGGCAAACATACAAAGTTGCAGTCTAGCGTTGGCCATGTCCTTGGCAGCGTCCTCGTCGATTCCTGTTCTAACAGAGTAGAAAAGTGTTGGACTCTGGCCTGAACCCTCAAGAAAAAGAAACACAAAAAACACTGCATCTGAAGTAAAGGAGGTAAGGAGAAAAAAAGCCTTGCACTCAAGCCATCTCTTTGTCACTCTTCTTTTATGGCATTTGAGGTTCAGAATAGCATCAGGTGTGTGTGTGTTTGTGTATTGAGTGTTACTCAGAATGGTGTTAGATCATTGTTGCGCATCATCCTACAGCTTCTCCATTCAAAGGAAGGCCTGCCCACGGTGGGACGAATGGGTAAAAGAGCAGAGGAATCTGCCAGAGAGATCGCAAGAGATCTTCAGAGACTGGTTTTTGAGCCACTAACAGGAGCCTGACAAGTTCTAGGAGATCCAAGCAAAGTCCCTCTCACTCCCGTTCTGCTGCTCCCCCTCCTGAGCCGAGGAATCACTCTCCTCTTTCTCATTGTCCAGTGCTCTGTGTGCCTCAGCGGTCATCCCTGAGTCCTTCCACTTGCCCCCTTCTTCCTCTCCTTCTCCTAGAATCTCCGTGTCCCCTTCGACCATCATCTCCTCTTCCCCTTCCCCGTCACACTCTGCCTGGTCATCGTGGAAACGATCCCCAGGATACAGCTCCTCCTCTGGAGAGATGTCCCCACCCACCTCCCCGTTGTGGTCCAGCAGTGCCGCCATGCCCCGGCCTGAGCAGTCAGCGCAGACGCCATGACGACGGGAGCCATGTTTGATTCCAACACTGGCTGCTGACATAAAGACGCGGCTGCACACTTTACACACATACTTCTTGTCTTTGCTGTGGACCTGTGGGATGAAAACAAATAATTTCTCATTTTTAATTTGCCCTTTGGATATGGTGTAATTTAGAAGCAGCTGCATGACTCACCAACGTGTGCCTCTTCATGTGCTCTCTTCTAGTGAACTTCTTGCCACAAATTTCACAGGGGTAGGGCCTTTCACCGGTATGGGAGCGCATGTGCCTCTTAAGGATGCACTGGTGCATAGCAGAAAAGCTGCAGTAGGGGCACTTGAACTTTTTACGAATCACTGTGAAGTCATTCACTGCAAGTACAGGGAGGAAGGGGGGACAGAATGAAGAGAGAGGGAAAAATTAGTATTGAATCACACGCATTTGGATAAACCAAGACATTGCTTTTCAGTTACTGAATTTAATTAACGGCTTGGGCTAGAAATGTACCATCAATTCCCATGGTCATCCCAATCTAGTCAAAGCTACAGTTGCCCTGGCAACAGCTCTTCCTCCATACTAAAGCAATAAAGGCATAGAGATACTGTAAACACATGACACAACAGTCAGTCTGCCTTAGTTACTCTACAAGGTCTCTACTAAGGAAAGCAAAAACACAGACAGAAGAGCAAACACAGACAATGACAAGAAAATAAAATCACCCACACAAAGGAAGGGAAGTAAAAATCAGAGAGCGGAGACACACTGCACACATTTACTGTACATAAAGGAAGGGGTAAAGCACAGAAGAAAGGGTTCTAAGGTGATATAAAATAATTACCTCCATCTGCTAATCGACTGCTCTGATTAAATATTTGCGAGCACAGCAAAAAAAAAAAAAAAAAAAAAAAATCAAAACAAAACATGCAAGTAGACATGAACGGCAAGACAGATTCAGAATGTGACAGAATTTGTGCGTGTGCGTGTACACATGAATAAAAACAATGGCAGCAAGGTTTTTGTGTTTTCAATCACATTTTAATCACAACATAATATCTACAACCAGAGTCTCATAATGTTAAAAAAAAAGTACATGTCTAAACAGTACATAGGTTTCAATGATAAATTATTTAATCTAGCTTTACATTTCATTCAGTGCTTACAAAACTTATTCAAACTCAAGAATACGACACAACTGTCAGTTATTTTTCATTCCTCTTCAATGTTTAGCGCTACTGAGTTCCTGATTAGTTTCTGACTTTCCTGAGCTTGCCAGTTTGTTTCAGCTGCTGGCTGGGACAAAGTGTGCTACCTGAAATGGGATTTTGTAAAGCATTTGGCATTTGGGAAGTCCCTTGGTATATATAGTACACACACAACATCAATGGAGCAGATTTCCCCTGGACACAAGTTTTGCTTTTATGAAGCAGACAGAAATTACAGTTCAGTGCCCTGAAATGATTTTCAGAAGGTAAACACAGGTTCATGTCTTCTCTTTGGGTATAATATTCACAGTATAGGTGTAGACAATAAATCTTAGTAAAATGGGTTGTTTCACAGCAATAGATTGTTGCATGCCTGCAGTAAACTCCAAGCAAAAATTTTGGCAGAAACCGGTGTGAAGTTACATTAGCAATGATTTTCAAGCCTGTGTCCAACCCGACTATCTCTCATCCAAATCCTCCTCTCAACACTGTCCTCGATGCCTCTCTTATTATTCTCCTGCGTTTTCCCACTTGTCTGCCTTGATCCCCTATTTTCTGCCCTGAGTTCAAAACCACACCATTATCGGTGTGCAGCTGTGACATCACTAAGCTCATCTGGTATAAAGGGCATCTGCCCCTCTGTCCCTACTTCCTCTTCAGATGTGGGGTCAGAGGTTAAGAGGGGCCGGAGCCATGAAGCACCAATTACTGACCAGCTTATTTCCTATTCAGCTACTAGAAAAACTTACAGGTCTGAGACTGAGGAGATGGACCATTGAGAAGAGAAAATATGACACTACCCAACCCCCATCTGAGCTGCTTCTGGCCTATTGTTTTAGCAGGCTTTGTCTCATTCGGCACATCCCTTCCATCTGTACTGATCTGACAGCTCTGACTGAAGGGAGACAAGTCAGACTGATGACTGAAGACAAGCTTCTGAGTGTCCAGTGGATGTGAATTTGGTGCAGAATTTTGCTTTATCTTTTATTGTCTATTTTTATATTCTATTTAAAGTTCTTTTGTGACAATTCTAAATATTTGCTGAAGTGCAGCAATTCTGATTTGGGTAGTCTCTTGTTCTCAGGCTGCAATGATGCACAGTTCCTGCAGGTGGTGTGGTTGCGTGGGCTGTGAGTCACAGTCATGCCTTACAGGTATGAACTCTGAATGTCTTTGTGCATGCAATGCATGGGTGGACACGAAGATAAAGATCTTGCTGCCAAAAAAGGAGACATAAGTTTAGTCAGAGTGGTGACTGGCGACAGAAAGCCAGACAAGTGGTTTAGTTCGAGGAGGTGGAAAGACACCCCCTGTCTCTCCATTGGGCACTGCAGTGTAAAGTAAATCACCTAGTTATGGGCCAGGGTTCACTGAAATTATTTACATATTGTAATACATCACATTTAATTTCAGCCTAAATTTGTTCAAACATGTTGTTTTTTTGTTTGTTTTTTTTTCTTGCATAGCATTTGTGCATTTGGTGTCAGTTTGAATTAAATAGTCCCCCCACATAATAACAATGACACATAATTTAACACACGGTATAAAAAATGTCCCACACGTTTGACTTTAAAGAACTTCTTCTGTTGTGAGTTCAGTAACACCACAAAGTGTTTTTTGGCATGGTTGTTAAACACAAAGTGATGGATACAAATGGTGGGTGAACCTACAGGCCTTCCACATCAATACTGCAATTGTCAACTTTCATGTGCTGAGTTAACTGCCACAGTGGGTCTGTAAGCCCACCTTGAGACATTTCCAACCCAGTGCTGCCTCCCAGTATAGCTCCTGGCATCAACCCAACCTGGCAGCAGACTTTAACATGTGTCGCCAGGTTTTTCTGGGTGCTAAAAGCCTTGGCACAAGCCGGGCAGGTGTGCCCTCTCTCTTTGGAGTGCACAGACGAAAGGTGCCTGTGCAGGTCAGTGCGGTCTCTGAAGTGTTTTAGGCAGTATGCACACTGCATCAACTTCTTCTTAAAGTGGATGGTCTTCTCGTGCCTGTCCGCGTTGGATTTGAGAGTGAAGCTGGCGGGGCACTGGGAGCAGAAGTAGCGTGCTGACGCAGGCTCACCAACTGCAGAGCAGAACAGAGACTGGTTGAAATGGGGAGCCTGGGATTGGGGCTGGTAATGGGGCTGGTTTGGTTGGTGGTGTGGACCTTGCAAGCTTGGCCAGTCCAGGGACAAGGCCATCAGAGACAGGGTGTGACAATACTCGTGTTCCCTGAGATGCTCCAGGCTGCTGAACAGCCGTTTGCACAGGGAGCAGGCGAACCCCTGTGAGGGCCAGGCACCGTGCTCTGGCAGGACTCTTTCCCCTGATCCAACCTCTTCACCCAGCCCTTTAGTTCCTTTGCCAGCCATGGACACTAACTCTGGTACAGTCAAGCCACCAGCACAGCTCCCCTTGTCCATCTGATCCTTCTCGACAGGAGACTGATCACCTTCCAAGACTGAAGCAGTGAGAAGGAGGATAAGGACAAAAGTGTGAGAAATGTTGAAGTTCAAGCACAAATTCTTAGCTTATAAAGAAATTACTTTAACTGTAAAACAGACCTGTACTGTACTCCTTTAGGTTTTCTTTGTCTTTTATGTCCTCCTGTAAGCACAAAATATCCTATTATGTCATTCGCACACACATTAATACAGTCTGTATGGAATGCTGTCGGGGCATGCAGGAGACAGGAAGGTGACACAAGCTGTGAAGGCAACTTTCTCACATGCAAGACAAAAGCATAAAGACATGACAACAGAAAAGTTAAAAAAAGAACATAAACAAGATCATTATTATTCAAAGATAAGTTTGAGATTAGAGAACAAAACAGAAAACAAAAAACTGGATAGATGACAGTTTCAGGATGCTACAGCTGTCTGATGAAAAAGAATGAGCAGTTATGTTGATCTACAATTTTAATAATATTGTCTGCCCAATGCTCATGCAAACCCTTGGGTGCCAACATGGTGCATTAAACACTCAATCCCACTCTTACCTCCCTAGCTAAACTCTACCCCTCCTCTATCTACTCCATGCCCCTATCATTCCTTCACCTCCGCCCACTTGCTCAGCCCCTCCAATCCTCCTCCTCTTCCTCCTCCTCTCTAAGAACAGAACACCATGCACTGGGCAAACAGATGGCTTGTCCGTAGAGATAGGGAGGCTTGTTGGGAGGCAGGTCCACTGAAATCAAATGCTGCTCTTAAATGTTCACAGCATACACATACAGACTGGCACTAAACTCACATCTACACATGCTCAAACATACACTCATACACACACACACACACACACACCAAGCAGAACAAACAATTTCCTGAGCTGCAAGAGCAAACCTCTCGTTGTCTTCTAGTATTGATTCTACTGAGTCTCCTCACACTAGCCAGCCCATTATCTACTATCTCTAAACACACGCTGCCATTGTGACTAGATGTGTCATGTCTGATGCAGCCACTATAAACTGTATTACTGCTAATGCTACGCAAAGACTCCTGGCTCAAAGGCAAATTCAAGTCTAGGTATATTAAAAGACTTTCTGAGAAGGGAGGCAAGAATGAAGAGTGACGGCAATCTGAAAGGAAGGGAAAACAAATAAAGCACAGAGAAAAGAAAGGCAAAAAAGAAAGAAGAAAAAAACAGAAACACAGACAGCATTGCTTCTCCAGTCTTGTAAGAAATATGCCAGATTCCACAAAGAGAATAAGACACAGAGAGGGGTTGAGCAATGTTGTGCTCATGTGTTAAAAAACACTCCAATGATGAAAAATAACCCCATTAACCCTCAGTTTTTCATGCAAAAACTACTAGCCTCACCCAATACACCACACCAATGATCACCACTACTTTCCCACACCTCTCAACCCCCCTCCGAGTGTGTGTGTAGAAGCTGGGAGAAGCTGCCCTCTGGATGCTTAACTCCAATCCCTGTTACAAACTTATCTGATGAGAGGAGAGGTACCCAGAGAGCAGCCTCCGCCCTGGAGCTGAGCCAGGCCCAGTGTGCTTACCTCAGGCAAGGTGGAGGGTTCTGGGCCCTCAGGGGCCTCTTCCACTTCCATGTCCAATCCTTCTGAGCACAGTCGGGGCGCCCCAGCCCGCAGACCAGGGGCCTCCAGGGGCCGAGGCTCAGAGGGGTGCAGTGGCGTGGGTGGGCAGTATGCTGATGTTGATGATGGCAGGAGTGATGGTGATGATGGTGGAAGATGAGGAGGAAGAAGAGGAAGAGGAGGAGGAGGAGAGGAGCCAGCGCCCTGTTTGTTATGAATAGTGGCCCCTGTGGCCCCTGGCCGGAGCGTGCTGCAGCAGTTGTTGGAGCGGAGCCCTGAGGAGCACAGGAAACGAGTCTCACCCACCCACTCACGTACAACTGCAACTCTGCTAGCAGCTGGCCACCAGAACACAACAGGAGAGAGTGGGCAGGGGGGCACACAGAGGCTGCCAGTGCTACACTATCAAACACTGTGGAGAGGGGGAGGAAGAAAAACTTAGAAGTTTCACTTTCCACCAGCCAAGGGGAAAGGGTTAGGGCTTCTCTTCACTCTTTCTCTCTCAGTTTTTTCTTTTTTCTTTTTTTTTTTTTTTTGCTCCTCTGCTCTCCTTCTCCTTCCACCCACATGCGTGCGCAGAGGATGGCAGCATGTGTGTGTTTTGTGAGAGAGAGTGCATGTGTTGTGTAAGCAATAAAATGCATATAAGGAGAGGGCTTGAGGATCCTCTGTAGCGTGGAGGGAAATAGTAGTTTTGGAGAGGAGCCATCTTGAAGCTCAAGTGAGGATTTGTTTTGCTTTTTGTTTTTTTGTACACACAGGGTAAAGGACGACTACATGGACCGTGTAAGATGTTTACTATCAACAAGTTCAGGCATGCTAGATCAAGAATTTAAAATTTCTTACAAAGGCTTTAGCTTTTCATTGCTACTGATGGAAGCTTTCCAGCCACATCAATGTCACTATTAGCTTTTTTTTAAACCTCTTTATTTTTTTTTTTCTTTCATTACATTGAGTCCTAGACTGTACTAATGAGAGTATAGTGTATTGCAAATTGTTCACTGTGTGTGCAAGTGTGGGCAGCAGTTTGGGGAATGTCTTCAAAGTTATGCAGTGGGTTAGCCATTCATTGCCCTCCTCTGCATAACGGACAGAATCACACATCCGTGAGGCTCGACCATGGACAGATTCCTGGAATGTTAAACTACCGCACCCCACTCCCACTTACTGCGAACACACAAATGCTGAACACACTATCTTTTCTTCCCCGCCCCCCTACAGTGACAAGAACATCAAGAGTGAGGAAGAAGAGGAGAGTAAAGGGATGAGCTACAGGTGAGAGCAAGCAGCTTATTAACTAAAGCCGATCTGGCAGTAGGCACCTGTCAGGAAAAGGCTTTCAGGGAATAGCTGAACCCTCTTGCAAAAATGCAGCATATAAATATATAATTTTCTACCATGTCTCACTGATTTCAATACTGAAGTCCTGTCTGCCCAGTTATGGAGAATATAAATAACAACAGGCTGATTCACTGCACAGAAACATGAGCAAATGAGAAAGAAAAAAAAAGTTTCCTTCACAGAGAAGACATGTTATAAAAGACATTGTTTTCTTTCCACCTCTTGCAGTCACAATGGGGTCAAGACAAGATTTTTGGGCTTTGATGGCAAAATTATTTTAGACTGACTTATCTGCTATCAGTAGCTAATGCACTTAAACTGCATAAGTCTGTTAGGAACAAGATTGGAATCAGATTGGGGTTTGCTGTGGCAAAAAGGCTTAATGACATCCTGTTAGCAATAACCTCAAGACAGTTTTCCTCTCCTTTAGTGTTTTACATAGTTACGACAAGAACAGTGTAGTTTTGACATACTTGTGCTTGTTATGTATGATTTTATTTTGCTTAACTACATTATAGAAGGAATATCTGTTTCACACTACATTCATTTGACAGATTGTCACACATACAACTGGGTTTTACAACTGACTTACAACAAAGATGTGTGTAATTAGGATTACATTGAACTAAAAAAGTGATCTTTTCTTATAAATGTCTCACCTCATTTCAGTAAAAAATGATATATAACAGGAAAAAAAATATATAGTAGAAAATGTCAAAGACATCTGATAACAAACTTGTATCAGAATAATTTTTTTCTTCTCTTTCTTCTTATTAATTCCAATTTATCTGATGTCCCTTTTATAATACAGAGTGGTGGAATTAGCTCCACCTCCATCAGCTACAACTGTAACACACTCATAACATCATAAGTAATGATATGTCAAGGATCAATCCAGGTCTCCAGAACTTTAACTACTAATATTTTTGCAGTTGTATTTATCTGTACATATAATTTTCCTGACTGACCATTAGTCCTGATGAATACATTTAAATACAGCATTTAATGCATCATTTAGAAAATATGATAAATAAATTAATAAATAAATCCATGTTTTAGGAGCATTATGTTCTCCCAGCAGGAGAGGTTTCTGGAGCAATCCAAGCATCACCAATAGATTCATATAATTCACAGGATGTTAGTTGACTTCATTAAAAGTCTGACCACACTGTCATTTAAGTTAGTTAATGTCTTAGATAGATTTACTTCAATACCTTGTCCTCTTACACTTACACAAAAAATAAAAATAAAAATACAACACCATAGAATTTGGATTAAAAATCTGGTCACTAAAGCAAATACATTCAGAAAATCTCTGTAGAGCAGTTATGGATCCAGTGGGAGTTGTAGGTTAGGGTGAGTCAATTTTTCAAAGTAGATGAGAAGTGATGAGAACTGACAGTAGAGAGAAAAGTTCAATAAAGTCCATATAATCTATGAAGTTAATTGGATGTTCTTTATTCGAGTACACTGTGGCAGAATGGGCAGGTGCACTAAGACGGTCCCATTGTTAGACACACTGTGTGACGTACAGAAGGGTAGTGGGGCTAAATCCCATTGAAATTAATTGGATTTTTGAAGCTGATTGACATACAAATGGGTTCTACTATATTGTTGGCATTTCGAGGAAAATCCTATGACCCTATGACCCAGGTAAAGGATAACAATTATAGGGTTGTATTTTTAAATTTCAGTGTTTTATCAATCAGGTGGGGACTCGATAAGTTCAACTGGTAAAATAAAAAAAGAGATAAAGTGGTATTCAGCAGTCAAACTGTAAGCTGATTCTCAGTTTAGACTTAACCTGAATCTTTGAAATTAAACGTGTTTTATTAAACAGTCACTTACACAGAAAACTAAGATAAAGAGGATAAGGACAAGGAGTGGGAGACAGGCCGTTTTACTGAAATTCAGTGCTCTCTCTTGAATTGAGCCAGGTGACCTTGCTCTACCTCCTCACAGCCTAAATCAATACTTTCCCAGGAATTTAAAGCAACATGCTTTGATGCTCCCCAGCTGAAGTAAAAGAGGGGGGAAAAGCCAGGAGGGAGACAAATAAGGTAGGACCTGCAAAAGCCATCCAGGAGGGGAGGGATAGTGTGAGGGATGAGTGTTAAGGAGGGGTGAAGGAGAAATAGATGAAGGGAAGGAGGGAGGGATGGTGTAAGGGGAGTGGAAAGTAGAGGAAGGAAAAATGGATAGGAAGGATATTAAGCAGGGGTGAAGGAGAAACAGAGAGGAGAACCGGAGAAGGGGAAAAAGGGCTGAATGGATGGAGGGAGGGAAGGAAGGAGGGAGGGAATGGTGATCTGTCAAACCAGGCAGACTTCTCCTCCGCCCAGTAATCTGAGGTACAATGTTTGTTTATTTTCTGTCCTCATTTAGACACAGGGACGGACCTGGGGTGGGAGGAGAGGTTGTTGGCCATCTCTGAGAGCCCATTTCCCCAACCCCTATTGTGTAGCAAATACAAAATAAGGTTTGGCTAACCAAAAACCCTCCCTGAGGTTTCTTTGGTGACAAGTGAAAAACAGATATAGGGCTCATTCAACACGATTTTCTGTGCAGGGAGTAAATGATTAACATTCTTTGAATTCTCTTATTCATATAGTCAAGGCTGACTGTAGCTGTTAAGTCAGAGAATGCATCAAAAAGCCTCTTCTTCTCTTTTCTGAGGCTGTATATCAGTGCTGTGACAGCATCTGATTCTCCTCTTTAAGCCAACAGAAACATCTCAATCCCACACACTTAACACTTGCACAAAAGGGGTGATGTGATATGCGCGTGCATGGACGAGTGTGCGCGACTGCCAACACGTGTTCTGATCTATTCAGCCTTTTATATTGTTGGTGAGTGGGGCTCAACTCAAAAGACATGACTTGACTCAGAGTTGTACCCTTCCTCTGCTTTTCTTCCGCTCACAAAAACAGGCAGAACTTGGGACAAAAGATCCAATTACTTGCCAGTAAAAGTAAAAGAAACAAACCCACAAGTTGAACACAGAAAATGTGCCCACGCAAACCTGGACTCAAGCAAATATACGCTCTCTCGCGCTCACACACACACACAAGGATACACGGATACACACTGACAGTTTAACACCCTCACTGAAAAGCAAAAAAAAGAAAAAAAAAAAAACTGACTGAATGAGGAAAATCTGTCGTTACAGGCAAATAACACAAATTCTTCAGCTTATTAATCACAATGTTTTTTAACACAAATAGATTGAAAATGGTTTAATCATTCAACAGCATTGATTTTTTTTCTTTCATGACCAGTTGAAAGTTTTAGGAGTTTTAGGTTTTAAGAGAGAGAGATGTTGAATGTGAAACAAGCAAAAAATAAATAAATAAATAAATAAATAAAAAAAAAGTACTTTGCACCTACATACATAACATATTACTTTACCCTAGTAAAGTAAAGTAAATGTTTATTTATATAGCACCTTTCAAGATATAACAGAACACAAAATAACACTTTGTGGTAGATGCTCTAAGAGCTCATATTTTTGTTCTGTTTATCTCAAACAATTTTTTTAAATTGTGAAAATGATAGAAATGTCTACATTTAAAGGAGCTTTGAGGCTTAGCAGGGTAATTTCAGTAAGTAAATATCTGAACTACTGTTCTATTTTGTTATTTCGCTGCTGTGAAATGCAGCTGCAGACCCACTGATTTGCAAAAAGAAGCTGTCATATAAAACCAAACAAACTTTCTCAAGACAGCAAGAGCGAACCCAGCAAAATGTTCTCTCACTGAGTCACTGCTGAGTAGTCATCACTTGTATTGCCACACAAACTGGTTACAGACTCAGTTGGCACCACATGCACACAGAGACATTCAGAGTTGTCCCAGTACAGTGGCTGATGAGGGAAAAAACTGAGTTGCAGAAGACACTCACACCTGTTTGTTGCATCAGGCATGGCCCTGAATGCAGGTACTGAAAGATATATTAGAATATTCGAATTTGTGTACATCTGAATTGTTGGGTAAATTAAAATGTATGGCTCAGCTGTGTATAACAACCAGTGTGAGCACAGTTTTCGTAAATGGTTACTTACAAGACAGGGAGTGTCCTCCTTTGGGCAGGTACTCGTACAGCAAGGGGTTATCATCTCCCATCATTTCAGCCCGCAGCGACAGCAGGCTGTTCTTACTCATCAGGGCCGCCTTCAGGTTGGCCACAGATGAGATCCCTCCACCCCCGGCTCCTCCGCTGGCCTCCTCCGATTCGTTGGTGCCCAAGAAGCCGGGCTCTGTGGTGAGAGCCTCTTCCTGCTTGAGGAAGAAGTCGAGGCGTTCGCCGCGGCTGTCTGAGCTGTTGGGTTCGGTCACGTCTGCCCCTGAGCAGAAAAGAGATGGCAGAAGATGCCGGTGTCACTCGCTGACAATAAATGTTATCTCAAAGCAGCTCAAACAGAAATCTAAGAGGGTTTTATGTCTCAAAACTTCTCACAAAGCACTTTTGTAATTAATTTTAAGGGATTACATGCTCTTCTGTATGCAGAAAAGTGAAAAAACAAAAGAAGAAACCCAGCATATTAAAGCAATTCTTCCAAACCTCTCAGCTAAATCATTATTTTACATGCAGCATTTTCAGTAGCGGCTACCAACACGTCACAGCTCTGATTCATCTCCCTCTCTCCTTGAGTCCCTAACATACCTCATCATTACCAGTCAACAAAAATACAGGGAGATCATAAAGAGACAGAGAGAGAGAGGAAAGGCAGATAGAGACATAGTGTGTGTGTTGCATATGTGTGTGTTTAGCCATCAGAGTTGCTGAAAGCGCAGAGAAGCTGTCAGCAGTAGACATGTCGCTGGAGGTTCCACTGTAGATCTACAAGACTGTCAGACCACACTGCTGACAACAGCTCTGCTCAACACTTGAACAGACGCACACAAACACACACTCACGCACACATGCAAATATATCCACAAACACACTGTCATTGCCTCCTAATTGACATTTAACTGATGACAGTTTGCTTTCTCACAAAGACTTAAAAGAAAATACACACCAGGCACATCACTGGCTTACAGGCTTTGAAAGAATAGCTTGTGTACATCTAAAGAGAACACACACAGACATCTGAACACTCACCCACACTTGCCTTAAAGGGATAGCATATATGATAATGTGTGACTGTTGTGGACAGAGACCTTCTGACATCCTAATATATGCAATAACTACTGTTATATTGTCACTGCACACGCAGTGATGGCTGAAATCACACTTGAAGGTAATGGGGAAAAAAAAGTGAAGAACCAAATTAAGTTGATTCAGGGGCACACAGAACAGAAAAGAGCAAGAAAGCAAATAAGAGATGAGGAGTAAAACCATAAAATATGGCAAATAAAAGAATTGTCAATTTCACTACAATCAGGTGAGGGCTAAGTGCCTTCTGTGGAGTCTACTGCAGGGAGGGTGAAGATAACAGGAGTAGTTTGCCTCCATGTCTTGAATACCGACGGGTATATAGCCCTTTTGCACCTTGCTATGTTTCTCTCAGACACACACAGACGAGGCTGCTCTCACAAATGGTATGAATGATTTCTTACGAAAAATAATGCATGGATATTTGCACATATCCTACGAAATCCTGAGTCCATCAGGGCAATGATAAATCAACAGAAGCACAGGCAGAAGAAAAAAGGCAGAAAATGCAGAATTTTTTTTTTTAATATCTTTAACATAGTTTCACTGATTGAACTATAGTACACTTAAAAGTTTTGCTCTCTAATAACGTCATTTTTTGTGTGTAGGTGTGTTTTTCTTTACATCATCAGATCATTTTACTATGAGTAAAACAAGGAAAAGGCTGCTTCTCATTCCCAATGGAACTTAAACAAATTAGATAACTGAACAGAAAAACTAAACAGTCTTTTTTTTTCTTTTTTTTTTGTAAAGATTATCTAAGATCTAAAGTATGCAATGACATCCAAAAAGCACTTCAATAATTTGGGCTGGTTTTTATGTCTTGATGGTAACTTGAAATTATACTTACCTACAGGGAAAGTTGGAAACCAGTGTGTGTGCACATCAAATCTTAAACTATTACTTTAAAAACATGATCAATATGGGGTTACAGGGGTCTTTAAAGACGCCTTCCTCAGTTAAATCCTGTTTTACTTGCATTTTTTAATCAAACTGGACTTAGTGCATTGCATTAAAAACCCCAGCAGTGCATTGTTTATTTATTTATGCAAAACCAAATACTGAAAAGGTTTTATGTCTTGTTTAAAAAATCTCTCTGCAATTACCTTCTGTAAATTGTTTTTACATTTAAATTTCCCTTTAATAAAGCTTTGTCATTTCATTTTTGGTAGCCTATGCATTTGTATACATTTGATCATCTGTGATGTAACGCTGACTCTGACCCAACGACTGTGTGCGGACCCTAAATCCAGAATTTCATGCCTTCTGTCAAGCTTTAATGGTAACTTATTTTAGAAAACACTGTCCAAAAAATTGAAGGAAGTATATATACACCCTCCATCCCACCACCACCACCACACACACACACACACCACCAGTGCCATTCAGCTAAAAACTAGTAGTAGTAGTAGTTCTGTTTTTCAGAACAAGCTCAAGTGATTAATGCTAGATGATATATGCTGATAAAATGTAAATATGACAGTTTATTTGAGATATATAATCGTTTATTAAGTAAAGTGGGTGGGGGCAGGTTTGCAGTTGTAAATAGGGATATAAAAACAAATACGTACTTCATATTTTAAACATAATTTGAAGCCAAACTTTCAGTTACTCAGTTTGTAAATGACAGCTTTCTTATGAATTCTATGACTGACAACAAGAGCAGCCAATAGGAAGAGGAGAAAGAAAAAACTACCAAACTTAAACTACCGAATGTGCCTGGAGCAGGGAGACTTTCATGTAAAACGCAGCGTGGCATAACATGTCTCGCTGATTATGACTGTAAAGCCTGTATAATGTACTTTATTGTGGGGGGGTGGAGGTGTGACATCTGGTTAGGATGCCTCCTGGACACCTCCCTGATGAGGTGTTTTGGGCAAGTCCCACTGGGAAGAGGGTCTGGGGAAGACCCTGGACACACCGGAGGGACTACGTTGTGTAGGAATGCCTCGGACACCCCCGAGCGAGCTGGAAGAAGTGGCAGGGGAATGGGAAAGTCTGGGCTTCCCTGTTTTAGCTGCCACCCATGTGACCCAACCCTGGATAAGCAGAAGAAAATGGATGGGTGGATGGATATTAGCAGTGAATTGACGCACGCACACACAAAATGATGTTAATAGAAAGCAAAACTTTCATAGTTTACCAAGAAATTCTAACTTTTTTCTCATAACCTTGGTCAAGTGAATGCACACTATCCATAGTTTGCTGTCACTGTCAAAATTTTTCTGACCAAAACCATAGACAGAATGAACGAATGAGCAGGCGCACTGATCGCTCGTTTTGCAGGAAATACGTAGCAAATCCCCCAAATTTTGTGCCAAACTTTTCATACTATATTCTATTCTCACAGATCAAATGGATACACATTCTTTATGCACTATAGATCTGATCTGTTTGAAGATATGAATAAGATATTGAGGACAGGAGAAGGAGATGGGGTGTGACAGACAAGGGTGACATATACAATAAGCAGTCACCCTCATCGCATCACACGATAGAAAAAGAGGAGATTAAGTTGGAGAAGAATGAATAGAAGAGACATGGAGAGGGTAGAAAGAGAAAGAAAGAAAGAAATAAGGCAGGGGAGTGAAGAAGCGGGGGTGTGGAACAGTGGAGGAAGCACTGTAGATACACACAAAAAAAACACACACATGCATCTACACACATACACACCCCGTCCAACCTGCATCCACGTGCTCACACACACAAACACACAAAGTTAATTAAGGAGGGGGTGTAGGGGTTGGTGCAAGGGGCACGAGGTGCAGGAATTCATTAGAGCTCTGCCCCCTCCTTCAGTGGGCAGCCCAGCAGCCACAGGAGTCAATCAATAACATAGATCTGCTGTTGGCCAACAACAACAACACACACATACACACATACACACACAGATACGGAGCAAAAGGAGGCAGATAAATGGAAGCAGAGGAAGCAAAGGAGGGAGAGAAATGAGCGCCATCTCTGACCCCGATCTCCCTCCACTCATCTGTTCATTGGATGAGTGAATGACCCTTGACCATTTTTCCCAGCATCTTCTGGAGACGTGCATCTACAGATGGAGCATGTCCACCCTCCTCACAGTCATACAGTAACAATACTTCAGTCACACAGAACACTGCTGATTAAACGACAGACGTAAGCAGAAGTGATCTCGTTACAATTTGTTTGAAGGCGGCAGACAAACTTCAGTCTTTAAAAATTAAATGTGCATTTTACACATTGGTGAATGACTGACTGTGCCCTGCTGACAAACTCTGTTGTGCAACAAACAGTCCCAGTTTCCTGACTATATATCCAAATATCAGAGGCTAAGCGTGAGATATTAAAAATTAGTATTCAGCTGACCGCAAACAGGCTTTCGCACCACATAATCGGAATAAACTACTTAATCCCCCTTCACTTATGTAAGCTTTATCGGGCGTGCATAGATAGTGTTTTCCTTAAATCTCATCCTGTTCCAACAGATAAAATCATTTACCACACCAGAAACAGTCTTGCATAATCCCAAGCATGCAGCTTATGGATTTCATCATACATGTGCCTGGTTTGGTTGAGGATTTGGAGACACACACATTGTGATGTCTTTCAAAGGCAATAGGTTTATCCCGAGTTTTAGAGACACTGTGGTTACATCATTCCTTTATGCACATATGCTCAGTGTTAACATGTCGGTTGTCACAAGACAACCTATAAATTTCAATAGCAAAGAATATTCCTTTGAACTGCATGGTCAGATACAAAAAAAACAATAGCTTTCTCCTCATCTTCATTTTCTCCTTTCTTCTGCCTTTGCAGTGAAGCGGTTTCAGTACAGTGAAGGGAATTTTCATTTTCCCCTTCATAAAAGAGTCCGAATAATTTAGATTTCTGCTTTCTGAAGAGATCCTCCGTTTAATTTGGTTGCCATGGTAGCCAGGCACCCTTGGCTTCAACATTTATGCTAAATAAAACCCCATTTTAAAAGGAGAGACAAATATGTGGAAATGGTGGTTCTCTTTGTTCATGTGTGTTTATGTGTCTGTGTGCCCAACGCTGCAAGCTATGTAGGAGCCTGAGTGTGAAAAAGAAGGAAAGAGACTTGGAAGAAAAGAGGAGTGTGTTGAACTGTACTTCAAATTTCTTTGGAATACCACATTTATCTTCTAGTGAGAGAGTTATGACTAATGGATGGACGATACGGTTTTATATGCTGTGGTTGGAAGCTGCGCTGAATGTGATGGGCACGAGTATGTGTGTGTTTCACAAGGGGAGTCATGTTATTAGAGTGCGCACTTTGACGCAGTACAAAGGAGGCGAGAGAAGGCCTGCGAAGGGAGGAAAGGGTCAGCTGGCCCAGTTTGACCTCTGACATTCTGTTCTGTTTGCATGATTGTGTATTGTTAGTTGTGAGATTGTGTGTATATGTCTGTGTAAATTAAACTAAACACTATTGTGTGAGGGAGCTTCCATATTTTTTTTTACAAAAAACACCCCCAAAAAACACATATTCATACATATCCACTACTTTCCAACACACAGAGACAACCATGACCTGGCTGTTTATAGACTCAGTCCTTTAACACCTAGTCTCCCTCTAACACACACACACACACATATACACTCAAACAACTCACCACGCCTTCAAATCAACAGAGACAGTAGCCAAGCACAATGGAGAGAAAAAGTCCAGGGTGGTTAAGCAATGAGTTACTGAGGCTTGTCGACCACAAGAGAGCTGTCAGAGAAGAAAGTAGGTCTTTTGTGCATGTTTGAGTATGGCAGAGTGCAAACAAAGGAGAAAGACTCTCTCACTGTGTATTTTTGTGTGTACATGTTTGCGTTTGTGTGTGACGGTGAAAGACAGAGAAAGTAGCTTTGCCCCAAAGTCGGCCCGGTTAATGGCCTGGCTGGCCTGAGGTTGAAAAGGACAAGGGATTACAAGAGCCATGTAGTCAAAGGACTCCTCCGCCTGCCTTGTTATATATGTAACATTACAGCGCCATGCTTCTGAATGATAAAAGTCGTCTTCTTTCATTGCTAACAGTTCCGTACAACGAAGGCGCGACTGGTGCGTGTTTGTCCTCCAGTGGACAAAGATGGGAGGGAAGGTGAAACTTGCTTCTTCAGCATGCCAGAGTTTGAGAGGGTAAAAAAGTAATTTCAGCCGAGAAGGGGGAGTGAGGCACTAAAACAGCTCAAGAATTCAGAGGCAATTTAAAAAGCAGTGTGGGAGAGGGGAATGAAAAAAATGCTGGGTTAAAAAGGAGGGAGGATGGAAAGTAAAAGAGGCTGTTATTCTCTCTCACTCTGTTGTTTTTTAGGGACTAGCTGGGCCACAACCTCCTGGAGAGATAGGGATGGGTGGGTGGTGGTAGTGGTGATGGTGGTGGGGTGTGTGTGGATAGAGAGGGCAAGCATAAATCAAGCAGAGCCTGAAGGCTTTAGTGGAGGGAGGGACAGAGGGAAGAGAATGGTAAAGGACAGGGGAGAGGGAGATGATGGTGCTGGCAGTGATGGTGGTACTGCTGGGGGCTCAGTGGAGAAGCGAGAGTGTGGGTGGAGGGGAGGAGAGAAGAGGAGATTACCAGAGTGGTGGGGTGAGAGGTGGAAGGTGGGGTGATGGAGTGTGGGTGGGTGGGTGAGTGAAAAGGGAGGCAAGGAGAGGTGAGGGGGAGGTTACAGAGGATGTGGGAGGGACGGTTGGGTAGTCATGGCGGAGGAAAATGAGCGGGTATATGAGAGGACTTGTGTAAGCAATGATGCTAAATTTGAAAATGTCTCCATTCCCTTGCATTTAAGTCAATTTTCACATACCTCTGTCACAGATATGATTTAATCTCTAATAGCTTAAGGGGATACCAAACCAGAAAGTGGGTGTTAGATTAGATCAGCTGGAGAACCGCTCTGTTGTGACTGGTTGTTGTTAGCTGTACCTAACAAGGACAGAAAGAAGCAGACTACAGTTGAAAATCCATAAAAAAAACACTCAGTTACAAAATGCAATCAATCATGTTAGTACTCACTTCAACACACGTTGAAGAAACTTTGATTTTTATTCAATAGACAATATTAAAATCTTTCAAACTATATTCCTTTAAGTTGGGAATGTGAAATCATGATTCAGATGTTTTTCTTATTTGTTTGTTTTTTGTTTTAAAGCCATAATCATTGATTGCACAGAAATAAAAAAAAAACAAACAAACAAAAAAACAAAAAACAAAAAACAGGAGCATAGCATCAGCGTCCCACCACACAATGACACAGCAAAATTTATTGGCTCATCTTTAGGCCCTCTGCAGGTGTCAAGCTAACTGTTAACATGCTAGCCAAAACAGCAATCTAGAATTAGACACAGTCATCTGAGTTTCTTGTACTGAGCTGTTCACTCCTATCCTGAAACTAAAAAAACTAAATAATAATAAAATAAAACACAATGTTTAGTGCTCTGTTTGGTCTTCTTTCTTTTATAGCTTGTTTTCCTTTGTGTACTTTAATATTCCTGCATCTGCTGTGTTGTTATAAAGTGCCCTTACCCTTTCAGAGCTGGGGCTTTGAGGGGTTTTTGGGAAACATTTTAAATGTCAACTATCCCTTTTTACATCTCAGACACTAAAAAAATATAGGAAAATAATCTTAAATCTGTTTTAAGATTCAGCTTTTGCTGCAAATTGCTGAGCTAAAGCCTTATGTTCATCGATATTTTCTAAAACATTGAAATAGTCCCCATATTATGAAAAAGTTATGTGATATTTGTCTCTCTACACTTGAAAAGTAAATAAGTACATGTATTGCTCCTGGTCATAATAGTTTAAGTTTAACCCCTTAAAATCCTTTAATTTCTACCTAAAACTGACTTTTACTTTTACTGGACCCTTGCTGATGTAACCAGGTAAATTTTGTAGCAGTATCATCTGGTACTGGAGTACAGTATAGTTTTAAAGATAAATTTTATTTGCAACTGGTCAGAAACATTTATGGTTATACAGTTAAGATTGTAGCCTTGAATGATGTACATCATTCAGCTCTCAAGAGTCTTAGCTTTCTAATGGTGTATAACCTGCGTAGCGACTTGGAAGGGAGACTGAGGAAAATAAACATTTATTTGTAATGTCCCGCCCATGGGACATCTTGTACCAGCGGGTTAAAGCTAAAGGTTGTGATCTTATAAAAACCACTGGATGTCATACTAGTATGCTCTAATTCCAATTTAAGAAATAATAATAAAAAAGTAGTTGCAAAAAGTTATATTGACAAAGATTTTATCTCTCTTGGAAAAAACTATTTAGTGGAGGAAAAAAATCTAAATGTGGTTGCATATATATGCACACATATGCATACATGCATGCATGGTGGAACCCCTGCTGGAAACAAAAAGTCTTTGTGAAGGAAATGGGAGGCAGAGAAAGGGAGGGAGGCTGTACGATCTGGAAAGAACATCAATACTGCTACAACTGCTGCATCTTAATATGGCAAGTAATTGTTCACTGTGTAACTAAGTTTTAAATGATAATTTATTGAAACTTTAATGTCGAGTAAAGTTAAGTATTGTAAACCACTGTATTCAATAAGGTGCGACTGAAGAAGAGAAAACTAATTTAGCATACATGCTACTTGCTGTTCAACAACTGGTTGTGATTGGACATTGGTTCTTAAGCAATGATGGCAGTTCATATTGAAATGTAAATGTATTTAAACCACTGACTACTGTATCAAAACTGTTAGCAAACCTTTTCTCTTTTGTGGAGGGGTTTTTTATTTTGACAGAGGAGGTTAGATAGGTGGATTTTACAACAAAAAACCCACAAGAGTCATCTCTTCAGTTTTATTTTTTGATGTGATTAATTTCAAATTAACCTATTTCATTTTTAAAATACTGGTGTGACCAGTCATTTTATGCATGAAAGGCATAAAAACTGCACACATGTGGACACATTAGCATTGCAGATAGGTCAAAGCATTAAAGTGGGAAACAGCAACTTCACTACAACTTAGTCACATTCATACTAACATACCATTTTAGACTGATACCAGGAGCCCTGAAACCAAGAAAAAGGAGCTTCTCGCATAAAGAGGGTTATAATCACAAGAAGTATCTGGGCCTTGTTATAATGTTTTGGCTTATTGTTCTGACTAACACGCAATGCTGACATTATCAAATAGAAATTGGGTCAGCAGATTTTAGAAAATCTTCATTTTAGTGATTCTGAAACATTAGGATAATGTGGACACAGGCTACAATTTAACAAAATGTATTTCTTAAAATGAACCCTTATTAGTGTAGACAAGAACCCTTAAGCTTCTAGAAAAAAATAATGCAAATCTGACTTTAAACTATTGCAAAAGACAAATTTTCTGTTGCCTTGAACCCTCCAAGTTGTTTAGCTTAATTTTAAATAGAAAATTTTAGAAGTATTGCCACTTATGTGTGCTTTACCTTATTAAACTGACATAAGAGGTCTCTTGATGCAGAGGAAAAATTTTACAGTTCGTCAGGTTAACAGGTAACTTTGATTTTAAGATTTCTTCAGTATACAACAGAAACAAAGCATTAAAATTCACGAAAAATCCATTTAGATATTTTTTCACATTATTATAGAGCGCAGAAAGTGACAGAACTCTCTGCTTCACAGATGATTGCAGCCATGTACAATTTTGTTGAGGACATTGAACAAGAGATTTATTTTACTACAGTTCAAGTGTTTCAGTCTTCAAAAAAATGACATGAAAACATTTTCAAAATTAACCGCCTTCCTGTGGATGCGTTATGAAGTGAGCAAATGAATGAGTAAAGAAAGGGAGGGGTAAGAAGAGCGGGTGAGTGCGTGGGGGATGGAGGATTGCAGGGCTCAAGGTAATCTGGGGAGTTAATGCAGCTTAGAGGGACTGAGAGGAGTGGGAGGGAGGCAGAGAGAGGCAGAAAGAGGGAGTGATGGCAGTTAGAGAGAAAGAATATAAAAATAATAGGGTCAGCAGGGAAAGAGAGAGAGAGAGGAATAAATGAAGATGTATCAGAAACAAAAGCCAAAGCAACTGAGGGGGAGAGAGAGAGGAGTAGAGACGGAGAGAGAGAGGGGAGCGTAAAAGCTGGAAAGAGAGGAGCGTGGAGGGGGATAGAGGCGGTTGAGTGAGTGTGTGAGATAAAGAGTGGGCTAATGAAAGGTAGGGTGAGGCTGAGCGAGTTGGCGGGTAGGAGGGAAGTCGAAAGAGAGAAAACGACAGAGAGCGGGGGAGAGGTCTGTATGGGGAAAGAATGCTGGGTGGGGAAGGAAGGCAGACATGCAGGGCTTTGTGCTGCAAGCAAAGAGAGACAGATTGAGAGATTGAGATAGAAAAGAGAAGTTATGTCTTGGCTTTATGCACAGAGGGGAGGACCTGGTGAATGAGCCCGAAAGCCACGTCCAGCCTGGTCCAGGGTCATTTTCAGGGTGAGGTTGGGCAGAGAGAGACTGAGAGGAGGAATAATGGAAAGTAAAGGAGGAAAACGACAAAGGCTCTGGGTGGGGATGCTGCACTGAGCCTGTGGGTTATAGTTTGTTCGTTAACACACTCTCCAACTCACACTAATCATCTAAAAAGCTTTAGGCTAACTGCCTAGCTGAAATTATGTCTTTACTGCTCTCTGGAAAATAATTGAACAGTTTTACGAGCAAACAAAGTTAGCAATTGTCAAAATATCTGGATGAGATATTCTGGATCAGCCAATAAATGTCAGGAAAAAGTGTCTATGGTATTATGTGACAGACCATACATTGCTTTGTTGAAAACAGCTTTGCATCTTCATTTCACACCGTGAACAAAACTCTGCCACACAGAGGCCTTATTTTTACTGGGGTGCTTCACTTTTAGTCCCTTAATATAAATATTGGCATCACAGGATGTGTGCAGAATACAGTTTTCTGTTGATGTTGATCAACTCTGAAGGAAGAGAAAGCAGTCTTCATAGCAAACACCATGTAGATACTATAAAAAGAACAACTCAATCAACCTTTATTTATATAGCACCTTCTCATACCCCAGGGTACCCAAAGTGCTGTACAACACAACAACTAAGGGGTAGTGGCAGAGACTAGTCGCAGAAGACTATAAAATCAGATCATGGTACATAATAGTAGATTGAAACAGATTTGAATGGCAAGGACAGTGTCTAAAACAAGACCTCAAACAGACCTTAAGTACTGCTCAATACAGAAACCACCCACCTAACAATTGGGCTGCCTGACAAATGTACAAAAACCCAACAAATGAAGACTTTCACTGCAATCATACGCTACAGCCACAACAGGAGAGCAGAAAGCGGGTGGCCAGTACAAAAGGTTCCTCAGCAAACAGTCCGTGTCACTGTGCTCCGACCACGCAGGGATACAAAGTGGGAAGCAGCAGGTGTTACGTGTTCTCTGGAGAGCGTGAGCGTGCTGTCGGGGTGCCTGGTGGCCAGAAAGGCTATTGCCCCTTTTCCATCTCTTTGCTCATCTTTTCCATCTCTTAACATTAAGATTGTGCCTCTCTGTGCTTGTATCCTTGGCAACCTGCCTCCAACAATGGAGCGAGCTCTGTCCTCAGCATGGGAGGAGTATGGTGCCATGGAGAGGAAAAGCAAGGGGTGAAGAAAGATGGAAAACTGGCAGAGCTGAGTAGAAATACAAGTAAGGGGACAAGTCTCACTGTTTGTCATGTATACACTTGTAGGTCAGAACAGTGGAACGGGGGTTAAACAAGAGAAGGAAGTATGAGATATGAGTCGTAGATGAGCATGGTAAACCTGTGTTAGCAGCTAGCCTGGTATTTACAGACAGACGAGATCTCTGCCACTCCTGAACTGATAAAAGACGAATGTTTCTCAAGATCAAGTATAGACTTTGACCCTTAGACAAGTTCACAAGTCAATGAGACTATAAATGGTCTAAAGCTGATAATAAATCAAATTATGAATGACACATGGTTTGTCAAGAATCTGACTTCTGGTGTTGCAGTCTACATAGAGCTAATTACAAGCTTTAATTGTGTTGTTTTTGTGTGTAACTTTATAAATCCATGTAAGCGATTCTCATGTTTGATGATCTCATGACTCATTAAAATCTTCTTAAACACACTAAAGAAGATTAAGAGATTTTGCACAGTTAATTCAAAACTTGCCAAGGTTATTCCACAGAGGAAGATCTCATGAACCAAGAGAAACCACTTCTCAAAACTGAGTTTTTCCCCCTATGATTTGAGTAAATAACGGAATTAAGAACAAGAGACATCACAATGCGGGCATGAAAGGGGAAACCAGAACAAGGCCCGCCAGTAGATAGAGGACTGTGTTCATCTTTTCCTCCCCCATTGCAGCCGAGCCAAGCCATTGAGATTAATTGCTTATGATCAAATCAGCAGAAGCTGTGTAAATTAAAGAGTAGGCCACCTCCTTCTCCCTCACCTCCACAACATCGCCCACCCTCCCCTGAGTCAGACTCAGTGGACAGTGTGTGTGATGAGCTACAACGCTTATTCACGGCTGCAAACTTGTCATTTCCTCTTTCCCCAGAGAGGAACGCAGAGCGCAGAGAGGGCTTGGAATGGAGCAAAGGGTCGGTCAAATAGCGCAGGCGTATGCACACAGGACACACAGCATCGCCAGTACATGCACGCACACACACACACACACACACACACACACAGACGGTGCCCTAAGCACAACTGCTGATATCTCACCCAGTTTCTCCACACTGCTCCTCTCCCGGCTTCCCTTTCCCTCTCTCACTCTCTCTCATTAAGAAGCCATTAAAGAAGGGCAGTGAGAGACCACATGACCCCTTCCTGACCCCTGAAACACATCCCTGAGCAGGAAGGAGGAGGGATGGAAAGAAAGGGGAAAAATATAACAAGAAAAAAGAGGGGGAAAGATTTAAATAGGAAAAAAAACAGCACAGGGTTGGTGTGAGCATCACAAATACCTGATTGAATTTATCCTTTAACATAGAAAATCTGGTCATATGAGTCTAGTTGCTGTGACATGGCAGTGACATGACATATCCCTCAAAAGAATGATGTTATATGTGTTTTGGACTTGCATTTGCAGTGCAAAAAAAGGTAATCTGTTGTAACATCGTCACATCTATTTCTCTTGCTGGAATAACATTTTACAACTCTCATCTGAATGATAAGATTTGCTGTTTTGGGTGCAAGGATACAGATGCGAACACTGTGGACTGAGGAGGTCTGTAGGAGTCTGAATGGAAGAAAGAGGTAGAGAGGCGTGTGTTAAGTATGCAGTGACTTTAGGAGAAGGGCATAATTTGGGAGTGGAGGGGAAGACGGCTAGGCTGCTTCCTTAGTCGGACACAGGAATGTAGAGCGGGCGGATCCCAGTGTGTGTGTGTGTGTGTTTCTATGTGTACTTGTGCCAGACAGGAATCCCTAACCCCCACAGACTCTGGCTCCACTTATCAGGGCCTAAACAGAGGGGTATGGAGGGGGAGAGAGTGGAGAGGGGTATGGGTGTCCAGCGTTATCAAATCCACCTTTAACCCCATTCGCTCCCTTTCTTTTCTCCTGCATGACACACACAGATGTACACGTGCACACAGGGAAACACACACCAAACCCTGAGGCTGGATGTCTCTATGGGAAGGCCAAATAGTCACAAAAAATGGTCAGTGTTACAGAGTTTCACAATTACAGTAAAAACATGACTATCCCAAACAAACACACACACACACACACACACACACACACACACACACACACATTAACACCCATATGATCAAACTACAGAGTAACTTTTATCATATCCTGCTGGTATTTCCCATTCACTCTGAATTCATAAGGACCACTTCAAAATCTTTTTTCCACTCAAGTCAGATGCAGTTTTAACTGGGGAATTGGTGTTAATGGGAAGAGGAAAACAATGACAGGTACCTCTGTTAAAGGTCCAAGCTGAAACAAGCCTGTTACCCACTTCAGATTCAGAAAAAATGATGCACGAGGAAGAAGAATGGGGTGGGAGTGGGGATGGGGGCTGAGGAAAGGTTGAGAGGATAGGGAAGAGATTTAATGGATCAGGTGAGTTTATTCTTTGTGTGCTGTTGGAGTATAAGGGTACTGGAGTGACAAGACCCAGGGGAAAAGAAAATGATAAAAAGAGATTTAAAAAATGTTTAATTTATTTCTCCTTGACAAAAGTGAGATATATGTGAAACAAAAATGAGTCAGTGGCTTGTTTATCCACTTTCTCCTTTTTGTCTCTAAAAGAAGGATGCTGAAAGGCTCAAATTAGTCTTGTTTCAAGTTTCAACAGAGATCTCATGAGGCTCTCAAATAATTCTCAGGTTTCCTTAACTTTTTCTGCTATATAAACCACTGGGTTCTCCTTATGAACTTGATCTATTCTCCATTCCACCCTCTGCTAAATTTGACTCATGAATCTCATGCTGAGTTCACTTTTTCACTACCTAATTTTTATTTTTTTTCTCAACAAATATTTATTTCCAATTATCCTCAATGTACTTTTTAAAAGTGATTTAATGATGAGTGCAATATGAAACTAAATTGTTTCTATAATCTAAATTGTGCTATCAGCTATCACTAAAAATGGTTTTCTGTACAAGAAATTATAGTCTTTTTAGCTTTCAAAGTGCCTTACTATATGAGATTTTTACCTTTTCAAGCGGAGCCTCCATACCACTGGCTGTGGCTATGAGTTTTTAGACCCACAGCCTGCAATACTGGAACTTACAGACCCTGGTTGGCAGTGACAGCTGAGACTACTACTGAGAGCGGGGGTTATAGTTACAAAAATGTGCTTAAATAAGACAAACAAAATGCACACATCATTTATAAGAAGTTTTTTAGAGTTAACATTTTCTATAAAATGGTAAAATATCTCAGTTTCAACATCTGATGTTTATGTTGTGCTGGGAATAAAATATAGGTTCATGAGATCTAAAAATCATATTCAGTTTTATTTACACTTTACACAGCGTCCCAACTTCTTTTGGAATTGGGCTGTACTTTTAAAAGATCAAATATTTATTCTTCTGTAAAGTAATATCTAATCAATTTCCCCTCACCATTTATGGAATCTACAGAAATATTGAGGGAAAAAAAGAGGTAAACACATAGCGCTCAGGATGAGTTGAAGATGTTGACATTTGCACACGCCATTGGACTAGAGCGCTATCGGTTATACAGACTACATTGTGGTGTGTTCCTTTGTGCTGCGTGGGCTTAACTTCAGGGAGCAGCAGAGAGTGGCTGGACGGTCGGGAGGGATGGAGGTAGAGGAGAAATCGGGACCTCACACAAAAAAAAAGAAGAAGTAATATCTGCAACAAGTGTAATATCAGTAAAATGTGTAATATTCAGAGAACACGTGTTTATAAGTTCTGGCACACTTTCAAGTATCACTGGTAGCAATTATACGGTAAGATTAGGATCACAATAATTCAAACTTACACACTAAACTATCCTCTGTTGGTAGGAATTTTTCAGAAATATTGGCCATAATTTCATTTGGCTTTTGTTTTCATTGAAACCGTTTCGTAAGGTGGCTCCATATCCCATGTTTTTCTGAATTAACAAGATAATTTTAAATACAAAAAACAAAACACAAAACTGCTGTGTTTTTACAAGATAATGTACACCGCTTGTCAGCAATATTAACGAATCATTATTTAATTTAGGCACATATGATAAATTCAGCTTGTGTTCATCCCAGCAATGTAAACTGGAAGGTAAAATGATCTTGACCAATACTAACATTTTTAAAGTTTTACTTTACTGGAATCTGTGAGCCAGGATTTTCCAACCCCCTGATTTCCGAGTGTACCACACATTCACTGTAACAGTGTTTGGATCAGCTACATGCACAACTTTTATCAACATCCTGTATTGATGATGGTGAAAACCATAATGACTGGCAGGGTTCAGAAACTTCGGTCCTCCATTCCCATATATATATATATATATATATATATATATATATATATATATATATATATATATATATATATATATATATATATATATTACAACAACAATGGGTATAGTTATTTACATACTTATTTATATATATATATATATATATATATATATATATATATATATATATATATATAACACTATGTAACTAACTATACTCATAACATAACAGATGTGAGGAAGATGTAATAAGAAACACATTTACTATTAAACCAAGAGAAAGATCTCTCTCTTTCTTTTCTACCTTCGATGCTTCAGTAAACCCTGATCTCTCTTCTTCTTCTTCTTTATATTTTTGGCAGCTGGCAAAAACAAATTGGTGCATCACTGCCACCAAGTGGTCTGGAATGCGGACCAGAATGTTTCTAAGAGGCCAAGTTGTCAAAACATTAGTTTGTCTGCTACATTTTCCCAGTCCCATGCACTGGGCATGGTTTTCTATGCCTGCAAGGCAAGGACCCGCCTATCTGCATTTGGAGGGAGGGGGCTGTGAGGTTATGTGGAAACCGAACCATTGACTAAATCCGTAAGGTGACTAACATGCATCTGGTGAAAATCAGGAGTAAGGGCTAGGATATACTTGCTGTAAACGCAAGCGTACATCTCAATGTTCCGCTCTGTGTATATAGCTGCAAATGATGGAAACACAAGGTGGCCAATACCCTCCGTCCTGGAGGTCACCGCTATGGACAGTACACAGCACTTAGACTCTGAAATAGTAAAAAGGTCAATCTACCATTCATGTTGTATTTCCAGGGCATCAACCCCCAAAACATCTCCAATTTGTTGGCACCTGTTAATGCACGAATGTTTATCAAAACTCGTACAGATGGCGGTAGTTGCAGGCAAGGTTTGAGAGACAGCCTTCAAAATTATCCGCCATTGTTTTTACCTCTGATCTGCCATGTTCATGTTATTGTTCATATGAGCACCTCTAGCATTCAAGTCAATATTGCAACTTGCGCACACAACATGTTACCTTGCATCAATGGGAGCAGCTTACACGCCAAATGAACGCTAGGAACACGTGGCAGCCATGATATGTACCGGGACTCATCGCTAACAACAAGTATATTCCAGCCCTAAAATGGCTGCAAATAGCTCTGGATGAACGCGGTGCAGCCGTAGAAATTGGCCTTTAAACATTAACTTATTTAACTTTATGAAGCTAATTCTTCTCCTGAAATTTCTGTTTCACCGTAGAATCCTTAATTTATTTAAACATTTTGCTACAGTCTCTTAAACAATGGTTTCTTCACAGAATGCCACTAAAGAGCTGAGCACTTTAACTGTATGTTCATTCTTGCAGGACACTGGGTGTGAAAATCAAGGTCAAAATGTTCTCAATGAACAGATACAACATGAGGGCCAAAAAGACTTTAAAATTCTTGAATGTGGCAGACTGGATGAATGGATTCATGAAGACTGAAAGACTTTAACTTGTTGATTGTTTTGCATTGTTGTTCAGCTGTGGTGTGCACGGATAAGAGTTAATTCTGTTAAGTCTTTCTTAGATATTTATAGTTCAGGTCCTTAAGAACCTGGACTATAAATATGTCTATAAATATATTTAGTTGTCTTGAATGTTTTGAAGAGCTCATCATTTTTCTTTATTAAGAAATCCAGTGTATTGAAATCAAAAGCTCAAGTCGGATTTGCAAAGTGTCTCCTTTTAATCTCAAGTATGACTCCTGTTGCAAACGTTATGTCTCACCCCATTTCTTCTAATGAATTGTAGGAGAAACATAAGAAAAGTATGAGAAAATATTAAAACTAAAATTAGGATGAAGGGAGAATCACATTTTTGTCTCATGAGCTTTGAAAGAGAAAACAGTGAGCAGTCATTTTTTTCTCTGGGGAGGTGCAACAATGGAAATAATGAAATGTGTGGGCTGGCAGGTGATCTGGGGCAAAGGGGGTTGCAGAGGAAAATGAGAGGTGAGGAACAAAGCGAAGTTCTCCTTTTTAAAACGTATATGTAGTATATGAAGTAATGATGAGCAGAGAGCTGGAATCCATGCAAAGTCACTGCTTAGCAGAAGAAATATTTCTTAAATCATCTGTGCAAACACTTTTACGGTAATTTGCTGCTTATACAAAACATTTAGTAATAGAATCTTAAAAACAGAACTTGGTGATCTCTAACCCATGAAGATCAAATTAAATAGTTTAATAATTCTAAATTTTGCAATATCTCTCTACCCCCTTTTCATTTGTGTCACAGCAGGCATTTGGTAGCTCGTGGGTTTACCCTGAGTCACCCCTGCTGTTACAACATATCGTCCTACTGTGATATCTACTCTTACCTCACAGATTATATCACAGTTAAGAGGCTTGATTTGTGACGTCTCCCTCTCTGTGACAATGACGTTACCAGTTAAGATAACATGTCTGTAGCAGCAGGCATGTGCATTAGTATCATGCAAAAGCAGGCCTTAAAACTGCCAGAAGCTTATCAGCTGCAAATTTAAAGGTGCTGCATCATCTGGAAGCAAACACAGGGAGCATGTGGAGAGGAGGGTAGCTCTGTAAAGAATACACCACCACACACCTCTATTAAGTCGTGACTGAGAAGCACTGAGTGTTTGTGTTTGAGAGTATTCTGCTTGTTTTCCTCAAAAAAAAGGTGTATATTGTGTATTTACACATTGATAATTATTATTTCTGACTTAACTCTTTCTACCTCATCAAGTTTCAGATTGATGATGACTTCTCATTTTGTGTATGAATTTACTGCATACTCACAAATCAGAAAATGTTTTGGCTTTGCGGAGGCACTGGGAAGGACTGCACACTCAGTCACATTATGGGGTCACTTGCAAACCATGTTGTTGTATGTATTCAAATATCAATTTACCAGACTACTAGTTTTAGCTTTATTTTTATTTTATTTGGCCTGTTTTTTTTTGTTTTGTTTTGTGTGTGTGTGTGTGTGTGTGTGTGTGTGTGTGTGTGTGTGTGTGTGTGTGTGTGTGTGTGTGTGTGTGTGTGTGTGTGTGTGTGTTACAGAATTAATGGGATAAAGCAAACTGAAGCCTATAAGACTGATAATTGTAACTATGATCATGCTTGGCTTGAAGTTTTAAAAGCAATCACCTCAGGGATCGTGTACTGTGCAATACATGTGGGTGTGTATACCTGTGTGAATGTATGGGCTGTATGTGTAATCTAATTTACTAGTGTTTTCTGTTATCTTTTAGGTTTTGTTTTGTTTTTTTTTAAATTATTATTATTATTAAAGCACCTTAAAGGATTGCCTCCGATTTTGTTATACTTGTACAATGACAATAAAGTGATTCTGACTCTGAATTAATAACTAGCTGTAGAAAAAAAAATGTGTTCAGTGTTTTGTGACAATGATTAAAAAAGCTATATTTCTCCTTTTACTAGATAAATTTAGAGTTGACATTCAGCTCTGCAGCACAAACCCAGTTTGATAATTAGAGTAAATAAAAGGTATTTGTTCTTCCCTATGCATGAAATTAAGAACTTCCATATAATAACTCCTAACCCTATAATATCTAACACTATAAGGACTTAAAATAGCTATTGCGACATATGAAATACATAAAGGTCTTTTTTTTTCCACATTTTATTTTTTTCCATTAAACTTGATCATATTCCCTAATATCTGAAAAGAGCTCATAATATTGCATGTAATATTCAGTGCTTTTGTATAGATGGAATATTCGCATTAACAGAGACATGTTTTGTAAATAAAATGACTGTTTCATATTTATCAGTCAGAAATGAGAAAACATAAATCTTATTTAACCCCTATCAACCACTATTAAAGTGAACCAGGGACTAAGCTATGGTAAGAGACAAACTTTACAAAAAAAGCTTATAATTACTTTACACAGATTAAAAAAAAATGCATTAATTATATTATTTAAAGTAAGAATTCATTCACTTTTTCACAGGATGCTCTTGTTCCAAGAAAAAAGGGTTAAAGGATTTATATAGTTACTTTTTCTTTATAGACACTGAACGGTCATTAAGATTCAGAAAGCGTGTGGATTTATCATTGAATAAAAGTTATCACTGTAAACAAAAGTGAAATTATGTCACAACGAAGTGGTGGACACAATTCACATCAAGAGAATCCTAATTATCATGGAAGACACGGAACAGAATCTGCAGTCTGAGGTGTGGGTGAGGGTGGGGATGGGGTAGATAACAGAAGAGTGTGAGGCTGGTTGAGAGTCAAGTGCCTTGTGTTCTTTCTAGATATGTAGGAGCATTATGTGAGTGATGTTATTCATCATTATCATACTTCTATTTCTTTCTTTTCCCCATTCATTTTTAAAGCATTTTTAAAAATGGCATTTAAAGGTACCAGCATATTTTCTGTTTTCTGTTAGTTATAGTAATGTTTACATGAGAAATGTATGAAATAAAAATGCTTCAGGGAAGTGACTGCAAGAGGGATTAAGCTTTTGTTTTTGTGATCAATGTAAAAATACTTGTTTCAAATGTTTTATGGTATTTTCTGTACTTTTTCCTGACCTATAACTAGTAGTTCCGCTTTTTAACAAGCAAATAAACAGGCAGATTCAGCTGATGAGGAAGAAGTTTAACCCACCCACAGCCCTGCATTTATTTGAAGCCAATGTAGTCAATATGAAACACACATGCAGACACACACACACATATACAGTCTATACAAAAGTGGTTGTAGCTCCAGTATTCAAGATGAGTGAAAACAGAAGTGACAGTATGAACTGACAGGATGGTAAGAAGGTCCAAACAGACTGAGGGAAGGAGGGATAGAGGAGAGAAGGAGGAGACAAATCGTTGTGAAGGACAGATAGTGGCTTCCAGTACTGTCTTCAGCATCTCTGTAACTATCAAACCCAAAAAAGAACCGCACACAAACACACACATGTACACAGCCCAAGCCATAATTGTCCCCTGTGGTGATTTTGGCCTCTCCCTCCTAGTTTCTCATTGCTGTTGGCCAACTCTTCTGTATCTTTAACACTTTCTTTTTTTTCCTCTTTGGACAGAGAGGAGGAGGGGTGGGAGCTGTCACAAAGGAAGGAATGAGGGATGAAGGAGAGAGAAAGGTCTAAAGGAAGGAGGTGTGGAGGGGTGTGGCGGCTGAGAGGGGGAATGAAGGGAGAAGAGAGAATGAATGTGTAAGAGGAAGGGAGACTTTGCCCTCCAGCTGGAACACTCCCACAATTGTGCGCACATATGTGTATGTGTGTGTACACACAGCGTTTGTGTGTAAGCTGTGTCACGGCCAAACCGACACACCCACAGGCTGTAGACCTCTATATCCTGTTCGGGTTGTCCATTTGTCCAAACATCATACCCCCACCTCCTCCTCCTCTACCTCTTCCTTGTCGCTCCCCTTTTCTAACTGGTCTGACGGGGGTAGAGGCTGCCGAGGGAGTGGGTACAGTAAATAGAACAAAGCCACCTTTCTAAAATAAACAGACCAAGGAAGAGGAACTTCAGGTCTACTGAAAATGAGTGAGCAAGAGAGCTCATATTCAGCTTCAAGCTACTTCATCATGGGGTTAATCTCTTCTCCAAAGTGAGTGTTTCTGATATTTCCTGTCAGTCATTCTGCAAGTGTCTAAATCTACCTCTCTTTCTCTCACATACACACTTTACCAAATTTCAGTATCCAAACTGCTTGGCCTAAACTTACTTTTGGTGAATGCTGGCCTCAGGGTGACACATAAGCCATAGAGAGCAGCGGTGCCGGGCTCACGGCTACAGGGCCCATTACAGGCTATCAGATCACTACAGGAGTGAGAGAGAAGCAACCTAGCTCACATCAAATCATATCTCCTATGTTTAAAAAAAAGTCCTGTCATTGATCTCATATTAAAAGGGACATTTCATCATTGGCTGTGTGTCTCAGACTTAGTTGCAACATCCCAATTTTATTTCCACACTATGTTTAATTATAAAACACATTTTTTTTTTACAGCTCCAACAACATTATGGGACATGAAGGTCCTAAAATCATCCCACAAAAGGGAGACAAATAAGGATATTATTATACTAAATGCTTTAAGTTGCACTTGCAACACTATAGCAGGGTGAGTCTGGGGCAAACAACTGTATTAACGCATAAATAAATAAAATAAATAAAATAAATAAATAAAGGACAGTGAATCCGGAAGAAGGCATGGTGTTTTCTCATAGATGAATTTTAAGGTTTGCATATGTTTGATCTACAAAGTCAACCACAACCATTAAGACAGTTGTATGTAGATATTTTGGGTATGCAGTGGAGTATAAACAGTGTGTGTTGATATGTGTTGCCGGGTTTTGGCTGCGGGGGTACTGCTGTGAATGTTCAACCACAAAAACCTCCTGACCCTCCCACCCATGTGTCATGCCAACAGGACATCCTGTCAGACTGCATTCTGGGTAGTTTGATTCTTAGACGCGAGTGATCAATGCCAAGAAGTGTGTTTGTGTGCGCAGAGTAAGCCAGATACATTTTGAAGGGAAACACAGGGATTATACGGTAACACATAGTTCACAGGATATTTTCAGGTATGTGTTTTAATACTTGCATCAAAGTTAGTGTACTAAAACATACAGTGTGTGTGTGGGCTTTTGCTGGCCTAAACACACACATGGGCCCAACCCAGGTGCACTCAGGGTGGGATGGCTAATCTTTAACCCTCCCCCCCCCCCCAAACACACACAAACACACGCACACCTTTTCCTCCTCCTCTTGTCCACCCAACAATCCTTCTCTGGCCTGTTCCAGGGGCAGGAGGTAGAGAGGTGGGGGTGCTGACGTTTTGGAAAAAAGCCATGGTCAAGAGTGGGGAGGGGGCGACTTCCGGTCCAAAATGGTGCTTTTAAAGCCAAAGAATTATAAATAGAGCAGGTGTCAGTATTGAGAACTGCTGCGAGAGAAAAAGACAGACAGCAAGAGTGTGAAAAATTGTGTGAATGTGTGTGTGGTGTGCTGTGATGCCATGGTGGAGTGGGAGAAGGGGCTTTTTTAGTTGGTGGGCCGCCCATAATGTCCAGCAGGATGTGAGGTCATATGACAAAGATGGCTGGTGGGTGGTGAGAAATGATTCATTATCACAGAGATAATGGAACTTTCTTTCTTTCTTTAATTTTTACTTTCGAAACAAAACAGGCTGACATGAGAGGGAAAAATGGGGAAAGAACAGTGTTATTGTCTTATCTTACAACTCCCCCAAGGACAAAAAAAGATGCTAGGGAGAGACAGAGGGTATATGAGTTTGTGTGTGTTTGGTAGCAGGGGACAAAAAGGGGAAGGAGATGATGAAGGGAGTAGGGGAAACTGAGGTAGGTGGGGTGAGAAGGCTACAAAAGTCAATAGGGTGGGAGGAAAGGGTAGAAATCATCTAGGCAGTCAGAGGACAAAGAGGCAGAGCAAATAGGGGGTGGGGGGGACACAGTGAGGCACAGAGAGGGGTCTGGAGTACAAAGACAGTGAGAGACAGAACTGATAATAGACTGCTGGTGGAAAAAGTGAGAAAGATTAAGCCAGACCCTTAGAAAAACCCACAGAATAACTCAGATGGAGAGGAGAGAATACAGGAGGAGAGGCCTCAACATGATGTAGCTATCTAACCCATCGCATGTCAAACACAAAGCCATGAAGACAGGGGTTAAAAATTAAGTCCACACTCTGAAATATTAAATCTATTTTGGATTTTAATGAAGGAGAAGTGAATTAAGGAGGAAATGTGAGAGTAGATTATGAAACCAAGAGCGAGGAAAAAGGAGAGAAGATGTGGAGATGTGTGTGAGGTGTGAGGGGGTTGAAATCTGTTCACGGTGTTTTAAATATTAAACCTATTTCAAGTTTAATGAAGTGCAAATACTATGGGGAGAGTCTTAACTGGAATGCAGAGAGGAAGGGGGCGAAAGGGGGATCCGATTCATTATTTCAAGTGTTCACCTTTAGACTGCAGAGACTTGGGGAGAAGAGCATGGAGAGACGAAGGGAAAAAAGGAGAGAAAGTTTATGCAAAAATAAAGGGCAGAGCACCTGTCTGTGGGCCCCAGGTGAATCCAGGAGGCTGAACTCAAGAAGACCTGAACTCAAGCAAGTCAAAACATGCAGTGTTAAGTGCTAAGCATGCATGCAGGAGCAAACAGGATATGGTTCTATTGAAAAATTATTCATTTTCTTTTGAAAAGAATCTTTTTATTGAAATAGCATGTGTCTGTGGACATGAGCGTTTGCAAGAGCTTGTATTAGTTGCTGAAGAGCGGAACTCTGAGGCCGCAGAGCAGAGAGGAAGAGAGTCAGATAAAGACGTTGGATTTAAAAAAAAAAAAAAAAAGATTCTCGATGTAATCAATGTGCAACAGCTAGAGGGAAATGGAAAGAACAACCCACATGTGATTGAACTGTACATGTCTACATAATCATATGCTCCAAGCTTTGTGTTTGTGAGTGTGTGTATTGCACCGGCCATGTACCAGATTGCCAAAATCCCCCAAGCTGCCACTAAAGGTCACCATGTCTGCGTGTGTGTGTGCTTTAATACCAGCAAGAAAACACAAACAAAAGTTATTTCCAGTGCCGTTATTATGTAGGAACAAAGATCAAGGTGGTGTTTGCCCCAAGAATAACGGCAGTAGGAAAGAAATCAATCATTAAGTTGTGTGTTTAAACACTCAACACTCAGAGGGAAGAACAAGCTTTGTCTCTGATATGACATATTCATCTTCTGAAGAAGAGACACATTCATTAATGAAATTAATGTGTATCTAAACCATAATTTTTATACATTGTTGATATATCCGTTGTTATTACCGTTTTAGTGCTACCATTTTCCAAAGCTGTTACTTTTTAAATATGCTTATCCATATGACTGATATTTCAAGTGTTTAGAAATGTGTCTATAAAAGTTTGAACCATGACTTCTACTGAATCAGTGTGATCATTTTAAGGGTCAAAACTGGGTCAAAAAGTATCAGTAGAATGACCTAATGACCCAATAATGACCCAAGTTACAAATGGCACCACTACAGGATGGAGGAGGGCTACTGGTATGGGCTCTTTATTGTAAAGTTAAATTAATCAAAGCTTTTCTGGGCGAGAATGGATGAAGACTCAACTTCCACACCTGCTGCCAGTTTCTGGAACATAGTTTCCTCAAGCAGAGGTGTATGAAAAGGTTGGCAGCATTGGAGGCCATAATCTTTACAGATCTTTTAGCAAAACTCTACTGATAGTCAGCAAAGGCCTACAGGTTTACAAGCTAATGAATAGAGCCACTTCCTCCTCTGATTTAATTCCTACTGAGAACTTTTGGCCCTTCTCAAATGTAAACTTTTAGAAGGGCAGTTTGAGGCTGTAGTTGCTTCTCTGGCCAAAGTTGATAGACTGTAGGACATGAGATCAAGTCCCACATTTTGGGATAATGTTCCACATTTTTAATGGTTCTTTTTTTATATGATTTACACAACACGATAGACCTTATTTGGAGATCTGGGTTCATTTACTGTAAAGAAAGCAGGGAATGTCCTCATGATAGGGACTGTGTATCAAGTAAACTGTGCACACATGGATCAAGTAAAGATGAATCTGTCAACATCTTTGCTGTCTAGCTTTGCACAATGACGAGAAAAACCATATTATCACAACTTAAGCTATCTATGATCACAATGTCCGGTTGGCCTTCAAAACAAATAAATGATAAATGATAGATAGATAGATAGATAGATAGATAGATAGATAGATAGATAGATAGATAGATAGATAGATAGATAGATAGATAGATAGATAGATAGATAGATAGATAGATAGATAGATAGATAGATAGATCTATCTTCAAGGAGCAATCAAAGCAGGAGTTAACTAAAAATAATTTTAGCTAATTATTTAAAGGTTCAAGCCACAGTGAGCAAAATACAAACTTTAAAACTTCTTTCTCAAAAATTGTCATATCCAATCTTGTGTCGTGCATAAAAATCTACACGTATTGCTGTTTGCTGAAATCCAAGTGATACTGCTTTATTTCCCTGCCTCACTTGTAACAGTTCAAAGTGTCAGTAGACAAGGTGAGCCTCAGAAATAAGAAGCTGAAGCATTAGCAAATGAGAGAAAAGGCTTTTGAGAGCTTAGTGACCTTAATAATGACATGCAGTAAACATAGCAGATGTTTGCAAGAGAAGGGGATCTAAAAAACAAACAAATCCTATTTCTTGCAGCTGTTTATATCCACATAGGCACATGGCATGTTCTTCTAGCTACTTTGACGGCTGTGCGCTAATACACTGAGCCTTTATACAGCCATATATTATCCTTATATTACTGAATAATCCAGCAAAATCCTTAGCTAGACACCCCTTGTGTTGTACAAAATATAAATGTTTCTATTAGCAAAGCATGGTCACTGATTACAGATGAATGAGAGGGAGGGAGAAAGACAAAGTGTGTAGGCACTTCTCATCAATAAAGAATGAAGCAATTAAGCTAATCTCAGACTGAAGGTGCCCTTTCTCCTTCATACCTACCAGAGCCCTTCATGGAAACTAACAAATGGACTTCATGGAACAACAATTCCACCACAAACTAGCTGTCTCATAATGGCTACATCACACGTAGCTACAAGTAATCTTTTCAATGTGGAGAGTAAATGCCAAGAAAAGGCATATTTGTGTGCCAAATATTATTTTTTTTCTAACAATAACCAAATAGTTTCACATAAACATATCCCTGCATCACTGTGGAGTTAGGTGGTGAGTGATCCACCTCTTAAAATTCTAATCTTTGGCAAAACAAAGCCCAGGATATAAAATGTTGTGTTGATGTGGAACTTGTTTGGTGTAAACAGCGGTTACTGTAGACGTATAGGTTGTTAATTTTTACAACCAATTAGCAAAAAACAAGAAGAAAATGTTAGATAAAAACCTTCAGTTTTGAACATGTTGTTTGCTAGATTGGGATTGCTGCAAAGCAGCAAACTACAGCAAATTTACATTAAATAATCAACATCCTTCTTGCTTATAACTTCTTGAACTTAACCAGACCTGTAGTGGTATATTAGTTAAGTAGTTTGGTGCCAGTTTTGGTATCTAAACCTAGATAAGTAGTAAGAGAGGAGAAGAAAAACGCTAAGAAAAAAAAAGAAAAGGAAGAAAATTAAATAATATTTAAAAAATGTCTATCTCAAACTTGACTTTCCAAAACAGAACTACGACAAATTAGTGCCCATGTCACACCCACTGCTTTCTAATGTGGAACGTGGCCTTTGTCAATCATTTACAAGGCAAGCTTTTCTCCTGGTGTCAAGCATTGCTGCAGCAGGTGTGTTATGTTTAAGAATGCCTTGTATGTGTCTCAGAAATGCTACAAATACAGCAACACTGTCTCATCATCATTCCATTGTTAGGTTATAACCTGGTCTTCTATTATTCCCATAAACAAGAAATTCAAACTGACATATCTATTGAGCAAATCTTCCCTGCAAAGCTTGCCAACTCCGTCTTGCAATGCTCACTTCCTACTTCCTTGACCTTTTCCACATTCTAGTATATTCCTTATTCAGATCACTGACTACAGGTGACAAAATCCTGGGCTTAAGGAGACTAGAGACTTAAGGAGACTAACACTCTAAGCCCATGTGTGTATTTTTGACCCTGATTTGGGAAAAAAGTATAGAACTAATTTTAATTGTACAAGTAAAAGAGGACCCCCACAGCCAAAATATAAAACCCCTTCTTGTACAGACCAATAATGACCTCATTACGCCTGTTCAACAATCCACCAAACCTTACCAAAACACCCCCCCCCCCCCTAAAACTTACTACTCAAATCTGTCCTCATATACATTACAACTATTAAACTTCAGATGGTAACATGATGTTTTACTGCTAAATATCAAGGCTAAACTTCGAAAGGAGAACCCATTCTCTCATTCTCCCCTAATTTAAGCCAAGCCCTGAAACCCAGTAGTATGAATGATTGTCTTTTGGCTAACACCAGGTGAGTCTACACCGGCAGCAACACTAGACTTCCTCTAACCTTTAGGTGAGAAAACACTCATCTAATTAGAGACTGCTTCAGCACAGCCAGGCTTAAACTCCACCTTCTACCAAAACCATACGACTGACCAATGTTAATAGTGCTACTGAGTGGGAGTGTGTGAATATGAATGTCTGTGACTCTGAAGATCAAGACAAGTTGTGCCTGGGTACAGTAATAAGGTCTGACTACAGGTCATAAAATTTGGGGCTGAAGATGTGGAGTTGAGAAGACAAAACCACAAGCCCAAAGGATGCTTAGTCCAATTTCTCTTCATTTATTTGTTCCTCTTTTATTCCTCTTTCTCATTACCCCTTTAATATAACACTCTCTTTTTCTTTTCCCTCTTCTTGCCCTTTCCAGAAGGTCCTTCCCTAAACCCCAGAGAGAAGGGGAGGAGTCTGGGATGGTGAGGACGCGTTGGTAATCCGTGCAGTGACCCAGGTCAATTCAATTATCCTGTTTTCTTTCACTGTGCGACGCGTGTGCCCATTTCACAGCCAACTCCCTTAATGCGCCCAGGATTAGCTTCTCTTACTTTTAATGATCTACCTATCAACGCCTTGGGGCACACAATACACACACAGTCACATGCACACAGATAAGTTTATCATGTATAAGTTTTAGTCTGAAGGAATTTACTAAACAATTCTGCAACACTGAGGATCAAGGGAAAATTCTAAATAAATATGTTCTTATGTGCTTTTGCTTGTTTATGTGGGAGTGCAGCTTACATAAACTGCAGTAAGGAGAGGATTGCATTATCCATCCGCATTTACCCAGACTCCACCTCACACCTTCAAGATTTGAGATAATCATCTTAGGCCTGACACGTTTTGTATAAGCTGACTAATCTCAACCCTGGAAAAGAGGTCAATTTCAAGAAGTAAACTGTGCGGATGGCTGATGTGCATGGAGTTATCCATCCGGGCCTCAAAGTATTAAGGACTAATGTACAGTAAAGTCTCATGCACAAGAGTTCAAAGAAGAGACAAAAGCAGGTTGTTTGCTCCCATCTGCTGACCTTTTAAAAGATAAATTAGATTTTGCTACTGTTAGGTGTTGAGACGACAGTCTCGCTGAGTTATCTAACCTAATCTCATTATCTTACCAGTCATTCAGTAATTACATGCCTGGATAGCTAACTAATAGGGGTCAAGCATTACAAAACTGTAACAACTCAAGAAAACTCTGAAACCTCAAAGTCAACAGAACAGCATCGAAGATGGAAATCTTTTATTTTGACCTCCCTCCTTTTTTTTATATTCTTCCTGCTGTTGTGACATTTAACTGACAATATAACCACACAATGAAAATAAAAGACTATTTTGACCAGTAAACACGTGGCATCCTTCCACAGACAAAGAAAGTGAACAGTGCTAAAGGTTGTTAGCCTTACCTGGGATGTCCTGTCCATTGTAGTTCCATCCAGTGACACCCAGCATGGAGGGCAGAGGAGATCCAGGCCTACTGTCCCTTTCCCGCTCCCGCTCCCGGTCCCAGTTCCTCTCAGCCTGCTGGGTAATATGTCTAACTGTGTCTTTGTTCTTCCTGTTCTTCCTTCGCCCTGACCCTGAAAGGGGTTGCCAAGGCCCTTCTCCACTCGCTCCACCAGCTCCCCCAGCCCCTTGCTCCGCCTGACTTTGGGTTGCTCCCTTGGGAGTGTCCCTTGGATGAGAAGAGGAAGCAGGGGAGACCTGCTCCTCTTTGACATTGAGGGGCCTGTAGTCATGTGGCCAGGCGGGTTGAGAGTCATGGCAGGCTTCCTCCTGGCTCTCATGACTCTTTGGGGGTTCCTGGTCCTCTTTTCCATAAGTACTGCCTCCCTCGTGGCAGCTGGCGATGGCTGAGTCCCCAGAAGAGTTGGCTGGGCTGGTGCGGCGTGCCAGCCACGGGGAGGTGCTGCGACCAGACATGATGGAGGCTAAGGCCTCAGAAGCCATGCCCACTAGCCCACCTCCCCCTCCTCCTAAACCTGCTCCCGGTACAACCCCTGCTCCTACTATACCCACTCCTCCTCCACCTCCTCCAACTCCTCCACCTCCTCCTAAACCTGCAGCAACAGCTCCCATTTCAAAGTCAGCCAGCTCATCAGCCATCTCAGAGCGGATGCTGATGTCCAGAGCAGCTTTGATGAAGCTGTGGCAGGCCTGGACAATGTCTGTCATTTGCAGATAGCTGGCGGCCGACATGACCTCGATCACATTCTTACTGGTGAGAGCAAGGTGTGCCGAGTACATGAAGTCCAGGATGGCTTTGAAGCCTGTCGCCGTGACAATGTCCAGGTGAGTGACAGTAGTCTGATGGTGAGGCTCTGCCCCTTTTTTAACCTGGAGGACACAGAAAAGGAGCATTAACAGTAGGACTCTCTTGTAAATTGTAAAACAAAATCAATTCCTTGAGCTGTCTTCTCAAGTAGGGTTTGTTACCTGGCAGTAAAGAGTTTTGAAATATCGGGAGGAGCCCAGAAGGACGTTCTTGTGGGCTTTGAAGATCTTTCCATCCACAATGACACAGGCGTCACAGAGGATGCCATGCTGTCTCTGCTCATTGAGCTCTCTGAGGAGCTGACGATAGTGAGATGAGATCTCCATGTCCTCCTTCCTGTTGTTCATCTGTGTAGCTGAACAATAGCCTCTCTTCCAAACATCTGCCGGCAAATAAAAGAAGACATGCAAGCGTTTATTTATGCAACAAAATATTTTCTGTAGTATTAAAGATACAGGATTGATGATCGATTGGCATGATTTTACAAAAATGTTCAGTAGCAGAGTGCCTTTGTAAATTTGTAGATTTTAAGTCCATTTATATGGCTGATAGCTCGATGCAAACCTTAAATTATCTAGTTTTTAAAGTAAGAAGGAAAAAATAAGTGGAATTTAACTGTGAATCGCTCTTAAAAGAAGAGCCAGGGTAAAGATATGTCAGCAATAACTCAGAAAAAAAATAATGACATCAATAGAAACCACATCTCAGCCGCTGTAGTTTGATGTCTAAAAAAAGCCCAGTAGCAAATAATCAAAAATCTCTGTTTTTAAACTGTTTGACAGGTGTATATATATGTGTGTTTCTGTGTGTGTATGAGTGAATGTGTGTGAAGGAGAGAGAGCAAGAGAGTGTATGCTCATTAAAAATGGCAGTTAAAAGTGTAACACTTTCACAAAACAGTTTTGAGGCAGAAAAAACACCTCATTTAGTACCATTTTAGAATTACACTGATCAATAAATATAACCTTGGTTCTTTCTTGTTTTAACTACGAATATAAGCAGATGTGAAGTTCAGACGTAAGCTTACTCTTGAACCTTCACCTCTGTGTTTCTGATCTTGCACACTTCAGTTTAGATTGTGAACACAAAGTTTTTTTTGAAAGCCACAGAGAGAGGACCCTTAATGACAATTCAGCTGTCAGAGAAAGAAGACTCAACTTTCAGTAATCACCTCACATGAGTCATGGTGGTGCGACAGGGATACTGTCATATGTCATTACCATTCCTACAAATGGTGAAAACTCAAAAACTGAAAGTTCACTATCTATCAGACAATAAAACTGCTCTTCTGCCTTTGCTTGTGCACACACACCTACTGATCTCAGAGTGAAGCAGGGTTTTTGCTTAAGTGCAGGTAAAACGTGTTTTTTTTATACATGATGCGTTGTGATCTTACACATTAAACAATGGTAGCAGGTTAAGGGATGCAGGAAAAGGCCACAGCTAGGGAGGCACAGAGGGAGACAAAGGAAGATGTGAACATCACTGTGTTAATTCATGCAAGGAGGTGGCAGAAAAACACAGAGAACTCACATGAGCTCCTGCAAACACAAACACAAGCACTCATTCTCAGATGCAGAAGAAGACACACACACACTCAGTCAGTACATTAGCCGCAGCATTAGCAGCCACTCCTGCTCTTGTCTCGATGAGGGCTAAATCACGGGGACGCGGAGTGTTACCAAACGCAGCAGTGATTTGTTTTGGGAACGCCACAGCTGTCAGCTCTCATGGGCCACTGCGAGAGATGACAGCTCGGGTTGGCCAAGGTGACAGCAGCGTTTGCTCGGGGGCCGGCACACTTCAGGTCATGTTTAGCAAAGCTCTGCTCAACCTGATGGCTTGTAAGATCAGATAAATCCACAGTGTCTCCCACGTCCACTTGGACAAACACACCTCCTATGAACAGCAGTGGACAAGCCGATCAAGTGATTGTGACAACTGCTGAAGCCTGCCTTTCTCAAAGGGGGGGTCTATCGATGCACAGCCATCTCAAAACCTTTAACTTTGATTGGTGATTCTTTAAGTCAGAGAATGCACTGAAAGCAAAAAGAAAGTTAGATGTGAATGCAGAATAACAGTGTCCCTCAGAGTTTCAAAAGGCAAGTTTTGACGCAAATGTTTCTGCTCTGGCTCACACATTTCTTTGAGAAAAGTATTGGCAGTCTAACCTTGAGATATTCTTTCCTTTCTGCATTGCTAGAGGTATTGAGAGTCTTCACCTTTCACCTTAGGAGACAAACCAAGCAGTTTTAAAGACACAGTGATTGTGCTCCTCCTCTCTCTGCCCCTCTTCTCTCAGGGCCATTCGCACATTCAATTCTAAAGCCCACTGTATAAGATACGCTCCCTCTCAGAGCCGCATAAAACACAAAAGGAGTCATTTATTCATAGAGACATATTCCTCCTATTCCCATTCCCTGTTTTCTTCAAGTCAGTGTGGATGGTGAAATAAAGGGTCACTGTAAAGCACATTCAGCAGCCTGCATCGGAGACGCATTTCTCTTAGTAACTCAAAAGTGACAGCGAAAGAAAGTCATTATTCAGGATTTGTAATAAGGGTCTACCTAACTATCCAGATACAGTCGGCAATGACAAATAAGCAAATTAAATTTCATTTGACATACTCACAACATCACAATATTTATGTTAGGAGAATTAAGCAATAGCAATCCCTGGTTAGAGCCTTTTAAAAGTGAGAATTTTATGCTTTCGTTTTTCCTGACCAATAGTCAATTCAGTCCTTTCAGTTATACAATGTCTGTTCATTTATGTATTTATTTTACATTTAATGAATTAGCAGAAGAATGTGGTAGAGGTAGAGATATAATCAAAAACAAAACAGAAATGTTGTTATTTTGTTTAATTTAATTCAGATTTGTAGAATTGTTATTTGAGTGCAAGTGGATCTGTAAAAGGAATACACCTGCATTTTGTAACCTCTTTTATTAAGTTTCTATACCACCTTTATCATATTCAGGGTCACAGGGAGGCTGGAGTCTGCTGAACAAAAAGTGAGGTTCACCCTGGACTGGCTGCCACACACAGCAAAATAAGACAAACAACTATGCATGCTCACACCTACGGTCAGTCTAAAATAACCAGTTAACGTGGAAGGCATGTTTTTGAATGGTGGGAGAAAACTGGGGTAACCAGAGAGAAACCATGCATGTATGGAGGGAACATGCAAACTGCACAAAGAAATGTCTCTGCTGAAGTTCAAACATATAACTTTGTTGCCGTGAAACAGCAATGCTAACCATCACATCACCTCACAGCCCTAGTTTTCCATCTTTCAGGGTCCAAATGATTAATAGGAACTAAAATGTTTGGAATCACTCCAAAACTGAGCTAGAATATTGTAACCAACTGCAATATAATCCAAGAAGCTATTGTTAATATCGAAGTGGAAGAGCTTGCTTGTTGTTGTTATCCTTCTATGTTTATGTATGCACTGACACCCGGCCTACAAAGAGGGATTCATGACTAATTGAGGTAACTTTAGGTTCAAACCTTAAGGTTTTAGTGTTATGAAAGCCAGTTTATTTTCTGCTGTGCCATGGCTGCTTATGATGGAACCTAACCACCTGTGCCGGTTATGTTCAACACAAGGGATCAATTTATGAAAAAGCACCCTCTCTGGACCAATCAATTCAGCTGGAATCGACTGCTCAGACATCAGTGCTAGGTCAGTAAGAGTCTTATACTGTCTCTCTCACAAGAGTTAGTTTCCCATGAAGTCTATTCTTTAGATCAGTTAAAAGAAAAAAGAAAACTCCTTACTGTTTTTTACTTTTAAATAATTTTAAGACATTCTATGAACAAAGCCAGCTTATAAATTTCTTCCAAAATAAAAAAAAACAACTAAAATGAATTCAAATAATTTTGAAACAGAGATGACATAAAAATATCAGAAAATCACAAAAAGCCACTGATTTAAAAAATGTTTTAAATTGTGCAGAGAGCATTTATAACAGTCATTCTACATGAGTTAATAATAAACTTGCAACCCAGTTATTAAATAAAAGACAGTTTGTTAAGTAATGCTGCAGTGATATTAATAAGGCTGTTCATTCATGAATTCATGAAGAAGACAACCTCAACAGCAGATAACCACTAGCTATCACCTTCATCACGTTCATAATCAGTTTCATTGAGAGAGAAATCTTGCTTGTTGGGGTTTGGTAAACTAGATGACTGAAAGATACTCTGTGTATGTTATAGTACATGGCTCAGTAAAAAAAATAAATGCATTACACTTGATTAAACAAAAAAACTCAGTCCAAGCAGTTCTAGTTCAATGTGTATAGCTGCCCCTCAGATAGCATTAAAGCTGTTACATGGTTATCGGATACAGCATTCTCACTCATTATTGGTCCTATTCCAAACATTTGAGTCTATTTGGAATGAATTATTTAAACGCTGGATGATGAGAATTTTCCTGTAACTTTGTTTTAAAAGTTAACAAATTTAAACCCTGTTGGTCTGATGCAAAGGACACGTTTCTTAAGGAGAGTTAAATTAAATACATAAATACATTTAATTTCTGTGGTGCAAGTGATCATATGTGTGAATGTGAGGCTTGGGCTACAGCCATGTTAAATGGTGCCTCCAATCTAACAAAGCAATGATCAGTGGAGGGTAAAGCAACAGCAGGGACTGAGAGAAAGAGAAAGGGGTCTAATCAGATTTATTGCTTCAACAGACTCACAGACATACCGAATTAGTAGTTAGGTAGGGAAGAGGAGCTTTAATGGAGTGTGTTTTGACCTCTAAACTCTTTGCTTGCCTAATTGGCTTGTTTAATTTCGGCATGTCCAATTCCCTCCAGTCAGAGACCCCTTTTCCAGAGGAACCAATACCATGCCAACCCTAATACACAAACACTCATCGGTCTTTTTTCCTCTTCAGAGAGCTACTCCATTTTACCCCATGAGTTTAGACTATCAGCAGGACCAAAGCCCATTCCTTTCACCATGTGAGTACAGCCTTGATTTAAAGCAGGCTTTTTCTCTTTTTTTCCCCCCTGAAATATTCACTTGACACAAGATGGAAAGGTAAGGTAAAATGAACTTGTCAAACAACTATAGAAATGAAAGAGGCAGAGACATTTGTATCTAAAGCATTAGCTGTCTCACCAAGGCTACAGAAACTAAAGCATTTCAACATGTCACACAGAACAAAAAAAAGCCTTTTATCCCTCTATGAAATCTTACTGCAAAATAAAGAAAAAAAAAAGAAAGGAAATAGACATCAGGAGGCAGGCTGACAGTCTGAGTGCTTATTTGTGGTCAGAGACGATTGTTTCAGTAAAGCATGCCACCAGAGCTCCAAGACCCTGTCACCCTTCTGAGACCAAACCAAAAGTGACTGTCCTCCTTAACCCCTCCTTTCTTCACCCTCACACACATACACACAATAAAGAGCTCTGTTCAACTCGAAAAACACATTCAATCCCCACCCCTTTATACACAAATACACGCTACTAAAAACATCCACATTCACACGCTTAGCAGAGCCGTCATGGCATCACACCGGGTTTGTCCTGGTCACATCACAGCAAAGTCACTTAAGGCCCCAGCCAGACAGCTAAAGAGATACGACGTGTGATGGAGTGAGAGAATGGGGCTTCATCCTTCTTGTGTTTCCCTTAATGCAGCCTGTCCCTCCAAGCCACTTCTCTGCCTCCTTGACCGCGCAGGACCGAGGGAAGATGGAGAACAAGGTCCTTCTGAATCAAACTAAAAGTGATACTCTGTTTAATACAGCAGTTTTACAAGATCTTACAAGGTATTCTCACATCATGCTGGATGAAGATGTTAGAAGATGCAAAGCATCTTCACATTGGGTGATTACATAAGATATTTTAGCAAATGAAACTTGCATGAAGCCCTCTGGCTCTTGTGTCAGTCAATTCACTCTTCATTAACTTTAATGTTAATTGGTACAAGATTTAACTGTCCTTCATGTGTATGTTAGCACAACCAGAAAGCTCCATATACTTGCAGTTATATTTATCCTGAAATAAGGGATTTCCAGTTGATCCGCTCAAACTATTATAAGAGGCCGAGGTGCATGCTGTCACAAAAATGTCACACTCAGCTAATCACTCTGCATTCAAATTGTGGTCCTCTGCTCAACAAATGTAACATTACTTAATAAGTTGTCTCACTGAGTCATCAAATAAATAAGACAATAGAGAATAACTCCACCCTAACAATATTTTAAATGTACATGTAGCTCACTGTTTCAGTTTTTAAGTTTGGATTTGGTCACATCACCGTCAGCAGAGATGCTAATATAGCAGTTCTTTTTCTGGAAAAGCTCTGACAGACTGAATGGAACAAAACTATAGCACCAAACCAAAGACAGATACTGTTACCAAAAAGCAGCTGGACATAGTGGAGCACTTAGCTACAGCCAGAAATTTCTGTCAAGAGTCAAAAGTGGCAAAAAAAGAGAAAAAGAAAGACGTTAAAACATGCATTTTTTCAAGAAGTTGCCATGTCATTTATCGTTACTACATTTTTTTGTTCTTTTTAAGGGTGCGTGGATAAGAAAAGGCATGAATTAAGGGAAAAGTGTCAGATATAGCAAGCTATTTATACACAATCTTATGAAAATATATTTTGTAGCAAACTATTTTTACCTGGGGAAACAGAAGCCATGTATCAGTAAAAATCCTGTAATGGACACGATGATCCATCACTGCTGCTCGATTCGAAGCAGAGAAAGACGACTTTCTGTTTGTTTTTCTTACATAGATATCATTTCAAATAGTCTATATCAACCCTAAAAACAAAATAGCATCATAAACCTAACCAAGCACTTTGTATCCTAAACCTGACTAAACAGTCACATAAAGCATTAGCATAAGACTGTGTCTGCGTTTATCAACAAACATGCAATCACTTAATCTGACATGAACATTTAACACAAACCGTGTTTTCACCTCATATCCTCTTTTAAGACAACCTTGCAGTTATTTGGGCTTCATCTTGAGTAACAAACAGGAACAATGTAACAACAGCTGGCCAGAGGTTAGAGTAGTGAATGAACATGAGGAGGTGGGAGGAGGGAATATCAAGGCAGGACACAGTGGCTAAAAGCTGGCATTTAACTTACCAACCATCTTCAGTCTTCTGCCTCACTTACTAAATTAGGTCAGTTACACTTCTTTTTGCATATTTTCTAGAAGTGACCTGCAGCCTACCGCATCACAACACAGCAGGCTGTTTTTTGCTGAATTCTGTATGCACATAAAGAGATCAATCATGTTTCTTAAATCAAGAGACTACCTGAAAATGAAATGCTAAAATCTACTAAACTAAACAGGCAGAAGGTTATGTTGATTTGCAAATGTTATAAGTGCAACTTCTTTAAATGAAGTGAGAGGAAAATATATGAACATTGAATTTAAAAGACATTCAGCTGGACAATAGAGACTTCTTCAAAAAACATGGAAGCGTGGTAGAGGACAGCCATTACTTTCCAAAGTAGAACTGACTACTCCGTGTACTTCAGCATCAAAATGGTTCTATTAGATTTCAAGGTTTAGCATTATTATTTTCAATTTAAACCTGAATGAGTGATAAATGTTACTGAACACTTGCAAACACGAGGCTTGTGAAAAGGCTTTTGTGAACACGGAAGGAGGATACACAGAACAGAGCAAGGTGAAATGTCATAAGTGAGAAAAAAGAAACAAAAAACTGAGTGGAAAACAGAGAGAGAAGGGTACAAAACCAGATACAGCAAGGCTAGAATGATAGAGAGGGAAAGAGGGGGAGACAGGAAGAAGGGAGAGTGACTCAGGCAGCCAATATTTTTTAAACAGCTTTGCTTCCACTCAACTGGGCATCAAGGCCATTATCCCGGGGTTAATCCCCAATCCGACGGAGCTGGCAGTCTTCCGGGACAAGCTAGGGTGGCAGTCCATCAACAAGGCAGGCACGGACAAAAATAACACACACATATTCAAGCACATGCACATGACAGACACAGGCAAGCAGGCGAGCTGCAATTAAAGGAAAATAACACAAGAAAGCTATTAAATGTAAATGGCTTGTTCTTAGATTAGTTGTTTTTTATTATCTGTTGAAAATAAACCACTGTTCATGTCTGCCTCGGACTTCTTTAAATCTCCCTGTTTATATTTATGTTGTCAGTTTCCCTCATTCCTTTTATCACACACCCTCCATCTGTCCACCATCCTCACCAACTCTAATCATGCCACATTTTGCACCTCCACCTCACTCTTCCTTTTTTCTGTCCGCTCTCCGTTTGTCTGGCAAGCACCCAAGGAGCCAAGGTGGAGGAAGAGATTTACTCAAAGAAGGATAGTCATGTCATGTGGAGAGGGACCAAAGAGGATCCAGGAGGCTTAGAGAGACTTAACGCTACTCCCTTCATCCTTTGCTCTGTCCTTCTTGGACCCCAACTTGCACCCTTCTCCCCAAAATAAAACCTGGACCCCCCTCATTAACACCTGAAGACGTCCACGCTGCTACTTTTTGCACATGCTCACATTCACAGCAGCTGCCAAAAGCTCTGCCTTTGTAGGCATTCCTTTACGGCTTATGGCAATAATGTGTCAATTCTGAAACACCTTGTTCTCTCACCTTTGGCCACAGGTGTTAATCTTATAGTGATCTTATATAAATCCAGTCACAGTAAGGATGGACTGGGATAATCCCAAAGTGACCAGGATATGTCAGCTAGACGTCCTTCAGCCTGAACACTAATGGCCAAGGTTCAACTCTTTTATTAACCACTTTTATTTCCTCCGGTAACTTACAAACTGTCAGTTATAGTTTTTGACATTAAGGCTTAAAAAAAAAGAGGTAAAAACTGCATCTGACCATCTCTCCATTGTCTTTTTCTCTTTCTTCTTTCTTTGTACTTATGTATAAAGTGTGTATGTGTATGTCAATGTGTAGTTTCTGGGCTATCTTTCTCTCTAGGCCCCTAAGCCTGCTATGTCTCCCATGGTAACTCCCTGACTGACTAACCCGGGGCTTAGCCTAAATTCTCTCTCTATTAAAAGCTGTGAAATGCAAATAATGAAACATCTCATTACCACTGTCGGAGAACCCAAAATGAAAGGAGGGGGAGAGAGGGAGGGGGCGAGTGTAAAACAACGAAAGAGGGCTATACAGGAGGGAGGGAAGGTGAGAGGACAGGGAGAATGAGCTAGAGCCTGAAATAAAGGAGTGGAACCAGGGGAGGAAAGAATGGGAGACGAAAAGGGGAAGGGAGGATGTGAGGGGGGTTGAAAGGATGAGAAGAGATAGCCAGACAGTGAGTCTTTTGTTTGATGCACGTTGTCATTAACATAGAGAGTGGCTATGACTAACCACCTATGTAGACAAGGAGGTGGGGCACAGATGCAGGATAGCAGTAGGTGTTAGCTTTTCCAGACTTAATTTTAAAATAAGCCATTAACCTTTGCTGAATGAAATTCAATGCATGCTTGCTAATGTATAAGAGAATCATTAGTTGTTCATCTTCATTTTGCTTTAACTACTTTATCCTAAATAACATCAAAAAAACACTTCCGGATATAAACAAATGACAGAGGTTTTTATAATAGCTTGTGTTTGATGATCATTTTAAAAAGGAAAGGATACTTGTTCAAGACACACAAGTGTAAGATATATGGAAGCGAAATCACCAAAAAGGAAGTGTCTGTGTTTGGTTTTGCAAATGGGAGGAGACTGATAGTGGTGTCTTGATACAAAATCTATATGAACATGTTGATGTGCATACTCCTGAAATCATGAGGGAATGAATTCACACAAAGTGTAGTTTTAAGGTGTGACAGTGTCTAAAAGATGTAAATAAATAAAAAATAAATAAAACATTATTAGACCATGAAAGTACCAGATTTGCGTGAATGCGCTGCTGTCAAAACCCGGAGCTTTGATCACAAAGTGTGTGATCACCAGATTTAAGATACTTGACTTCTGGTCATTATGGTTACACAAACAAACACACAAAAAAATATATAGATTGAATAAATTGCTTCTATTATAATCAGCAAAGATTTGCAAAATATACTCCCAGTTCATGAACAGAGCTAAGTACGCAGGTAAGGCAGTTTCACTGACACATTGACCACATTTCAGAACTGAAACACAGGGTTCAGACTGCTTCAAAAGCAGGTATTGCTCTTTTTGTGTTTGCATTTACAGTACCATGTCTTGTGTCAGAGGCCTTATAATCTATATAAAATAGAAACCCTGAGTTTTTTCATCAGGAAAATTTTCTCTTTTAGTTGTGTCAACCCTTTCTCTGAAAGCTCTGCTCATAACAGTGATGAAGTTCTGTGAACATATAGTTTGCAAACAATGACAGTAATTCATTTGGTCATGATGATGACAGTAATGATAAAGCTTATCCCTGTGTCAACCTCTTATACAAAAGGATCCTCTCAAGAAAAGAATTTGTCCAAATTAGATTAGCTTTACCCAAGCTAATTGAAGAATAAACAGTTTATAAGCTTGTTGCTAGAATGACCCCACTGTTAGCCATGTAGTTTATTTTTAGTTGAAATACTTCATCTCATAATTTTAACCCTAGACAGTTTTATATTTTTTTGCCTCCACACCCATTAAAGTATATAAGTATAATAAAAATAAATAAAAAAAATAAAAAAACACTGCTTCAGGAAAGTTTTTTTTTTTTTTCGGTCTCAGTTCTGTTTTAAAAAGCACCATACGGCTTTGTGGTTAAAGTGACAATGACGATATAAGGCTATGGACTAGCAAGGAACTTAAGCACCTTCTCTATTCTTCCTCTCTCTGCCAATGAGACACTCAGTGTGTGTGTGTGTGTGTGTAGGTGTGTGTGTGTGTGTGTGTGTGTGTGTAGGGTTGTCCAGACCCTCTCATAGGTCTCATCACAAAACCTGTCAAGGCAAAAAAGGAACCTGTCACGACTCAGCTAGACACGACTGTACATGATTGTACCACAAAGAACACAAGCAGCCTGTTCCCGAGCTGTTAAAACAGTCACCAGCTCCAAAGGTCTCAGACAAAAACACACACATGTTCGCACACACACAAACCAAGCAAACAGAATGGAGGAAATGAAACAAAGGGTTACAGAGAGAAGAAGGTGATAAGAAAAAAAAAATCATACAGTATAAAAATACCAGTTCTCAGGGAATGGATGTCTGAACTGTCTGACCACTGAAAGCTAATTGTTGTTTGTTAAAATCTGTGGTTTCTGAAAGTGAATGACTGAATGATGGTGACTCACTGCTGGTGGCCAGTCGCTATCTGGTGCCGAGGCGGGTGCCCTGAGAGTGTATGTGTGTGTGTGTGTGTGTGTGTGTGTGTGTGTGTGTGTGTGTGTGTGTGTGTGTGTGTGTGTGTGTGTGTGTGTGTGTGTGCAATGGTAACTTGGTGCGACTGTTGCTCGTAAGACAGCAAATAGAGGCATCTTTCTCAAGTCCACACTGGGCAGCAGCTTACAATCAACTCATGTACAGAGGGGAGCTAGAAGAGCCGCAGCTTAACCGTACTCACAAGTTCAACAGGCACACCCTGCGTCCCCCTCCTGAGCAAATATTGAGCCTTTACTCCCCACTAATCTAATTCTCAAACACCCAAGCGCACACACACATGTAAAACATTATTTTACTGTATTAACTTATTCAATAAACAAGCCTCCCTTTGAACTAATGCTTCTACGATCTACAGCACAGAGATTTACATATAGATAGAGAAGCATTTATAAAAGCATACTTGTATATAACAGCCTGAGGCTGTGTTGTCACTCATCAAGCTGATCAAAAAGCAGCTACTATAAAACACTGATGAAACTTGGAGCGCTTCTACAAATCTGTCCTTCAACAGCAGAAAAAAAGGAGGTGAGATAAAGGGAGAGAAATCAAGGGGAGAGGAGTAGAGCATCTAAATATAGAGAGGCTTGCATTTTGGAGTCAGAAAAGAGACAGTGAAGGGAAAGAAAGAAAGAAAGAAAGAAAGAAAGAAAGAAAGAAAGAAAGAAAGAAAGAAAGAAAGAAAAAGAAAGAAAGAAAGAAAGACAGAAAATGTATGAGGAAAAGAGGACGAGAATTGGGGAGCAAATGGAAAAAGAAGGGAGACAGAAGAAAGGTAACACTGAAGCTGCAAAAAAAAAAAAAAAGAAAGAAAGAAAGAAAGAAACAGAATAGCCAGGCTTCGTGGACTTCTGGAGAACTGGACATGGAGGCAGGATTGAGTTCAATACAACCAGTGTATCACTACAGGTGTTCGTCAATACGTAAAATCAATACTGAGGGTCTACCCCTTCAATGATCTTTTCACTAGATTCAGCAAACTGACTGGAGCCTTTCTGTTCACTGAACTCTTACAGTAATCAAGGAACATGCTTAATTATTAAATGTCTCTGTTCCTTAAAGTGACTGGCTGCATACAGGGCCATTCAGTGCTGCATCCTCTAAAGCTACAAACAACAAACACGCGATCTGACATCAACTTTCAAGTAAAGTTTCTTACACCAAACTGTTTAAGGGACATTTACATGAATGTTTGGCTTTGTGGCTCGAGGCTGCTGTGTTGACTGTGATTGACAAAAAGCAAAGTTTGATCAGACAAATACTTCACCTGGATCCTTGTGTCTCTCCTGAGACCTCTTTTTTTTTATTGTCATTCTCACACACCCCCACGTCTCCCCCATATCTGTCTGTGTTTACCTGAATGGGCTTTGACGTTTGACTGTCACCTGTTGACTAAAATCAGCAGCTGCCATGGCTTGCAGGCTTTAGGAACTATTGCAGCTTTTTTTTGCCTGCCAGCCATGTAAAGAACCACAAATCCACATATGAAAGTAGTAGGAGAAACACAATTGGAGGGAGAGACAAAAGAACCACTGTGAAACTCTCACGATGGCGCTCCCCATCACTACGGACTTCACCCGCCTTGGAAACCCAATTTTGAATAAGTCACACATTCCCACATCATGAGGCAGTGCCAGTATCAGGTGTCTGTCCAAAACCACCAATAAACTCCCAGCCCACTTTTGTGACACACACCAGCACACACACAAAAAAAAAAAAAAAAAAAAAAAAAACAACCGGGGGAGAAAGGGTTGAGATAGAAAATGGGGTGGAGTGAAGGGGTGTGGGGGTGAGAAAGAGAGAGTAAAAAGAAGAGGCACAGGAGAGCCAGCCAGAGACAAAGGCAAGCAGAATGACAATGAGTGAAAAAAGGAAGAGTGGGGGAAAAAATGAAAACAGAGAGAATGAGGTGGGAAGTGCAGTGGCAGCTCACCTTGCACATTTATGGGGCAGGAGAAGAACAAAAAAGGCAGCAACAATGGCACTTCCATGTATTTGTATGTGCACGTCCATGCTTATGTGTTAATATGCAGAGAAGCCTGAAGACTGCTGGGGAAATTTTCCCCTTTGCCACTGAAAAAGGGATGTGAACCTACTCACTTCTGTTGGCATTTAGATCACCACTCTGGGTCATAAAGGGGAACTATTTGAACAGTTTGCTCATAAAACATCCAGCAACACTGACAAATATACACTGTAAAGTTCATATAATAATTTACAGAGTAACTATTATTTATTATTCATTTTTTTTGGGACTGAGACAGTTTCATAACCTCCTAATCTGGCAGAAAACATATTCTAATTTGGACTGCTAAACTTGACAGAGCAGGCTGCAGAAGTTATACATTTTTGTATCTTTGGGAGAGAAATGGACCCTGCATCTGTTGTTAGCCACTGTATTAACAGGATGTATAAATATGAGCTGTAGGGTCAAGGGGAAGGATAAAAATGAGAAAGGGAACAGGGAGAGGGTAAAAATGAGAAAAAGGAGTAGAGGAAGGGTAAAAATGAGAAATGGAGTAGGGGAGGCCACAGGAGGCACCTGGCCCACTTACAGCAGAGGAGGGGGTGGAGGAGGAGAGGTGGGAGATTAAGGAGTGGGAGGGAAAAAGAAAAGGAAGAAAAGGAGAAGGAGGAGGTGAAAGAAAGAAGGAGAGGGAATGAGGAGGACTAGAGTGAAAATTAACAAAAAAAAAGAAAGGAAGAAAGAAAGAAAAAAGAATGGGAGATGCAGCTGAGACAGAGTAAAGGGCACATAGATGATGGGATAGAAGAAGTTTACAGTGACACGAAGGAAAAGGTGAGGGGAGAAAAGGATGTGACTTGAGGAGGCAAGAAAAAAAACAGATGAAATAATGGGAAGGGCAGATGAGGAGGTGAAAGTAGAAGAGTCAGAGAGAAGAGGTGGGGGCTGGAGAAGAGGTGGCCTTGTGATGCTAAGAAAGGAGGTGGTGTATGCGTGAGCAGGATGAATGTGTGTCTCTTTGTGAATGTGTGTAGGTGTCTAAAACTATGACGAAAAACTAACACCTCACCCAAAGTATGAATAACCAACCAGGCCAATGTAGGTTCAATATCTTCTCCCCAGCACGGTCGAGCAGCCTGCCTATACCACTAATATCCCACTAATACCACCCACAGTCCTCGCTCCACCTCACATCAATGAATATTTCATGTCCTGATGGCACTTTTAAAGCAAAAACTAATTAGCAAATCCAAGTTGATCTGGCATTAGTCATATCAGGCCAATTAAAAGCCCAGTCCTACTGTACATGTTAATGGCAGCGAAGTGGAATAATTGTATGTTGAGCAGGGGAGAGAATGTTAAACAGGCCTTGTTAGTAGCACTTTAGCACTCTAGCCTGAGTCCATGGCTGGATTACAAAACTCTACAAAGCAGAATAATGTTCGTCAGAAACACACGCATAAAGAGTCTCTCACACACACACACATCTTTGAAAACTCTATCCATTAATTAGAGTGTCGCCATCAATTCCATGGGGTCAGATCTGATACTTATGGCTAAAGAAGAGAAATAGTTCCAGGGAAAATGATGGTTTTATGCTTCAGATATAATATTAAACAGGGATCCAAATATTGGCAGAAGCTCGCAGGTCAGATGTTATGCAGTGTTAGTGGGAGAAAGCCGTTCACTGTTCCACACTGCGCCTCTGCGGTCGGCACCAGCCGACTCAAGGTTTTAGAGATGATATTTGCGTTGTGTTTGATTCGAGAAAGGTGCCTGTTTGTATCAGAGTCTTTCCAACCTTCCCTCTGTGTGTTTTTTTAATGTACAAGTTTAGATTGAGACAGACAGCACTGACACACACAGACTAAACTGTGCTGCACAAAAGAGCGACAGAATAACAAGGGCTACAGCTCTTTTGGAGTGGATGTCTATTTCATCAACCCCTTCCACCTCCTCCCTATTCTCCCTCCTTCACGTTCCTTCTTTCCCTTCCTCCATCTGCTTTAACAGTCTCATTCTCTCACCTGAGCTTTGATATGGAAATCTCACACTATTCAGAACCCGAGGCTAGTTGACTGTTTCTAAAGATGTATTTGCTCAAAGACTCTCAATTTCTCATCAAATGTTCACGCTGTGTGTATAAAAGACAAACTCTTTAGCAAGGAAAATAACAACTAACTGCTATGTACTTATATGAGGCTTTCAGCCATTTGAATACTTCAAGCTTCTGCAAAGACCAAACCATTGAGTTCTTATTAATTTATATATATTTGACTAAAAGACTGGTGATTTGTCAACAAAGTAAAGAGCTAAGGACTCAAACACTGCTCAAAAAATAAAGGAAACACGTAATCATTACCATGTAACTCAAAGTCAGACACACTTCTGGGATATTACTCTGTCCATTTAGAAAGTAACACTGATTGTGAATCAATTTTACCTGCTGTTGTACAAATGAAACAGACAACAGGTGGAAATGAGCATTAGCAAGACATGAGAACTAGCAATTAGCAAGACAATCCCTATAAAGCAATGGTCCTGCAGGTGGTGGCCACAGATAATTTCCCTGTCTTCCTCTTTTCTGGCTGTTTTTAGGTCATATTTGCATTTTACCAGTGTCCTCACCACTAGCGTTAATATGAAGCGTGTCTGCAACTCACAGAAGCTGCTCAGGAAGTGCAGCTCATCTAGGATGGCACATGCATGCATGCTGTGACAAGAAGGTTTGCTGCATCTCCCAGCACAGTGTTGAGAGCATGGAGGAGATAGCGGGAGACAGACCAGTATACCAGGAGATGTGGAGGGGGCCGTAGGAGGATAACAGCTCAGCAGCAGGACCAATATCTGATCCTTTCTTCAAGGAGGAACAGGAGGAACATTGCCAGAGCCCTACAACATTACCTCCAGCAGGCCACTAATGTGCTGTTCTAACTGTCAGAAATAGACTCCATGAGGGTGGTATGAGGGCCCAATGTCCACAAGTGAGGCCTGTGCTCACAGCCCAGCATTGTGCAGCCCTATTGGTCTTTGTCAGAGAATGCCAGGATTGGCAGATTCATTATTGACGCCCTGTGCTTTTCACTGATGAGAGCAGGTTCACATTAAGCACATGTAACAGATGTGAGAGTCTGGAGACGTGGAGAACATTCTGCTGCCTGCAACATCTTCCAGCATGACCAGTTTGGCAGTGGGTCAGTGATGATCTGGGGAGGAATATCCTTGGAGACCCACACAGACCTCCACATGCTATCCAGAGGTACCCTGACTGCCATTAATTACCAGGATAAGACCCTCAGACTTATTGTCAGACCATATGCTGTTTCAACTGTAATATTGAATTCATCAAGATCTAAGACGTGTTGTTTAAGTGTTCTTGGAATTTTTTGATAAGTATATTGTAAGTGGTGCGTTTTGGTTGAGTGTGACTACTTCGTATATATATATATATATATATATATATATATATATATATAATGTATATATATTTTTTTTTCCAGATTTGTTCTTTTTTGTGGCACTCCTATCATTCCATACTGAACAACAGTATTAAGTCCCATGTCAGTTCATTACCAAAGAATGATATCAGTGGTCAATGATTCATGCTGTGTGAATCATTATCTCTGTGATATCTTTAGAGGGATTTTTTTTTACATAGAGAATGAAAATGTAACTTTGAAATTAAATTTTAGCTTTATGTCAACTGATTCTAATACTGGGAGGTGCCCTCCTCCAGCTGAACCTCTCAGTAGGCTGTTATTACCTACAAGTCTGCCGCCGACATCTGCATTCGGAGGTTGAGGAGATAGTGTCCACATATGACAGCAGCTAGACTTGACCTGCAGACCTTCTCCACACAGATTTACTGTTATTCTCCATTTTTTTTCCTGTACTTGTTTTGTTGCATTTAGGCACAACATAATTACTTCCTATTTACATTTTGACCCAGGTGAGAGCATTTTGTATGGATATTTTGATTTGCTCTGTTTTACATTAGCTTTTTATTTTTCATTTGCTGTTTGTTGACGGTTTGGCAACACAACTATTTGACTGGAAACAAATATCAATGACATTGACCAAATCAGACATTTTACATGCACTCATTCACATAACCACAGGATGTTACCTGCTTGATCTGGGTTGTTTCCTGTGTATTAGTGATCAGAATATGATGATATCTGACTTCATCACCACAGGGCTGCAAAGGCCAGATAATGTCTGATAATACTGAAGACGTAATGGAGGTTTATTAAAAATCTTTGAAGGACATAGTTGTTGACTGTTTTATACAAAGGAACATCTCATATAGTGCAAATAAGGAAGCTCTTTTTTCCCTCTGAATAACAATACACAGAAAGCTAATTGCAAACATGACATGCATGTCATGATATCCAGCTGGATTATGTCACTTGGTTTGTAAAACAATAGCTGGCATCACTTTAATTGTTGCATTTTTTGTTGTGACACCATCTTAAAGAGTGAAAACATACACAATGTTAAACCATTAATTGGAACATGTCATAAAATCCCTAAAATTACGCATGACGCTGATAAGCAGTGCATGACGTTGAAGCACTGCTTGGAAGGAGCCTCTCTGCTTTGCATTCCTAAATAAAAGAAAAACACGCCCTGGTGAAACACACAAAGTGAAATCCCTCATCTATTTTCTCAGGAATGTGAGATCCAAAAGGTGTATGATGCAATATCAACAACTCCTCAGAAAAATGCTTTCCTTTTTTTTCTTTTGGTTAAAACCTCCCTCTCATCAGTCATTTTTAACAACAGTAAAATTATATTTTGTTTTAGAAGTTATGGTCTTTCCTGGGAAAATCTAAAACTTACAGCTTAAATATCAAATTATCAAACTGTAAAGTGTGGACAAAAGAGGAAAAGAAGAGCGTGAGATTATTGTTTTCACTGGCATCATATTGTAGAGTGCATGAATGCACGCACACACATACACACGGCTATAAAATATTCATACCTATGTGAAAAGACAAATGGGGTAGTGGAGAGTATTTTTGTTTGTGTGGTCTGAGGAGGGGGCGGCTTCAAAAACTCACCTGCCCTCTCTGCTGGGGGGAGGATGAGCATGTCAGATAGGTGGATAGGGAAGCCAGCTGTTACACACACACACACACACATCCCCCACAGCATTCGTGTAACCCCATGAGGATTAGGAACACCTGTATTCAGCACTGCACAATGAGCTATAGAAGCAGTTAAGCTAAAAGGCCTTGGAGTTATTAGAGGGGTGGGGGATGGAGCAGCTTAGGATCCGGGAGGTTAGCGTGTGTCTCAAAACAACAGAGATGTGAGAATGACAATATTCAAGATGCAACAGATAGACAGAGTTGTTGGAAAGCTCGGGAGAAATGTGGCGTATCGTGTAAGATGTGTGCATGTCTGTGTAAATGCTTCATTGTGCAGTGTTGGCCAAACAGGTGTTCTCATTTACAAATGAGTGCTGGGGGGGGTCAGGATGACAAAGACAGAGACAGATAAATAGAAGATGTTTATGGAAAAGAAATGTTTTTTGTGAGTCTTTCTCTATTAGATGTTTAGATGTTTAGTTTAATTAAATACTCTAAGGAGTTGTCATGACATCTATATAAATACTCATGCCGTTGTGAGAGAGCTACATCTTCAGGGTTTGCGTGGCTGAAGGATAAAGCTGAAGACTAACCAGCTACCACACAGTTCAGCCCACGACCTGCATGGGAGCACTGAACACCACCTACACAACAGCAGGCTTACATACACACACATGCACAGCAAAAACCCATCTCCCACCAAACCCTAGCCCCCTATGTCTCATTTTCACACTTCAACACACCTCCACGGCTTCCCCACAAACTGCACACCATGTGTGTGAATATTGTCCAGTGTAACAACCTCCTCCACCTTGGACAAACACCACATGCAACTTTAGCTTCAACCTTGACAAAGAGAGGAGAGTGAATTTAACTCACTAATCTCATTTAATCAACTTCAAAAGTCCATTCATGAGAGATGGCGCAAGAGGAGAGTGCTTCAAATCCTGCTCTGCAATCCCACAAGCACACGCGCTGCTAATATTTTTTCCATCTTTCGGCCGATCTCGCCTACACTCCTCCTCCACTCATCCTTGAAGCTGTTGTCTTGGTCTGTATCATATTTTCCCCCGTGGAACACGCAGATGGAGGTGCATACACACACATCACTGTTCTCGTAATGATAGTACTACACAGCCACACCTTGGTGGTGCAGCAGGGGAGCAGACCCACAGATATGAGCACTGGAAGATTTTCTGAGGTGAGGTGAGGTGACAGTGTGCGCTGCATGTACATTTGTTCTAGTGCCTTGATTGTCAAGGATTATAAGCATTAAAAGCAGATAAATGAGCTTTCTCCTGCTCACGATGACATGCGCTCATGCACACTTACACAAAGAAACAAGACTTTAATTGAATAACTGTATCAAGGACTTTGGGGCTTATCATATCAAGTGCCAACTCTTAACTCAGTAGTAGGAAGTAGGAAAACAACCAGACAAATCCAGCCTAAGACAATTTGGAAAATGGCTTGAAGGTCTCTTAATCCCAGAGATCCTGTTATACGATTTCAAACTGAGGAAAATACCTAGATCTTGCAGCTGTACACTTTGTAAGGACAATAATCCTAGTGTCTCTAAACCAGAGTAAAATTGGCTTTGTGGAGATGTAAGGGCCATGGACAGTTCAAATACCTGAAAATCTTTCCAGACAAGTGTCCTCAGATGAGACAGTGTAATCTGATTAATTATTTTTGTGATAGTAAGATTATGTTCAAATTCAGTTGGCTTTATAATTTATAAAAGTTCTGTAAAACTTTTATAAATTGGCCCAAGGTGACATGAGACAAGATCTGTCCCTTCCCACTACCTGATGAGCAGTCACCTGGCTGTTGCTTCTAGAGGAGCATAAGAGCCAGGCGCACGCTGACGTCCAGATACAGAGCATGAGTAAAGTGGGGGGTTGTTCCCCATTTCACGTGGTAGAAAATGGAGGAAGACAGAACTGACCGGTTTGAAAGGGCAGACACAGCGCAGGACAAAAACAGAAGAAGCGAGGGTGAGACGCTTATAAACGGAAAACACGCCACTCTTTACACTTCTTAGCACGGATCTGATGATGATCAGCAACACTTCCAAGAAAATATAAATAAATAAAACGAGACAGCAAACAAAATTCCCCTTAGCTCAATGTCTTGTTTGATACTCTAATTGACTAGGTGTTGACGCAGCAAAAATTTTCAGCTGGAGAATCCCCCGTTTGGAGGTTAATAGATGGAATAAGTAAGAGGGTAAAGCCATTGACTTCCAGGCGATAAGAGATTTCATTCTGAATCTCCTCCAGATGGCTATACAGAGCATCACCCAGATTTTTCTATGACACGATTATGTGTGCGCGATCATTTCCCCCATCAGCCAATGTGGCAGTGGCTTGTCATGCAGTTGAAAACTTTGCAAAGGATCCGCCAGTTGCATCAAACTCGTCCAGCTGATGTGACACCAAAAAGAGAACGACTGCATGAATAATACACCTGATCACACTGCGAGGTGCTTTAAAGACAGATGGTCGAGGATAGGTTTGTTGAAAGTGGATGACATTCTTTAAAAAAATAGCCTATTTAAAAACTCAAATGTGCGCTTTAGTCAACATGAAGTGTTTTGAATAAATCAATTTAATCTATTAAGAATTATCTCAATTTTCAAGCACTTTGGTGTAGTAGGCTATTTAAAACACATTCAGACACGTTATAAAGTTGTCAGCGATGTTAATGTGTTAAATGGACAACGTGCGCAACCGTTTGAGGAATGACAGCTTCTCCAAATACCAAGGCGCAATAGGCAGCTGGCTGTCACGTATGGAACAGGTAGGCGTACTTTGAGACTGCCGCCTGCTCACTCGGTCGGGTACGTCGCTGTCAAAACACTCGGTTAACATGATGCCAGTGGACAGGGATAACAAAAACAGTGAAAATACGGACAGGCCTTCACACAGTAGCCACAATCGGAAAGAGTTGTATTGCCATGTCTCCAACCTGTGCGCCCACCAACTATCAGCTGGAGCCGCGATGTCTCCGTGAGGCAGTAAAACTAATTGTTGACATAATATTGAAGCCGTGGAAATCTTGATATACGCGCCGCTGTCTAAATGAAATCTCAAACCTGTTCGCTTGCGAAGGTGGGGGTTGAATGCTGGTTACCGGGGCAGCGAGTAATAGGAGGAAGTCAGACATACCTGTTACCCCATGGGGTCTGGCGTGGACGCAGTGTCGGTCCTTCCGAGTCCAATCTGGCGTGACAGTCTGAGAGAAGAAAGGAGGGGATGTCCAAAGCGTTAGGTTCTGTCCCTCCACTCCTCTGTGTGCTTTCTGTTGAATGTTATTCCCCGATTTCTCCAACTCCCCGCTGTTCTTTCTCCACCAGCCCCTTTTTCTTTCTCTCTTTCCCTCCCCTGCTTTTCCGTGTCTTGGTATCAGGAGCCTCCCCCTCCTCCTCCCCCTCCTCTGCTGTGCATGTCTATCTCTCTCTTCCTCTCCCTCCGTCTCTCTCTATCTCATACCCCCCACAACACACTCACACTCACTCACACACACACACACACACACACACACACACACACACACACACACACACACTTTTTCTGCGCAGTCAGGAAATGAGACAACATGAATGAACACACTGTGTGTAGCCTATATCATTTGATGTGAGATGAGTTACACTGATCAGGCAAAATAAATTATTACAAATAATAATGATAATAATAATAATAATAAAATAATAATAATAATAATAATAATAATGTGTTATTATGTAAGCAGTGGGGTTGTGACTCCTGCAAGGTTCTTGCTGTTTCTGGTTTGTGCGTCTGCTGCCATAGGGCTCAGTAATGACCAGGGGTTTACTGTAACTGACCCCCCCTTGTGGCAACAGTAAGAAAACACCAGCCAGTCACATTAAAATAAATAAATAAATTAATAAATAAAATTACTTTTACAGTTTGACAGTGGCTGGAAAACACCTATGAGAGCCATGTGATGGGCAACATGCCATTTTTTTCTCCAAAAGTTTGGGGTAATTCCACTTGAGCTTGACCTTTTCCTTTCATTTGATGATGGATTTTTCTTATCATATGCTTTGAAGCTCTGTGGGTTTAACACATGAAAAAATAAACGTAGGAGAGTTCTGTGTGACATGCATTACACTTCCTGTTATTATATAGTACAGTACTCTTCCAAGAGATGGAAGCACCGAAAAGTACAGACCTTTTTGCTGAATTCCAAATGTCATTTCAGGATTTTCAAGAAAAATCCATGCGGTGAACATGTGAAAGTACAGAACTATTAGGTGCTAGCAAACTAAGTTAAAAGTAAAAACAATTGTGTTGGTTATACTGAGAAATGGTCTCTATGTGTGTACGTATCATGTGACCTTTGTAACTGAATTAGACACGGCTACCTTACATAGTTATCTACCCATATACAACTGTTAAGTGAAATAGTTTCATAACATAATGGGTCGGCATCTCCACTATGTCTGGGGTTTAATCTGAGGGGCCATGATAACAAGTATAAAGCAGTTCATAAAGGGCACTATAGTCCAAGTTGTTGTCCACTGGCTCCAGCTTGTAGGTGACTTATTCACTGGTGTTGGAGTTTCTCAGGTGTTCACTAACACTCCAATTTGACTTTTATCATGTTACTCCGGTGATTAAACTCAAGCCGTGTTTTTCTAATAGCAGTTGCTGCAGCAGTTCCCATCAGCTCCACCTTATGAGGTCTTTCCACGAAAGCTCCAACAAAACAGAGAAGCATTCTCCGGTCTTATGCAACACATTTAAAAAGAAAATAAAAAGTTGGTACAATTTCCAAACTGTAAATAAAAACAGAATGGCCAGATTTCCAAATTATTTAAGTGCTTCATTGAACTGACAAACAACACATAAACAACATATCAATTTTGAAACTGAACATTTTTATTTAAAAAAATCTTTTGTGAGAATCATTTGTTATTTTGAAACAACTTTTAAAAAAAAAGATTTGATGGGGCAACAAAAGATTTAAAGAAATTGTGAAATACTGGAAGATCCCTGAAGTTAAATCTTAGACAAATAATTAAATGGTTTTAGCTGAGAAATCTCTGTACGCAAGAGATGTGATCAAAGCCCAATTAGTTAAAATTAGTTCATGGGCTCAGAAATACTATCAGCTATTTTCAGTGAAAATAAATGCAAATAAAAACTGTACAGAGCTAATAAAACATGGCTATGTTCCATTCCATCAGTTTAAAATAATAAGTGTATCTAAAATGTTGTCATTTGTGCTTTGTCGTGTATATTGATGAATGGAAGAATCTTCCAAAGTTTTTATACAAACTTATACAAGTATTTTTATTTTTTTCAGAAAATTCAGATTTTCAGATTACAGATAAAATTTCTCATAACAAATGAGAAATGATGAGGCTCAACATCCAGAGTCAGGAGTTGTGAGGGTTTGTGTGTCACTGACTGCACACGGTGAACTTTGTGCGTGAAAGTTGCAGTAATGAGGAACTATGGACTGTCTTACTTCTTAGGAAGTAAGAATCTATGGGCTGCAACCAGGAATCGTTGTAGGTTTGAGGAAGTGTGAAACATTTATGGGGAAGAATGCGGGTGGCACTGCAAAGCTTGTAATAAGTGTGTTTTTGCTTGTGTGTGGAGAGAGAGATGTGTAGCATGACACAGCAGGGGGTAGAGCTGCACCTCCATCAGGCTGGTTATAACAGAAAAAGTCAGGCCATGTGGATTAAGGCTGCGGGACTGAAATGCTTGGACACAGCTCTCTCTCTCTCACACACACACACACTTACAAACACACAAACAAACATGCTTCCTCTGTCTAAGCAGGGTTTGCAAACTCAATCCCTGCCTGAAACAAGCTGCTTTACTCAAAGCTGTGCACCCTGACACAAGCGTGGCCTTCCAATCTGCCCGACACGACAAGCATAACCTTGGCAAGGCTCCCACCTCTTCATCTACTGTGGTCTCTAATACTCTACCCGCTTACGGATGGGTTTAGTTTTCATTAGGACACTTACACATGTATTTACTCCAAGGAACACTCATCATGGCAATCCACTCAGGACACAGAGTTGTGGTGTCAGCGAAAAGCAGGATTTTTGTAATACGGTACTGGATGTGTACGGGTGTGTTTTAGACCTGTGCATTTTTGGTTGTGAATGTCATTACAAAACTGGGCTCTTAGTAATATTTCTTTGAACTGTTCTATTTTTTTCTGGAGTGTCATTTACACCCAGGATGCTGGGAGCATACAGCTTTATGAATTATGTATTCATTATTTATTTTTTGTCTCATAATAATAATAATACAAAAAAAATATTTATGAATGTTGAGTTCAAGTGCTGAGAAAAATGAGAAAATAGAAATATGAATATGAAAAATTAACACATTTTAGCCTCATAGCATAATTGCCTGAGTCATATTTTGGCTAGATTCTGATGTCTGTCTAACTGTACTCTCCTGATATTGCTAACTGATTGTACATAACTGCCTATGAAACCCTAAAATATGACTTAGGCCACTATGCTATGAGGCTAAAAACATTTAGATTTTGTTGTAACAAGCCACACAAAAGACAGCATTACTCACCTTGTAAACATATTCCATATACCGTCTGTTTAGAAAGTCAAACTAAGCAAAATGTAAGTCAGATGAGGAAGAGAGTCAGGTCATTACTGCGTTATCTCTCAGGCCTTAGCTGGCTATTTAACCAGTGGAGTACTTGCATCCAAGACAATGTTCTATCATTTGGATCACAATTTGGAATTAAAGCTGCAAGCAGCGATGAAGGCCCTCGCACCTACGGCGCCTCTCCGGCCTATTGCACCGCCCCATCAGCCGGCAACCTCCCTCCTGCAGCACGGCCGCTCTCGCTCGCAGCCGTATTCCCCTTCTTCCAGAGCTTTTCTGCATTAAGGGGTGATTTCCGTCATGAGAGGATCAACTTGCACCTCAGTCTGACCACTGATGATATCTGAACTATTCATGATCTTGTTTCTTACAAACTGCGTTGAATTCTTACAAATCGGAGCATGATTTCATCAAGAGGAAAATTCCACGTGGCCACTGGGTGGCGCTGTAGTAGTTTTTCATGTAGAAATAGGTTCAGGTTGGAACTCTAATGAGAACAGGAAAATATCACCTCCCTTGGTCAACTCACGGCAGGGTTAGAGCCACTTCCTGTTTCATGGCGAATGATATAACCATCACAAGAAGCCATTTTAATCATGATGCTGCAAGAAGTCAGTCCTATGTTCAACCATGAGTTCATGAAGTGTGATATTAATGAGTTTGAATTGGTTTTACAGGTATTAAAGGGTTAAAATGGTGGGACTTCCTGTTCCCAGGGGGCGGGGCTATGGCGTTGACAACATCAGGACATGAAGAGGCATTCTTGAATGTCTTGGCATGTTATATAAATATGCCACATTTCATCAGTGTCAGTCAAATCAGTGGTTGGAGCTGATAGATTAAATATTTATAGGGGGCGATATGTGGCCACATTACCAGCATATGTCTTTTTGAATCAGTTCCAGGCCTGACCACTGCCCTCCCTGCCGATTTTGGAGGAGATCAGGAGTACTTTGGGTCCATTACATGTACTTCCTGTTTCATCGTGGTGGAGCTTAGGCCAAGACCAGAAGTAGTCATATGTATCTGTTCACGAGCAGACCCTGATTAATCACTGTAAGTGTGATGGTGATTGGATGGAAATTGAGGGATTTATACTGATTAATGATGTCATGGCATCTTATCCAAATTTGTCATGGCGCCACGGTCTCGCCATGCAGCTTTGAGCAATGTCTAGATAACAACATCTGGACATGTAGATGTGGTCGGCATGGAACTGAAGTGAAACGTGCAGTTTGGTGCAGTATGAGAGTTGTATGTCAGAAATAATGGATTCGGTGCTTGATGGCGAAACACGAAAACTTGATGAGGCGCCTGGTATTGTGGTACCATGAAAGGTTTTGACCTGTTGTGAAGCACTTCCAAGTGTGTAAGTTTCATTCCTGAGGAGGTGGACCCCGGCGTCTGAAAAAAAGCACTTCCTGTTGAAAGTGGGCGGGGCTTAGGGCTAGACCCGAATTGGTCATATGGATCTGTTCAGGGCCAGACCCTGATTAATCCCTGCAAGTCTAATAAGAATTGGGTGAAAATTGAGAGATTTATACTGATTTATGATGTCATGGCATCTTATCGAAGTTCGCCATGGCGCTACGGTCTCGCCTTGCAGCGTAGAGCAACAGTTTTCCCTGGATATCATCACCAACTTGTTTTCGGCTGCCTGACCCAGTTTGGACCTGGTTGTGTTCAAAACGTCAGAGAAATGGGTCTGCGAGTAAAAACCATGACCTCCTTCAGCCAGGGGGCGTGGCCAATTCATAATCCAAATATTGACATGTAGATGTGTTCAGGATGGGACTGGCATCATACATGGCCATTGTGGTTCAGATATATTGTTTAATGTGGAAGTTATATCACTTTCGTTTTTCATGGCCAGACGTCAAACTTTGAGGCCCCGCCCCCTCTATGTCCTTTCTCCTATTAGAAAACTTTTGATAACTTTTAAAGACACATGTCTTCTGAACATCCTGAGCCATTTTGGTGGCGGTACGATGAAATCTCTAGGAGGAAATAGATTTTGAACAACGTCAATAAAACGCCAAAATGGCGACTTTGACCCAAAATGGCCGACTTCCTGTTGGTTTTAGACTCATACTCCAAGAGGATTTTTTGTTCGCCCAAGCATTTAGAATATGTGTACTGAATTTATAAAGACTGATGACGTGCAGTGGCGGGGCATCATAAATAGGTGGCGCTCTCGCTCAATTGTTCCTGCACAGTCATGAGCACCCCAAAATATGTAAATTTTTGCATTCCTTTGGGGGGGTAGGCAAAATTTGGTGAGTTTTCGAGCATGTTCAGGTCCCCTAAAATGCAATTTACTTTTGAGGAGAAAAATAAGAATACGGAAAAAACGCTACAATTACAATAGGCCTTTGCACTGCCTTCAGTGCTTGGGCCTAATAATGAGGCCAGGCATCTGCATTGTCATATAGGTAAAAGTCAAGTGTCACTGTTATCAGGTGGTAAGTTGTTTCAAGATGTTGAATGTCCACATCATCATGTTATGGGATGCTAGCTGTGTCTCTGTAGAGAACTGAGTTAGGAAAATGATATCACTGTACAATATTAAGTGAAACAAGCACTAAATGGGCCGATGTATCTATTACACATTCTGTTGTGATGCACAGCCTTATTAAAAGCTGGTGATTTGTCACTGCTAAAGAAAAGTATCTTCCAGAAAGTAGCAACAGAGTGGGAGTTGATTCTCAATCCATCCTCAACCTGAAAATGTCCAAATAGTTTGTTTTTAAAGAAAGCAGCTCCTACCACCTTCCTGTACCATGACTCATGTCAAGGAATTCCCATAGGTATCTATTTCTTGTGTTAATTTTAAGCTGTGTAAATATTTTCCAAATATTTTATAACTATTCAAGCCACACCATACATCACTATAGTTATACAAACACCTCAAAATGCTTAAATTCAATTAGGCTTTATGACTTACAGACAGCAAATATGCCAAAAAAATAAATAAAATAAAAACAAACAGTGGTATGGTAATTTACGAACTTCCATTATAATTGTGGAGACAGTGTAAAGATAAGGTTGTCAAACATTAGCTGGTTTCAAACATGCACATGAGTCCTGAAAGGGTCTAGAGATGTTACAGAGTGAAGTAGTGGCTCCAGGCAGTAAAATCTTTGCAGGATCAAAAGGATGAATATAAAGATGATAATAAATAAAGTTTAAAACTTTTTGAAGTCAAGAATGAAGTTTTTTTTTTTCTCCCAGCTTCTTGGCAGATAAATGCTCTCTTGTAATTGGTCTTGTTGAATTAGACAAAAAAGTACAACTGTCATAAAAATAGCACAAGGCATTTTTAAGACCCTATCCACAACCCTTCACTATCAATTTACTAAGGCAAACAGCTGTGTGCTGCTTGTGCCATTCTAACCTTGTTTGTATAGACGGCAGAGCCTGCGGCTGAAAGAACACTATCTCTACCAGGTGCAGGCAGGGGATGGAGGAAGGCTTCACAAAGGAATATTTGGCACAAGGTGTGAGACAACAATATGTGTGAAGGTGCAGCTTAGTGATACTCAAATCATTATTGGAAAATGACAAGGCTTTTATAAAGAGCCTTCCCTTGGAGAGAAAAAGCAAATTAAGAGTATTGGAGCAAAGTCTACGGGAAGTAGGAAGGAAGAGAAGAAGGCAAGGGGATGAGGAAAGGAAATGAGGAGGAAAAGAATCCATAGAAAGAGCAAATTTCTCAAAGAAAATGGAAATGAATCAGCTAGAACGAAGAATGACACAAGGAAAAGCAGAATGAATTGAGGTTATTGGATTTAAAGGCTGTATAATCATCTGGAGGATACAGAGAATGTGTTTGTGCTTGCTGCCCACACATTTTGTTCCTGTGTGAAGGCAACATGCGGGAGGGGTGTGTGGGGGGGGCTGGAGCTATTCACACCACAGCCTGTCCTTGTGTCACCCATAGGACTTTCTGTCCTCCCTAAAGCCATGGGCCTTCACATCTATTGTATATATATGATGAAAGTTGCCTGTGGAAAGTTGGCCTGCAGGCTCAGGTTCATCACCCCTCACACTGTGTTGTTAGTTGATAAGAATTACTCCTGGCTGACCTCACTGTGTGCTTTGGCATTATGTAGACAAAACAAATGTTGCCAGTTCAGGGCAGGAAAGAAAGGCGGGCGGGTTTACGTTCAGGTTTTTACATTCAGGTTAGCTTCAACCGTTCTTACCACTTGAGGAGAATTCAGATCTGCACTGTTTATCATATTCTAGTTTTTTGTTTCATAAATCCAACATCAAACTTCTCTATCTCTGTCTGCATCTTGCTATCTTTTTCCGTCTGCACATCTACCCTCTTGATCCCTTCCTCCACTCTCCTACCCCCTCGAAATCTCATTTACTCCATTGGAAGTAGCAGAAGAAAAAAAGAAAAGAGGAGGAGGAGTACAAAACGACCTTCTCTTCCCTGAAGCAAGAACATCTTCTCATTGTGGAGGTCACTGTCTCAGTTCAGCCCCACACTCTGAACACTACTCTGCTTGTTTTAATGATGCACAGAGCGGAGGGAGAAGGAGGGGAGAGAAAGACGGAGATAGGCAAACTAACATAGTACTAGAAAGGGAGAGAGGGAAGAAGAAGACGCAGAAGAAGGGGGGAGTGGATGAAGATCGGAGGATTGGGCTATTTTTTTCCGCTCACCCCCCCTCCTCCATCTTGCTTCTCCCACCTTCCCTCCCCCTCTCCAGTGCAGGAAGTGCACCTCTCTTTCCACATCCATCTTGAAAGGTTCTTCTAAGCTGTCTAACCTCTCAGCAATATTATATATTATTGCTTGCCTCAACCCACACTGAAACCAGGGTTGCTATGCTACAATAATATGACCTCTCATCTCTTCTCCACCACTACATTTCCTTTCTCACTGCTTCTTCGTTTTCAGCAGGGAGGCAGGGGAAGGGGTTAACAACAGCATCCCTCGTTCAGCTTCTCCCTATCAGGACCCTCTGTCTCTTTAATGACCTTCTTGAGCTCAGCGCTGCTGTTTGATCTGACCCTGCTGACTATGAGAGGTCATGACCTCTGTTTCACAGGACAACAAATTATCTACAACCCTTTTGAGCCCAGAAACTTCTATCTATCTATCTATCTATCTATCTATCTATCTATCTATCTATCTATCTATCTATCTATCTATCTATCTATCTATCTATCTATCTATCTATCTATCTATCTATCTATCTATCTATAGATCTGGACTGATTTACAGTGCTGGTTCTGAAATACTCAACCCGAATCATAATCCACAGCCAAAATTCTGTGTTACATCATCCATCTCCAATCCATTCCTCCTCTTCGTTCTCTCCCTCTGCCATCCTCTTTCTCTCTTATCTCTGCTGGCCCCGTCTCTTGGGGGTCGTTCGTTTTTGTCATAATCACCTTGGAGATTGGGGACCGGTGCCCATGGCAGAGCTGAGTTGAGCAGAGGAGAGAAGAAGGGAAGAGGATGATAGCAAGAGAAAGAGGTGTGTGCGTGTGTGTGTGTGTGTGTGTGTGGTGGTGGTGGTGGGGGGGGGGGTTAAGATGAGCAGTGGAGGACAGTTTTGCGGGAGGTGGGGGTGACAGCTTGTCTGGCTCAGCCCCGGCTAATGTGAGGGGACAGCCTTGGCTTTGCCTTAACCACACTCGCACCGTGGATGCCAGGCAGAGTGGGGAGGAGAGAATAGACGGATGAAATGCTCTCCTTTTCAGTGCTGCCTTCTCCCGCCCTCACTGACTGCATTTGGAGGCGCGTGGGGCCCCGATGTCACACCCTGTAGGTGTTTAAGCTGCTTACTTACACCGGCAAGAGAAAGAGATGAGGCAATAGAAGACAGGGAGACAGAAAGGGAGAAGAAGCTGCAGTGAGCATGAAAGCGGGAGAATGGGGAACAGTTAGAAGAAGATGGGGGCGGAGGTCACGGTTGTAGGAGGCTGTAATGTACAAGTATCCTAGTTTGACTGACTTTGCTAGAAAATATTGGTGAGGGTTATTCATCAAGAACATAGCAATGCAGTGCGAATATATATGTAGGTGTGACAATTAGACGCTGCTCTTACAAAGACAAATGAGAAGAAGCAAAGTTATATCAGGAAGATAAGATAAGGTTTTTCTCCAGCCCCACCCAGCTGCTTTACAATCTTCGATAAGCAGAGGCTGGGAAAGCGTGGGATGCACCAGTCAGGAGACGGTTTAAGCAGGAGCAGGTGCCAGGGGTCACACTGTGCTGCAGGAGTTTAAAAAATCCTATCTTGGTTTCAGGCATACGTTTGTTCAGACCTGTTACTGTCTTGCTGAGGTGTGAAGGACTGATAATGACATGTAGTAGTTGTATAGCATGGGGGCAGGGAGCGATGGGCACGAGAAAGGCTTTTCAACTATAAGAATAGGCACACGCACAGACAAGAGAAGGGTCAAAGGGCGACGCCTGGACAAAGATGGCGCCAACAAACGTGTTTGACATTGTTTTCCTGCTCTCACCGTTCTAACTTCTGTTTTTGTCCTCTCAGCAGGCTTCTTGTTGATTCATGCTGGTTAGGTTCCCAGACACTCCTTCTTCAGGTCACTCTGCTTGTCCTAGCCCTCCTTTCTTCCCTCCTTCCCATCTCCAACTCCTCTCTGCGTCTCCTCCTTGCCTGACCAGTTCCTTTAATTTGGTTTCTGATTTTTTTTCTTTTTTCTGGACCTCATCTCCTCTACCTTCAGCTATGTGGGGTAAAGTACAGCCCCTCCCACAGGCTGTGTTTGTTTTTGTGCACATATAACATCTGTGTGTGTGCGTGTGGTGTATGCATGCGTTTTATGTAAATCCCCTAAAGTACCCAAGGTTTTGAGCTGTGTAGTCCTTCCTCAAAATGATGATTTAACACTGATGACCTTTGGAAAAACAAGTCCCCCATAATCCTTAACATAGCAGGAGAAACACAGAGGTTTATGATGTGTACGAAATACAAACACTCACAGGGTGATGGACAAAAAGACAAAGAAGTCAGAGCGATGTATGGAAGCTGATAGGTCTCTGTGTTTTTTACACATCTGAGGTGCACCAGTTTTTTTTTTAAACATCAACCTGACAAAGTGTGTAATGTATGTGTGAGCACGACATAGAGACCTTACAGTAAAAGGAGACATTTAGGAAAGCAGGAGACAAATACAAATATGCAGATCAAAAATGTGTGAGTGTTACAGTCCTCTGGGGAAAAACAGATAGAGGAGGAGAAAAAAGGGGATGTTGGTGGAGGTGAATAAAAACCTCAATCAGTATGTCATTTAAGAAAAGCTTGAGCCAGTGAAGGAGCAGAGAAACTGACAGAAAGAAACAGGAGAAAGAGGGAGAAAGTGGGTCAAACAATGAGGTGAAAGGGTGAGTGTTTACACCGAGAACAGAGTGACAGAGCGAAAAGGAGAAAGATGGACGGAGCAGTGAGGTCAACAGAGAGAGGAAAGAGCATAAATGAGGGAGTCATGAGAGCTTGACCTGTGCTGACCCCTCAGCCTGTAGGACCTGAGGAGCTCAGGCTAGAGGAGGGGAGAGAACTTGGGGGAGGTTTGGGAAGGGAGAAGGTGATATTGATGTGACAAAAAGATTGGGGGAAGGGAGGTAATGAGTTGAAGAGGGTGAGGAGGAGAAGAGAGGGTCAGAAGACCTTTTCTGTTTTCTCACAACCAGGAACAAGTATGATGTAACTGGAAACTCAAACATTCAGTTTGCTTTTATATCCTCATGCAGTGGCTGATGACAACTAATTAAATGGTGTACAGCCTGTTTGGTGTCTGATCTATTTTAAAAACCATAGTGTTGTCTCCACAGAATGCCCTCTCAAAATTCTCTCAAAGTTTAAAAAAAAAAGACAGCTAAAACAAAATGAGATAATGAGTGCAAAAGTCCCAAAACAGGAAACATATAACACACATGCACCAAACATGGCCTGGAGATTACCTCAGCCCAATTACGTAGAAACCCATGTATGATGATAAGCAAAATATTTGGCTATTGAAACTGAACATTTTGGAAAACTCACCCAAGGTAAAGATTTTTACTGTATCCCATTGCAACGTGTAGACTGGAAAGCAGGGATTTTTGCTGGCGGCATCAGATTGTGTGTTGCCACGTCCTCGGTTTATTGTTACAAATATGCACCAGTTTCCTGTTTGTTTGCATGTGATGATGGAACTATGCAACACGACATGCATTAATTAAAAACAAACCAAATCTGTCCAGAAAAGCTTTTTTCTCATTAGTTTCCATAAAATGATCACTTCTAAGGACTTGCTGCATCTTGAGAAGAACAAACACTAACACACAAAGGTTACACAATAATCTTCCAATATGGAAAAATTGATTATTTTCTGTCACAAACATCAAAGTTTACTTCTATTTTGATGATCAAAAAGCCCCCCCCCCACAAAACCTAACCTCCAAGGTTAGCAGTTATGTTTGCACAGCAACACAAGATGGTTCAAAACAGAGAAAAATCAGCTCTATGTGTGTGTTTTTAGTTTTTTTTAAGTAACATCTCTTAATATTTAGTTGCAACCGTTGCTTAACAAGCCACATGTTTGATATGTTGAACATGTTGTGTTCAAGGAAAGCCAAATAAAGACACATTTGTCAACTAAGCATGCTAACATGCTACAAAGTTTTTATTATCAGAAAAGGAAGAAAAAGCCCTGAAACTGTCTTGCAGATGGTAAAAAAAACAAAACAAATAAGTACAGAATCAGTTTCTTTCTTCTTCTATTTTTTCTTTTTTTACCCACTGCTCTCAGGTATATGTTAAATGCACCTGATTTGTTGTCAGCATTTGAGGATTGTGTTATTGTGGCTTTTGTTTTCATGTTCAGTTATTAATTAATAATTCTAAACTGACCGTGTGAGCATGAGTGTACATGGTTGGTTGTTAGTTTTGTTTGTCTCTGTGTAATCCTTGTGATGAATTGTTAACTTGTCCAGGGTTACCCTGCCACTCATCTGATGAGATCTGACATAGTCTCCAGCCTCTCCATGACCCTGAAGAAGATGAAGCGAGTTTAGAAAATGGATGGATAGACGGAGGTAATCATTAAATCTAGCTGCTGTGGAAAGATGACCCATCTGCATAAAGGAGACAACTCTGAGTGTGCCTGAAGAAGATCACATATTTTTACCAGGATAGCTCAGGCTAGCTGTACATTTGTTTGAAAACAGACTACTACGAAAAAAAAAATAATAATAATAAAATCCTCAGTAGGGTATTTATTCTACTCTCTTAACCCTGTCTTAAAGATATTCCCCCTGCTGAAATCTTACTGTATCTATAAGAAAAGCGAGCAGACATTCATGTAGCAAAGAAATACTTCAGATTTTCCTCCACAATTTTGCATGACATAGTTTTTAAAAAGCAGAGGGAAACTTAATGCAGTAAAAATGTATTGATTTCTGTTTCAGTTCCAAGGCCCTTATGTCACGCATGTCAGCTCCCAGTCATAACCCAGACGGACAGCTGAATAGAGCAGAGTCATCAATAATGTTATTAGTAACACGTGAACTTTTTTTTTTTATGACAATTCTTCTGTGAAAGGTGCCTGTTTTGATTTTTCCAGACAGAAAAGTGAGCCAAGTGGAGGAAAAGTAGGCCTATATTTTATAAAATGATATAATACAGTACATTCACACTTATTTTAATTTTGGTATAATGTAGTTGGTTTATGGACACGATCAATGAGAGAATTTTTAAACAAGACGTGACTCTTCATTGTTCAATACCATAAAAATAGCACTCCACAAAACACTGTTGGACTCATAGTGGCGTTTTTCTTAACAAAAGTACTCAAAATCAATCCAATTGAACCAGAATTAGCACAAATACATTTTATTATCCCACACCTTCACCTGCCCCCTCAAATCCCGCCTTCTGCATTACACACAATGCAACAGCTGCCAGCAGTTTAGTCATTGATTTGGGAGTGATTTTAGGTTCAACCTCAAGCCGTTAGCCTCAAGCAGAGATAAGGAGCAGACTACAGAGGTTTGGAAAGCTTACTTCTTTCCCAGATCTTTTATTATCTTAAAAAAAAAAACTTTAAGACTTCTCCCTAAGTCGAGAGGCATCACTAGAGGCACTTTTTTTCTCTCTTTTCTTTACTCTATTTTTTTCTTTTTTTTATTTGCACAAACCCCTGGAGCCACAATAGACCTTATACAGTTTACACACATGCAGCGGTACCTGCCAAGAGCTGTAAATAAACCTGTACTTGTAAACAGAGTTCCAGTTTGAGACCCCTTTCCATGTAACCAATTAATTCTTGCTGGGCAGTTGACACATGCAGGACTGGAGCACTTATTTGATGCATGTAAAAACAAATGTTTTTTTTTTTTTTCGTTACATCTTGTTGCTAAACACCAGCCGTTTTCTTAGTATTTTAGCTCTAAAACATTAAAAGAAATTTTGTCATATTTAGCTACTTCTGGATCAGAATAAGCAAACATGTAAAAGTCAGGATGAAAAAGTTGCATAGGGTCATTTTTACTATACTTATCAATACCTCGTGTTAAGAAATATTTGTTCATAGCTTTATTTAATTTAATTTTTTTTTCTAGGTACAATGTCCTTTAAACAAGTACATTTTTAAGCAAAATAAATGTAATTTAACAAAACCAGACACAGTACAATGGTTAATAGCAATATAAGAGAAAAATGTTATTTAAAAACATCTGCCGTTGAAGGCAGAAAGTTGCTATAAAATATTTCACACAGCTGAAGCTACAATTGCATAGATATAACTCCCTTTTGTTTTACAGTTAATATTGGAGAAATATGAGGATCTGAGAGGTTGAAGAGTGAATAGGATCATAAAACTGAGTGTGTATAGGGCTAAGCATCACTTTAAGTTGTCTACATGATCCTGTGATTCTAAATTCTGAAAGGACTTTCTTTGTGCAGACATAAAACCCATAATGTACCAGGCTTTACAGTTCATTTTATTTAGTATCAAATTCTCTCACAAAATACTAAATCAGTACATTCTTTTTCTATGTTCTTATAGCGCCATTAATAGATCTATTGTTACTGATCAGTCTGCTGACAGATCATGTGAATTCTGTTTTTATTAGGCCTCAAATATACGTATCTGTCCAATAAAGTTCATTCTCTTGCTCCACCTTTCTCCTCCAGTTATGGTCAGTTCTGACCCTGAATGGTGATGGCTGAATGGAGACCTCCAGGTTTCAAACGCATCTGGTCTTGGTGATGTTTCTTTGGAAGAAGCTCATTATAAGCTCATTATAAGAAGCTCATTACAACATGCTGATCAAAGGTCAAATTTGGATCTAAAATGATGCAGAATTACCTGTGAGCAGATTTGATATTTGTACTGAACTGAACCGAATTTTTCCAATACATTGATCTACTACCACTACAAAGTCATTTGGTCTCTTTTAAAGTGTTTCTGTTTTGTTTAAGTGAAGGAAATAAAGATAAATTAAGTATTTAGTGGCAGCTATGCAGTCATGAAAGATAGCATAATTCCTAAACAAATAGAAAAAATGCAATGTAAAAAAAATTTAAAAAAAAAAGCAAATCCCGAGGGACTCCACACCACAGTGAAGCTGATGATGACACATGATTATTGATGCATCTCACTAATCAGTACGAATGTATGTTCCTCACATATCTTGATAATAGTTTGTTCAGTCAGTAACTACTGCCCCCAGTGCTGGGCTAGAGATAACCCAACTGGTAGGTTGTAGGTTGTGACATGATTTCTGGACATCTTTAGGTGGCTGTGGAGAAAAAATAAACATCAAATGTAAAATGACATATATTAGACTGGTCACTAATTGAAATATTATTTTGCCTGTATTGCCTAGCCAACAATGTGGGTCACCAGGAAGTCAGAGAGTCCAGAAATCTTGAAAAAGCCACAAGCATAAACAACAACCTGATTATTATTGGGCTCCTGCCTTGAAAAGATTGAGAACAACTGTGCAAGGTAACATCATTACCTTGCACACATGCAATAATACCTGAATATATTTATTAGACAAGTGGGAATAAAATCAATTAAAGGCTGCTTTCACAAAAATGTCCAGCCCCTCTCATCCCAGGGTTTCAATCACTCCTGTTTTGTCAAAGCCCCTGGTGTTTCTGAAGGATGCACAATGTATTCTTTAGATTCTTTCAGTTCAATTTGTCATGTAATACACAATTTTACAGTGTTTACCTGCAGCTACACACTAAGGATGAGGCGGCATTGCGCATGCATGTGGTTGCAATACACACGTTATCCAGCTATAGATTCTTGAAGAATTCATTTAAATACCCATGATGTGAAAAGAACTGTCACCCTCTATTGTACTCAATAATAAAAATTAGCTTTATATATGAGATTTAATGAAAAATGCTCAGCACTTAAATAAATTAGTAAAATGCATATTATGTTCTAACACCCTCAGGCTAAGACTTCAGTAGGACTTCTCTGCCTGTGCCTGTAAATAAAACATCGAGATCATTTTAGGAACACAAATCTTCCTCAGATCTTTTATTTTATTTGATTATGTGCTTTGGCCACAATAAAACTAAAAGTTCAGGGGTTGCTTTGGCACATTAAAGTATGCATATAGGATATTCTTTTACAGAGTTTCTTATATTGAAACACTGAGTGTAAACTGAAGTTCTAAAATAAAAATGTTTATCTTTAGCCTAAGCTCATATGTGCTTTCACAAACTTATTGTGTGTTTTAAAGTACAATGAATATAAATTGCAACGTGGAGGATTGGGCTTTTTTGTCCCTGCATCCTTTCTTTCTCCCACAGTCTCAGTTCTGGCTCTTCTTCACTCTTTCATTTTCCTTTCTCATCCCTCCTTCATGCTTTCTCATACACACACACACACACACACACACACATGCTCTCCCTTTCTTCAGCCTCCTCACAGTCCAGATGGCCTAGCTGCCCCCACACTCACTCCCCCACATACAATCACTCCATGCGCTCCACCCCACCCCTCCTCTCCCCATACGAGAACAGCACTCCCTTTAGAGGAGTAACCCCCCCACCTCCCCTCCGCCTTAAGAAGAGAAAAAAAGAGGAAGAAAAAAATCACCAATGCCATTGTACTCATATTCACTTTCCATACACACATCTCATCACAAATGCACATAGATACTCTTCAACACATCTCCTCCGTCCTTCCACAGTCCACAGGCTTCCATACGCCCACTCACACACACTGACACAGAAGATCTCGTTCAGAAATCTCTGCTTCTGCAGCACAATGACTGAAGGAATATAGGTACTGTAGGTGTGATATGTGGCTCAGATAGATGCTAATCAGATCAGATCATGGCTGAGCTTTTTTCATTTATTTATTTTAGGTGTTTCAAGCTTCTCATTAAATCACTTCTGATAACAGGAGCGGTAGAGAATGAACTTACAGACATCTTTCAACAGTGATTCTGCTGTTGCTAAGCACAAGCTGATTCTACAGAACAAGAGATACACACGGTTGTACAGTTAGTTCCAATCTTGAGAAGAGAACCTCCGTATGGTTGTGCATCTATACTGGTGTGACCCTCTGATGAGTTCAAAACTACCTGCAAAGCAACAATTGTTCAAGCACCAGCGTGCCTTGTAGTGCTAACTTATTTCATAATTAGCCTGCCAGGGGTCAGGGATGGAGCAGGCCAGAAAAAGATACAGACTTACAAAGAGAATCAAAGCAGGGAGAGGTATAAGGGAAAGGACTATTGTTGAAGAGTGTTCATTTGTGTGTGTGTGTGTGTGTGTGTGTGTGTGTGTGTGTGTGTGTGTGTGTGTGTGTGTGTGTGTGTGTGTGTGTGTGTGTGTGTGTGTATTTTAACTGGACAGGGATTGAAGGGGAAATAGCAGAGAGTTGGTGCATGAGTATATTCTAGGGCTTGGGGTGGTGGTGTGAGGGGGTGAAGGCCAAATGAGGAGGAGGAGGAAGGTGTGGTTAACGGTTATAGCGCTCACAGGAAGCCGTGAAGCAGGGAAAGGGGAAGTGAACCACCCCCGTGCTGTTCCAAGGCCGCGGCGCTACTATACTCAAGACTGGAACTAACTGACCTTAGCTCACAACTCTCAACACACATTTAAAGCCTCTTACAAACACACACACAAAGATAGATGTTTGACGAATGGTCACTTGCTCACTGAAACAGTTCTGGTGTCGGCCATGTTTGTACAGAGACAAAACACAGAGCTGTTTGTCTTTTTTTTATAATTTGTGTTTGTATACGCTATGCTTAATATTTTTAGAACAAGGATCATGCAGAGGTTCTGTCATATTTTTTTACCAAGAAGCTACAAGTTCTTTGAGCTACCATGTTGTCAGCCATTTTACAAAACACACTATGAGCTTCTACATTAACGTTCACACACAGTCGATGAGACTACAAAAACAGGTGAAAATAATCTGAGAAATCCTTCATAAAGATCCATTTCCTCACGTTTGCTTTTAAATATATTCAATAATCAGATAAAAGCAGCAACATAATAAAAAACATGTATTGAAATTGTCAGCCTGTCTGTTCTTATTTGCATTTTTTAAAGCAAGAATTTTCCGTTTCCATATATGACTTAGAACATTTTATTTATTTATTTGTTTTATTTTATCAGACACAGACTATAATAGGTTTATATTACTACAAGTGAAAAGGGGGGTGGGCTTTTTGTTTATTTATTCATTTTAAGTAAAAGATGTTAAATGTCACTTGATAATTATTCACATTAATTTGTTGACTTTCTGTATATACTGTATAACTTTCTGTATATAAATAAACATTTGTGTAATTCAATTTGTGCTTGTAAGCAAAATTTCACAGCACAAAAATCTGAATACTGGATGAAATTATATTTAAAAGTTTTACTGGTGTCTTTTTTTTGCTTAGCATTTGTGAAAGAATGTTATGTGAATCAGACTTTCATCAAGATGTAAGAAAACAGCTCTTTGATTACCTTTAAAGTGTACATGGGAATAAACCTATAAAATGTTAAGGGAAGTGCTGAGGAGAATTCTGAATATGACTTAAATCGCTTTTATTTTTTCCTTTAAACAGCAAAAGAAAAACAAAGAATCTACCAGCAGGTACAAATCTTATTGATCGACTACCCCGGTTAATGTGTCTTTATTACATGTATGTAATATTTACATGATAACATAACACCACTATTCACCACTTTGGATTCATAATACTATTTTTTAAGTAATATGCAACTGATTATCAGTAAAACAATGATTATACAGCAACACATAAGTTTTGCGTTATTGTCCCCATGCATGAAAATGACTAATACGTAGTACAAGAGGCGATGCTTAGATTAAAATTGTACCCACCAGAAGGTAACCAGTGAAGATGTTTCTGTCCATTTACACATAAAAAAAAGTGAATAATTTTGAAGTGTACATTAAAAATATTTTTAGGGGAAATTTAAAGTAGCAACACCTAATAAGGTTGGATTTGTCAAAAATCCCAGGTGACATGCACTGACCTAAACTTGAGCTCCTTGATGCTCGACCTAAGCTGCACACCAGCCAGCTCAGCTCAGACTTGAACGCTGTATTCTGGCTTTTTCAGTCCACACACACATGTTCCCTCCACTCCCAATGACTGCAGGCAACGTGGCTAAAAGCCGGCAACCCCGGTCAGATGATTTATACACAGAATGCTCTGGGACAACAAAGGTTGCAAAACAGGAGAGCTGACGTGCACACACACTCACAAACACACACACACATTTTACTGATACAGTGTCATACTTACGGCAATATTTCTGATAATTTATCTATTTGTTTTTTCAAGATTTTTCATTTAAATGACCAGAGTTAAAATTCTAAAAAGCAGTTATACAAATGTAAAAATCCTCCGTTAAGATAAAAGTCAGCATATAACAAGAGTCTGTATTGACCAGTGTGGATGCACATTATGTTACCCTGGTGACTTGGTTTAATTTCCCCACAGAGAGCTGCATCTTTAACTGACCCTTAACCGGGATGAAAGAAAGGTCATTGTGGTCACGCAGTCCTCTGGTTCGCTTTGTTGGCGAGCTTTTTCTTCTGAAAGGGAGTTTGTAAAATCAGTTTTCATGAGCGAGACAAAGCTGGTGTGACTGCATTTAGCTGTAACACAATTGTCCACATTCAATTACTGAAACTACACTAAAGATTTGGGAGAACCAACAAAGGCTTCATCTTTGTATTGTCTTCTAATTATTGACACAGTTCTGAGTGTTTACACTCAGCAAGATTTCAAAACTTAATCAACCCTCTCAAAAACTACAAGGTATACCATTTCTAATCCAGTCTGTACAAAAAAACAGAAAAAACACACATCCCGGTCCATTCATACAAAAGTATGAAATTGTCAGAAAATGCCAAAACATATTGAAAAGTTACCCGTCATTGTTTTTGCATAATCAGATTCAGTTAATTTTTTATTCCCACAGAGGTGTCATGGATGCTGCTTTTTTTTCTTTTTTGTTGCAGCGATGGCGGAGAGAGAAAAAAAAAAGTGGAGATCATTGTTTCAAATATATTAATTTTATATCATATAAAGGTTAGAAAAGATCTGATTGGAGGGGTGGGAGGGCTTCCATTTCATTTTGCAATTCATTGATTTGCACCTACAAATTTTAGATCAAGTTACATTTTAATCTCAGTTAGAGGTCAGAATGTGAAACGATATTGCTTTTAACCCGCTGCATGCCACCGCACCTGATTTACCAAAAATCAAGACGTGGAAACGTTCTGAGAATAAAGAGACAAACAAGAGACGATTCAATAAGCAACACAATGAAACAGATCTTGTTCATCTCTATTTATTAGATATATTGCAAATGCTACAATTTAAAAATTGTTAATCACTTCAAAAATTACAGGACATAAAAATATGCTTTCCACAGATTAACCAGACTCACTCATAATTATATAACTGTGTGTTTTTATTATTATTATTATTTAGGTTTAATACAGTTTACGTGTATAACAGATTTTAATGCCCACTGCGGCAAAATACTTCATGCAAATGTTCAACGTGTGGACATTTGAGTCGAAAATCAGCAACATCCTCATTTTGCTTTTGAGGTTTTAAATATTATGTTACCGTAAGATCCATGTAACTCCTGTTGCACATAATAAAAGGCTCACTAAAAGAGAACAAAAGATTTTTTTTTTATTTCCTGAAAAGTGACTCAATATGCTTTTCTGTTATACTTTTCCAGTAAACTTTCAGTAAAAAATTTAGATACAGAAACAAAATTCAGTGCATCGTGACTTAGTTTGTATGTTGATGCATCATAAACGGTCGGTGCATAATTATTTATACAATAGATCAAATTCATGTTGATTCATTATATTCACATACAACTGGAGTAATTTAAGAAGAAAAGATAAATGATTATTAGCCAGTTTACTTAGAGCATCAACGCTAAATGGCTTGCAGAAACATTTCAAAACAGAAACAGCATTTTGTCTCAGTGTATGGCTGTAAAACTAAGCAAAGATGAAACATTTTATGTAGGTGTAATCTGAAAGCAACATTCGAGGCAATCTAACAATATATGAAAAATCTCAGGACTGATATTATCATCCTTAAAGACATGAAAACAGAATTAGTAAAAAGGCAATTCAGGCAGTTTATCTTAGAGATTAAAATCAAAATGAGCTTTATTAGTGATAATAATTACCACAAGCAATAGTAATTGTCTCTCCTCACTGGTTGATGCAACCATTGCTCCCTCTACTGGTTAACAGTCATTTATTGTTTCAGACTTGGAACAGGAAACTTTACATCTGGCCTATTATATAAGTAAATTGGATAATAAAATCTATTATTTTTTTTAATTAACAGATCATTAAAAATATGTCTAAATATTAATGTCTTCTTTATTTTCATTTGTGCTCCTTCACATACTTTGCAGAGCTGAGTTAGCATTTCATGGGCTGACGAACCTGAGATTGAGCCTGAAATAACCATTCTCAGGTTGGACAGTCCTAGAAAGAACAACTCAAAGGTTAAAGAGCGACCGGGTGTCTGGTTCAGGTCACTCTGTGAGCCACGGCGCGTAGCGTCCACACTCATGGTTAATGTCCTGACAAAAATAAAAGAACTGCATGAAACAAGATGTGAAAATGCTTTTCTTAGAAAAACAACAAAAACGTGCTCCCATGTTTGAAAGCATGCAACATGTGTGTGATAAGCTGGGGGATGCTACTATTGCTTCATAATTTGGATGCAAAAATGCTAAATTTGACTGTGCGGTTGTGCAAAAGTTAGTTAAAATAATAGTTTTTGTCGCCTTTACTGGCAATCCCAATCATCTAAAGGCTCTTTTTTATTTATTTATTTTTTTTTATTTTTTAGCCCTAAATTTCTTGATGTATCTGCTCAAATACTGCTATACGGTTTTTTCACCGTCATTATTATCATTGTATTTTACTTTACATTTCACTTTTTTTGTTGATATTCCATTATCAATTACACCATAATCCAATTTATGCAGCCATTTTTATGTTTTTTTCATTGTGAGCCACATGTTTAAGATTTTGGCGCCAAGAGCAAACATCCACTTAGAATTAAAAAGAAAATATGCTTTTAAAAATTAAAATTGATCAAAACAACAGTGATTATCACTGTTTTGTTTCAACCTTTCAATTTGTTCATTCAGGTTAAAAATAAAACTTTTTCCATTGAAGGGAAGGTCAGGATTTTCTAATCTAATGGCAAATGACAACAACCACAATGAAGGGCACAGAATAATAGTGTATATTTGCGCCGAATATCCCTTTTTATAAAACTGCCATACACAGTATTTAAAGATTAACACCACATCTTGCTCAGTCAGTTGTTAGCTAACTTGCTTGAAACTACTCACAGAGCAATTAAATCTTCATCCAGCTGAGTTAATGCACAAACTGCATCTCTTACTAAGAACATCTATATCATCCTGGCCTGACTTTAAGAGGACAGTCAAATCTCTCAGAGTTTTAACTCTTGAGATAAACTATGCAGATGGAGAGTGCACAATGGCACACACACACACACACACACACACACACTCAGAGAAAGAGAGTGAATGGTGAAAGAGGGAGAAAGGAAAGACAATACTTTACCCTCTTCAACAGGCTGATCTAAACCCTCTTTACATGATTCAGAAATACTTCATCATCTGAATAATTCATCCTCAACTATCAGCATTAAGCTGCTGATCTGCGATGGCCTACGGCTCTTCACATGCACAATCTAGACACACTCACAGCCTGATAGGAAACCAAACAAATAACATGCATACAAACATTTTTTCCATGTTTCATCAGTAACCATAATAATAATAATAGAATATTATTGCAAGCTTGAAGTCTCTTTTTATCTAACAGTATTCAAAGTCTTCTCTGCGTGCTTCTTACCCACATGGCAGAGCTTGTGACTCCTCACCCCCAAACAGGCAAGCCAGATAGGAAGACAATCTTCATCATGTAAAGTTAGGACCAAAAGAAGGCAGATTGGAGGAGAGCAGAGCAACCTGGAGCACAAACTGGTGACATGAGGATGAAAAAGCAGCACAGATCGCAGAGTTAAATCGGCCACTCCTGCTTTCTTCACCGAGCTGTGACCTCATCATGCTCAGTGCTACCAATGGGGATGCAACTCACACACTCTGAGTGACACACAGACACACCATCTTCCTGTTTGTCAGTGCTAGAGGTGAATTTTCCACTGACATCTCCCTTTCTATGAAGTTTTGATGCACTTTGTCAAGAAGCATGAACCACATCTGCATTTAGTCTAAACTTTGTATTTAAGCAAATATCAGCGGCAAAATGCCACAAAGGAGTAGCAGGAAAATGTGTCGGTTTATTTCAGATTTAACTTGTGCAAATCAAAGGGCAGATGTTTTTAACTTCTCTAATAAGTAAATGAATAAATCTATAAAATCAGATATAGCTGCACACAAAAGAGCAGCCAGTTATTAGCTGCTGAGCTTCTTGATATTGTCAGCTTTTGCTTGTCTTTTCACCGTCTTTTCATGCCTCTTCCTTCAGAAAAAAATATGCTTTTTGTGTGTCAATATCTGCCCAACAGGCCGTTGGTTTGTAATTGTCCATCAGCCCCATGAGATGTGTCTCAATCATGCTTTAGTGTGACTGACATCTTGATGGCTGCCAGGGTGATAATTATGGAAAGTGATGGAAGATACCAAGGTTACTTTCCATGAGAAGAGGACAACCACAATTTCCTTCCTGTTCATTTTTAGAATGCAGGTAATGTGTCTATATTAAAATGTTTGATAATATATATATTTGCACAGTGTTGAGCCATCTGGAGAAGTTTAATTTATTATGTTATGAGGTGGGTTTTTAATATCTGTGTTTAGATTAAGCAGTTGTATTGGGTTATATTTACCTTTGTCATAAATAAAACAGTGTGAGCTGATTAAAATCTATACATTGCACTTTTATTCAATATAAAAAAATAAACATGCAGACATAATAAATCTTAGACATTGTACATTCAGGCTGGGAGGCTGCAAACACATCACCTGACCTCAACAGAAAAATGTAATCAGCAGTGAGAACGTCTTGTTCAGTAACAGGTGATTAAATGGAAAAGCATTGACTTGCCAACTTTAACAACTCGTCACTAACATGACAAGATGCAGTAAGCTCCTTCTATTAGAAATATGTTGTAAAATGCTGCAATTTTAATAAATCTAGATGATTAAAATTAAATCAAATGATAATTATGACCTTATGAACATCACAGCAATATGCTATCAAAATTAACTGACTGCAAGTTCATGTCTGGCAAACTGTTGACATTTTCAACAATAAGAACAAGGCAATATTAATAAATCTCCATCTTAAAAAGATGGACTTTATTCATTTCAATATAGCTACTGAGTAAAAAGATCAGGCACAATCTGAAAACTTTCTGACCTGTAGCTATTTCAACTTCATGGGTCTGCAGCTCATCGGCTTCTTTTAAACAATCAATCTTATCTACTGCATCAAGAACAGAAGCATTAATCAGGACGCGTGAGACTGAAGAAAAGACGTAATCTGTGTTTGCTTAATGCAGATGACCCATTTTCACAGAAACAAAGATGCATGGCTTGCCTGCTGACTGGTCAGGTCTATCCACAGTAATAATATGAAAATGAAGAACATTCAGCATAAATATACGCCACAAGTACATACTTAAAGCTGTAAAATAAAAGTGGTTTTAACATCCTTTTCAGCTGGGTAAGTCGGCATCCACAGAGAAGGAAAAGAGTGAACGAGAAAGCTAAAAAAAAAGAAAAGAAACAGACAGGTACACCCACACATTTTCCGATTGAATGGTCCTTCTGAAAGTGCTCATGGCCATGGAAGTTGAGCAACCCAAGTTCACGCTCTGATTTTACTTTTGTGAAAGTTGTGAGGAAGAAGACAAAAAAAAAAAAAGTTTGACTGTTGTTCTTTTACATCATGTGCAAATCCACACTTAGTTGTGCCGTCCGCAGTGCATGACTTAAGGCCGGATAAATCTTTTCAAAACACGTCTTCAAATTTTCAAGCGATTGTCACAATTTAAACATCAAAATAAGAACTTTAAAAAATGCTGTACAAATAAAAACATCAACAGTAACATTCACTGTCAGTATTTCCACCTAATTAAATAATATAATTTAAAACTGAAACTGTAAAGTAGCAACGTCACATTGTCCTGTTTTCAGTTCCTTTTTTAGGACAGTTCTGTTCGGCCCTTGACGGATGCAAATTGTGGCCAAACATTTTTCGGTAATAAAGGGGGCACAACTCTGAATCAGGAAATATAGTAGAGGCATCAGTAACTGGGCTCGTCCATCTCCTCGTCACTCCAGTCAGGGGGCGCATCCGTTCCAAAATATCTATCTCCAAAGTTTCCTGCAGAGATAAATAATAGGATTCAGCATCAATTATACATAAAAAAATAAAAACAACAACTAATTAATAACTGCAACACCTTGTTTGCCAGCATATCTCACCTATGCCAGGGATGATGTGAAAGACGTCATTGACCTTCTTGTCCACAGCTGTGGTGATGATTTTAACCTGTGGGAATGCGTAGGCAACTGAGTGAACTCCCATCTCAGCCATGAGCAAAGAAACCAGCAGAATCTTGTCCTCCTGAACGTCATGGTCCTGAAAATAAAAATGGTTACATGTTGCATGCAGCTCGGCCGACTTTAAGAAGTTTCTAAATATAATTGGGAACCCACCAGCAGGACTCGTACTGCCATCATAGCAGCAGCTCCTGTGGACACGGTGCAGTCCATCAGAATCACATGATCTTCAGTGATGTCTTTGGGTAAACGAAGGTAATGAAGCTGAAAATGTGCAAAAACAGGATGTGGGTTAATACCAAACCATATCTGACCATCTAGGTGGGTGAGTAGAAATCCCCCATTCTAAAAACGTCCTATAAAGGACATTCAAAAAAACAAAATGTATGTCGAAACAACAGGACTCTGTGAAACTATACAGAAGTCATTGAGGTATTAACCCTCTAGCTTCTACCTGAAAACCATAAATTCAGTCAGCAGCATCTGCAAAAACATGAGGCCAAACTGAAAAGCTCTAAATTTTTGAAACACACTTAGTCTTCTTATCCTCATCATCACGCCAAGGCCAGATTTCAAAGCACACGCAAAATCAACATTTTCAATTCCAGCAGTACAAACACAGATAAACCAGTTAAAAAAATATGATACGTGTTTCCAAAAGTTTGAAAGTTTCCTATTTTGGACTAGGACAGAAAGTGTAAAACAATAATTGTTTTATACAGCTTTGAAATTCAATAACTCATATATACAATTAGTGCTGGTCTGTACCTCTGGTTCTCCCGTGTCCTGGTTGGTCTGGATGAGGATCTTGCCGATGCGGACGTCTTTGCAGACAGCCCTTAGAGCTGGCTCCATGGTCTCTCCGGCTCGCAGGATGGACACACCTGTGATCTAAAGAAAAAAAAGAGAGAAAAAAAAATTAAACAGAGGTTAATTGCATCATTTAAGGTAAAGAAAAGTCCTTTAAACAGATTTTTTTAAAAAAGAATAAAAACAGTGTGGAGAGGTAAATGGAGTTCACTCACCCTCTTCCCATAGAAAGTCCTGCCTTCGTAATCCTCTCCCTGGGGGGTCTGGACTATGTGGACCTGAGTTAATAATAAATATAACAGTGTGAACACAGAGCTGTTCACAGCACTGCATACTGTACTACAGAAGCCAGAGAAAATGTACTGTAACCTCCTAGAGAGAATTATCGTCAGGTAAGAAAACTTTCCATCATGTGACACAATACATTTCCATGCTCATGTCACAGGACATTACATTGTGGGTATGTGCTTTATAAATGCAAGAGTCATGTTTTCCACTTTTCACACTGATTTTAAAATCAAGACATGTAATTCTTTGACTGCGTCTGGTAACTATCTGTCAGTTCATTGTATTTCTGAAAGTTTCCTCCTTTTGTACACCCAGGTATCTAATGGTATTGTTTACAGTTGCAGAAACTTGTGCACTGATACAAATGGATTTAAAGGATATGTTGTTATTTGAAACCTGTGAGGGGAGAAAGGAGAGCGCTCGCTCGATCAATAGGCGCATCAACCTCTTGGAGTAGAAGATGAACTCATCACGAGTGGTTTCCTTGTTTCTAGACAAGGAGAAGAGGGATGTGAGATTTCTTCTGGTGGCAGCAGTTTTATACTTCAAAGGCTTTAATGGAAAATGTATGCAACAGCTACTAAAATAAATGAGGCTTCTTAGCTTTTACCTGATGATGGTGTGCATGCCCCTGACTTGGGGTGTGCTCTCCAGAACGCTGAGGGTTTGGGGGAGGGGTTGGGCCTGGTGTGCAGAAGCCAAGGCTGCCCTGTAACCACGGCAACAAATAGTTGCACAGAGGTGGCAAACAGGTAAAAGCAGTGAAAAGAAAAACAGATGGATGCAGAGGTGAATACAGCACAGGTAAATTCAAGAGCAATTAAGACTTCAGCTTCACACAGAAGAGTGTAGATATGTTCTGTATTCACACTCACAAAACACACACACTAATGTGAAAGTACATGCAAATATTAACAATAAGGAAAAAGAAGAATTTGTCAACAACAGTTAGAGAAAAGTTAGATGGCAGTGTAATAAATCTATCAGGATCGCTTGGGAAAATGCAGGCACAGAAATTACAGAGCACACACAGCCAGCGTTAAGTATCTCAGTGGAAAATTAGAACAGCACAGAGACCATGATAATGGAAAAGAAGGTCAGAACAATCTAAAAATGATCATACAAATTAGAAATCAATGACAATTTCAACATCTAATATAAACAAGTTCACTGTGGTTATTTTCCATCAAAGGTCTCTTTATTTTCTCCAAATAAACAGTTCAGAAAATCTACTTGTCCTAGGTCTAACTCAGACTCTAGAACAGACACACTGTTGTAAATACTGAGTGATGCAGTCATGTTGAAACTAGAGTATCTAAAATGTCACTGAGATACGCATTAGCCAAATGCAAAGAAAAGAAAAATTGTAGCAAATCTGCTCACATATCCCAGCGAAGTTTCCTCTATGAAGAGAATTTTTTTGACAAAACACAACAATCACAGAGGAGACACAGAAAAGACAACAGATAGGAGGAGAAATGAAAAGAGACACAACATCAGATGGATGAAGGGATAAAGGATCATCAGACACAGTGTAAAGTGTGACAGCTGAAACTTGGACATGTCAAATGCTCCAGAAGCTACTGTCAAGGTAAACGGCTATTTTAAATAAAACATTAATAGATTATCATTCACTCCTGGATGTGTCAGATTACTGACAAGACCTAATGTAGCAGGCCATGCTGAAAAAGGTTCGTGCAGATGTTATGGTACAAAATGAAATTGCGAATTTTGGATTGCATTTTGGTATCTGTACACATGCATCCACTGTGTGTATGCGTGGGAGGTGCACAAGCAATCGTGTGGCTGTCACTCTTTCACTGTGTAGAGCAGTAAAGGTTGGTATTTGAGTTCACAGGCCCCAGCACATCCTGTGTCTAAAGACAGACACCAAGCTCACTTCCTCTCACTTTCTGTCTCAGTTACTGTGGCCGACATTCAATGGAAAAACTCAGCGCTTTGTAGTAGGGTATTGGAAACTTTCTCTGTGGCTGAGGTATGTAATAATCAACAATAGCTGTAGCAAGAGCTTCCTCTCTTGTGCTTTCTGCTATAGTTGTTCGTTCTCTTGTTGCCACTGAAAGGAGGGTCAGTGACTTGACTCATGGGTGTATTTTTAGACACAGATGGCAGGAAGGGGTGTGAGATGTCATTTCGATTAAACATAAAGAGAGGGAAAACCAACACCTTTACAATAAATGCTGGCTGCATCACACCATTTTGAAACTATGAAAAGACCAGTTTAACTTTTTGTATTTATGTGAACAAAGAATTTACATTCCTGCATCTTGCCACTACTACAAGATGACAAGACAATTGTACAAGTCTTTTCCTCTGAGGCTGATCGCTATTTAGCCATATTTGGTTTAAAGATACAATAGTGCCGCCTAGTGATGTGTCATGGCAGCCAGCAGAAAGGTGTTAGCTAGAGGCTGGTTTTGCTACACTTCTTTTTCTCTCCCTTCCATTAACAAGCTGGAGTAGTTGAACTGGAAAGATGTAGAGCAGAGAATAATAGACAGGATAAAGGCCACTCTACCTGACGCAGAGCTCGCGCTGTGAGCAATGGAAGGTGGGGGGAGGGGGAAGGGAGTGAGAGAGCAGTCCATCAGAAGCACGTGTTACTATGTGTATGGCAGAGAGGACATGAAGCAAACCACGCTGTCACACAAAGTGCTCCCCAAACACAGAAATGTGCCTTCGGTGACCGGTGATTAGTGCTGGTTCAATAACAACTCTAAAAGTCAGTTTGATGGGTTTTTATGTAAAATCATAGACTATATATTAAAAAGACATCAGGTCTGAAAATGAATAAAAATGAGAAGTAGCTTACAGTGCAGGCCCACTTTCTTTTGATTCATGACAAATTCTGTATTTTTATATGATTTGTCAAATAAGAAAACAAAACTTTTGACTTGATTCCATTTTTGTTTGACAAAATGGTGGTTTCCTTTTCACTAGATGGGATTAAATGTGTGGTTATACTTAATATATTTCTCATAGAGCAATTGAAAGTGTTTGCATAGCAACAGCAGTTACAAACTGCAGTTTTAACTGCTATGAATTTAGTTTTTATGATTTTGTAACATTTCCAGTAAATTTCTTCTAAAAATTTGAGTATCTATTTAAAGAACTTTTTTTTTAATAATTTATGACTATCTCTTAGTCTTTTGATGAAAGATCATATATTAATAAACCATTCAACACACAGTACACAAAAGGTTGCAAAATAAGTAGGTGTGTGCAAAGTAACTTAAAGCAAGTGAGGCCATTTGCAAACATGTTAACAGTAACTAAAAACTGGGCTTAAAAGACCCTTAAGTGGCTCTAATGTGAAGTCTTTTTTCTAAATCAAATTGTTACCAGTTACAACAGAATGCCAACATTACACCTTTAAGATTTGCCAAGAAACAGAGAGACAATCAGCAGTCTAATTAATATAACAGCTCATGTGTATTTAAAATGTATCTGGCTAACAGAGCAATACAACCTAAGATTTGCATGTAATGATGCCACGTATTTTTCTCACAAAAAATGTCAAAATGAAATGTAGCAATTAGTTTCATACAGAAAAATGCATAACAAAAACTACAGTAATAGGTTAAAACTGTTAAAACATTCACGTTTAATTAGTTAATCAAAGCTGCAGAAAGGTTAATCTCAATACAACTCACACTATGATGGATGCACTTGTACTGTCTTGAATACATACATATTCACATTCGAGGAGGTTAGCAAAGGGTTGGGCTAATGGCTATTTTTTACTCCCCAAAGCTGCTGCTTTAAAGTAACTTGTTATAATAAAAAGTATCCTAATAATACAGTAAACAGCCCAAATTGCTACTATTGTGGTCACTGAACAAAGTCAGAACAAACACATTCAGCCCAACCAAAACCTTTGCAGTACAATTTCTTTCCACTAGAGGGAGTGATTAACCTGGCAGGTTACAAATGAAGCGCTGTCTGCTAGCACACCCACCATGAGAGCTATTAATTAAGGAGATGAACTTAAAAAATACATGCCATATATTTCACTCAGTGACATGACAAACGTTCTACCTGTCAGTGTATTTATATATTTATTTATATATGTGTGAACAGCTGTGAGTGTAACCTCTCTTACCTCCTCCAGCTGACTGTGAACATGCTGAACAATCAAATCAATGGCAACCATATTGCCACCACCTGACAGGAAAATAAACAGAAACAAGAAGAGATGTTAATCTTTAAAAGCATTTTTGGAGTCTGACAACAAGTAAAGTATTTGTCTTGTTCTGCTACATGGTAAATTAAAATGATAGGGTTTATTCCTTTTGTTCATTTTAGTAAAGAAATCCTAAAGATGTGCATAGACACACGTTAGTATGTACGCACCACGCGGCACCACAATATCAGCCAGGCGCATGGTCGGCTCGATGTACTGCTCGAAAGCTGGCTTCACAAACTTGTTGTACTGTTTGATGACACCCTCAATATCTCGGCCTCTTTCTGAAATGTCCCTCCTCAGTCGGCGCACCAAACGAATGTCAGAATCTGTGTCTACAAAGATCTTCATGTCCAGCAACTGAAGAAAAAAAAAAAACATCAAACAGAAAAAAAAAAATTTGTTGAACATAATTTATGTTACATTCACAAAAAAAGACAAACTCAAGCAAGCTCCATATAAATTGATCATTGCATGTTCAGTTTCAAATGAACCTTTCTTCATGTGTCTATTTTAAATTGCAATGCAATATTTATATTTCATTTTGCCTTCTAAAAAAGGCAATGACAAAAAATTCTCATTAAATACATGCAGAAAAAAAAACACAAATAACTAAGACCTGTTAAAATGATCACATTGGAGCTGATAGTTCTACCCAAAAAATACTTCATAAATATTTTTTTTTAGCAGCAACTAACGTATCCAGTCTGTCTTGTAGGAATATAAAAACTAAAGTTATATATTTATAATAATTATTGAAAATATTGGCCTGTATTACTTCAGTGCATCATCTGAAACATTAACTGTGTTGCATCTAAGTTGATATACCAGAATTAACAAGCCAGTTGGCCAGTTTAGTTCATGAAAATATCTAGTAAATGACTGGCAATTATTAACAGGAAAACAATATTGTCAAGTGCTCTGAACAAATTTATGTGATTCATATTCTTCTCAGTCATCTTTAGCACCTCCACTTCTCTGAATTCATCAGTCTAAATGTGTGCAGTATATTGTATATAAACAGTTTACACAGGATGAGTACACACAGTATAGATCAGGTTTTTATTTATCCACTTCATAAATGATATACTGAATGAACATGCATATTTTAAAAGATTAGCTAAGTTCAGTTTTTCATGCTCAATAGTGATAGCAGAGCATGTTACATTACCTTCAAAAGCTCTTTATCTGCAAAGGCCATGATTCCCTCAAAGATGATAACACTGGCTCCATACACAGTTTTCTGAGGTGAACAAACATATTAGATTGCAGTAAAATGTCGAAACAAACAACTGCATTGTAAAAAAGAAAAGCAGCATATATCTAGCAAATTAGAAACTCAAGTATAGTTTACTAAACAACATGTCCACATAAATCACTGCAGCAGTCTGCCAGAAACCATCTGGAGATATGCAGCTTAAAAAAAGTGGCTAAATCATCAGAGATGGAGATTAAAAACCTTTTAGATAATCAAGAAACTGAGATTATGCAGTATGCTGTAACTCATTAATGTACAAGTGCAATGCAACATGTTTAAATCTGTGTGTTCATCCTTACCCACTCCTTTTGTCTCCCATGGGTTGTAAAGTCATACACAGGAATTTTCACACTCTTGCCCTGTTTGAGTTTGCGCAGGATGTGTGTCAGCAAATCAAAGTCAAAGGCATCAGGGTGGTCAAAGTTATAGTCATTGCTGGCAGCCCGGGTCTGCTGTTCGGGGGACAGGACCTGAAATTTGCCACAGTGTTTACAACATGATTTCTAGAACAAAACACTGCAGACTACTTTCATTCCATGTTTTGCTGCTTAGACCCATATATTAACATTTGTCTCTTAGCAATGCAAAGGGGAAAAAAAACTCATCAAGCCACATTTTCTAAATGCAGTGTAATACAACATATTTACGTCATCAGATTATTAAGTTTGAATGAAAACACAGATCCCTGTTGAAGAGCAGATGAAGTGAGGGGACCTAAATTTAGGAGAACATCATGTGCTGCTGTGACGTCTGTACCAGGTGCTGTGTGTGTGCCCTTAGGGTGGTTGAGCATTAAAGCCCCAGACCTGGTATTTGGCAGTTTATGAACATCAACGCCCACTTCTTAAGTGAGCAGATTATACACTGAAAATGCTAAACTAATGTTACATGCTCTGTGTGGGCTTTAAGCTTCTCCAGCAGCTTAGTTGTAGATATAAGTATAAAAAGACCTACAATACAGAAGCAAAGTAAAGTGAGCAAACTGGCTCTCACTAAGAGCTACAGGAGCACCGGTCAATCGTAAATCCCCCCCTACTCTGCATGGTCTGCCACCCCCCCCCACTCCTGTCACATTTTGACAAGATTACACAACCAGAGTGGGTGGAGATACAGAGGAGTAAGAATGATGGCTCTTGCTTGATTGCTCTCCAGGACTTTTTTCTCTCCCAATTTCGTCTGTCCCCGTGCCTCTCTTTCAACACACGAGCCTTCTTATCTACTCTGTTTTCACTCTCTCCAGACTTCTGTTTCCCCCAGGATCCAAAGAGAATCATATTTTCTCTCTTTCAATCTGCCTTCTTCAATGAGTCTTTTTTTTTACCCATCCTTCAGGCCACAGAGAGGGTTAGCAGCCACATAAGACAAAACACAAATCACATGTCATAATTTCAACCTCTTCAGTCTGAATACACTTGGATTGCTGTAAAACATGTGCAAAAATGTCCAAATTTAGCAGCCTACAATAAAATTTTGCTTTGACAGAATGCAAATGTACACATCACATACTGCATGATCATGCATACCTTGTAAAAAGAGTCCATTGAGAGTAATACAACCCACGGTACATCTAAAGCTTCAATGATTTTCCTGGCTACGGTTGTCTTTCCTGAAGCGCTGCCACCACACAGACCTGTGACAGAAAATTGACATAAGGACATTAAGTGATGCTTTCATACATTGCCGAAGCATCATTTCAATATACCATTATTTGATACAAACATCTTGCATGAGCTAGGCAGAACAATCTGATGTCAGTCAGTGCATGCTAAGATTCCTTTAGGATAATGGCCTTTTTTTTTCCCAGCAAGATACCTTCACATTTATAATTTTCCAATTTCATTCTGTTTCAGATTCATATTGCCTGCTCCACAGATTAAAACATATGTTTAAACATTTTGTCCTTGTATGCCATCATGTTAATTAAGTGTTGACAGACAGTTGTAGAGACTACAAACTGTTGTTCATACAAATGATCAAAACAAGAAAAGTTGCATGCAAAGAATTTAATTTATGCTGTAACGCTTCAGTAAGCAGCAAAAAATAGAAACAGTTTTGCACGAAGAGGAAATAAACTAACCAGAGATACCTAAACCAATTTATTCCTGTTACCATAAAGAATAAATTATTGTGGATTAATCTTTCATCTGTATTTATCAGTGCATATAGAAATGAGGACAATAAAATTGTGAATTTGTTTTACATTTCCATAGCATGTGAGCCTCTTTCAGTGACTGTAGTCATGGAAAAGAAGATTAATGAAGCAATCAGAAAACTTTTATATTTAATCTTTGTCTTTTTAACTGTGTGATAACTCCAAAATGGTTTGATCAGGAAATGTTTGTATAATCTTAATATAGATAGACTTGTAATGCTACGGCATGTACTAAACCTGCAGTAATATATCAGTATTAACAACAACTGTGATATAAAAAAATGTGAGATAATAATACAGAAAATGATGATATAACGAGTGATTTTGTTTCAGTTGAAATTGTATTTAAGACATAATGTTCTTTTTGTACACTTTCAAAAACTATTGTTACACGCCTTTTACACTCCATGCACATGTTATTTAAATTGGCATCATTTGCAAAAGATATTCATATACACAGACAGATGTTTGTTTTTTTTTTTTCTTTTCAAAAGTTCCATAGCTGCCATGATAATGTTGCTACTGGGAGTTCATTAATTAAAGATAACTGTAGTGAAATTCTAAAATTGAGACAACATGTCTTATTTAAACATATAGTACTGCAGAGCTATTTATCAGACTGTAATGCATCAAGGCAGCTCTGGGTAGGAGTGTGCATTCAGTCATTAGTAGCACTTCCTGCCTTACTACAAGGCAGGGTCTGCACAATCAACTTGTCTTTAAATTCTGAAATTTATAGACTAGAAAAACAGAAAATAGATAATAGTTTGGAAACAGGAAATGTCTTCCCAATTACTAAAATCAAATGTCTGCTTCAGGTAAACAGTCCTGGAACAGATAAAGGTATTTCTGACTTTATTTTGCAAAAAAAAAACAACAACTCAATTTTTAAGGCAACATTTCCAGTTGACCATGCAAACCCATCTGTAAACCAGTTCAGACATGAACAATGGTACAGACGTACTGCTTAATCTAATCTAGGAATCGCTTTGTTTTCAGTTTAGATAACTCTCCTAAAATAAATCATGTTTATCCATCCATCCATTTGAGTATGATATTTAAAGAAAAAAATACATGTAAAAGGGCAGAAAACATTTTCAAATTCCTACCAATGATGAAGGCCTCTTTGGACTGTGTCCCATGTTCGTTGTACCAGGGTGGGCGACCAGCAGTATAGATGGTTCGTTTCGATGTGCGTAGCAGAGGAGGCTCAGACTTACACTGGCTGGTGGTCCTTTTCCTGGGAGAAAGGCCTGTGCTTACCGAGGGAAGAAGCCTGTCCAGTGATCCCTCTCCACCTCCACTGTTAAATAACAACACAGTTTCAGTGTTTTGAAGCAAAGAAAAAATGTTCTTTTGTTTTTCATATTTTGTATTTTACAGGATGAAGTCCTCGACTTGGGTCATGGTGAAACTCAATCAGAACAAGTTATCCATGACAATACAATACATATACTGTAAGTTCATGCAAGAATGAACTAAATCAATCAATCAGTCATCTGGTGTTATTGCCAGAAAACAAGTCTGAACAAGTCTTGAAGTACTGGTCATCTCTCCTGGGTTAATGTTTGGTTTGCTGCATCTTCACTGAGAACTTTGTCCGCTTGTGTATACTGCAGGTAACAAAGTACATATACAGTATCGTAGCTGTTTGTCTGTAGGAACATAATAATCTGAAGGCAATATAATCTGAGCTTTATTGGAACGGTTGCACATAGGTCACTGTGAAGTAAACAAAGATCCCTCTTCTGTCACAGAAAGAGCCATGCATTTATACAGAGCTTCTCTACTCTTATAAGAAATAACCATGTCCTAATATATAGATCTTGATGGTGATGCTACAAACACACATCAATTCTCTGTCTTTTTTTTCCTTGGCTGAGCTTTTCTCAGCAAGGCTTGCATTTCAAATCTGGTCTCTTGAGTTTTCCCTGCACCCCTATATTTCATCTACCTCCTTCCAGCAAGCTCACAATCATCATTAAAAAGACCTAGCACATAAATAAATAAAAGGCATCAGATGTACAATGTACAAGTTTTGAGCCTCCCCTAATTTGTGTATGTTTTGCTTCCATGAACACATATTTTCCTACAATCTTTTTAAGTGGTGTTCAGCAATAGTTATGCAGGCTTTCTGAAGGTCTTTCGAAATTTGTCTTTGGAAATATTATACATATTCACAGCCCAGTCCTTGTACATTACTATTTTAGGGGAATTTCTTATTTTTTTAAGCCACTGTACACTGTACACATTGACTGAATAATTAAAGCATAAAAATGGACATCTAATTCAAGGGATGAGCCACTGTTGTGTCAGTTCTGAACATATTGCAGCAACTATTTTCTGAATCCACCTCTTCTCCCTGCGAGTACTTGCAACTTGATTTAGTATCACCTTCTTAGTGTTGCTTAAATGTACAATAGGTCCCAGATCTTTTAGTGAAAAAGGTCTATATGTTACTTCTTTTAAAAAAATGCTGACATAATCACATGACTACAGGCCTGCAATCAGCTGTGCCACTAAATAGATTGTGCCACAGTAAAACAAGATGAAAATGTCCTCATAAACAAATGACAGCATTCCAATTCAAATCAGACATGAACCAGTGAGGGGCAGAGAAGCATTGAGTGAATTTGCATGGCTATTCAACCTAAGAGCAATGATCAGTCATGTCTTCAGCAAGACAGATAAGTAATACTGACTTGTGAAATATTCATGTAATACCTGATGCAAGTGCCCTGATTCTCAGTAACTAAAAGGTGCATTAACAAATGTTTTCAATGTTTTTTTTAAATGTGTCACCTTCCTTGTTTCATGCAGAGAATTAAAAGTCAAAAAGAATACCCATCAACATTAACTGAATAGCTGTGGTTAATTAAGTTATAAAAGTGTGACTAACATAAAACATAAAACTGGTGGAACAACTAGTGCAACTACCTCTCTAAAACCTGTATTACTGCTCTTACATGAATCTATTTTACTAAACTTTGAGTTGCAGCATATTTTGGCAAATGAGTCATTACAGAGAGAAAGAAATGCAACCTGGACTTCAGTAGTTAAACAGTCACCATGAACACATTAAACCACCCAATCTTTTCACCAACACAGACACAGCTTTTTGTTCTACAAACATATCCCATCATCTTTAAGTGAGAAGTCTAACCAGTTGTCAGTTGCTAGCAACACTTACTGCAGAATCCGAGCCATCCACACCTCACCCAAAGAAGACTGTAAACAGCCAGATGCCATAACTGTAGAAGACTGTGTAAGAGAGAGTTCTCTGCTGTCCTGTTGACTCTAAGCTTTCAAGTCTTTGAAGGGGCCATATACCTGTCCAGGTGGAGTATCAAGAGTTCAAAAGCATAGCAAACAAGCTACACTAAAGACTTATCTTATCACATCAGGGTCACCTGGGTCTGCATGGAGCCTGGGAGTGGACTGAGACAGCATACTGAGTTGGAAGAAACTCCAGTTGGGTTATCAGTTAAAACAAAACCAGACTACCATAAAGATTAGCCTAGATGACTGTGCTGACTCATGCTCTTGTTGATTTGTTATACTCAAGCTGTAGCGCCTAGCTCTCTAAACATTAAATACACACTGTAAATGTCCCTTTGAAAAAAAAAGAGGCTAAATAAAAATGTCGGAGTTCATGATGCTAGAGAGGATTCCTGTGGAGCTGACTTGGGGAAAAACTGAGTTCAGCTGGTGTGAAAGCTAAAATTACCAGCAGGTAATAAATTTTAATATCTACAAGTTGCTCTGCTTTTCTGATAAAAACCTTGGAAGATTATTTAAAGCTTAAATGAGCAACACAAACTGTTTGCTCCTTTGATGCAAAGTAACTACCCATAGAAAAATACTCTTATGACAAACTGCATGAAATTATTGCTGTGTCATATTCTTAAATATGACTCTACTGACACCTTGTCAGAATAAAAGCACTGTACAGTCATCCATGTTAATTCTGGGTTTCTGAGTTGCAAATGCAAAATTTCCCAAATCACAGTATGTCAACAAAAACTGTAAATCCCAAAGAGTTTGAGATTACAGCTGACATTATATTTTGTGAATAAGACATTTAAGCCTCACAGAGAAAACACAGGTGTCTGTTACACCTGAGGATAAGTGAAAAAAGCAAAAATATAAATAAGTCAAAGGCACTTACCTGCCATCAGATCTTAGAGTCCAACAGCCAGATATTCTAGCTCCTGAGTAAGCTGGTAGAGAGTTCATAACTGGAAAAAATACCAATATACTTCCACTGTGTGTGCTCCACAAGTTGAATTTAATCCTACTCTACTTCCAACAGATATATTAAGTATTATCATACACCTGAACACAATAACAAGCACTGCCCTCTGGTGCAACACAACCAGAATGATGCTGACAGTGGGAAATATAGAGGGATATCAACTGGGGTGAGAAACGAAACTTAAAACATCTGTTTAGCTTTCTGTTTCCCCCATTCTCTCAATAGAGGTAGAGTGAAGGCACTGCGGCTTAGTGAAGAAAACTACAGTGTGAAACTACAGCGCTACAGCTTTTCCCTCCTCTTTCACACAGCTCCCTGCTCCTCCCCTTAGCCGTCCAGCCAACAAACGTAAGAGGATAACCTACCCTCCAGATTATGTTCATTAGCTGGTATTAATAGCATCAGCTTAGAGCAAGACCTCCCCACCACTGGCACACACACACACACAAATGCCAAGCTTGGGTCGTCTGTTTTTGACAGTTAGTGTCACAATATGTGGCTGGAGGTGAAAGAGGGACCAGAAGGGAGCGGTAAAGACCCAAAGAAACAAACAGAAAAAATAAGAAGAGTGAAAAGTACTAGACAAGCAGCCAGCTATTATTCGTCTCTGATGTCGACGCTGTTGAGCGAACACAGGAGATGCCTCTGGCTGTGTTAGGGAGGTGACAGGAGGGAGAAATGGAAAAGGGAGAGGAAGACAGAGGGAAAGGGCAGGGGGATGTGAAGTGCTTATACCCTGCAGGGACTCGCTATGTCTCTGTGTGCCTTACACCAAGTCTGGAGACGTCAGCACCACAGCAAACATTCAAACACACGCACACACACACGGAGTGATGTTCCCTCCCTGACTTCACCCAACGAGGACTAGGAAATAAACAGCGTGATGAAACCCAACACTACTGCTCTATCAGCTGAAAGTCTGAGGAACAGCCCTGGGCAAAGCACGCAAATATATACATAGCCTCACACTCCTCCTAAGCCACAACCCTCACATGCAAACAAAACAAATCTTTATTCTTAGAGTTCAGCGAAAACTAATTGTTTTTCAGTGCATGTAAAAACAAACCCATGACTTTTATTGACAACATGACGGTTTACAAATGACACTACTTAAAGAAGCTCCTAGATTCGATTTAAACCAAAATTTTAAACATTTCCAAATGTTTGGACTTGACAAAACCTCATTTGTATTTCCTTTGCTGTTAAAACCACAGAAAAAAGAAATTTCTTTTGTCCTACGTTGTTTTAGGACTGTCACTGTAGCTTTAAAGCAAAGTCAGAAGACAGCTGCAACACAAGAGAGAAAAACAAGAAGCTTGAGCTGGTTGCTATGCCAGACATTCAACCATCTCTTTGGCTACAGAGACACACTGCAGAGTCTGAGCTGATCAACACTAAACTGATACCGTACGCAGAATTTTAAAAGTAACACGTAACGTGGGACACAAAACAATGCATTAAGTTTTCAATTCTTCAGTAAAGCCATGAAAACTAATTTTAAATACTTAAAATGTGAATATATTTTCTCAAAAAGCGGAAATTGATCATTTCTAGATTGAAGGAATATAAAAATGGCTACTTGAAGAACTAGGGATGCAATTGTATTTGGAGTATAGTATGCTGTCACACACCGTCTCTCTGTGTTAATCTCCAGCCCTGTGTTTACCAGCCGGTCCGGCCGCGCATTCATGTAGGCTCATGTGAATCGGCGCCTCCTCCCTCCCTATAAAAGGCTTCAACCAGCGCGCAATGACAGCGCATATTTTCGAAGCAAAGTCGCTGAGAGCAGAGCGAAACATTGACCAGAAGACGACCAGGAACCGACATTACCTCGGAAAAAAACAAAAAAAAAAAACCAAGTCATTGGTGAAGAAGTTGTTTGATAGAGACAGGGACATAACCTTAACATCAGCCTTCTTTTTTCAACGAGGAAAGCAGTGCGAGAGCTAAAGAAGCTACAATTTGACTCGAAGCTAGCTGTTCTCTTGGACAGTAGGTAACAACGTGGATGTTATAAGTTACCTCGACATGTTTCACAAAATGATGACATTGTTTTGTTCAGTGTGTTTGCACTTTCGTTTGCGAACAAGGCGAGTAGGGGGAAGAGGTAGAGGAAGGCGTGGCTCTTTATTTGTTTTGGTCTACAGGCAGCGCACAACAGTAGCTAATTGCCCCTTTAATCTTTTATCTTTACAGATGACTACAGGGTTATGGTAATAAAAATAAAAAATAAAAATACTAGATATTTTGACGCCTCTGTGACTTTACAGAGATTGGATATTAGCAAAAATCATGCATCACTAGTTGCCAAATCTGTTAAAAATATAGTGTTTTACATGCCAAAGAAGTAATATCAGAAAATCCCAATAATAAAAATATATGCAGTCAACATCTGCAAAAGCAGTCAACAAATGTTAAACACTGCCAAAACATATAAAAAAAATAAGAATAAAACAAAAAAAATAATATACCTTTTTACCTATACAGGGCACATAGATCACACTTTAATATGACCTGGTATATTTACATTATATTTTGTGGTGCTTTGTGCTGTGTTAAGTTTAAATCACCCAGTGAATATGTTGTATGTTTTGTGTCTCAGACTGTTTTTTCTAACTGTATAACATCAACAAGTGTTTTCATGTTAATTGTCCCCATGAGTATGAGTTTAATGTAACTTTATAGAACAGGAACATACAGTCCTCTCAGCAGATAGACCAATATACAAATGTAATAACACCCTCTTGTGGTTTAGTAAGGTACCAAGCTGAAGGCTGGCATGATGCAAAAACTAACGATGGGTCGAGATAACCATATGACACGTGTGTGAGTATATTCAGCAACTGCATTAGTAACCCAAAGCAAATGTCCTTCTATAACCATGCGGATACCCTAAGATGACGACATTCGTCCGGAATATGCCATTTACTCATACTATACGGTCATAAGGAAATCACATGCTTTAATGCTTTTTCGCTTACGTGAAAACTCTTAAGACTCCTATCCCTGCTTAACACGGACTATCTCTGGCTAAACTCTGACAAGTTAAAGTACGTGAACATATTCCGGTTAATATTTGTGTCTTTATTTCCAGTTCAACTACAAAGTTATGTCATGAGACCACCTCGTGTAGAGGGCGAGCTGATGTGATAACTGTAATTAGCAAACGGTTACATTGTAATTTCCTGGCTGCTATCACGAGAATATGTTACTGTAATTATAAGATAGTTACTGTGCCTATTAACATATAGTGTGACTGGTCGCGTTTCCGTAAAGATGCGTAACTATCAGTAGATAATGGAATAAAGAGTAAATAAACACTTGCAAAAATAATATAAAAAGAATACAATCGTTTCCGAATAAAACTCCAACCTTTAAACGTAATACCTGGTCAAAGCAGAAGTTTTTTCTTCGCTGTCCATCTTAGCGAGCCTTTCTTCTATGCTAACGGCGGACATAACTGTTGACAATCAGGTGTTAAGCGTCAAGTTAACGCCCAGGCATCATGGGATATGTAGTCGTTTCGGTGTTATAAGTTCGATGCTTTTCCATTGTCAGCCTTCAAGTGAACTCCAAGCCCCATAATGCAACTGAACTCTTCTTGCACTCTACAGTCAAAAGCATGTACTGTACAGATATGATAATAATACACGGCCTTTACCAAAGCTGCAATGGCTGATGTTCAACAGGCCACGTGTAGATCTGGACACTTATTATTATGTAATTAGAACTTAATATACTTTTTTTATATTTAAGAGATGGTTCATACTGTTACTACATGTATAAGTCCTTATAATTAGATTTATAAAAAAAGAAAATAAAAATTAACAAAAATGCGAAAATCTAACATATTGTGAAGTACTCACCTACAAACACACTCAACATTCGTCACAGTTTTGCCATGAAAGTGTGACCTGTCATCAGGAGCAATTTGGGTCCACAATTTGGCCCAAAGGCACTTCAACATCTAGAGGATTCAGGGGTCAATCTTTGAAGCCAACTTCATCACATTATGTGGCATATTGGAGCACCAGCTTGCAAGTGATGCTCTCTCTTTGCTTGTGCCTGCTTCTATTGTTACCTGGTTAGCATTATTTGGTCAAAATGGTTGAATTTGTTAGAGATGGGAAAGGATGGGGACAGGAAGGAAAAGAAAAAAATTCAACTTATTGGCAAAAGTTTACAAGAATTTGGGCTGTACAGTGCCCAATCTGTTAATTCACATAAATATCTGGACCACAAAAATGACATCTTTTTGGCCCATTTATTAAAGTAAGCCAATTATAATACATTCAATAAATTCATCTGTGTGTTCATTTTATTGGGTCATATGTAATAACATTTATGAGTCATTTTAACAAAGAAAATAAAATGTATAGTATATTTAAATTCATTACATTTTTTGGATTCAACTTACAGCTGACAAATATGCTTAGCTTTTGGTCATGGGGGGTAGAACTGAAATTATATAAATTTAGAGGCTAATATTACAAATTTCACATAATAACAAATCCTGCATTTAAAAGGCAGCATCTGAGTAAAATAGTAAAATAGGATTAAAATACAATGTCCAAACAAACCCACAAGTGAAACTGAGTTTGCATTCTATAAGTGGAAAAACCTGCTTAACCACCTACACCAGTCTCTAATGGAAAAAAAAGAAAAGAAAGAAAGAAAAAAAAAAAAAAAACAAAAAAAAAACAGGATGTTCTGCACATCATGGCCACCTAACATGTAACTCTGAAAAACCCTTTTAAAACTTAGAAAGCCAGTGGCTTTTCATGACCTGTTGTCAATGACTACTGCCTTTATTCTGGTCATTTTTATGCCTTTGTTTGACATGCATTCGAGAAAACTGCATTACATCAATGAAATTACATCAACTGTAAACTAGTAAAAACATTCTCAAGTGCTGACATGGGGGACACAGATTTAGTCAACAAACTTTTATTAATTAGTTGAGGGATACTAATGCACAAGTCATACAACAAGTTTGGGAGAAAAAATGTAACAGTTCGGACGCAAAGGAGACGTTGACGTCTCCAAAGTTAGGTACTATACATCTTAATTTCAGATATAGAAATCTTTAATACATCATTAGTCTCATTTTATTTGTTACCTATGTATCGTAAACAGTCATGAGCTGTAACATTATCTCATAAAACTCTAAAATTTTAGTCATGATGGCCCCGAAGACAGGGCCAGATGCCATTTCCTGCTTTTCAAGTACACAGCATACAAAATGAATCACTGTAGTCCAAATAAAAAGGTAGAATTTGCAGGCTGTCTAAGGGGATTGCTAAGGATCAACCTTCCTTTTGGAAATAACATTGCTGACAAAAGGGAAGACACTTGAGCCTCCTGTTTTCCCAGGTAAAAAAAAGTCACACCACACACAGTCCAGGTAACTAGAAAGCTCCAACAACACTCCTATTTCAAGCCTATTTCATGTTATAGTAAGTGCACTAAATACAGAAACAAACACACATACATATGCCTTGTTGCCCCATATCCAATAGATAACAATAAAGGATTCTCTCAATGTGTTTGCCATCATGTACTGAAAAAAAAAGGAAGCTAAATTTATGTGCGTCATCAAAATGAATAAAATAAGTGTATGTCAACAAGGTTTTGTTGTGTGTTTTTTCAACTTTTCTTTTTCATTTTTTTCTGTAGAATTCATATGTAAAAAAGCATTTTAAAAGCAAACAAACAAAAGTAGGGGAGTGAAAAAAGCCATACAATTGTGAAAAGACACATCAATATCAAAATATTAGCAAGCCAACAAAATCAGCTAAATATGGCGTATTGCTGTACTCTCTAAACATTGCAGTTAGCTCACACTGCGGGATAGATATGTGTTTTCCACGTCATAGGAAGACAGATAGTAAAGGGTGTGATAAAATATAAAATACCCACTGTTAAAAGCAGTGCTAAACTATCATATTGCAACACCAAAGCTCATCAGGTAAACACAGTCAATGTGACGTCATTAATGAAACAAGAAACAAGCAGCTGATGAACGAACTCTGTGCCACAGCATAACACTCAACAAAAGTGTCACCATTTCTAACATCCAGTCATTACAAAGGTGCTAATTGTTTAATACACACATGCCCAGTCATTCATACACACACACACACACACACACACACAAATCTGGACAACTCATTGAAAAGGTCCACAGACCAATCAGTGCTCATCTAACTTATGCTTTTTGTCAACTGAACCTCGATAGAATATAAAGGTTCAGTGAACAGAAACGTGTGCATAATCATCCCCACCTGAAAACTCCATCTTCTGATTAGTAATGGAGGAATTTAGATTGAATCTTTGCCTTACATTATAAAAAAAAGTCACAGCGTAGGAATGAAACCACCTGGAACACATGCACTTTTTAAATCCAATGTTTCTTGAAAATGTTCTGCTGACATCAGTGCTTGATTTTTAATGATGACTTTGACATTTCGGTGCAAAATTCAGATGATTTGCCAGAGAGGGAAAACATGGCAGGATGAATTAGTAGACTTGAGTGAGTTGTATTAGGTCCTTAAGGTAAAGTGGCAAGTAAAGCACCCTTATTATCACCAGAATATCCTCACATCACAATTTTGTACAAAGCTATCAGATTGCTATCTAGGCAATACACACAGTAGAATATAAAATAGATTCACGATCTGCCTTTTTTATGCAAGCAAGTCATTATTTTATAGACACAAACTGCACATACAGATCAAATATTCATGGAGTTTTCATTTGCTCAATTTGTTAATACAACTGTGGATTCAAGTATCTACTTTAAACATGTTAAAGTCAAAATATTCTTTCATCTTAAGTAATTAAGTCATTTAATTAATGTACAAAACTGAAGCTAATCTAACATTAAGTGACAGAGGACAATTAAACTTCTCTAAGACCAGTTATGGCTTTTTGGGGTGAATCATAATTATACTGTGTTAGATACTTTACAGAAAATGTAACCATGCTGTTTTTCTATAACTTTTCATCAGATTAAAATATTCCCCCTCCTGTACATCGGTAAGGTTGAATACACCTGGAGTGCAAAGAGACAAGAGGGGAGCAAGAAGGTCACGGGTTAAAGTGCAAGGCAATAACTTTAAGCTTCCAGGAATTCACTCATATACATTTTTTTTTTGTAAATCTTAACTTGCATTTTTCCTGTTTAATAAATCAACCTCTCTATAAAAGATTGTAACTTTATTATCTCCTCAGTATGTTTCAAGGTAAAGCAAAAGCCCAACTATGGCCTCCTTAGAAATAGTGTCACATCATTTGATTGTGCTGTAATGGTGCAACAAGCTTCACAAGAAATTCTTCCTTCTGTCAAAATATTACACTTTTGCCATATATATTTTAGAATGCGTCAAGATTCTTTTTTATGTTTAAAATCAATTAAATAATATCACATTAAACATAATTAAAACCAAGTTATATTTTACAAAAAGAAAAAAAAAATGGAAACCATCAGCTTTTGGGGTATTCTGCTCATCAACTTCACTGAAAAAGAACATTTTCTGAGAAGAAATCATTTTTGAACATTGGTTATTATGGTTGTCAAAGCAGATACCTTTCATTATGTGAAAAAATAAACATCACCAAAGCGAGGGATGTGGGAAAAAAAAGTGTGGAACAACTGACCAACATTGTAGCTTATGTATGTGAAAATTGCTTACACAAAACATGAACAGTAAAAATAAAACAAAAAACAAATGTTAAACCAAAAGCAAAAAAAAAATTAAATTCAAACAACATTGCACAAAAGCACACTGCAAAAAACTGACTGCTTATGACCCAACTGGACATGTTGATTTAAAAATAACAGGTGGCATCATTGCTTTGAGTAAATAGATATATAGATATAGATACCGTTTATGTACACCGTACAGTATATCTGTGGAAAAATGTGAAAACACTAGCTATCATTAAATGACTTTACCATGCTAATAGAATTTCCTTTTTAAAACCTCTCAAACACAACATGAAATTACTCTCATTCATTTGGAATATTACCTCTGTTTAAAAATTGCTCTCCGTGTTAAGGTCTGGAATTTATCCTCGATGACTACTGATGTCCCCGCTGTGAGTACAGAAAATGAAATGTGTGCCTTAAAAAGGAGACAAGTGGAATGGAGAAATAATGCATTACTGTTGTGGTTATTGTTTGTACCAGTGCACACATGAACTTAGGGGTCTCAAACCGAGACTTAAAGACCTTTTCAAATCTTTTACTTCTTGAATGGTTGATTTGGCTTTCTTCTCAGAGCCAAGTCATCCTGGAGATAGAAAGGTCTTTAAGCTTCCTGGCGCAACATTTACAGTAAGCATCCTTTCTGGCCCCAGGGTCAACAGAAGAAGCGCTACTCCGAAAAAGACAGCCTCTTGGGTTTGTTTCGTCTGTTGGCGGAGGGGCTGGGCTGTCTGTTTTGGACTGGACTATCACTGTCCGTTCGGTCAGGGATAGAGGTTGGGGACTGTGCTGGACCAGAGGGAGGGGTCATGCTAGGGCTTGAGTTTTGAGCAGTAGGGAGTGCTTCAGTTTTTGTTTGAAGAGCCACATCCATAGAGGGTCGCTCTTTTGGTTTGCGGCCCCTTTTCTTACCAGTGGTGGCACCATTCCTCACCTCAGCTTTTATTCCATTGTTCTCAAGCACTTTACCCTTGTTACTAGAAACCACTTGAGTGGTGGCTGCACGAAACCAGTTCTAAAAGAAAAAAAATAAAAAGAAACAAACACTAATCAATATAATCAAACAAACACCTGTCAGACAAAAAAAGTACAAAGATCAACTCAGGATGTGAACAGTTAACAGAGGCATGCATTTAACTTCCCCACAATAGTATTCCTTATCCTTTAACAGTCTTTACTATTAAGGGTAAGTTAGTGAAATTATCACACCAATTCAAGAAAATATCTATATGGTGAAATTGACAGTTTTCATCAGTTGCTTTCTTTGGCATTATTGCTCAACTGATTAATATCATTGAAGAGTTTTTACAGTAAAGTAGAGCACCAAAGAAAAGAGCTTCAACAATGTCAGGGACTGTTTCATAGCTACTTGTAAGGTTTCCACAGAGAGTGACCCACCTGGGAGTGTGTCTTACTAATGTGGTACTTGACACCACTCTCTGAGCTAAACTCCTTCTGACAGATCAGACAGGTGTACTTTCCCATTTCACCACCGCCCTGTAAAACGAAAACAGACAAGTACAAAGGTGTACACATGATCACACAGTCTTGTCAAATTACATAAAAAAAGAAATACATGCATTATAAACATACTAATACTCATTGTCTCATTCCTCATCTATTCTTAAGTTTTTACCAAAATTATTTAGACTCTTTCGCTTTTATATTGCCTTTTTTCTACGTGTGTTTATGTTGTCATCTATAGTATTGCATGAATACAGTATATGCAGATTACAGAAGCAAAGAACTTCACTTACATGATTTCCATGTCACAGAAAAATCTGACCTGACAATGTTAACTTAGAAAAATGTAATGAGATTAATGGATTTGCTGCAGATGTGGGTTTGTACCTGGCTGCAGTTGGCGAGGTGGGCCTTAAGTCCGGACACACTCGAATAGACCGCTTCACAGTTCTAGTACAAAGCAAAATAAACAGCAAGTCATCAAAAATCAACAAGACAGTGGAATCCTTAACTTTATCATAAACATCACTCCAAATGTTAAGCCAAAGTCCTAAATTACTTTATTCAAAAATAGAGAAATGTTTTTTATATTTAATTTTTAATATATGGTGATTTTTAAAAAAATCTAATCGATTTGTATAGCACATTTAAAAAACAGCTGAAGTTGACCAAAGTGTTGAACAATTTTTAGAAGCAAAGGAAAAACAGTAATAAAATATTAATAAAATCAGATGCAGTAAAATTATGATTAAAAAAAGTTTTTAGCTTAGACATGAAGATATATCAAGAAGCTGAGTCATTGATTGAGATAGCTTCCAAAGCTTCGAAGCTGATACAGAAAAAGCATGATCGGCCTTTCTCACTCTTTTTTAAGTCTGTGAATGCTCTTACTGCGTTCATGCAGCAGATGAAGCCCTTCTCCTTGACTTGGTTCTTCCAGGACTCTAGCAGCTCCGGGCTGAAGTTGGGCAGGCCAGGACGAGTGTAGTTTAACTGTACAAAAGACAATGTTTTTATTTCCACTGTAATTTCACTTACTTTCCAGGTTTTAATAATACTTATGTCACTATGTAACCCTGTTTATGGCTCAGTACTCAATACTGAAGACCTCCACCTATATATGAGACCACCCATGTTTACTGTACATCTCTTACCCTCTTGCTGTCTGGCACCAGGTCATCCTTGATGCGTCGCTTGGTGCCCCAGTCTTTAGCCAGCTCATCTTCTGCTATCTCCTGTAGGTGAAATACAGCCACCTGAGCGGACCGCCGCCTGACTCTGCCACTGGGGGTCCTTTCAAAGTCCTCCCCCTGGCTTGCAAATTGTGTTGTTTTCTCTTTGTCTCGCTCCGCTTCCTTTTCCCTCTCCTTCTCTTTAGGATGGCTAGATGGAGCTTTCTCTTGCCAGTCCTTCCTCTCAGGCTGGCTCTGCTCCTTCTTCTTACCAGATGGAAACTCTGCTGATACCACCTGAAGGCACAGAAAAACATATTTTTGAAAGGAAAATTTGAGAAAAATGAAAAGCTATTGAAATCTTCTTATTAATGGTTAATTTTTTCATAACTACTACTATTGCCTCTAAATATAAATTTACCCTCTGCTTTCCGGTATTATTGTTGGTATCAGTGATGCTGTCCTTGCAGTCACTGGTTGTTGTGGCGGTTATGGTGGTGGTGATGGTTGGGGGGTGTTCCGTGCGTATGTGGTAGTCTCGGCCTGTTTTGGAGCGGTAGGTTTTTCCACAGTGCTGGCACAAAAACACAGTCTTCTCATCGTCAGACAACTCTCTTCCACAACGCTGCTGGTGATACTGGTAGCCCATCAGACTGGAAAAGTGAGCTGAACAGCCCTGTGTGTATATATATATATGTATATATATATATATATATATATATATATATATACACATATATATGTGTGTGTGTGTGTGTGTGTGTGTGTGTGGATGTGTGTGTTTGAACAGAGAATGTTTGTATGTTTGTGTGATACCAGTGAGAGAAATGAGACAGAATTAAAAAGTACATTACACCAGAAACTGAGTAAGTGGAGCAGTGTAAATTTAATGGCTTTACATAGCTGTATTCGCTCAGTACTTTGTGGTTAATGTTTAAAAGACAGGGAAAACAGAGGGAAGATGCTGTTTTTTTTTGTTTGTTTTTTTACTGTAAACATGTCAGAGTACAGAGTCTATTTTTCACAGCTCTTTGTCTTTCACTCTCTGCCTTTTACACTGTGGTGTGAGTAATGAGAGTGTTGATGTGGTTTTGGGCAACATGTCAAGAACAAGGCATAAAGAAGGAGAAGAAAAAAAAAAGAGAGACCAAGGTAAAATGAGGCAGACACAAAAGAGGAGCCTGAGGAACAGGGAGAAACCAAATCAAAACTGGCAGATGATGAGAGAGATAAATGTGACATGAAAGACAGAAATGTTGAGAAAATGGGAAAGGAGGATGTGGAAAGCAGGAGTAGTACAGAATGAGGGACAGGAAAGAAAGACAGACGTAATGCATACCTCACTAGGACACTTGATTCGTCCCATCTGTTTGAGCACTCGGCGAAGCCTTTCTCTGTCTTCGTGCTCGTTGCCCGTCTGGCCTTCGCTCCCTGAGGGCTGATGGGAAACAAACAACACCATTACATGAGGGTGTCTGACAACAACTCACCCCCCCCCCCCCAAAAAAACGAAGAAAACAAAAATGTGTTTTCTATCTCCGGTGTTCACACTGTGCCAGGATCACTTGTTAAATGATTTCATGGTGAGGCTGTTACTCCAGGCATGTTTATGACAACTGTCAAACTCCTGTTTTCACTTGAGTGTCAGCTGGTCTCCAACCCAGCCAAGACCAGAACAACAGATGGTAGGGCTGCCAGGGAGGAAGAAGAGGCGCACAGCGCTGGGAAGACTCTGGACTTGCTGGATCTCAGTGGAGTACCACACAGAGATGAATGACATGTAGTCACTCTCTGTAAAGTTAAGAAGTACAAAAGTGCTCGCTGCAGGCAAGATAACAGCTACCAACGCAGCCTGTGATTTACAGCGACAGGGAAAAAAACCATGAAACTACATCAGTATGTATTATTAATTCCTCAGTCAGCTACAGAGCCAAACAGCAAGCATTAGAGAACCAGAATGAGAGAATAGGCAGTATCACAGTACTATCACGGTAGTGAGATTAAGGTCAGCCTCTGTATCATCCTGCTGTTTTTCCCCACTTTTTTCACTACAATGCATTGGGGCTAAGCCAGGTGAACACCCTGACAATACATTGCATCAACAATGTTGATGTTACCAATTCTCTTGACTAATCAAACATTTTATCAATACTCAGCAGCCATATACTTTTCAAAACAGAAGCTTAACACTGAAACCTGATGCCTGGGAAACAGATCGTAAGAAAGGAAGTTGATAACAATGATGGAGTTTGAGTTGGAAAAAAAAGGTTTTAAGGGAAATGATTAATGGTTTACCAGTTACTCATATCATCCCCTCATATTACCACAAAAGACAGTAAAGGTCCAATATGGGGGGGGTGTAGAGACATGTAAATACCAATTACCTAACCCTACTGTTCCATGTGTGTAAGAAACTCTCCATGGCCACAAAAAATATGCAGAAGACAGATCTAGAGCCAGTTTTTCTAACATTTGGTGGTACAATGGCAGATGGATGGTCAAGGAGGTTGGCCCATTTTTAAGGTAGAATGGATGAAGATCCCTAAAACATAAACTAAAATCATCTTAATTGAAATAAAAAATTAGTTTCCAAGAGTTTAACTTGAAAATGGAAATTACTTATTCCAGACTGTCCTGTAACGTCCTGTAACAAGACACAACATGCTACAGCCTGCTGGAAAAGAAAACAAAGAAGAAACTGGCACCAGACAAACCTAGAAAATTATAAAGGTTTCTTTTGTCAACAGCTATTTTATTTTAGAATATGATCACAGGCACCCAAAGCACTAACACCAAATCAACACAATAAAGGCTTTCCATCTGTAATGCCATTTTATCATCTTAATTGATAATAAAAGTTAGAAAAATGTTTTGCAGTTTAAAGAGGAAGACCATCAACTGAAACCTTGGAGCATTTTCCTTTTAACACACACTTAATGCTCTGGGAGACGTGTGCTGGGAGACTGGAAACCTGCCAGTAAGGTCAGGGCTGAGGAGGTGCAGTCTGAAGATAAATGGCGGCATCAAACAGATTAACTTTGCTGACACGGATGGCACAGTAATCTGTCATCATTTCAAAACTGGCAAACACTGTCCACCTCAAAAATTTACACGCACATGAGCACTTACTGTCAGTCATTTATTATAAGCATATAACACAAAAACAAACTAAACATGATACAAGCCACAAACTTTACTGACTGTTGATTCATTAATCTTTAATAATATCTTTAGAAACTGGCACTGTTGAATTATTCAGCAAACTTCAGTGTGGTAACATTGCTCTAATGCTGGAGAGAGATGATAATATCTTAATGAAGCTTTGTGCTGTCAGTGTTAGGACAGGAGTAGAAAGAACTACGAGCACTTTCAACTTTAATGTCTCTTAAATATTTCAAATATATGATTTTTTTTCAAACTTATAGATCAAATCTTTAAAGAAGGCCAAACCATCTGATGATAAATATATAACAGATAAATTATGCAGAGGAAAAAAAGAATTTTTTTTACTTTAAATGGACAGAAAAAAACATAAAACCATGAGCAGTAATATATAGACACTTTCAAAAGTAAGGTCTGGTGTGTTACTAACTAACATGTTCAGAAATTCAGTGTGACAATCGTGAAATAATCGCTCAGCAGACACACCAAGCCTTTTCATCTGGACTCAAACTGAGCAATGGAGACGTGCTTTAAAGGTCAGGGATAAAGAAGCCATAGAAACCTATGTGATTCTTTGTTTAAAACTTTAAAGCAAGCTGTAGGTTTACCTTGGCGCTGTGTTCAGCCATGGTGTGGTAGTTGAGGCCCGCCTTGGACCTGAACTGTTTGTGGCACTGCTGGCACTTCAGAGCATCCTGGAGCTGCGTGGGGTTACAGGCCAAAAGGAAGATCAAATTACATTTCACCATGAAAGAAATTGAACACTTTTGCTGAAATAGCTTTTTATTGGATCCATCAATAAAGAAACATTTCATCTACTGTATGACATTAGGGCTTGCTATTAGTGCAACAACTCTGGACACATTAAGACTCTTACGGAGCCTAAAATAGATAAGTTACAACGGTGCTTCTTGTTGTAGACCTTAATTCTCGTCTCAGTATTGGTTTGGAGTCAAAGGTGCAATGATGGTGAGTGACCCAGGAAAGTGGTAATTCTGTCATTGCTTAACGGCTGACCGTCACTTTAACAGTCAGTCAGGCCACTGGGCTGAAAAGCCATTATGATGGCTGTGTACCACATCGCTCTAAGGACCAGGCTACTGAGCCATCCACTGGAAAAGTTCAATTTATTGGAGTTAGATAACGTTTTTCTGACTGACTCTTATTTCATTTATGACATCTACTGACCACAATAAAGAGCTGCTGAAACAAATTACTTGCAGAAAATGAACAGTGTCACTTCCCATGATCCATTTCAATAGGTATAGGCTTTCAGGTCAGGAACAATGAGTGAAGATATTACACTGAAAACTGGTTGAAATGATTGTATTGCGATGTTGGTTGTTTTTATCTTTATAGACCTTGATATGTTAACAGCAGGTATTTCTCTTAAATAATGTTGCTAAGATAAAATGCAGTACAGGAACTATAACTTTAGGTTGAGAGAACTTTTCAACATGTAAAATGTGTCTGGGAACTAAATTCAATGATTTAGCAAAAATGTATTTAAACTAAAACAGCCCTAAGACAACATCTAGAATGAAGTCCTGAGAAATTTTGTTTTTCTTTGAAAAAATATCGAATTCAGTGCCAGCAAAACATTTTAAAACACTGGGACAGTGTGATGTTTAGCACTGTGCTGCATCACCTTTTCTTTGAAGAGATGAATTGTTTAATTCCAAATGTGAAATGCTTTCAGAATTATGTACATTTTTATTGCATTACTGTCTGAGGGCCAGAAATCCTGGACATATTGTATTGCACTGTCCAATAGATTCCATAGTGGATACCTGGGATGCAAATTTAAACCAGAGCAGCACAGTTTTAAGACATCTGCACAACTGGACTGCACAAACACAGGATTCAGCAGTTGCAAATGATAGTTTAATATAAACAATGTGAGTGTTTAATTCAGATTTTCAGCAGCCAGATTCCTCTTGAAGCATATGGGAATAACTGATCTAACAGGGAAAGAGAAGGTAACTGTCTAAACAACGTTATGTCTGATTGACGGTTGTATCCAATCACTGACCTTTTGGCAGATCTCCATGTGTTTCTTGAGGCCGTGGATTGTTTTCCGTGTGACAATGGAGCAGGTTGGACACACCACTTCACCTCGCTCTGAGATTGATCTCTGCCACTGAGTGTCAGGAAAAGCACCTGAGTATCATAGATACCATCATGAATACCATTAATGGTACCATTAATATCATATATTTCTGTACAAACTAAATGCTAATAAGCTGCAAAAATTGCCAAAATTGGCTGGAGCTACAATGTTTGTGATTCTACCAGATGTTCAGCATTTCAGAAGCAGCTCTCTGCTTCACACTGAGCAGAAAGAAGAGTGGCACAGAAATACCAAACAATTTATAAAATACCCTAGTTCATACTATTGAATGTATAAGTGAAGAGGTTTTCTGCTATTGCCATTGTTTAAGATTTAGTAGCTGAGGAACAAAAGGGCTTATGACAAACATACTTATTAATAAAAAACAAAATCAGAAAGCACAAAGTATAGACATTAAGAGCTTTGGGTATAGAGCATGAGCAAATAATTAGATACTACAGAATATTTGATTTTGTCTGAATAATTATAAATTAAATGTTATTGATATAATATGAGGCTATACAGAGGATGGAACATAACCAAGTTACTGTGGAGAAGTTGGAGTGCACACATGACAGTAGAACTGCACGGTAAATTAAAAAAAAATTACGATCTCAAGTCACACATACACATGATCTCATCTCTACACACAGCAACTCTAAAGCATTTCATATCACGAGCTGCTTCACAAACAAACGCTCCAAATTTCCTCCTGGATTTTTTCAAGCATCCCCAAAAGCAGCACTGCCGTTGCCTCCTCCCTCAACCAATGGTAAAGCGCCATTACAACATGTGATTCAGTGGAGGAAGCCCACCTGCAGGCCAGTGTTTGGAAAGAGTCAGTTAAAGAGAGAGAGAGTTAAATCGGAGGAAAGTCTGCGGTAGGGAGGTTTAAATGCACAGCGTCAATAACTAATTTGTAGTAGCGAGAGACACCCCCTCACCCGAACCGAACTTGTATGCAAAAAAAGTTTGCATTTGGGAGCGGTGTGGAAGTATTTTGGATTAAAGCCAGATGATGACAAACAGTGTGAGTTGCATAGTATGGGTTCTCTCTATGTATTTTGATGTTCTCCCAAAGTTTAAAACCATGAATGCTAGGTTAATTGGTGTTTCTAAAGTCACCTTTAAAGTGAGTGTGAGAATGAGTAGTTTGTCTCTCTGTGTTGGCTCTGTGATGGACAGGTGACCTGATCAGTGTACCCCGCCACAGCGCCCCATGTGAATTGTAATAAGTGGGTATAGAAAATGGATGAAAGGATAGATGGATGGATAGATGTTCACCAGAACTTGTTGTGGCAGACTCCTTCTTGAAGGACTGACTGGATATAGGTCTTCTCTGAGGCTCCTCACTGGACCCACTCCCCTCTGATCTCTTCCCACGAACCGCCTTCAGCTTCTCCTCCACCTTAGTCATACCTGCGACACATGCAAACATGTCTGATGAATCTATTATAGATAGTAATTAATACTCAAGGTTAAGTGGAGAGATGGAAGCAGAGGAAGAAATATGTGCTGTAGGATGATGCTGAACAAGATACAGAAAATACTAACCTGATACTTGAAACAGCCAATATATGAAAAATAAATAAATACCTAAAAAAAACAGGGCTGTGCACATTAAGGCATTATTGTGTTAACGCATTAAGTAATTAACACTGTTAATTATTTTGTTGAGCGTTAACACAGTTTTCTTTTTCCCAACGTTCTTGCTCACTAGCTCTAAACACAGAGAAACCACATGCAGAGGCCAGAGGGGGTTCTCTAAGGTCTCTGCCTCCAAGTTTCATCTAGCTGAAGCAGTGTGTCTGATATAAACAAACAGGAGAGAGCTAATTTATCAAAATGATCAGGCAGTTAAGAAAGAAGGAAAAGAAGCTACATCTCTTTTTGTCCAATCAAACCCATGCAACTGGGCAGAAAATTGTGATTTTAGATGGGAAATTGCTCCTAAAGCACAATGAGAAACATAGTTGCCGTTTTTTTTTTTAACTAAATGCTAAATTTGAACGGTTTTATCCTGGTGGATATAAGTTTTGAGGCAACACAGCAAAGGTAAGACATGTTTCCTGACTGTCTCTGGTTAGGTGACTCTTGGTCATAGCCAGAGGAAACTTACAGATTTGGAAACTGTGTGTCATGGTCTGTGTTTTTGTTGTAGTTTTACTGTCCTGTGGGTTCATTGTCTTGTCTGGTTTCCTGTTTTATTTTAGAGTTCTTTCCCTGGTGTATTGCATTCTGTTTTATATTCCTGTTCATAAGCTCACCTGGTGTTAATTCTTAATTCCCTCCACCTGCATCTCGTTAGTTGTCTTCCAGTCATATACTCCTTGGTTTCAGTCACTGTTTGTCAGATCATTTGTCGCGTTTCCCTGGTGTTTGTCCTAAGTCTGTGCTTAGAATTAAAACTTTGTTTCAACAGTCCATCTGCCTCCTCCCTCTAATAATAATAATAATGGATTAGATTTATATAGCGCTTTTCAAGGCACCCAAAGCGCTTTACATTGTGTGAATCCACTATTCATCCACTCCTCACTCATACCTGGTGATGGTAAGCTACATGTGTAGCCACAGCTGCCCTGGGGCAAGCTGACGGAAACGTGGCTGCCAGTCTGCGCCTACGGCCTCTCCGACCATCACCGAACATTCATCCACACATTCATACACCAGCGATGCCAACACTGGAGGCAAGGAGGGTTAAGTGTCTTGCCCAAGGACACAACGACAGATGACTGCGGGAGCGGGAATCGAACCGCCGACCTTCCGATCATTGGACGACCTGCTCTACCGCCTGAGCCACTGCCGCCCCTCTGAGTCCTGGTTCCACTTCCTCCTCGACCCATGACACTGTAAGACGTGTGCTTTCAGTAGAGGTGTCGTTTGTCCGCGTACATGCTATTAGGTGGACACAGGGATCCATAATTTGTATTTACATATTTTTTCGGACTTGTGTACCTGGTCCTTTTAATTGTTTATTGTCTTAACTGTGTTTGCTGGTTACATTGGTGGTTTTACTGAGCTGTTAGCTGAGATTCTGGACTTTCTGTGGATACCACATGTCTATAGTTACATTACAGACTTGACATTACAACAGTAAAACCAGATGCTAACTCCTTAACTCCCGGTAGCAGAGGGTGCAGGGTTCAAGGGGTTAAGCTAAACAGTCAAGCTGAGAATGTAAAGTTAGAGAACTTACGGGCGATAAATCTGGATAATGAAGCACTAAAGGTGCATGGATGGAGGTTATTGTGCATATTGTGAATATTTCTCACCATCTAGAAGCTGTGAGATTCTAATCCTGCTTTTCTGTCTGTTCACCTGAAGGCTGATATTCATCACGTTGTTCCCTCTGTGTTTAAAAGGAATGCAGCTACGCACAGCTTTAAATTCATCCTGTTGACTTTTTACCTTTTAGCTAGTAAATCCTGAAATTTTCATCCTTCTTTGATATATTACATAAATATTTCAGATTTACAATAAATATTTTAACTGTTAGTATGTATGTATGTAAAGAGAAAACTGCTGCTAAAAGCTGTTTTAACAGTGTTTGTAAACCCAAAGTTGCTACAATTTCTTTATATACCAGTACTTTAAAAAGGAAAGGGACATTTTGCACCTAACAAAGCGATTAATTGCAAAAATTTAATGCGATTAATTGAAAAAAATTCATGCGAATAATCACAATTACAAGATTTAATCGTTGCCCAGCACTAAAAAGAAAAAAGGGAAATTTGCTTTAAGCTGCAACAAACAGGCAGACTGAAGAAGAGCAGCCAAGAGGAGTGAGTCCTGCACACTGCAGATAAGTTGTTTGACTTGTGATAGTAAGTAGTTTACAGCCACGCAGCATAGCATAGTGTGAGTCACTGAACATTTCCAGCATCTGAATGAGACATAGACAGAAAGAGGTTGACAAAGCTGTGTGTTTGTGATATGTTTTTAGTGTGTGACTCACTGATCCATTTAGCCAGAAAGGAGGAAAATTTGTAGTTTTTACATTTACGATAAAAAGACTAGCTCCACTTCCCAGTAAGACTAGAGAACGTTCACAATCAGATACATAGCTAACTACACAATAACGATTATTTTGGAATAAGACTAGTTATCACTGCACAGCCAGTGTCCGAAATGAACTTTTTGACTCACCGGCCAAGTTGGCCGGTAGATGAAACAAATCCACCGGCCAAACATATTTTTACTGGCCAAAGTATTCAATTATTTTACACACACATACCTCTAGACACATGTTATTTTTTATAATACTGTAATACTGAAAATGGAAGTCACAGCAACATTAAACAAAAGCAACAAGAAAAACGGTTTTATTTGATAAAGTGTTAATGTCTGAATTCATTAACTAAAACCTGGTCAGACTTCTCCCTCTCTACACTTGGTGCTTTCACAAAGTCCGTGAAGTCTGGCCTCCTGCTCCTAACCGTCCTTGTGCCACAGCATTACAGCCTTACTGGGATCATACTCCCTGATTTAAAGCTTATCGATCTGATTCATAATAAATCAGTAATACTAAATATAAATAGCCTATCAATAAACATAAAAGCTGATTTATAATAATGAATTTATTAACTGATCAATATAATAATAAGCATCATTATAATTGATCAGTTAATCGGTTGACAGCTGTTCGTTGTATCGCGGATTTTATTTATTTATTATTTATTTGTTTGTTTTTTTTTGTCGTCTCGGGATTCACGTCGTGCCCGTTATGTAGCTGTTGTCAGTCTTCAGGCTGAAAACAGCTAAGCTAAGCTAACAGGCTAACATCACGTCCAACAGAGTGATGCTGTGCTGACAGCGCAGGTGTGTTACCACCTCAGTTGGTACGTGAGAAGCAAGCGGAACCGGGCCATGAAGCAGACAGAAGGTGCCGCTTTATCCAAATCATCACTTTTTACTGAACTTTGTGGTGGGGGCTGTAAGCTCTGCGGATTTATTCTCCAGTTCACGGTGCTTTCTTTTGGAAAACTGGCCGGCTTCTGTTAAAAATCTCCACATATTTACCCTACTTAATTAGCCTGAGCTAAATGGTAAACAGAACTGAAATAGTTTGACAATGACAACGCGTTGTTGTGTCATGTCAAAGTGTTTGTGTCAGTGTATGTTGGTGTGCGTGCGCGTCGTTCATACATGCAGACAGCAGAGGAACATAAAGAAGAAATCCACCAAAAGGAAGACTGAAAAACATGACTAATTTGGTACAAACATTTACTCGCCATTTGGCGGATAGCTCTCTGAGACAATGCCCTGGATTGCTCTCAGAAGCAGGTGTTTACCTTTCAATCCAAATGTTCCAGATATAGAGGGCTGCTCTCCGGTGAATTTCTTAGGAGTTTTCTGCTTCCGTCCTAGCTCGAGAGAAAAACAGAGGAAGGAGTCGTCACTATATGCTTCTAGTGGAAATATAAGCAGTCCTGCAAACTGCAGATTAATTGTTTGATATGGGATGATTAGACGACAGCTAAGTAGATTTTTCAGTGGAAGCGTATAACAAGAATATGAAGTCCATTAACAAAGGCTTCGTTGCTCTTACTGTGCCTCATTCGCTCAGGGTCTTCATCAGGGAAAGAAGAGGGAAGACTGCCACCCTCACTTTCACTTCCCCCTGCATCAGATGATGTGCTTTGGGACTGCGACTGCACTGGCTGGGATTGGTGAATCTGCTGTGAAGTTTGGCTGTAGATGTGCTGTTTCCGCTCACTTTTCTGGTGGGTCAGCTCTCCATTCTGAGAGGGCGTGGAAATCTCGTGGGTTTTTTTCACTTTAAAGAACACCGGAGAGGGGGGCCTGTTCTCCATTGGCCTAAATTGATAAACAAAAAGATGGGTTTCAGAATTATAACATTAGTGACACTATTATATGCATTAGAGAGAGTGGGAATTTGATCTCTGCCTCTTAAGTCACCTTTTCTTGCTGTTGGACTTGACCAGACTCTTTTGAAGCTTAGGCTGCTCTTCCTTGGCTTCCTTATTAACTCTGTCTGGATGGTTCCACAGCTTGTGCTTCTGCAGGCGCACCTTTGTGGCAAACACCGCCTCACAGTAAGGACAGCCATGACTCAGCTTCTCAGCTACAGTGGCCTGAATACAGACATGAGGAGAGGGCATCTAAGGTGAGCTGATTCCCTACACAACGTTTGATAATAGTAAGTAGCTTTTCCTAAAATTCTCCGGTTTACTAATCATATGTTTTCAAAAAATAAGCAAAACAAAAATGGTAGACTAATTGCTCATTTGTATGGCTAATAATCACAAAATACCTGTGGTAGTAGTCTCTAAAGTCTCTGGAGTAAGTTTGAACTGCAATGCTTGTACACTGAAGGGGTTTCTAAAGTACTTTATTGTCATCCTCTTAAATTCTTTTCTGATGCCTAAAGATAAAAACAGCCACATAGCAGGAAAGACCAGAGGCTAGTGACTCACCCCTTGGCAGCGTTGATAGTGGTACTTGACGCCATAGATGCTGGGAAACTCTAACCAACAGCCAGAACACGGACATTTAACTCTGGAGCGGCGCTTAAACTCTTCCTTCCATTGTACTATCATATGGGCCTGCCCAGGAGGGACGAAGAGAGAGTCGAATGCATGCAAGTTTACCGTTATATCGTAGTGAATAATGAGCATATTCACGGGGAGCTGCCTACTGTGAGTAATGAAACCCACTTCAAGTGTTCACTCATTTTGAAGAGAAATACTCACAGGAATGCTTCTCAGTTCCTGCACTTCAGCTTTAGGGCGACCTTTCCTCTTCCCCTCTGCTGGCTCATCACACAGTAGACCTGCCAAAACAAGAATAAAAACCACATCTGAGTTTAGACACAGACCAATGCTTACACTTCGTATTCATGGCATTTAGATTTTCATAAAGTTTTCTAAAAATATCAGAATCCTGAAACTTTATTTGGGGCTTCTACTCTCATGATTTATATTCACATATATGACCTTTATGTATCAGAAAACCACATACATGTACAAACACAACTTCATTATCTCTGCAGCTCTTTTAAACTGGCAAATACGGTCTCATATTTCAGTCTAAACATGTAAAAAATGCTGTAGTGAACAGGTTAAATAGTTATGTTTTATTATTTCCACACAGATTTCTGACATTTACCATGTCTGAACTATGTGCTCTTTGTGACCATTATTAGAAATTCAAATTCTTAACTCATATCTTGACTCATTTGGAAACTTTACAAAAGTCAAAGAGAACAAGGTCAATTTTATCAGCTGATTAGTTTATGCATATGAGCCATAATTAAATTAAGACTAAGAAACAAATTAGGAGGTTGGCTTTAAAGATATGTAGTTGTTTAAATGTTGTTTAAAAGATGTATAGACCATGATGTATGGACTCCTACATTCCTTACTCAGTCACCAACTAATTAAACACCAAAGTAAGCTGAATATACATCCAACGATTTTCTATACTGACCTCTCGCTCAGCAGCTTAAGCTACATATTCCTTAGTGAAAATGCATCAGTGAGGCAGTGTTCAGACTAAACAGATCCGTTCCAGCTTTCTGGTTAAAGTTAAAGAAGCAGTCTCTTAGCATGTTGGCATACAATGTGGTCCAAAGTTGCTTTTTCAACTCAATGCAGTCAAATTCTAAGCTAAAGAGGGGGGTGGGGGGGCAAGGCTGTAATTGTTTTACTTTTTCCCAGAGGTATACATGGTTGCATATATACATATCAGAACTCCTGTATTCATTTTCATGTATGAGGCATGTTTACAACCCCTGACATATTGTGGACAATCACATTCCTCTACTTGATCTGAAAATTAAGTAATGATATAATAATTATTACAGTTTTAGTGCATTTTTGCCATACTTGATTACTGACATAACATTTTTGACTAAAGAAATCTGACAGAATATCTTTGAAGAGTGGTGATTCCATTAACCCGGCCAGGGCTTGTATGGGTGTGTAAATGAGTGAAAGAGAAAGCAGACAGGGCAACGGATATAAATCGCTGAAGCCTGTGTGAACCTCTGACACAGCAGACTGCAGACCGAGTGCCTCAGCTCTCTTTGCTGCTCCCCTCCTCCATCTTTCACTCTTCTGCCTTCCTCCTTTCTCAGCCCATGACAAGCTTTCTCAGTTTTCTTGTCTTTCTCTGCCTACAGCCTCCCCAGTCCTTCTCCATGATTCCACCAGCTCATTACTGCTCTCTTCTATCATACAATTAGACCTCCACACTCCATTTCCTTTATGCACTGCTACTTGAGTGAGGGGGAGAAGAAAGATGGAGAGTGTATGAGAGTGTATGCATGTGGGAGAAGGTGACAAAGGAGAAGAGGGAGAGGAAAGGATGTTGAGGGGGCAAAAGGGGAACTGCAAAGGCGGGTGACTGACCAAGCATAATACTGAATGACAGTGCTGCAGGTAGCTCTGCTCTGCAGAATGATATATCTTTCCATATAGTATGCTCTCAGCTCTTCTTCATTGATCTGGCAGGGCCACAAAGCAGCAGCAGAAACTACATAAACTACTTCAGGTAGTTTGCCTTCACAAGTCACATGCATGCGCATATATACATGCTCATATTAGTGCACGGTTGCATGCACTAATATGCACCACTTTTCTGCTACTACTGTATGCAGTGGTAGCAGAAAAGTAGAACTGAAAAATTTCACATAGGGATGGAAAGTTATTACTGATGCTATTCTAAAAATCTGAATTTGGCATTATCTCTGTGAGAGAAGCTGATTTTGTCCGTCCGTCTGTCCATCTACTCAAAAAAGTTAACATTTTTAATCAGATAAATAATTTTTCTTTATACAACACAAAGTAGATCATATTGGTAAAAGACCAGCCTTCAACCTAAAAACACATAAAGACTAATCTACAATGACCTCAACTTTCAGTTCTTCCCTCTTTTTTTATATTATCTCTTACTATAGACCCATAATAATCAGGAGTAGGATGGAATGAAAAGTAGTGCAGCATTGCTGGCTGCTTTTCTGAAGAGTTCATGACACAAGATGTAAACATACACATGAAAGCTCACACTGTTGCACAAACAATTACACAAAACCATTACCAGGGTGTGTAAGTGTGATGTCTGCGCATAGATATGAGTGTATTAATATTCTCCAGGCGACAGAGGTTTCCTCTGTTAACTGTCTGGGTAGCAGCTGGAGAGGTGATGCAGTCGGCAGTTAAGCTCTTGTGCTGAGAATAAAATTGAGCCTGCATTCTAATTCCGGTCTTAGAAAACAAAGATTTTGTAAAAGAAAACCATAATTAATGAATTCTGCTCTTGGGAAAGATATGATCTGGTTGCTATGGGAATATGATCCACTTGTCTAAGTTACCACTATCAGAGGTTTCCTTGCTGAATGCAAAACAATTGGGAACACATACGATACAGCAGGCTACAATGCAAATAAACAAATTCAAGGCAGCACCATGTTTTGGCAAAACTCACAGTTAAATGAAATATGAAGCAGCCAACTTCTCTCTTTTGAGGTTAACAGTGCCAACACATTACAGCGTGTAAATATTTTTTGCTTTGCTTTGCTTGCAGGAATATGGACGGCACAGTTGTGCACAAAACGTTCCAGCAATCACATGCATTGTCTTGGTATGAAACAAAGCAGCTCCATTGTGTCAAATCTAAAGCCCAGTTCTCAGGCACAGGCCATGGGGATAAAACAGCTGTTCAGCTAATGTCAGGGTGTGAGTTGCTCCCAGCTGTCTACAACTGTTGCTCCTCCCTGGTTAATATTGAAAGTGGTAACCAAGAGAAGAGAAGAGAAGAGAAGAGAAGAGAAGAGAAGAGAAGAGAAGAGAAGAGAAGAGAAGAGAAGAGAAGGACCCAGGAGTGCAGGCAGCTGTCTAATGATCTCAAATAACCTCTGAGCTCTCCTAGCTACGCCTGCAACTGCTCTCCCTGAGTGCACGGGTTCACACATTACCCACAAACACACACACAAACCAGCACACACAGAGCAGTCATTTGTTTTTCTTGACAAACACTCACAGAAGCCTTTGTCTGAGTCTGCACAGTAGGTTTTTCAGACCTACCATAGTTTAAAGGGACAACAAACATAAACTCTGTGGACTGAGGACATGGTATTGCTACTTGTTGAGTCTCAACAGACAATACATGGAAAAACGAATACACCTGGACTCGGTCTACAACAGTCATGTTACCAGTTACTGTTGTCTAAACGTCTCAACTCTATTTTGTGTTTCTAGTTTTTCGCTGAAACAAATTTCCCTTCTTGCATATCTTCTGTTTAGCAGCTTATTAGCACGTCGACTCTCTCTCACACACACACATCTTTTTTTTACTTTTATTCTTCCTGCATGTTATTTTTCAGCATGTACTGCCACTTCCTGCCCTTCTCTCATTTCTCATACACACACACACACACACACACAAACACACACACATAAGCTCACCTCCTTTGGATGATGTCCCCATTATCCCTCCCAGTCAGGCCTGATTACAGACAGTAAGTAAGATGTAGAAACGAGGTGGAGCAGCACAAGACGAGTCTTACAACCCGGACAAAGACTAACTGAAAGAAAACCAGACTCTCACAGCGAGTTATGCTCTCACACTCTTTGTTTTTTTCCTTTCTCTCTTTCTTTCTACCACCTTCCCTCTCTCTTTCTTTCTGCCTCTCTTTAACATTTCAACTTATTGGCATACACACACAAATGTGTTTCACTTTAATAGTTCTATTTTAAGGAAACATGATACATTCTGGCTGAGTGCTATTGTTTAAAAGCTTGTATTTTCCCACTAAACTACAAAAAAAGAAAACAATGGTGATATCGATGGTATTGCACATCCTAATTAAAACACAGTCTCTCAAAGACATATATAGCATATTTATCATGTTAAATAAGTGATATAAATTTTGTTTTTAGTATAGCATAAAGCAGATGCTCTTTGTAATTTAGAACTGAAGTCTTTGTGTTTAACAAAGATGTTTCATTTTACACTTCTCTCAGCTCCGTCTGCAGCACATGAAGCTGACTGCGCAACAAGGCTAAGCAGACAGTGTTGCAATGTCAAGAAGTGTCTTTGTGATAATTGCAAAGTAGCTTGTGAGCATCAGAGGAATCAACAGTGACCTCACCTTAATGAACATGACTAACTTACCATACTTAGTTTTCCTCTCTTATAATCAGTATTGCTCTGGCTCTAAACCAATTTAAATTTATAGTATATTTCTGAAAAAAATATGTTCATCGTTATGTGGCAACACTCATCTTAAGACTGATTTTTTTTATCCATTCCTAATGAGTTTCTGATGATTACTCACTGCTCTTCCACATTTTAAGTCACACAAAGTTTCCATTGATTTCGTGCCCTGCTGTGTCCATTTAGTCTATTAAACATGTTTGCAACAGAGAAAATTGTCCAAAAATAAAGCTCACCTAGCTTCACATTTGGACTATAATGTCCTGCTTTAATTTGCCACTCAACTTCAACTTTTGCCTTCATCACATTGTTAGCTTTAGCTTTGATTAGTGGAGGGCCCGCAGTGTATGTTTTAACTGCCTTCAAGTTAATAATGTTAAAATATGAAAGAGAAGTCACTTAATTTACCCCAAAGAGAAACTGTAGTGTTGCAGTAAGAATAATTTACTATTTTCTAAAACATCTGACAAAATATCAGTCTGCAAAAATTCACATAAGTCATTCAGGTGACATTAAATTGTTTTTGTCTGTGTGATCAGTGTGCTAGAGGCCATTTCGAAAATTACTTAAAGTTCAGTAAATATTTGGTATCGGGTTGGTAACTGGTTTGATTTGATTGGCTTTACCTTTGAGCTTTCACTTTGTGTCATCTTCGGTAACAGTAACAACAGTCAACAAGAAGCTACTGGGAAGGTTACACATTGATCATTGGACATTCTTACTCTGATCCCGTTTATGTTGTTTATCTGCACAGCTACAACAATGAATGACAGAGGCACTGTGGGAGAACAATATTTCTCACTCAGACTAGACTGAACCGTACACAATCAGTAAGGAATAACACGAGAAGTTATTATAGTTTACAACACCATGTTATATAGCAATTACCATGACATACAAGCAGTGGCTGTGTTAAATTGAAACTGCTGAAAACATCACTTATCTGGACAATTAAGCTTATTGAACAGTTAAACTTGTGAGTGTTTAATTGTAATGTTTTAAAATAAGCACAGTAGTTGTCATAAGTTTTATTTTTTATCTAAAAACACCATTGCCTCTATCCTTGCTGTATGACCATATAACAGAACAGAACATGAATCTAAAAAGTTGTTTAAAGCTTAAATTTCTCTGGTAAAACTAATCATATAAAGCTATCTATCATCATACAATACACACACAAAAAATCAACTGCTGTATATCTATTAATATAAATGCTGTGGTTCAGACTTGATTATATCAGGCATGATCAAAGTGACACATTAACATCACTGAGTTTAATCTACTAAGATTGTTGTCATTAAAAAGTAGAAGCACCAAGGTGATCATTTAGGATTTACAGCAACATGTTTTTTGCGATCAGATTATTGAAAATAAGGGCCTGTCTGAAAGAGGCATTAGTTCATTAGATGTCTACTGGATGGTGATAGTTTTGGTTTTATAAAGAGATTTCCTAATTTTTTATCAGTTTTGGGTAGCATTGAGTTGTGTTTTTGTTGGTACAACTATTAGAGGCACCAAAGGTGGGAATGTCAAAAATCTCCATGACTACTATTTCTACTTGTACTACTACTACTACTTTAAAAGTTCTAGGCATACATCATTTAGTTTATCTTTGTTTGCGCTTCTCTGTGTACTAGCAATAAACAGCCTCAGGCTGGGAGGTCATCTAACCATGTAACTTTAAAAATGAGAAACGCTCAAAAGAGTGCAGATCTCCACCAAGCCACAATAATTAATTTATTCTTGCAAATTATTGTGGCCATTATTTTTTAGTTAAAAGCTTTAATGGCATAATTATCCATATCTCCCCATAGTAAAGAAACCTTTGAAACATTCATGGATCCAGGCGGTGATCTGGATCACCACCAAAATCTAATCCGTCCATAACTTTTTGAGTCATGTTGCTAACAGACAGACAAACCAATGCAGCTAAAGCAGAGGTAATTAGCAGCTAGAGTGAGAAGCGAGTATCCTAATGAAAAAAATACTTTTATAGCTTTCAGTGGCCTAATCTACTGTGTAGGGAATCACTTTGATGAAGAGGCCAGAGCTCACTGCATAGAACCAAGGCAAGCTATCAGCTTACAACTACCACAAAACCACACATATGCAGCCAAATCAACGAAGCGAGGACAGGCTTCAGATTTCTGACATATAATCTGATGAGTCACTGTACCTGTATTGATTTTACAGCTTTCCACATCAACTGCATGCTCCACGTTATTGCACATCTACTGTATTACCTGTTGGCCATTTGGAACACAGACCACAGTGTGTTAAGAGATTTCCAATTCTCAACAGCTTCAGATGACTGACCACATATGTGCAATTCCCAGAGGAGAATGACAATGATGAAAGGGAAGCTAAACTGTCAGCAGGTCAAATAAAATGTTTTCAAAAGTAAGACTGACAAAGAAGAATACTGCATAAACAAAAGGTAGTGGAGGTCACAACTACTGCATTGCATATACATATACAAATGAAAAGCAGGATGTGTTTATGCAACAGGGTATACAGTCCTGTATATGAGAGTCAGACAGACATCACCAACTCCAGACTATTTGCGGTGCCCTCCTTATGGACAATGACTCACCAACTCCATCTCTCTCCTCACCCATCTCTCCTTGTCGTCAGCCATCCTAAAGCCTGACAAAAGTTATCACAAAGGACCCGGCTACAACAAGATAAACCATGCTAAAAAGAGAAACAAAATTCAATTTAAATCCAAAACATTCTCCAATCTATAATCAGTGACAAATACGAGGCTGTGTGAGTAGATAAGGAATAGGGCTGCACAATATAGCAAAGATTTATCTTCAATACCAATATGACAGACATTTTAACTTGAAACAAAACATGCACAATAAGAACTGCACTCTAACTGAAGGAAATGGTGCTTGTCTGCATGTTTGGAAACTAGCATACACAGTGTAGAAGTGAAATGCAGGCCCTGTTCACACAATTTACATTAATGCCATATGTTCAAGTATTTGTTTATACGATGCAAAACATATAGTTGTTGCAGTATTCAAAAATGATACTGCTTATGGTGCATTTTCCTAAAATTATGCCAAACTAATGGAGAAGAAAAGCAAGATACTGATGCAAATATAGGCAAATATGCAGACTTAGCAAAAAGAGTTGAGTTGAATGAATTGAATCACTTGCTAGATGTCAGTGTTGTAAAAATTAAGTGTGGTTGATAACACAGGTGGTTAATAAAACAATTTTCTGTGATGTCAGACACTCAGAAGACAGATTTATTTCTGCTTTACTTCGACTTTAAATGAAATGCAATGTTAAGCTAACATATGGACTGAGTGAGTTAGCACCTGTGTGTATTTAGTCAGTAGTCTTCTACAGTGAGTGAATGTTCATGCTAAATCTTTTCTGTTGACCTGCTTGATGCTTTTCACTGGCTCATTAATACTGCAGATGTGTTCAAATACATGTTAATGATTTCAATGCATAAACAGCCTACTTAAGTATGGAACCTTATCTAAGCTCCTCAAAGTGCTTTAAACTAAACAATGTCGTTTCAACAGTGTGCGTTAATTATGTCCTTTCTTCTGTGTGCTGTACACAGGAAGTCACTTTGCAGTATTTATAGTTGGAAGAATGCATTTTAAGCAGAATCCTGTGCTTTTATGTGGATGTTTGAACAGCAATAGTGGAGAGAATCCAAACCTAATTCACCAGACATGAACATGTTGGTTGGATGATACCGTAGTAATAGTGTTTTCTACAAACTAGTTGGTCTTATATCTTAAAAGCGGCACCCAAGTATATGTGGCAACCCATTCATTTACTTTTTTTGTATTGTTTTTGTTTTATTACTTTGATTCAGCCCCTCTTTTTAATTACCAAATGCACAAAATCAGCCCTTCCTGTTCATGAACACAGTGAATAAAAAATGTATCATCTGCAGGAGGAGGTTTGTATAAATAAAATAGGGAAGAAAGGACAAATCAAAACTGTGTTCAACCAAGATGTCATCGGGAATAAAAACAGAAAGAAAGAAAGAGAGAGAGAGAAACATACAGAGGGTAAGTCACCCTCAAGGACCACATCCTCCCCAGTGAATTGTCTGCTGTGGCAAGGTTATGGCCACAACACTAGGAATGCACACAATCCCATTTTCAGGTTTTCTTTTAATGTGTGAAAGCGCTTCATTCTTCACATTGTTAAATTATTTAAAGTTTCCATCAGGGAAGTTTATAGATGAACACTAAAACTAACTATACAATAAGGCGGAACAGCCTAAACATTCATTTGACATGGAACAGAAAATGAGCCAGTGGATGATAGCAGGTAATGAGGTACCTGGTCATCATAATGGGCTCGACACACGGGAGGCGACTAACAACAGCAACAGGCAAAACTCATCGCAACCTTCGTGAAACCGAACACACAGGACACGACAAATGGCAGCAACGGCAGCAGTGCCGTGCATCGCGCTCTAAGATCGCTTTTCTCCCAAAAATTTGATTGGTTATGATATTGGTGGGGATTTTGACATTTTCAAACCAGTCCCTGACGTGACAAATTATGACAGATGGAGAGTCAGAAGATTTTGCACGAATTGATAGAAATCTTGCTGTTTACTGTATAAAAGAAAGACAACCCAGGGTTCATCAAAGTTTACAAAATAATTTGATGGACCTCAAGGCTGATCAAGATAAATCCAGAACCTATGTTTGGACTAATTCACTCTGGCGCCACGCGACTGCCCTTTATTAAGCTAAAATTATCTTCTTTTTCAAGTGTTTGCAGACTGCGCTGTCTAGCCTGCTCTCATTGGTCAGTCCATGAAGCCCCTCGCTGGTTGGCTGTAGTGCCAGGCACGAATGTCGCCTGTCGCTTGGCTGGAGGAGGGCAGTGATTTTCGCCTCAATACGCAGGTTCTATAGGAAATGAATGGAGAAGGTGCGACGTCGCTTCCCGTGCGTTGAGCCCTTAAGAGCTCACTGTGTACAAGTGATCTAGGCAGAGGAATGAAAACCCTCTACAAGGAGCCTTATGTATTGATCCCTTTGTTTCCTTAAACTGACGTTCAGAAACCCCTTAAGGAAGCAAGGTTTGGGCAAAGCTCATTATTATTAGTAATGCAGCATTTCTCCTCATCGTTAGCTCCAGCAAGCTGTTGAGTTATAAGCTTCAGGGATTCAAGGGGCTGGCTTATTGTCTGATAATCATTTCAATAAAAAAAGAGGTGATGTTTTGTTGATTTACTAGAAAGTCCAGTCGGTCAATCACATTAGCAGCTAATGCTAAGAATCCAGGCATCGCCATGTTAAACAACAGGAAGTGATGTCACCATGTACTTGTATGTACTTGAAATAAATCTGACATGGTTATTTAAAGTCACATTTCTTCTAGTGCGTGTTTACACGTCGTCCTTTTATGAAAAAATAAACAGTCTGATGTTATTTATCTGATTTACATGAAGGCATGTCACAGCTGCGCCTGCTCTCTGTCTCATGGCAGTGAGCACACACACACACACAGACACGTGCGCGCACACACAGGTGATCCCACTTCCGTCAGAGGACAGAGTGAACGTGTGAGAAGACACGTCAACCAGCTGAAAACCAAAAAAAAAAATATGGGAGTTTTCTAAATTCTCTCAGGCAGGTGAAGATGGAAGCACTCTTGCTCCAGTAGGGAGCAGATGGGAGTATTTCTCCTGCTCCAGTGTTGCGACGATAGCGTCTTGGTTATCAGGGGAATGCGCACAGCTGAACAAGCTGAGTCTACGTCATTGTGGGAATTTCTGGGTCGTATTACGGATTAAAATGGATCCAATATTCTTTGTAGGTTTTATTAACATCAACATTTTATCTGAGATCTGAACATTATGATCTGAATGCAACGGTTTCATTAGGACATTTAAAAAGTTTAAATTATTTTAGGGCTGTCAAATCAGATTAATCACAGCTTAAAGATTAATTCATCATGATTAATCACCATTTGCGACTATGTCTAAAATATGCCAGTTTTTACTGTATTATATCAACAAAAAGAGCAAGTCAGTGCTTAGTCAGACCTTCAATTGGGATTTTTTTAAATAAAATCTAGACTTAAAAAAAAAAAGATCTATTTTTTTTGCCACCTTTGTCCTGGCCAGTCCCCCTGCCTGGACCCCCTTCAAAACTTTTCTAGACCCGCCCCTGCACAGCTGAAGCATAAATCCTTTCTACCACCTGTCATCTAATTTGTTAAAGAAGGGTCCTGCTCTGATTTATATCTGAGAACCTGTTCAAAATTTCTCTCACCACATAAATGATCAACCCTGTGTCTCCAACATCTCCACAGCACCAACTATTTAAAACAGACATCCCTCCTTGCTTCCTTTTGCTGTTTCTGAACCTAATCCATAAATGTGTGCATGGCTGTCTGATGACTAGTAGATTTTACAGCTGTTTCACTAGCAAACCTCATTCATACTGAAAAGTTATAGGAAATAAAGGCAAACAATAACCAAAACAGGCTGTTGTTATCAACATTTTTTATTCTTCAGCTTCAGTGACATGAGACTGATAAATGTTGCCTACTTTTGCTAGTGTGTCCAAAAACAAGACTTTTGGGTAAATAGATACGTGTTGGTGTGAAATATGAATCGCTAGATTCCACCTTCTAAGCTGAATGATAACTAGCTACCAAAGAGAGATGGTACTAGTGACAGAAAAGCCGATCATCTGATCACTGACAGCCGTCACTATTTACAGCAGACAGAGAGAGGTCCAGAAAGCATCTCAGCACAACAGTTTATGTAGCAAAATATCATATAGTTTTTTTTGTTTCTTTGTTTTAAAGAAAGAAAAAAAAAGCAGGAGATGTGCAGGTGTTGAATTGTCCCACCGGGATGGTGAGGATGTTCCATCTTGCCTCTTGACAGGACACCTCTATGTTTCACCAGATGCTGCGCTTTTACTGGGCATACGATAAAAATTTCAACACAATTAATCATATAAATTAGTTAACGCGTTATTTTTGACAGCCTTACTTTTTTATGTCCTGAGTGTTTTTCTTTTCTTCATTACAGCACTTCTGGCTGTGAATCTGGGGAAACGTATTGTTATGGTATTTCAGAAAATGCATGTAGATGCGTCAGATCAGATTTTTACGGTAATCTGATTACTCCCAAATAACTCATTTTGATTGTCAAGTAAATGCAGTCAGTGTTTTATAAAAAGTTATCAAAGAATGTCTTAATATTCAAGAAAAATAGGCGGTGTTACACAATAAGCTGTAAATGAACGTGTGTGCCACGCTATGGCTGCACCGCGGTTTTGTTCTGACCTCTGTGGCGCTATTTTAACCGGAAGTGTTTCAGGTATGGAGCACCCGCGAATGCAGTCCACCTAGCAGGATCCGTGAGAATTTTATGATTCTCCACTTCCAGGATAAACGACCTGACCGGTTAAACACGTAATGCTTACGTGGTTCAGCAGCGCAAATCTGCACAGGGGGCTTTCACTTTGAAAAATACCGGACATTTTTACAATGCTCCCGTGTCTAATTTCCTGGGTGCGTGGAGCGTCAAAAATAGACTCGGTGTGTAAATTTAGCGGACAACAATGGGATGCTTCTGATACGCGCTGCGGCGCAACCGGTGGAAACCAAACCATAGACTAAAACAGCTGCGAATAGCAACAGAGACCGCGGCGCAGCCATAATGTGGAGCAAACGCACCCGGTGTAAAAATCCATCTTAAGCCTCCATAACAGCATGACAAGCCTCAGCTAATATTCCAAGATAAGCGAAGCTTTCCAACCAAACAAGACAAGTCTTCAACTAAAACATAGTGGAATATAGATTCTTATCTGGAGGCCTTCCTTAAAACAAGCTTCAAAAACTGACTTGCAATATCAAAATTGCTGTAAATGATTACTGCACAAGTATCCCTGACAAGCTTCACTTGTGAATTAAAGCAGGTCAACTGAGGAAAAAAGAAAGTGAAACACATGAAGAAACAGTTAAGTATGTTATATGGAAAAGTCCCATAAATCCTTCACCTGTGATAATGTTACATAGCAAAGCACACACATTATGAGTCACTATTATGGGTATTACTCATTTAAAAATCTAAGCTGATTGTAGTTGTTTAACTTCTAGTGTCAAAGCGATCAAGACAAAGCCAACAACTAACCTTCCACTGATTGATTTATAAACTCATCTTGTATATTGAGTAATGAAGTCTAAGAAAAAACATGACACTTTGAGAGCCTGCAGGAAAGAAGCTGTCATTTAAATCGACTCACTGTCTTAAAAACAAAAACTTCAAGAACCAAACAGCACATTAGCTGGCAACTGATATGCAATGAGAGATTAGAAAGTATATTTTGTACCAGATGAATCCGAAATTGGCATAGTACAGATTTTTATAGGGGCTTTGAAACTTTGTGTGTGCTGTGTTTTGCTGCATGCACAGTTCTATCTTGTAGAATTTTGTAAAAATGTCCTCAAAAACCAAGCTCACACACCCACATGAACACAATAACACAGAAAGACAACAAACTCAAGGACCTCGGCGAGTGTGTCTGGGCATGAGAAGCTAGTAGCAACCAAAACAACTGGGTCATATTAGAACAGGCCCAGTTTTCCAAGCCTGCCAGACGCTATTAACAAAGTCACAATGATCTGCTGGTTATTGGATTGAAAAATAATTCCCTAGTCTAGCTTTCTCTTTCCAAAATCTTCCATTTCCATCCAGATGGCTTGGAGTTTAACTTGTGTCAGTGCATGGCAATACTTGTTTGTTTGGTTTTTTTCTTTTTGTAAGGCAGTCTCAGGAAAAATTTTGTATTTTCCAGGCCCCTCTGTGGTTTGAGGGGTAGAATTACACTAAGCCTGGAACCACTGAATCTTAATAAAATATAACCCATTCCAAAAAGAAAAGAGGACCCTTAGATGTATGGTATGTTAATCAAATCCTAGTGGGACAACACAGAAGCACTAACCTACAATTTTAAAATTTCAGCCAATGTTAAGGGAACAAAATTGTATTTGTACAAAACTACAAAGTGACACTATGCTTTTTCATGTTGTATGCACAGAGTAGTTTTTCTCCACATTGCGTCACTACATGGAATTAATCTAGGAATAAATCCAGGTGCAATCCTAGGTCATACCAACAAAAGCTCAAGTCACTGACTTTATTTAACTAAGTGCAGCAGCTCTTTACTCACTGTGTTTGTTGTTGTTTTCAGGGACTGCCTTAGTTCGAACAAACTCCTGAGGATGTCCATGCTTGTTGGTTCGGCCCCTTGGCAGCCCTGATGAGGACAGCTTCCCAAGCCTGGGGCCACTTGGGATCTCCATGTCTGCAACAGCAGATGAGGGGGTTCAAACACACAAGAGACAAGAATAGCTATAGGCAAAACTAAAATGCATTCTGCTGCTCATTAATCTGCTTCCATTGTTTATCAAAACATTATACGCACTTTGTTACTGCAACAAACTGTGATGATGCTGCCTCCTTGTTCTATAATACGATTTTTATCGTGTTGGCCATTGGTGTTGTTGAACTGAAGGTTATCTGAGTGGAGGCACACACATCATCTGCAGTGGTAATGAGGGTGTGACCTTCCATGTTCATTTCAAAATCAATACTCTCTCTTACACACTAACTTCATGCTCTGTCCATTAAACAAAAGGTGAGTCAAAGAGAGTGCAGGGAATAAAAATAGGTTTTTCTGAGAAGCTTTTCTTTCTGTTTAGTTTTACAATCCAGTGATGCACATTTCGATCAGGTCAACTACAAAGGTTTTAGCTTAAAGTGAGGGCTTACTTTATTTGCTGACTCAAAGATGCATTCATATCTTTTGTCATTATTCATAACAGGTCTACAGTACATGTCAAATTCAGGCTCTCTTGTTTTAAACCTTCATTTCCCATTAGCATGGAACGGTCTAATGAATAAAGGGTGACAATAGCTAATTATGCTAAGTGGTAATGATTATCATCCAACATGCTATCTATTAGCACACATTCACATCACTCTTCTAATCAATTAAAACAGCACACAAAGATTCATTCAATAGGGGCCATCCCTGCCCATTTCCATGTCATGCTATTCACTACATATAGGACAATAATGGCTTCTTTATCTCAGTGATAATGTGCACACAGTTTGTGGTCTTCACAAATATTTCTTTAAGGTGCAGAGTGAACTAACCAAGCTATTGTTCCTGTACATACTTTAAAACAAATTTGAGTCTACAAAGTCAAAATCTCTACTCAGTGATTCATTTTGCATTTCACAAGTTTTAAAAAGAATGAGAAACAGCTTTTGTTATTGGTAGGAGATTATATATTCACATCCTTAGTAAAAGTAAAAACCCTAAAAAACAACTAGGCTAAATTAAAAACATATAAACAATAAACTTAGATGATTGTTTAGTGTGTATTTCTCCATTAAACAATTGATCGGTTTGCAAATAGTCTGATAATATATAGAAATGTAATCATATGCTCTAAAAGCATTAATAGCATTCTGTTGCTGCTAATTTTGTCAGCTGACCAGCTGATTAACTGACTGCACTAGTAGGACCTCTTGAGTAGCTACTACATTTTTATACCTATACTTTGGAAGTTGTTTCAATTGTATAAATTACCATTTGCAATATAGTTAGTTACCAAAGCTGTAAAATAAATGCTGGGGAGCAGAAGAAAAAGGAGGTATATAAAGCACAGACTCGGGTAAAGTTGCTTACAAGTGGCATTATTTTGCATCTAGATATGTCTATGCGTTTAATTACAACAATGGTTTTCATACGTTTACAATTATAAGATTTTGCTAGACATAATAAACCCTGCTGACACCGCACACATCTCCTACAATCAGCTGACAAACCAACATGAAAAAGAGTATTTTTACAGTGCACGTGGCACACTGTCATGCTGTGTTTGTCAACTACAAGGTTAGATTTGCATATTTAAGAAGAATACACAAAGAGTGCTCCACTTTCTTCCTCCTGGTCGGCCACACCTACCTGAACTGTCGATCAGTCTGTCACCCAGCACCAGGAGCCGGGGTGGCCCGGGGTCACCCACGTGAGGGAGGAGGATGAGGAGGGGGGGTAGGAGACAGGCACCAAAGTGGGCGTTTTTCCACAAATGTGATGTTACATGGCAATCACACCTGCTGTGCGTCAACGGCCGGTCAGACTGAGGTTGGGGGGCCTCAAAGGAAGTGGACAGTCGTTGCCGTCGTCCTGTCCCCCCCACTCTGCAGGCGACGATCAGGTGGACGGAAAAATGAGCAGGGCAGGAGTTGAGAAATCACAATTTGTCCTGTACATGAAACGAAATCCTGGATACTTTCACCTTATTCCCAGTTTCCAAATGCCTTTCCCCCCTCCTTTCCTGCATTAATATGTATACCACGAGGCACTTCTCTTCTCCAACCTCCGTCTTCTCCTTAGACACTCCAGAAATATAAAGAAAATAGCCAGGAAAAACGAGTAGATCCCCGACTCCTTGAGGAAAAATATTAGAATACGGGATGGTTTATATAGGCAGTGAAGCAAAATGGCGACTTTATTACGAAGGAGGAGTAAAAAAAAAATCCTTGCGCTGACTGAAGCTAAAGGGAGGCACAAAAATATGTTTAGTGCAGTAATTTCGACGGCGTCGACAATGTCGGTTAGAGTAAAAGAAAACGAAGCGAAGGAAAAAATCAACAGAAGCACCGAATCTCGCTCGATTTTGGTTCACTCCTCGGCTCCTTACCTCGAGATTATTTCGGTTTTTATACGGATATTATCTCGGCGGTCGTGTACAGTATAACAGTAATGTGTATTGGGTCACGCGCGTATCCACTCCACCTTTGACAGTTGCAACTAGAGTCTTGAGGCAACTTGCAAACTCTCGCGTTATTATTATCTATTTCGAGCTGAATAATAGTGTGGTTGCTGGCTAATAAACTCGCCGCAACACTGGCTCTTGCTATTCTCCCGACGTAACGGCGCTCGTGCCTGACGAAAAAGGGTCAGTGCTTAAATTCCTAATATCAACCCTCGCTAAGTATTTGCATCGCAGCTAAACGTTCAAGCCATGTGTCCTTCAGCGGACTGTATCTGGGCTTCTCCAAGTCTGACGAAATAACTCTGGTCCAGTCTGTGCAGGCTGTTCTACTTGTCATAGGCCAGTGTTGTAGTCACACTCTCAAAAAAAAAAAAAAAAAAAAAAAAGGAATACCAAGTGTGCCAAAGACTTTTTAGCAAAACACAATGAGCGCAAGCAAAAAAAAAAAAAAACAAAAAAAAAAAACAACAACCTTATTTTTCACACGTAAAGGCTGTTTCGTGTAATAATTTCTAACAGTCCTGAAATTCAAGGTCAATATTCAAGCATAAGCTATTAATCCTATTGATGTTTATATCAGCTAAAAGCACATGGACACACAGTCAATGCAATATTGGTAATTGCTGTAGCTGCAAGCTGGCTACAGGCTATGTGCACATGCTGGCATTTCCCCCATTTAACATGGCTAATAATAAATGTTTCACATATGGTGTGAGCCCACATCTTTTTCATATCACAGCCCACTGAATGAATCATTCATGGCACCATTGCCACTTCACTCAGTTTCAGTAAAACAACAGAGGGATTCTCTTAGTCTTTGATTGGTGACAGTCATCATGGCCTGATATTTGCTATTAGTGGAAATTATCTGAAAGCATGATGTAATTTATCTTTAAAAGAAGTTTTAAAAGTTGCCAGTGGAGGGCAGTAGAAATTATTTTTTTTTAAAAAGCAAGTATACTGTAATGTAGTAACTAATGAAAACCACTTTTAAAAAGTAGATTCTCTGTCACATGACAGCAACTTTGAAAATAACATGGTTTATTAAATTACTCATCAGAAAATCAATAAACCATTTAGAAAAGACACCCAGCAGTGAGCAAACAAAGAACTAATGAAATTGATTGATTAAAGAGAACTTTAACATCTTGAACACAGTGTACATTTTTTTAGGCTCCTGAGCTAAGCTTTTGTAAGAAATTTCATACCATGACACTAACTCATATTTAAAAATGTTTTGTTACAATTAAACAGATTCCAGGCAGGATTTACCTGTATTGATCTTCCACAAGGGGGCAGTGTAGTCCTGCGATATCTCAAAGGCCAAAGGCCCCTGAAGCATCTGTCTCTTTCTAAATGTGTAGTTTGTTTTTCTGGCTGTGTGGTGTGATGGTGCAAATATGTTTGGGATATCTCTGATGTGTTTATTAAGACTTGAGGGAAGGCACAGCTGGTTCAGAGGTAGTGGTGGTGGGATTATGATCTGAGTGACAGCTGCTACTTTCCAACATGTTATGTGGCACTAATCAAGTCAAATCTGCCTCCAGTACTTTACATAGGGCACTGTTTGACCTGACAATAATCCCTCCAACTATGTTTCCACTCGTCCACTGCTGAGCGAGCAAAAGGTTACTTAATGGTTTATAAAACTAGCCAGGTGGAGTCGTCTGCTCACTGAAAATCTTAAAAAACTCAGACTGGCAGTTTGTTTAGTTTAGTTTGTCTCTTGAACTTTTATTTTAAAATTCAGAATGCACTTTTCTTTTTTCAATACTCCCATGCTTCATATACATTAAATAATATACAGTATATCTGAATAATGGATATTAACAACTGGCTGGTTTCCAAACAAATTACAGCCTTTAGCTGTGCATCCCATCAAGCAACTACACTAAAGTGGCTGTTAAAGGGCTTCTTGACAGCAGCTGGTGAGGGACGATGGAGAGCTTCTCAGTGCTGTGAGAGGATTGAGATCAAGCTGATCAAAGTCACAAGCAGATAATGACAAACAAGCTGAATGAAGAATCTCAGCTTTGAGGACTTCTAGGGAGCAGTCACAAAATATTTTACAAAGGAAATGCACATTTTCAAAGGCCTCACATTAAGCGAAGTACTTGATAGTAAAACGTCTCCAATTAACTGCAGCATCCAACCATCTGCTCCACAGATTCATTCCCTGTCAAGTCTGAGAAGGTCACTGTTCATTGAATCTGTTTATCATACATGTGCCCTGTTATTAACAGGTGAGATGCTTCATGTCTCTCAGTAATTGGATTCCGATGTGTGTTAGTGTGCCAGAATGAGACAAAGTCTCCTTCTGTTTAGGCAACACTGTTCTGCATTCACAGTTAAAAGTAGTGACTCATGGACCCTGAATGGCAGCTCAGAGTAGGCAGATGTTTAAGGCATGCTGTTCATCAAATAATCAATAAACACAATTCAGATTTATATATTTGACTTTGATTAGAAGGGTTTCTCTTTGGAATTCACTTTTAAATAATTCACTTGTATTGAAAAATGTCAGAATAGGATGAAGGAGCAAGTATATGCAGTACAGGAGTAGAGCAGCAGGAAAAGTTTTACAGCTAATCTTGAAGGTAGAGATGGTGTCTGCCTCCCAAATCCAAGCTGGGAGTGTGTTCCACAAGAGAGGAGCCTGATAGCTGAAGGCTCTGACTCCCTTGTCACTTTTGAAAACACTTGGAACCACAAGCCAGCCTGCAGTCTAGCAAACTGCAGTCTCGGGGAAATATGGAAACTATGTTGCCTTGATCATACAGCAAAGTTGAGTATTTATGGGTTTATATGTGTGGAGAAGGGTTTTGAATTGCATGATCAAACCAAAAGACAGAGCACTGCCTTAATGTAAGTAATCAACTGGGAGAGTTTCATGGCTGTGATAAGTTTAAATGCTTACCCCATTCACCTGCAGTATTCCCACTTAAGCTATATGTGCTCTTTTCTTAAATAGTCTTATAACACAAGTTTTATCCCTCACTGGCTCAGATTTGTAACCTGCGTAATTGAAAAAGGGATGGTTTAAGTATCACACTTATAGTCTTTTTTTTAATCACATGCTGTGGTTGTTTTGGGTGTTATATTTTCACAAATGTATTAAAACCCTGGTTTGCTCATGACATGCAATCACATCTGATACGAGCATTGCAGAGTAATAACAGCCTCTGAAAGAAGGAATCTGGCTTCTTACAATGACGAACAAACATCTGACACATATCTGGAGAAATGGCTTTAACAACATGCAATTTGGCATCTCCTTTACAGTGTTTTGTTATAAAGCAAATGAGAGCTGACTTCTTGTTTCTTCTCCTTTTTGTCTTCTTTGCCAATGCACATATATATTAAGTTAATTCTTTCAATTTTTGTAACAAATGTGTGTTTCAATATTCACTGGCCTGAGCACATATTAAAAAACAATAACAAAAATTGATTTTTTTAATGCTTATTAGTCACATGAAGATCAATAATATTTCATCTCAGTTAGTTTATTAAAAAAAAGACAGCTTCCATTGTATTCCATACATACATATGCCTTTGTATATCTGTAAAGCAGATAAATATTTTATATTTTTCCTTTTTTTGCATGTGAAACAGTTCATCAATCATAAGTCAAAGTAAACCAAAAGTGTAGATATTTACAGTACATCAGGTGATCTCAAAAAAACACAGTGTATTTTTTCCCTTGTAACAGTCAGTAACTCAAATTACCCAAAGCCTCCTTGTCAGGGGACAGATGGAGGGATGTCGGATGAGGAGGATTTGCTTGTTGGAAGCGAATTTCATTAATTTATTTATATTTGTGACATCTCATCATCAACATCATCATAGATAGTTTTCTGCTGTTGTTCTGAATTACATCCAAGGTTCTGGCTTTGAGAGTCCTGCATTTGTGAAGCTGTCAAAGTTGTCTTTCTTGATCGCTGAGCATTTGCAACTTCAGTGTCACATCAGGGACAGAAACAGGACAGAATTCAGCAGAGGCTTGTCCCTTCTTCTTGTATCCGTGTGACAGATGACATGCAGGATACAGTTGCACATACAAAGTACACTTCTCTCTACTATACAAAAAATTTCCTAATATACATCCCAGATATTACTCTGTCTTCTTTGCTTATCACCATCACTATATAAATTATTGCTTTAACAAACATAAAGAGTCAGTGGTCATAAAGACTCCCCCTGGATTCAATCCATTAAAAAAACACTAAAGTACCATTACAGTATACACACATTAAAAAGTCTATATTACTCTGCCACACTCATACTGTATATATATATATATATATATATATATATATATATATATATATATATATATATATAGAGAGAGAGAGAGAGAGAGAGAGAGAGAGAGAGGGAGAAAGAGAGAGAGAGAGAGATATAAGTGTAACTTCTCGCTGATATACTGCGGATAAATCACAATGCAAAAAGTTTTATTGTGGGAATAACATTCAGCTTAAACTGTTACTGACTGATGGTTGCCTCCATTTTGGCTCATTCTCCAAATAGTAGCACTGTATGTAAATCTGTGCTTACACCAGAATTTAAGGAATTATGAATCACATTTGTGAACAAATACAAGTTTTGTGTTTTAGCTACTCAATCAGTCACATACTAATGAGGCAGGAAACCAAAAAGAGATTTGCTAAGATCGAGCCAGCTTCAGGTCTAAATCCTCACTAGTGGATCTGTAGTTGCATCATTATGTTACACTGGGTATCTCTGAGCTGAACAGAGCTTTGTCTCTGTCTAAGTGTCTGTAAACCAGATTGGCCGTGTTGAATGAGAATCCTCCAGACCAGTTGGCACGTAGTCTATAGGCTCATCCTCTCCCCTTTCTTCCGTCGATTCTCTGTTCACATATCTGAAGACAGCAGCTCTTCCGTGGCTCCTAGAGACGCATTGTGACAGGGGATGTGGGGAAGGGCTGCCAAACTGATCCAGGGATGAGCTACGAGAAATTTCCAAATGAGGCTGCAGAGAGGGGAGAGAAGAGAGAGAAAGTGCATAGTTTGGATTCACATGGACACAGAAAGCAGAGGTTAAAGTGCAGCAATTAATTGTTCCCACATTATGTCCTTTATAACCTAAGCTGATGGTTAAAAATAGATTTCTCACGACTTGTATGACTGTTTAGTAAAAGTTTAAATAGTTTAAACAGTAAAAATAAAGGTTTATAATAAGATCTAATTCTAAAAAAAAGGTCAAGGTCAAGTATAACCATAAATAGCCTGTTTTTCTCAATGTCATTATCTCTTATTCTCTGTTTTTGAAACAGCAGGTGCAGCCAAAAACCACCCTGTTCCATCCATCCTGAAATGTCTCAAGTATCAGTCGGAAGGCAGACCTTCCTCTCCCAGTATGCTGGCATTTCAGCACTAAGCTCTCCTCTCCTGATAGCCAAGGAAGATGGACCACCTGTTACTAGACACAAACAGATGTAACTTGGCACCAGAGTGAACCTGAACCAGGAGGTGACAGAGGGGTAGTAGGGAGAGCCATGTGACTAGAGGCTTGCACACAAAAAAGAGAGCTGCCTCGCTGATATAAATTCTTTGAAATGAGCTCCTTATGGAGTTGTCAAATCCTAGGTGCATCAGAGGGAGGGGGCGGATAAACAGCGAGCAGAATTTGTTCTAAGGAATGACACACTCCTCCTTCTTCTTTGTCCATCATTCTAAGAGTTTCATTCATATTCTAATTAAATCTACAGTTCAGCTGACAGGCACCACATGGAGCTCTTGAGTGAAGCTCTGTGAGGATGGACAACTTCGCAGAAGTGATTCAGATCTAGAAGGTTACCAAGACAGCCTCCCACGGCAACTACAGCGTTGCAGACAACATGCCCTTTTTGTGTGTGTGAGTGTGTGTGTGTGTGTGTGTGTGTGTGGGGGGGGGGGGGGGGGGGGGGGGGGGGATGATGTTGCAACATGCAACATCATCAGCTTTCCTTAATGAGCGAGGATTTCGACACATGGCAGATGGCTTCACAAAAAGGCATGGACTGACTGATGAAAACTTGATATGTTCGGGAGGATAGAGGCACTTGCAGTTTTTATAAAGATAAACCAGCAACCAGTGGCTAAGCAGGAGACGAAGGAGGGCAGATTTCTTACTGGGCTCTGATCTGAATCCTCACTTCCACAGCTTTCCAGATGTTACAAACCCTGCATGCATCTCACTACCTTCAGAGAGCTGTGGCTCCAGGCTATGAAAGACATCAGCCTCACCTTGTACTAACTGACGAAAATAAAACAGCCAAGTCTTCTGGAACCACACTGTCTAAAAATACAAATATTCATGCTGAAAAAAAGAGAAGACGTTGCCTTTTTTTCTAAACAATGGAAGGGTTATGCACAGAAAGAGACAAATAAGAGACTCCTGGAATATTTGATGAGTGTATGCAGTGTACAGTAATTTGCATAAACTTTGATGCCTTGATGTGAACTCCCTCTTTCAAATGTTAGTGACTATGTCACTGAGATTCAAACAGTTTGAAAAGCAGATGTATTAAATTTATGGATGATTTAGTAAAAGTAGATTTCAAAACTTTGTCAGTTCAAGAGCAACTTCAATCACTTTAAAACATATGAATAAGTTTTCCCTGTGAAACTGTGACAACTGAACTGTTTTATCTGACCTGGATCCGGTGTATCCATGGTTACCATGGTGAGGAATAAAAAAGAAAATGTGTGTTTTATACTTTGTACTTTTATTGACCACTACACTGTATCCCAGATAATCCTGCAAGTAGGATTTCAGTTAAATAATCATTTATATTTTAGTTTTCTTTGAAATATTTTGCTTGTGTTGTTTCTCTTCTCTGTTTAGATCGCTGATAACAATCTCAGACAGGATTGATAATTAGTTTCCTAGATGAGCTTTATGAAATGGAAACAACATAAGGAGGTTGCTCCATATTATTAAGCAAGTAGCACTTTCCATACAGTATAGGTAAAAAGAAGAGTTTTTCTCCCAATGTAAAGTGTGAAACAGTCATGGGAATAAAAACATTGGACATTTCATGAAAACAGAAAGAGAGATAATTGTATTGTTTAAAAAATTGTGTGGGACCCGATGCAGGATACTTCAGAGGCTGCAGAGGTGCATAAAGCTTCATTTTGGACACAAAGGGAAACGTTTGCGGTGAGCTCAGAAGTCCATAAAGACTCATTTTCAAACAGTTTTTTTCACTGACGAATGTTGTGCTACATTGGATGGTCCAGACAGATGGAGTTCTGGATGGTTGGTGTCCCAACAAGGCTTGGGCCTCAGCAAGGTGGTGATGGAGTGGGCTGAAATAAGATAGAGGAGTGAGATGGTAGGAGTTTTATTGAGCCTGAGGGGCATCAAAATTTATTTTTTTATATTATTATATTATTATTATTTATAATATTAACCGACCATTTCCTGCCATTGTATAAAAGGATGAACGGTGCCTTTGGCAGTAAAATAATGTTCATGCAAGACAATGCACCATCCCATGTTGCAAAAAATATTAAATCCCATCTCATTAGATCTCATGGTGTAGCCTCCATCATCCCCTGAACTTAACCAGTATTGGGATCCTGATGGTATCCTTAAAAGGAAGATCTATGATGGTGGGGGGCAGTATACCCCCAAACAGAAACTCTGGGAGGTAATTATGGTATCCTCAAATGAGATACAGGCAGAAACTATCTTACAGGTTTAGTTAATGAATGAGTTATTAAGGTGGACTACCATGCAAATATGTAACCTGAGCTCTAAAAATGTTTTCAGCAGCATTTCCAGGTTTTTCGCAGTGAAAAAAAAGGTTGATAAAGCATAACATCATTGGGTTTTCAGCGTTGATCCTCATAAATTTTTCTTAGATTTTTTTTTCAGTAAACTTTTACAAATTTACTGAAACATTTTACAAGTTCAGGAAACAAAATTACAAAGATATGACCTGGTGTTTTACCAAAATCTGTGACCCATCAGAATCTGTGACTGCAGGGGGCGATAGTGTGTATTTCTCTGCTTGTACGTCTTAGAAGACAAGCAAATTCTTGAGAACACTTGTACTTAAGTCTAAATTCATTATAATGCAGGTACAATAAAGTCACACATTCCAGTAGCTTTTAGAAATGGTGGCCTCTGTGATCCTGGCTATATGAGGGTCACAATATGTAGCAAAATAAAAATCAAAACATCAGTAAAGCAAGAAATTTTCCAAATGCAGCTTTCCACATTTTCTGTTGTATGCATAACACACAAGCTTTAAATCCTTTTCAGTCACAGATCGCTTTGTTAATTCACTCCATTATTTTTGCCGTACTTATTGTGTGAAGAAGAACATTTTCAACATTAATTTACAACAAATATAATTCTATAATGTGTGAAATGATATTTCAGTGCTATGAGCAAATGTGTCTGCCGTGAAAACATTGGAGGGAAGGTAGGGCCTCATAACCATGAAATAAAAGAACTGTCAGGGCAAGTCTTCTTTCACTGCCCAAGTCCCTCCATTAACCTCTTGACCAATCTCATTTCTTCATATCTCTGTGATCAGTGAATTTCATCCCCAGTATTTTTCTCTATCTGTTAAACATGTCATTTCCACTCGCAGCTGTCCTTAACTTTAATGAACTCAGTCTCTCTCCTTCCACTCTCCAATAAAAACTTGCAAAAGTCTTTAAAGTTTTTCTGTGTTTCTAACTAATCTTGGAATGAATGGAGGTAATTTTTCCTCATTAAACTACACAATTCTCCACAATTAGATAGTCTTGATTGATAAAATGGGTTTTAAGAGTTTTTGTTAATTAACTCAAATTAGACATTGCATTGCAATTACATATTCAGATCCATTTTTTTTTATCCGCTCTGGCTTTGTCTAATCTATTTCAGTGAACCGTGAGGGCACACACTTGTCTTTGTATAGTCTCAACGTTGTAGAGTATTTGTCATTGTGAAAACAAAGCTGTGAGGAAGAAAGAATTGTACATGGAGCTCCAAGACCAGATTGTATCAAGGCAATGGGCTTAAAGTGTCAAAAAAAAAAAAATCATAATAGCCTCTATCTTTCTAAAGTGGTCATCTAAAGTGGAAATCTAGAACTTCTCTATGGAAATGGTAAAATTTTACAGAAGGACAGTCACTGCTGCAGCACTCTATATTGTAGAAAGACCAAATAGCAGCCATTTCTCACAAAAAAGCACCTGACAGCCTGGTAAATTAATCCAAAGGCACCTGAACATGTCACAGACCACCAGAAACGGCTTTATCTCTGATCTGATTAAACGAGGACTAAGCTGTTTGGCCACAATTCCCAACAATGTTGTGTGGAGGAGACCAGGCACTGAGCATCACCTTATTAACACCACCCCAACAGTCACATATGTCGATGATATCATCTATTTGGAGACTTGTCAGGATAGAAAGAAAAACCTTGTTTTTGCTTCAGCATTTTGCTACAAAGTGTGTTTTCAGAGTCTAAAGCGTAACACAATGTGTAAATCTTTCCAACTGCAAAGCTAATCTCATCCCTTAAGAGTCTAGTGGATCTTTCAAGCATTTTTCCTTTTAACTTTGTTTCACAAATTGGTATCATGTGTCACTCATCAAAAGGTACTATAGATAGCGTTTATTGCTTGTGAAAGTTTAAGAATCACTGAAGAGTGCATTTTACACTTCAGACATGAATAATTTAAAAGCCTTGTAACAGTTGTCATGGATCAGATCTGAGACAAACTCACATCAGATTTCAGCTGCATGCTCTGTATTTTCATTCCCTTTTTCAAATGTTATTGTGAGATCGATATTTAATTTTTGTTAAATCCACTGGAGATGAATCAGGCCTGACAGGTGATATGATGGCCCTGCTAAAATACACCACAATTGTAAGTGTATTAGAAGAATTGTTGATGGTGTGTGTGGAGTGCTGTGAGTGCATAGTCTTGACGTGCATTTTCTACTGTTTGTTTCTACCTTCTCCTTTTCTTGCCTCTTATCTTTTTATTCCACTAACACCACACTTATCCACAAATATTGCCTCTGGGTTGCCAGCCAAAACATATTTTCTCTCTTGTCCATGAAATTATTAACTGTCAAAAGCCATGCTAGTACTTCTGTTAGACCTGTATCCCTCTAATAAAATTACAGTAAAGCTCATGAAGGTTGGTTGTACAAGAGGAAAAACCAGCAAAAATATGTCAACACCGAATATATTTGTACAAATTATCATTGCAATATGTTCAATAACTGAACTATTTCAGATTTGATCAAAGTTAAAATCCAATTGATAACATGGAATCATGTCCTAAGTTGCTGGTTTGGCTATAAGACAAAGACTTTAGGCATAACTGAGACACTATGAATAAACCGCCAGGCACAGTCTGCAGATCTTTATCTCCCTTCCCTCCCTTCTCCTAAACTATCTTCACATCTCAACTATAACTGCTGAGAAACAGCATTAAATGCACATAGAAATAATTGGCAGAACCACCAGTTTTTTTTTGTTTTTTTTTTACTAAACTTATGTGGATTAAGTTTATTGCCTTGTCCAAACAAACAGTTTTAATATTTACTGGCTAGAGTAGATATGTACTGCTGATAATTAAATACTGTTGTCTTGAAAGGAACAGATCAAATATTTTTCTGTTATATCAGACAAATTATATCATTCAGCTGCAAACAGGAAGGCTTTGCAGGGAGTGATCAGCACAGCTAGTACAACCACCGGCTGTTCCCTGCCCCACCTGGAGGAGATCACCACCTCACGCTGTCTCAGATGGGTGAAGATTATCCTGTCTGACCACTCCTACTCAGACCTCCACCTGTTTGACCTGCTCCCCTCTGGCAGAAGATGAAGGTCAATCAAAGCACGCACAGCCAAAGCAAACAGGTTCTTGCCTTGAGCCATCAGAGTAATGAACAGTCAAACTGCAATAAGACTGTTAATTCATCTTCAAATTTCACAATAATACATGTGCAGTACCTAATATATTATTTCATTAATACAACCAAGTGAAATATTCTGTTTAAACTTTGTATGTTTGTGAGTACGTATATAGTATAATTTGTATACAACATTAGATTTAAATAGTTATATTTCTATACTGTCTATTTAGTTATTTTTTTATCTTATATATTTTCTATATTATTTTAATTTAGATAAACACACTCTGGAGCTGCACATTAATTTCGTTGTACTTCTGTGCAATGACAATAAATCTTTTTATTCTTGTCTATTCTATTATTTTCTATTGTGTATAATGCTTTCAGTATTAGATCCAGAAGTGCAAAATTGTGGATACAAGCTCACCCTAGCCATTAAATGCAACAGCTAATGATTACGTCGTGGATAATTGCAAAGACTGTCATTTTCTAATAAAGATTTTTTAAAGTTTTGATTCAACTACTGCACATTTGCTCTGATTCATTGCCTTATCATCTACTTCTCATTTCATAAAAAGTTAAAACACCAGTGTTCTCACTTCCTTCACCACTTTCCAATTTGTCCTTCACCTCTTTCACCTTGGAGTAGCCAAGCCTGTGGAGAGCAGGTGTTTTTGGGGGGCCACCTAATTAGTCTACCCTTATAGCTCAGAGTAGGAGCCTGATGAACTGGGAAATTACATTTGCACTGTCCAGTTAACAGAGGCGTCGAACAGCAATTTCATTCTCCTTTCCAATCAGTTGCATCACATTAGCAAATTTAGTTCAATTCAACATTCTTGATTGGATTGAAAGTCATCAAAAGCCCCTTTAAAACTACTGTACTGGTAACTGAAAGTTTGAACACACATTTAAAATCATGGATGGTTGCAACTTTTTCTATCTGCATGAACTCAGGTGAAATCATCTAAAAAATAACAAAAAAAGGAACGAGTTGGAATCTAATATCATTAGTCTATGGATATTTCTCTACATAGTTTAAATCACATAACTTTTTATATCAATTTGATTCTGAATCTAGGATTTATTTCTTATTCAGCCTTGGTGGAAATGTGCAGTTTAAGTAAACACGGAGATGTTTTGTTTATTCATTGCACACAGGTATAAAGGACATGGTTTGAGGTGGAAAACAAAAATACAAGGACACTGAAAGAACACTAAAGTCAAATACTGTACATCTGACTATAAAAGAGCATAAAAAAGGCATGTCAACGAACAAAGCTGAATTGTAAAAACACTAGAAAGCAGATAAGTCTGAATCTGAGAGAGCATAGCACAGAGACAGCTTTTTTTTAGCAAAAGTGAAAGCATCAAGAAAGTTGATTTAAAGTTTTTTATTGTTCCAACTCTCCAAGCCTTGGAAAAATTACACCTGCTAGTTTTTGTATAATCTTGCAAACAGACAAATGATAACCCTCACGTTAGTGCTCCTCGGCTGGTGGATTTAACTATAAGCTCAGTTTGTGCAGCACAGATTGATTTTTTTCTTTGAGTGTGTTTCTTCTCCAGTTGCAGTTGGAATCCTTTACCTGTTTTGTTTGTTCATTCAAAAATCAATAGTTTGTTTAAAAAGTTTTATATGCTGCTATAAAATGACTTTCGTTAAAAGCTTAACTGTCTGTCAGTCAGCTGACTCAGTGGTTCAGTCAGATCAACGTTTCTCTTTTTCCTCCGCTCTATCTCTGTCACTTCATCAGTGCATCACCCATAATGCCTGGATCCACACACAACTTATATAATACCTACAAATACATTTCCAGGTCCCCAAAAAAAAGAACAAAGAAAAAAAGAACAAACGATATTTGGCAGCACTTACCTCAAAGAAGTCTGTGTTTTTGGTAGGAATATGAAGAAAACCAAACAGAAAGAGCATCAGCAGCATGCATGATCAAAAAAGTGAAAGTGTGAGCTTGTCAAAGAACAAAGACCACTTCATTTAACTATGAGCCCTTTACAATGATCAGTTGATGGAAAAGCAACTTCACTGATCATCCTGATTTAAAGAAATATTCCTTTTTAGTACAAAGCATTTTATATTAAATGCAGAGCCCGAAGGAAACAGAGCAGGTTGTTCATGCATTCTGCTGTTTTACCTGATCTGTATGTGATGTCTGTGAGTAGTATTCATGCAGTTAGTTAAAGGGGAATAGTTTCTTTGCAAAACTTAAAATTTAAAGTATGACCTGGGATCACTGGAATGAGAATCAAGTTCCACATTCACTTTGATGAGTCATGGTCATTAAAGCACACAGAAAACAACAACCTACAACACTCACTACAGCAGGAAAAATACACATTTACACAAAACAGGCAACATCAAGTGAAAACAGGTTTACTGATGGCTGGGTAATAAAAGTGTTTACTGAAGTCGTCATTCAGGGAAGCAAAGCAAGAGTTCCCATCAATAAAAGCTCAAATTCCACAAAAGATTGGACTTGGGTGTCCAACTCCACGTACGTCACAGCAGGTATGCTTTATGTCAGACAGCTTCCTCGCAAACTGACCTAACAAAACACTTGTCCCGCTGTTTCTCTGTCTCACACAAATACACAAAATAAATCACAAACACGATAACACAGAGAAGCCACTTACTTCGGCTAAGGAGCTGCAAATTGCGAACCTCTTCTCTGACCTGCAGCTGGAGGACTTGTTGGAGGACCTCCTGCCTCAGTGTCTCCTGGACGATTCCCATCCTCTCCAACTTCTCCCCATTTAAACGCAGCAAAGCCCGTCCTGCCAGGAATAAATGTGAATGGTTTTACCACATTTTTTTCAGAGTACAAATGCAAAAATATAGAGGATGAAGTGTTTTTTGGTGGATTTGAGTACCTGCAACACATCTTCATGCCCACAGTTAGCTTCTCCCACCGAGATAATGCCATATCCAGAATTTTAAAAGGGCTCGAGTAATAACTTTATTTGTTACAAAAAATTTTGCATTCCACAGACTAATCTCTTTGGATTTATGTGTTAATTTTGACAACACTAGTTTTTTCCACACTGAATTCAGGTTTTGTAATATTGGAGCACTTATATGAATACAGAGTACATTATCGTGCACGTCTAAAAACGCAACATCATGTGGAGGTCTGCATAAGGCTTGTGTTGAAAAAGCATTTGCGAATATGTGCCAAACATTTACAATCCTAAAGCATTGTGAGCTTTTAGATTTATAGTCTAATTTACATAAATGTTTCAGGTGTTGATTTCCCACTTAGCACTTTGGCTTCACAGTTAGAGGCAGTAAACAGGCTGACACAGGGAGGATTACTCAAACTGCCTGTTTTCAGCAGTGAAGTTTTACTACAGACTTTGGCAATTAACCCTCAAGACACACACATTTAACATATCATTACCTACAGTAAACAATCTTTACAACCAAGCTGCACTCATACAAACACACAGTATGGAGAACTAGGATGCAGGGATGTGCAAACAAACAAACATGGAGTATTATGGCTACAGTGTGTCCTTCGCTGGTGCAGAAAGAAGAGGAATCCATCATACCTGCAGCAGCTCTGTACGACGGCCAAAGCATAATTAGACTCATTACTCATGCAGTTACCTCTCTGTATAATTCTGTTCAATCCTATTTCCTAGATCTAAACATTAGCACATCATCTGCATCTCTGTCTGGGTCTTTCTCAAGCAGTGCATTAGATATGTTCGGTAGAAGACAAGTCCTGCAAATAATTAAAATAACTATTAGAGCATGTAATTCTTACACAAGCATCTGTTACACACATTAAACCCTGTTTACTGTTCCTATATTTACCCAGAGCAGCTAGGAAATTAGGATGTAGTCTGAGTGCAAGAGGAGTAAAGCAGAAAGAGGATTTAAACTGAGGAAGGGCAGAGAAAGGAAAATTTAAAGACAATTATGTCTTCTGGCCTTAAAGACCACAAATATAAGTAAACTTCTTCAATAGCAGTACTTACATTTCATAAGACAAGCTTTATGATGGATAACAGCTTTGTGTGTTTGACACTGTAGATCTGTTGTAACAAAGACTAGTTCAAGACTTGGACAAAATGCCTCTAAAACACCCTGGAAACTAAAGTAAAATGTGCATCAAAGCATACTATCCTGAACAGCTTTAGCACAGCAACACAACTACTTCAGCATTAATGGAAACTGAAACAAATACAAAAGATATTTGAGATGTTTTATCATCATTTTCTACACCAGTCTACACAACATATTCTGTTACTGGAAACCGTTCCTTTCCATCAGTTTATTTTCCTGGACTTCTGGACAGTTTTTAAATATTTTTAGCCGCATGACTCCAGTGAGTCATTTGCTGACTGATCCACTCTCACAAACCAAAGTGCAGCTGTCTAGTTCAATTTGATTGTTTGTTTTCATGTAGCAACTGTACACCCATAACTGAGTGTTTTAAGTATCCTCTGGAGGAAAACTGAAACAAGATTTTATATTGGTTTTGATGGTCTTTGGGGATAGTTCTCAGATAAAAATGCTTTGTTTAAATTGAATGATTTAGTATACATGCAGCTGAACGTTATATCAAAAAGCAGCAATAATCATGATTCTCTTTTCAAATCCCGGCTCCTTCAGATATGATATAATGGTCTCAATGCATCTGGACAAGGTAAATGAGGACAGAACTATCAACGACTCTGTGCTTTGCAGCCAGATGGACTGGAACAATACAGACAATAGTTACCTCTGATGGGATAGAGCTCCACACCCTGAGAGAGAAAAGCCATGACAAACCAGTTAGCTTTTATATTGGTTGAATGATAGGTGTGTGTGTGTGTGTGTGTGTGTGTGTGTGCTGTCTATGCCTTTGTATGCACATGTTGTTTAAAGGCAGATTATTTGCTTCTCCTTACAGCCCAGGTGCTCAAATAACCTATTTTGTGTGTCTATTTTGAAGACACACAACAACAATATTTCATTTATTTTGTGTACATTTTCTGTATTTATTTCTGCGTGTGCACACTTCAACCTCTTCACCCCATCTCCACAAAAGCCTTCTTGAATGCGCTTGCCAACAGCAGAACCAGTGTGTCCTAGAAAACCCCGTCCTTGCTCTGTGAATGTGTGTGCGTATGTATGTGTGTGTGTGTGTGTGTGTGTGTGTGTGTGTGTGTACAAATGAGACAAAGCAGATGAATGGAGCTCAAATCAATTCCCCTCAGACAGACTTAATGCAGCTCCTAATAATTGCCTGCAGACAGGGAAAGTATGCTGTCAAAGGCAGAAAAGAGACACAAAACAAAAGTGGTTCCAATAGAGATCGTTTCTCTCAATTTGGCTTCAAAATAAATTGCTTATTAACAATGTCTGTGGGCAAATGAGAAACAGTTCTGCTTTGGCTTGGACAATAATGACTCTTAAAGCAGACTGAAAAGCAATCCAAAAGGGAGGAAGGTAAACTCTTCCTTCTAAAAAAGCAATATTTGGTTTAAGCTTTTAATATTAGATTTATTTAGTTCATGCTTTCCCTAAAGGCTCTCACAAATGATTACATTTCTGCAGGCTTGTATGCACAGAATCACCAAAGCTGACATGCATCTCTGTGGCCACGTTCACTTTGTGTTACTGTCAGTTCCTGGTCTACGAACTGCATGTTTCTCTGCATCCTATTTACACTATCTGTCATTCAAATCTGATACATCAGGATAAGAGAAAATGGTTATGACTGTAAGGTTTAAATATAGTAGCAGGCCAAATGAAATCATGTCTGTTGGAGCACATCTGACGGTGGTCTGGCTAGCTTTGTGATCAGATCTGTCTGTAAATGCAACCCGTTAAGCTTGCAGTCATGTCATGAGAAAGTAACAGGGCATGAGCTGAGGACAGCAGGTATCAAATTACTGACTTCACACCTGCTGACCAAGTGTTTGTTAGCATGTGTTTTTTTTTTTTTTTACTTTGTGGAAAAATAGTGGCTAAAAAAAAAGATAAAGCAGGTATCATCCAGGTTTCAAGACTAAAACTGTGTACGCACAAAGGTGGAAATATGCACATATGTATAATCTTTTAACCAGATTTATAAGAAGTTGTCCTCCAACTGATTACATCCCCATGGAGTGTTTGTTTATGCAGGCCAAAACAGAGAATATTTACATATGTAATATATGTGTCCTCTTGTGGATGCAAACTGTAAAAATGGCGTCCATGAAGGTAATGATAACTTTGTAAAAAAAAAGGGAACTCAAACCGGTCAAGGCGCATTGCCGCCCTCCCTGAGCTGGGTTCTGTCACTTCTTGCAGTGAATAAGCTGCATGCACTTACGCCCAAGATGATATTGTGTGATGAAACTGTGATCTTGTAATTAAACAATGGGCTATTATAGAGAGAGAGAGAGAAAAAGAAAAGCACTGCCTCCAGCGCTACACGACAGCACCTGGGTCCAACTGGACTCAGCAGTCTGACTATCACTTAATTTGAATTCTTGCTTGTGTCGTTTTGACTCTCAGATGTAAGGCGCTTTGGAGAAAAGCGTCTGCCAAATGACTGTAGAATAGAATAGTTTTTCCACAGGTTTTAACAGGAAAGAAAAACCTGTTAAAAAGTTTTTTTTTCCTTGAATCAAAGTGAAGATTCAATACAATCCATTGATTTCCTTATTTAGACAATTATTTTTCCAATAAAATTGCTTAATTAAAAAAAAAAAAAAAAAAAAAAAAAAAAAAAAAAAAAAAAAATATATATATATATATATATATATATATATATATATATATATATATATATACATATACATATACATACATATGTATGCATCATTTATGTATCTGGCCCCAGGTGTGCATGCACCACATGCCATCAGGAATCATTATTCTGAGAACTAATCTAGATTCAGATGAGGTTTTTAATGCAAGGCAACAATGTGGCCTCTGTCACCAAATCACATGCATGTCATTACTCTCCCAAAGTGGTAGAGGACATATTTAGATTTTAAAAATAAGACAAGAAAAGTGGAGGCTGTTGTAGTCTGGTATAAACTGTTACCCTGATGTTAACAAAAATACAACAATTAATTGCAATATAATATTATGTCAAACTAATATTCTGGCGTGGTTGGCTTTTTTTTTTTTTAAATGTTTAAACACTTCACAGAGGTCAAAAATGGAAAGTTTTTTTAAACCCTTGGCTCTAACAAAAAGAGCAAACAAGGTTTATTCATGTGATGATATATTCTCCATACATAACTGTGTGCTCCACATACACTCCCACAATGTTGAGTATTGCAAAGTTTGTTTTGTTTTGTTGTTATTTTTTGTTTGTTTGTTTTTGTTTTTGTTTTTTTTTTACTTAAAATACAACAAAAGACAGCACGAATGTTTATGAACATACAGAGACATTAACAAATGAAATGTAAAAGCAGGGACACTGCAGAAGCTACACTATTGTCCTTAGGCAGCTTGTTTCACTTTAATGGTGCCCTGACAAACTGAGAGAGATGCATTTTTTTCTGGGTCACTGAACTAACATAATACACACACACATATAGAATTCATTGTTTAACTGTAGGAGAAATCCAATATCCTTTGAAAAAGGCAACCAATCTGCATATTAAAAAAAATGAATGGATGTAATACTTTGCTGTCAATTATAAGTACCAACAACAACAACAAAAAACATCATATTAAACCAATGTTAGCACAAGAGCCAGGAGCAAATAGAATTCAGCTGGACATAAGCAAATGAATTAGATCTGAGCCATTTCCTAAGTCTCCCTGTTTGAGAATACATAAATAAAAATAATCACATCATAGTTACTTTAGCTTTGACAGTGGGAGCATTGTTAACCCTGAAGCTAGTGTGTAAATACAGCATGTGTTTCTAAGTGCTTGTGTGTGTATGTGTGCAAGCAAATGTAACAGAGTGGTGGCTGACCCTACGGCCAAAAACAGCAATCTGTTCTCTGTGAGATGCGAAAAAAGAAACTACTCGACCGTCTGGTCTGTCAAAGCTGAGGAAATGTGCGAATAACTGTGTATCCACATTTGTATGCAGTCATGTGTCTGTGCTGTGTTTGTGTCTATAAGCACGTGTGTGGGCTTGCTAACAAATGCATGTGCACAACTGTGTCGTGCGAACAATTGTAACCCACGGTTTTTTATTCAGCTTTGCCTTTCCAAAAAAAGCCATACTCGTTTCTTTACCTTACACGAGTGCCTTTTAAATCTCTTTTGCAGGAATTTGAACATAAACCTGTTTTTAGTTGAAGAGGCAAAGCTGTGGAAGCCAAGAATATAACCAGTGAGGCATTTTTTAGCCTTTTTAGGCATTGATTTGTAATGTCCCAGTCCAAAAGAAAATGTGCTTTTTTGGAATGAATACAGAGGTCATGTGTAAGGACATAAACATGAAACAATACCCTCTACAGTAGTGATAGCCAACCAGTTACATGGAAAGATTAGGAAAACTACTCTATAAAGAGACGTATTAAAGAATTTAGTACCCAGAACTAATTGCCAAAACATTAAGAAAACCTATTAACAATACTGATGGATAAGCAGTGTAAACAGTCAAAAGAAATTGGAATCATGGACAAAACCTAGAGTGAAAAACTATGAGAAATGTAACAGAAAAAAAATAAAACTTTTGGTTTTTACCAAATTTATTGATAATATATACTACTTTTCAGGTAAACAATACAAGTAAAGACAGAGCATTATCATACCCTGCAAGCAACATAAAGCAATGACTTAATGGAGAGAGCTCTCCTTGCTGAATTTGCTGCTGAGGGATCGAAATCACAAGTATTCATGACACTAACATAAATGGAGTAATATGGCCTCAGAAGAGGTGATCATATGAACACCAGTTCTGCTTATGATGCCAACTGTACTCACAAGATCACGTTTCAAGAATTTCCCTAATGATGTTCAACAGTCCTAGTTTAAGGTATCCAAGAGGAAAATTGCCTCCTTTTACTGCCGTTTTTCTACTCATTATATTCCCTGACTGCCTGATAGAAGCATGCACAAAAATCCAGCTGAGCGGCCTGAGCGGGTTTAAGCTCATCTTGATCTGATTAAAAAAGTAATTATGAGTTTTAACACAAGGCATTTTTATTCTGGCTAGGCTATTAATCTGATTATTAGTACTAAAAGTTGAATTTGTCATCTTTAAAAATGACTAATTGCACACATGTGGAAACTAGCTAGCTTGCTATGATATGCCCAGTTTTTCATACCATTGCAAAAAATAGCAAAACTACTGCTAACAGTAGAAAGTGCTGGCTAACAGTCTGGAATGTTTGGCTAACAGTCATTGCCATACTTGGTTAATGAGCAAAAACCATTGAAACTGTTTATCAAATTGTTGGACAGTTGTGTAGTAATATAGTGATAATGATAATTAATGTCCATGCATCTTATGGTGCAAAGTACCTGTGATTGCGTGATGGGAGAAGGCCTCTACATAGGTCAGATAGTTGTGAGGACAGTGCTTCTTAAGCCACTTGCAGACATCCTGCTGAGTCCACAGCACCACCGGTTTGGACAGACTGGACAGAGTAGGACTGGTGTGATAAACAGTGAAGGCTTCACCCGGACGCAGCTGAAACACAAAAAGAAGTAGATTTTTATTTGCTTTGTTTTGTGAGGTGTGTCCATCTGATTTGACAATATAATAATAATAATCATAATAATAATAATAATAAGAAGAAGAAGAATTGTTTGTGTCTTTGTATTTTCATTTTATACATGAAATTAATTAGAGGCATTGCTTTTTTATTGCTTCTTTCAGACAAACTCTTTGTAATTACTTTAGTTTAGTTACTGTGTATCATGCAGGATTTTCTCATTAATATGAAATCAGCTGAGACGATGTATTCTAATGCCAGAGTTTGCAACAAAAATCCCTTTCGGTAGTCGAGTAAAACCACAATTAAAAAATAAGCTGAGAGCAAACAGCCTCATCAACACAAGACTGCAGCCTGGTATTTCTAATACAAACCTTAAATGTATTTCTGATTTAACTGCTTAAAGTTAGTCAGAGTTTTGATTTGTTCTATAGAAAAAAAAAAGAAAGAAAATTACCATAACACTAAATGTAATTCAAATCATTAGTGAGCACAAGGTTTAAAAGCTTGAAGGCATTAAAGGGGCAAACATATGCTGCTTCTGATTTAAATGAGCTGCCAGTTTTTCACCTCGCATCTCTGGTTGGGAAAGTGCTATTTACGCTCCTGCTCTGGTCTGACTCCAGGCCTAATTTTGCATAGAACCTTCATTATAAATCAGCACAGCATTAGTGTCATCGTGCCATCTTTATCTTTGACTTATATCAACATGCCCTTTTTTCTTCATTTTCCTCCCTTCCTTCTTCACACACCTCCCCAATCCCTACAAGCTATCATTTGTCAGCAGCACTGTTTTCTTTGTTTTTTGTGGATGGTTAATAGGAGCATTAATAAAGTCACAACAAGTTCATAAGACCACAAAACACACCCATCACTCAGTCCCCTCTGCCCTCACTCTCTCTCTCTCTCTCTTGTGTGACTTACTCTCATATCTAATCCATTCATTCATGTACTGTCTGAGCCAACTCTACAACAAAAGGCTTTGGCTCATTTTCAGCAGAAAACACAGAACTGCTGCCAAATGTTCCCCTCCATAACTGACTGTATTTAATAGGATTATGTATGCTGAAATGTCATACACACAAATGCAACTTGTACACACTCTGGTAGCTTAATATCCAACACTCCCCGTGCTGTTTTCTCACAAACGTCACAAAGACCAGCTTGCAGAACATCTCCACATCTTAATATGCAATGGAAGTTCATAACTATTTCCATCTTTGCCAGCTGCTGTAATGAGACCTCCTTCTGTCAATTTAAGTAGAAAAGGCTCCATCAAGTTCTGGTTGGTCCACTAAATGTGGTCCACTTTATAGGCTTTAATTAAAAAACAACTCCATTTCTCCACTAGAGTGTTTGCTTGTTTTCTAACACACATAGTACTATCTCTGACTTAGTATTGAAGTCATTTTAATAACCCAAATTTACAGCTCAACACATTAATTGAGATTGAGTTGGGAGAGGTGTGGAAAAACTTTATCCTATAGATGATTGAATGTGGGCAAGAGAGGGTAAAATTGTTCCCTCATCTTTGGGTGGCTTTAACTGCTGCCTGCACTAAAGCTGCAAACCTGCCTCTTTAGTCTTTATCATCTAGTCAGCCCTTTTGCTGGTGCAGCTGTATGAATATTCGAGAGAGCAATAGCTTAGATAATCATTGTGTAGAGGAAATTTATAAAGACAAAGAGAATTTAATCTAAATCAAGTCAAAGGCAAAATGACCTGTTTGTAAAAAATAATGGCTGAAATTATGGGTAATAATCATAAATCAGTGGCTAAGGTAAGGCTAACTAGTGACATCATGAATTCATTATGAATTGTTTGTTTAATAATAAGCATTTTACAACAAAAACCCTTTCTGAAGTATGTCTGTCTGTCTGACCTGAAGATTTAAAATCTTATGGATCTTCTTGTTGACACAAGTTTTAATTGCATGCTATCACTGGAGCAGATAGGTATGCACTTGCAAGACATGTTAATGCTTTTCAATAGGTTGTGATATAGAATAATTGCTAAGTTTATTATTAAGGTAAAAGCTTCTCAGAGTCAGAGAGCAATCAGTCATAGTTTTACGGTGTAGGAATGTGATTTTCTTGACTGCTCCCATTTATCATGGCCATAATTCACACAACCACAGCAGATTCAAGGCTTAAAATCAATTGTTACAGAAATATGACTGAAATAAACTCCAGCTTTATTAGGACCATTGGACTTTATTATCAGTTGATGAAGTCATTATTGTTATTTATTTCTTGTCTGAAATAGACCAAGGTTCAAAACACTGCTTTATGATTACACAAGAAATAATGACACCTAACCCCCCCAAACGCTTTTTTAATCAAATGTTAGTTTGTGAGATTAACAATATGGTATATAGCTTTTATTACCCTGAGGAAAGGGCTTGGTTTGCCAGTGGTTATTGCTGAGCATCAAGACTGAAAACACAGCAACTCGGTAAACTGTAGTATCACATTTAACATATATGACTAAAGGGGTTCCCCACTATGTTTTAGTCATTTTGACAGAGTGCTCTCACCAAGTGCCTTTCTAGTTTACAAAGAAGAAAGATATACAAAATGCAACCAGTCAAGTGTGAAGAGGGGACTTCAGGATGACTGAAAAAGGAGAAGAGACAAATATTAAAGTGATGTGATTTAAAATATATAAAAGTCAAAGTGACAGGCATCACAGTGATGATGTTGCATCATAGAAAGAGCAGATTTCCCTGCTTTAAAAGACTTTTTCACACTGGTTTAGAGACTGCGCTGCTAGAGTGATTTCACCTCCTACACTGAACTTTTTTCCAATATCTGTTATCATAATTATCCATGGCAACGAAAGATTTGTTTACCAGTGGGATCGACTAGTTGAGCTCTCCAAAAGCAAATGATTGAGCAAAAAAAACTACCAAATCCCAAATTAGTTGAAGAGGAAGTGAAGAGGATGCAGAGCAGGAACAAGGCAGAGAGAAAAGTAGTGGAAAATCAAACCATGTCTTCCAACAATTATCGTGGGAAATGTGAGGTCGCTAGCTAATAAAATGGATGTGCTTGAGGTGCTACCAAAGACACAAGGAAAACAAAGAATGCAGTATTATATGTTTCACCAAGACATGGCTTAGGGAACATATCCTGGACTCTTGAGTCTGTACACTGCTTTAAGACCGTACGCACAGATCAAGACATCAAAGAGTCAAAAAAAAAGTAATGGTGGAGATATTGTAGGACTTGTCACCAACAGATGGTGTCATCCTGGACATGTCACTGTAAAGGACAAGTTTTTCAACTGGTTCAGCTCAGATTAACATTCAGCATGTTCTTTGCCTGCCTCCCATCAAACAAACCTCACACCCTTCATGAGCCCACAGCTTTCCTATCACACCTCTGCACTGTTACCCTGCAGCTCAATCACGGATCTCAACACAATCTCATCTCCCCTCACATCAGGATACACTCCTCCTCTGCCTCCCCATCCAGCCTGTCTGTCTCCGGCAATCAGGAGAAGAAGTATCTGGAGAAACTGAACCGGAACAAGGTTGTAGGCCCAGATGGTGTCAGCCCCGGGGTTCTGAAGACCTGTGCAGAACAACTATGTTGGCTTCTACATCATCTTTTCAACATCAGCCTGAGTCAGGAGAAAGTCCCTGTGCTGTGGAAGACTTCTTGCCTTGTCCTAGTACTTTAAGAAAAATCTCAGTTTGGTTATTATAACGGACTTGGGGTTGAGGATGTCATCAATCTCAGCTGAACAGATCAGGCAGCAGGATGAGGATCATGTTCTTTGATTTCTCAAAGCAGCCCACACTGTTATGTGAGATTCTCCAGAAAATACAGATGGACATCTTCAATTTTTTATCTATTTTTTTATTTTTTATTTCTAGTCCCTCCCTTGGGACAAAACTTTGAACACATTTGTTATTGGGGTGGAGGAGATCTATGTTTCCTGCTCGTATGGTGGTGATCTGCAGCAGCTAGCGTTTGGTGAGACTCAGAATGGTTGTGCAGCACCAGGTAGTGTTTGGTGACTGAGTGGTTAGCTCATTCAGCGAACAGTGATGCTAGCCCATGAGCCAAAACTGCTGTCTGACAAGTTGCTTCTGGAAGCAAGGAAGAGGTGTTGTCACTTCTTTCTGCCAGTCAGTTTTGGCGTAATGTAAAAGGGCTTCAAGGGACAGACTAGGGGGGCTTGTTCAAAACAAATGTTGAAAGAGAACTCAGGACCATTACAAATCTGCTTGTAAGTGCTAATAAATTAGCTTATGAATGAAACCGCTGCAGTAATTAATTCTTAAATATTTCATGATTCATGTTTGTGAACATCCATTTATGTATAAAGCCTATAAGCAATGAAAAACTACATGGATGTCTTTAAGAGAGATAGATATAGAAAGTGAATGCAGACAAAAAAGGACAAAAGAGACAGAAGTCGGTGAGCTCGGGAGTTGGCTACTCTTTGTGTGAATAATGGCCTTCATCATCAAGAAGCCAGACAAGAGGGAAATGGAATGATAGCTCCCAATCATCCTTCTGTCTCTCTTTTTTCCCTCCCTTTCTCTTCTCGCTCCATTTGTTGGCCATCCATCAGACTGTATCTCCTCTGGCCAGTTCTATCTCGCCCCCACTCACCCTTTACTACTTCCCCGCTTCTCCTGAGACCTACTTCTGTCCAGCTGGAGGAGGTGCCTCATTTGTTACATACAGAAGAAAAGGGGAGGGAGGGTGCATAAGCAAGGTGGGGGCTGTATGTGGAGTGGAACTCAATAAAGAATTAAGGACACAGAGATGGGAGAAGAAGTGAGGGGATGCAGAGATATCCATGTAATATGTTTTTGTCCTTATAAAGGCTGCATTAAGATAAGCATATTTGAGGAAGCTTCCGATGACCTTTAATATGTCCCGTTACAATTTTAAATTAAAGAGAAGATTGTATTTTTTAAAAATAAACATATCTACTGTTTTACAAAATGGGATGAGCACAATGATTCCACGGTCAGTACAGTAAGTCCATGAAAACAGTGAAAAGCAACTAGTCTGTCTCTGTTAAGAGGTAAAAATAAAGGAATAAATAACATAATTCTTACAACCAGAACTTTTAAAGTATAGTGCCTTTTCATTAGCACGTTAAAAAATATCTTCTTGATTAAATCAGTAAAATAAATCTAATGGAAAAATTGTCACAACATGGCAAATAACTAAAACTCTTAAAAACTGAAGTCACCTGATCAAAAATTCACTCCGCACACAAATTAATCATAATATATTCTTATTCTTTGTTTTTTGTATTAACTAAACAATAATCCCTCAACCATCATCCCTTGAAGTCATTTTGTAAAACTCAACCAATTTCTTCTTGTGAAAATTTCTTTAAATCTAAGACTGGCAGTTATTATGTTTCAAATAACCTCCACAACATTTCAGTAGCATGGAAAACCCCTTTCCTTCTTTTAAGCTGGTCTTTGATGGATTTAATGAGTATTATCAGCCTCTTCAGCACTGTTTTGGATCACATTGTCTGTCTACATCGTTATTTTCTTGTTTACAAAGCAGCATGATTTAACTTAACAATATCACTGTGAAAGAATGTATTTAGGCCCAAACCATGATCTCTTTTTAGATCTGGTGCTCAACATATTTTTTTCTGCTTGCTCTCAATGAGTAGAGAGTGTAATCCACTGTATGTGGTGCCTTGAAGAAAAAGTGCTGTACTTAGCACCTTTTTTTTTTTTTTTAGAAAGCTTTGCCTTTTTTGTGCAGCCACTCTGACACAGAAATGAAAATATCAGAACTTTTCAGAAAGGCGCTGTCACTGCAACTCTTTTTCATATGGGCAATAACGGGCACTTCTGTAACCAGAAAAACGTTAAATAAACTTGGTCTCACTGTATTTATCCAACCTTATAACGTTGGGTAGAATATATTAAAAAAAAAAAAAAAAAAAAAAAAAGTCCATTTGTGGAAACCAAGTACGACGACAGCAGCAGATTAAATCAGAGCTCTTTGGGACTGTCTGTCTCCTTATTAGGACTTTGATTTGTTCAAGTAGACAGTTTGCAATGAGTAAGTAGCCAATATGTATTGGAAGAAACTTCATTCATAACAACTGTGTGACAGCATGAATATAAGGTTGCTGCCATAACCAAACACAACAAGATGAAAGTCTTGTCGCCTGCTAATAAGAGTTTGTGACTAGTTGTTAAGGAAAGCACTTGTGCATGTCCCTGAAGCCTTTAACATCTGTTCTGTTGGAAAGAGGAGTATGTTTTATCAAAATATCAAATAAGTCTGTCTTTTAATATATAATTTTCTAAGGGAGTTAAAAATGTTTTTAGTAATTTATGACTGTGTGGAAATCGACAGAGGCCCTATTGAATAATAAATAGAAAATCTATTTTTAGCCGTCTGAATTTCAGCAAGACAAGTTCTGTCTCAGCTCTTCATCTTCCTCTTCCTCACATCCTTCCCAACACAATGCTGACTTTTCTCCCAGGATTTCTCTATTAATCACTGTTTGTATCCTGGAAAAGCTTATTTGTCCTTTACTGCTTACTTTGTTCTATCAGGTCTCTTATCTATCCTCCACTCTGTCCTCATAAATTTCATTCTCTCACTGCCTGGCATCCTCCCCCCAACATCCTTTCTCTTTCATTTTTTCGCCTTTGAATCTTCCCTTTACCTTGACTTCTGTGCACTAAGATATATTTTGTTTTGTGTATGTGTTTGTGAAAGTGTGTGTGAGGATGCTCTTTCTCTGTTTGCAGCTGAATATGGGATTAGCTTAAAGTCAGGGGAGCGTGGGGAATCTCTAAAATTCACTCTTTGTGACCGATAACACCTCTCTTCCAACGACTGCCTATTATACTCTGCATGAGATTTCTACGCCAATTAGAATGTGCGTGTGCATGAATGAATGAATAATTTAATGTTTTATGGTATGCATATCCTGTATTCTATCTCACACCTTCTTTTCGTCTCCTGCTGTGCACGTTTTCTAGCTGTCACTTCATCTCTCAACAGGGTACTAACACTTATCCTCCACCTTCCCTGTATAATCTGCCATCTGACCAAGCAACTTTTTCCTATTACCGCCCCCAACCCAATCACTTTTACACATCTAACTCTTGCTCTGCTGTCATTATTGAATCTTCAATCTCTCTCCAATCCCAAAGTCCCTGACAAATCCGGACACATGATCCTTTATACCTCTTCACACCTCTTCACACTTCTCATTGCATCTCATCTCTTATTTCTCTCTTTGCAGTAACCCCTGATCCCCTTTTCTCTGGCAGTTTCTATTTAATCATTTAGCACCCTGTTATCTCCTACAGCTCAGTCTAGCCATGTGCATTTGTGCAAGTTTGTCACTGTGATTCATAAAATGCTTCAGAAGGTTTTGTGTGTGTCTGCTTGACTGTTCCTGTACTAGTGACTTTGTGGAAGTGTGTGAACTGTCAACCTCAGTCAGCGTTGTGCAGCTCTGCCTTTCGCTATCCTCTTAAATGTGTAAAAGCCTTGCACTCATGCAAATATGAGCAGCCTCTCAGTGGGTGGACCAAGGGCCAGATGGGATTTTCACAAAGCTCTCTATTTAGCATGAGTCAAACATGTGTCTTAGACAGAGCAACACATCACTGAGTGGCAGGACAAGGACAACACAGACTGAAGCATTTCTGCTTCGTTGCCCTGCAGCTCTTATTTCTCCCTCTGTGTTTCTGTGATTTTTTAACCAGCCACCACTGCATCATTTCTTTACCAGTACAGGCATTGACCATTAAAATGATGAGTTGCCTTTTAAAACTTACAGTGAAAATACTAAAGGCACATTTGGAACAAACCACTCTGGGGGCTCACTGAAGGGCAATCTACTGTGGCTTGCAGAAGTCTTTACTACCCTGGGCATTTTTGTAGCTTCTGCATTATAACCTGAAATTTTGGGTGGATTTTATGTTGTATCTACAAAAAATAATGTGAGTTGGTGAAGTGAAATGTAAAAACAGCTTCTGTAAAAAACAAACAAATAAATAAATAATTTGAAAATAGAAATAGTGATGCATTAAGATGTATCCGCCTTCTTTGCAATGAAGCCTGTAAATAAGATTTGAAACTTAGAAAATCCCAAAGAGCGCTCTTAAATCCATCCTTACAAAAGGTAACAAAGACACCAAAAGTAACCCTGGAAGAGATGGAAAGACTCGCTAAACATATGGAAGATGGTCCTAAAACTTAACTTAATGGCCCTCAAGTGTCTAGCACAAATCAATAACTCTCATCACCTCAAGAATACCATCCCCACAGTGAATCATGATGGCTGCAGCATCATGTTGTGGAAATGTATGTCATTTGCAAGGAGTGGTTTACTGGTCAGAATTGAGGGAATGATGCATGGTGCTAAACACACAAATGTTGAGGAAACCTTTTTTAATTTTCCAGAGATTTGAGACTTGGACAGAGGTTCATAATAACCTAAAGCATCACTCGGGTAATTGAAGGGAAAATGTTCAAACATCTGTCCATCTCTAGCTTCATCTTACCTGTAAACAAGAGACTTTGATGCCCAAAGAAGCAACAGAATCTCACCTACATGTAAGTTTGCCTCTTGCTGGGAGGAAAATCGAGCTTGGGTGCAGAGTGAGCTGGGTATTAGGCAAAGGCAGAGGCCAATTCCTGGCATCACAAACTGGCTTTTGGGGATGCATGTATTATGCATAATGCTATTTTTAAAGGCCAGTAACAGACCAAGCCAGACTTAAAGAATTAATAACATGACTTAACTAGGGGCTCAGAGTCACAACATACATAAATATGAATACCCCTGAAGATGTGCTTGGTGTAAATCAAATCATAATACCATCTAAACATCCAAAATGACTGCTCTTTCTCCTGAGCTACAGCCAGGGTGATGGTAAAGATGAGGATAATGTGAAACAAGTTAAAAAAAAAAAAAAAGTTAGGTGCATGTTTAATAGGTAAACTAATAAAAAGAAAAATTCCATCCATCCATTCTCTATAATGCTTATTCCACTTCAGGGTCTCAGGGGAGCTGGAGCCTATACCAGTAGTTACAAGGCGAGAGGCAGTAAAATAAAAATCTAATTGCACAATATAAATTTACATACAAACGTTATATTATTTATTATTTTTCTTTCCTTGAGACTGCACAAATATAAACTACATTTTAAATCTTCTTTGAACATATAAGGGAACTGTAAAGCCTTCATCTATGAGCAAAGCATGTTTAACACTTTCTTTTCTTTGTTGATCCTAACACAGAGTCCTGATGTTGTACCATAACATTTAGAGAAAAAAACTAAATATGTATCATTTTACTACTTTAGGATATAAATGTACCTTTCAGGCTTCAGATAAGTATAAACAGTTAACATGAGGTCCAGTTGTGAGCCCTAGAAGTGTACATAAGTCGACTTTATTGGGAGGAAACAGAAATGTACTCAAAGTCTACCCTTTTTCTGACAGTGTATGGAACTGCAGAAATAATCTTTATTAGCTCCTGCTTCAGAGTAGGAGCTTTACTGTGATGAGCTGTGAAGCAGCTGTATGGCCACTGGTGCTGATGACATGAGTGGACTCTGATTGGTTGGACATATAAGCACAACACTGGAAAATGCCATTACTGAAACAAATTTGTAAACATGCTTTAAGTAAACCTTTTTGCATACCCTAAAAAACACACAAAAAATGAGTGACAGTGAAGCCTTTGGACTACTGAACCATTACTGAGTCTTTTTAACAAGTGAAAATAAAATATGGCATTTTTGCTGCTTGACATTAACTATTTATTATCTATACACTGCATGCTCATGATTATAATAGTAGTTAGTGTCATGCAGAGCAGCTGGACAAATTTGTGACTCTATGGAGATGTCAACAGAGTTCAGTCCTATTAAACAAACGTAAAGGTGTAATTTCAGCATCAATACAGACACAGATTGAATACAACAATATTAACTTAAAAAACGATTACATGGCATATTTAATTTGATATAATATTGTGCAGTTTTGGTAATTTGTGCATTTACTCTCATTTAGTTCTCCGTTTTATGTTGCTGTCAGTACAGACAATCATTCAATGCACTTTGTAATGAGGAGAGAGAAATAATTATGCACAGGTCTTTTTCATTCGCCCACCCACGAAGGCATTACAGTGCATGGCAAAGACCTTTACTTTCTTTAACAGGCTTGGTTCTGCTTTAGAAAATGCGTCTTCCTAAATTGTGTCTTTGTTGTTCAACCTATTCCCTGCCCTCATCAAAAGGTTCAACCACGAGCTGTGCTGCAGACAGCAAAATGAGCCCTCCCTTCACCCCATCTGGCTACCTAAGCAACAGCCAATTCAAGGATGGTACAGAAGGTGCACCAACTACACAATAGGTATTATTTGGAAAAAAATCCTCTCAGCATATATTTCTATAGGTCCACCTGCAGTAATTCAAGAACAGAAATAAGTAAATAACCTCTGTTTGGGCTAAACATCAATGCTTTACTGGTGGCAATTCGTGCGTGATGACATTATTTCACCTAATTGAAAAAAACACATCATTGATGTGTCTTTACACTCTGTCTCTACCAATAACACCTAATTACTTTGGACATTTTTGATAATAACAGCCATGTTTGAGCATGACTGAACATTAACATCTCTGCTGTCACCATCTCTTGTGTCGTCCTGACTGGGACTTTGCAGACCAGTGCATCATGTGTCATATCAGCTTTGTTAAGCACTAACTTCTACCTCACCGTATATAAACTGAGCCCTGTTTCACTTAACTGGCTTCCTCTTTACAGCTGGTGTGCGTACAGCCTGTGTAATGGAAAATAATCTAATCATCAGTACAGAGAAAATTGGATACATAAACAACATGCACATATGAGCACCCTAAACACAACTGTTCAAAATTATAGATGCATGAATGGACACTGAAATTTTTTGTAAATTCATAGACCTTCTCACATCAGAGAGAGCTGAAATGCTCTGCCATTTGTTGAATAATGCATAAAGTAGCTTGTTGCCACAAGAAAGTGATAAGCCTTACTTCTCATGGTATAGAGGAAGTTTAATTATCTGGTCTTTGTGTAATCACATTGAAACAGCTTCTCATTCGTCTTTTATTAAGCCTTTTATAGCTGTTATAGCTGACAGTCTTTTATGAATTAATGAACCCATTTTGCACTGCATATGTACATCTTACTGTCTCCTAGATACAGGCTTTCCTAAAAGAATGAGAAATATGAAATAAATGGCTTCCACAGGGCTATCTGGTCTCTTTCATCTGTGGAGCAGAAGAAAAGAAAGATATGCTGTTTTAGGTCAAACAAAGGCCAAAGGCCTTAAAATAGATTCTTTTCCCCTTTTGTTTCACTTGTCTTGAGCATCACAGATGGGACTTCATACAAATTATAATGTGAATGTAAACAGTGTTCTTGCAGCTTTCTCTAAACAGCCACCAAACATTGTGTACAAATGAATTTTACATCCAGTGTTTAAACCACTCAGTTATGTTTAAGCTGTTTCTGTCTGTGGGGGAAAATGTGATTCTGTGAAATGAATTAGATTGTTAATAATAACTACATGCTACTGATTTTATATGTTCCATTCAGTATGTGTTCACAAGGACTGTAAAAGCACTGTTACATCACAAGCCATAACGTAACAGGTCCCGTGGCTTTTCTCAATTATATAACCAGTTTCTGTTGGTGACATCTACCAACACAGAGAAATGTACGATTGGTCAGCAATATGTTAAAAAAAAACACAATTACCTCTGAGATTTGAGTTCTACAGATGTTGCACTTATGTATGGCTCTTCCCTAACCCTTCACTCCATCACTCTCTCTGTTTTATACACTTAAATAATTTCAGAAGATATTAACTATACCAAAACTCCTTACACAGAGATAGGGTAACACACAAAGCACTAACAACCAAAAAGTTAAGTGAGCCATCACACGTACAACAATAATTTATTCAATAAATTTGTCACCCTATGATAAGATTCTCTGTTTCTACATATTATAGAAATATTTGTCACCTTATTAAAAGTAAACCATAACTAGTAATTGGCTGAACTGACTTACTGTCTAAAATAAAAAAAAAAGTTATAGATTTTGTATTTCAGTGGACTTAAATGAAAATACTTTTGTTGTTTCTTGTTTAAAAAAGTCATTCTTGTGCAGTGAAAACACTCCCCTGCTCGGCTCTCTGTGAGGACATCTGCATACCTGGATGCCCTCTGTGCCGGGCTGCTGTAGCAGTTTGACGGTGCGTGTGTGCGCTGTCTTCTGGCCACGGCCATCATGCCAGGTCAGGTTGCTGCCTCCGGCGCGACGCGGCAGCTGGTAACTCAGCTCCTCAGCAGACACCGTGTGCTCCAGGGAGGCACGGCAAAAACTGAAGCTGGACGCCGCTGTGAGGGAGAAGAAAGGAGGATTAGGAGTGAAAAGAGTAGGAGACAAGTAGGAGGGCAAAAAATGATCTTTAATAAACACCTGTTATTGTCTTTCTGGAAGGATTTCCATTAACATTAGCATCAGGCTATAAATAAATAAATAAATGGCTGATACAGTAAAGCTGCAGGAAAATGGTGTGTTTTCTATAAACAGGACATGATTTCTAGAACTATGACTCTCTTTCCAGATTAGTCCTTGATTATTTAGATCTCACATCATGAATATGTTACTTTTTTCCTTCCTCTTGTCCCTTTCTTTCCCTCTTTACTCTCAGGACTGAGTGTGGCTGGTGAACAGTGAAGCAAACATTGCCATGCAGGGTCAAGGTGCAGATGTGTGAAAGCCACAAGCCATCTTCTGCAGCTCAGGTCAAGATGAATGGGCTGCGGAGCTTTGGTTGGTCATTGGTTGGACAGTGTTGATGTGATGCACTTTCCCTCCTCTACCTAAGAACCAAGTAAATGTGGTGTGATGTTCAAAATAGAGTAGAGGACAGGATAACAGAGGTGACGGAGGTTAGGTAACAGTAAGGGAGACAGAGAAAAAGTCAACTTCTTAACACAGTTAAAGGCTTTTTGCTGTTACATGAATTTTTTAAAAAAACTGGATAGACTAATGTGATATTATGTCAGAGCATTTAAATAACTCTACGCTTCGGGCACATTTCGCACATCATTCCAAGCTTTTCACAAGTCGTTTTACAGCACTAAATCACACCTGAAATAGCTAAGGTTAGGGCAAAGGTTCGGCGTAGGGAGAAAAATGACATGCATAAAATTAAGACTTGATATGTTATTTCATACCCGACTGGATAGACAAGAAACCCATTTATTAGTGGTTAATGGAAACCGTTAAGCAACAGAGAGCTGATATTTGGTAACTCAGCTTTGAATGAACCTTTTCTTACAGATGTATTATATAAGTTAAATATACCTCCTTGTCCAAAAACATGTACATCCTCTTACAATCCAGAAATGGTTTTGTCTGTTCATGATAATTCAAGTTATTGAGACAGAAACACATTTACTGATCATAGATTTAAAACTTCATAATGTTACATACATTGCTTTCTGATTAAAAAAAAATATACTAGAGAACAATATTGGAGCATGCGTTGAGGGGGAAGGAAAAGGGGCTCATTTCATCTCCACCGAATTGCTTCTTAATTTCTTTTTCTCTCTCCAGCAGCATGTGGTCCAGATTAAAAACTAGACTGGATTGAATTTTGAACACAGACAATGTGTTTCTATAGTGAATAAGATAGAACCATTGCTGTTTATATACCAAAAGTTGAGTGTTTAATATTGTCTTGTAACCACAATAACAGGAGAGGACAAAATTACAGTGTATCCTGCAGGCTGAGGTTTCTGTTTAGCACATCTTTCCAACATAACTAGGTCATTTAAATATTTCTGAGCAGACCCTGAATATTAGCTCCACACAGCTGGATTGGGAGTGAGCTGCCAGCTGTCTTGCAGGTAGGTGAAATAAATCAGTGTAGTCTCTTTTTGATCATCATTGCTGTCGCTTTCAAACCCCCCCCAAAAAAGAAAAAGTGAACTCTCCAATCTTGTTGCTCCAAGCACGGAGCCTTCACTGAAAAACAGTGTTGTGTTCCCATCAATGCTGATCTGAACTGGAGCTGATACATAACTGCAAATACTGCAGAGTCATATGATGAGTGCACTCCCATCGCATGTCAAAGCCAGATGTTAGCATTATTTTTAGCAAGGATTTTACTTGTGTAAAAAGAGCTTAAAATGTAATAAGACTTAGTAAGTGAAACCTGCTTTCTCTTCATCAGACCTCTGATCCCTGTTGTATGACAGCTGAGGCTTGTTGGAAACACCTGGTTGCAGCTGAGAAAAGTGAAAAAAACACAACTTTTTAAACCTAGGATTCTGCTCAGGTGAATAGTGATGAACACAGTTCACACAGCCATGATGAAGAAAAGAAAAAGAAGGCGGGAAAAAAAAACGTGTCAGAAATCCCTGAAGTGTAACTTTTCTGCCCTTCTTCCTTCACTTCCTTCCACTTTTGTTCTCTTCACTCTTGTCTATTTCTGTCCTCTTTCCCGATTCCTGTATGTTTGTATTATGCAGTATCTTCTTTGTTTGCCATCATTTTTTTTCTCACATTCTTACAGCATTTCTTTGTCTCTATCATGTTACCCAGTGTTTGGGGCCGTTGGGATCAACCAGTACCAAGTCTGATGTAATTACTGCCAGTCAAACTGAAGGAGTAGAGATAGGAAGGCGGAACACGGGAAGCTAAGCGCCTCCAAACCCTAAAGACCTACCAGTCTCACAGAAACAGACAAGAGAGAGCATACAACCAAGAACAAGACAGATGAGAGAGAAAATGGGAGAGCTGTAATATAGTCCTAGATCCTTTCTAACCAAACAAGACTTTATCAAGATGAAAGAACTCAGGAGGGAGCTACGCTAACACGAAACAACTTTATTCCACAAGTCGAGACTTTCCTGTTATTAGACAGAGACCTCACACTTTGCAGACATAACTTACACAAAGAATTGCTGGATCATGACTTCCCTCTTCAACAGAAATCTAAATCTCTTCCATATTGCTGCACCCCTCCACCTCCAGCAGTCATAAAATGAAGACAAAACGGTCATTCTGCAATCTTTAATGGACTTGGTTGGCTTAACCTCCTGGCATAGGACATCACAGAGAATTTAAGATCAGCCAAAGATGATTAAATAGCCATACATTCCAGCTAATGCCTCTTTAGAAGTGGCATAGACTAGGTCTGGAAAATGGAAATCTTATATACTGAGGTGCTTATGTGGAGATTATTGTCTTTTGCAGTCATATTGAGGGGTTATATTTAACCTTTCCTTGTCTGTCTCAACATACATTTGATCAGCCTGGACAAATGCCAAATCTCCACTGTCCTATTTGTCATTATCTGGTGTTGTATTATCTCTTGTTGTCCTTGCTGGTGACTTTTATCACCTCCGGGCGAGGGAGGGGTAAGAAGAGGAGGGGCGATGAAGGGTGAATGGTAGGAGGTGAAATGGAAGGAGGAAAGTCTGAAATGCATTCTGTTATAGTAATTCATAGAGTTAATAAAAAAAGAAAAAAAAGATTCCCAATGCGGAATTGCATGTTTTGTCTTCTTTTTTTAAAAGCTTTGGACTCTGTAGTAACAGATAATCAAGCTTTGAAAAAAAGAAGAATAAAAAAAGTTAACTATTGGTAGTAAAGGTGGCCAAATTAAGGCAAACTGTCACACAGATGTTTTTCTAAGTGTGCATGGGTGTGTGTGTAGAGGGTAGGTAGGTCAATATGACTCAGCCCAGTGAAGTGTAACCTCATATCACCTCCTCTTGACTGAGCAGCATATCTGCTGTGCAAAGGGCCTTCTAAATCTCAAAGGTATTCCCTTTTGAAAAGGTAATTAAGCTGTTGGGTACGGCACCCTGGAAGGTCGTTCCAAGCCAAATCCCAAAGTAGATTAACGTGGCATCACCGAACATTACTCATTTGACTCCAAAAGTTTCTAAATTAGTCCTTGTGGACTCTTTTGCTGTGTTAGCGTTTGTGTAGAAGTTTGATCCTTTTGCTTAACCTTAGCATCACTTCAGAGTGCATGTCTTTGCTCCCTTCCCTCGCATGGGGGATAAGGCAAGTGGTCTGGGTAATCCACCTCATGGGCATCACAGAGACGATGCCATGGTGTATTACAGCACGTGATACTGGCGTTAGAAGTATCTAGCACCTCTTTTTCAGAAAGATAAAAATCCTATTTGCAGTCCAAATTTTTTTTATATAAAAGTGTGTGTGTGTGTCTGTGTGTGTGTGTGGGGGGGGGGGGATTACAGTCACCCTCATTCCTTTGTAATCTTTACGGGTGTGAAACTTCATCATGCTGTGATTTCATGCCTGCGTAACACATTAAACCTGGAGTCCTAACTATGGCTGAGAACCGACAAATGCCAAGTCCACTGGTGCATTTACCACTGATCCCAATTTGTTGGACCTATGGTATGTTTTGAGGGGTTAAATGAAGGGCTTTCTAAACTCTTCCATTTCACCAGACCCAGCTTTAACCCCACGAATGAGCCATGAAATTACTCTATTTGAAAAAGCAGGAGGAAAAAAAAAAGGTGAATCTGGTTGCAGCTTTAAAAATAAATATAAACTTAGGACCTCGGGGTGGTATGGAAGGCAGAGGGGGCGGGGTGTCCCATGATGCATTGCAGTCTATTATCCACTTTGACATGAGACGTTGCAGAGACTGGGGCTGAGGTTTACCTTTCACAAACCATCAGTGTCATAGGGAGAACGCAAATAGGGAAAAGGTAGTAAATAATCTGGAGCTCCGGCTCCACATCATGGCCCAGACCAGGGGAATGGCAACTAAACCTGAGCATGAAACTGTCTGTGTTAGCGAATGCCAGCATTATCACATGAATCTGAGTCACAATGCCAGCATGCCGACTCATATTCACACATCTGTATATTCCTTGCCTGCATTTTTTTAGGCCAGTGAACCTGAATAAAGCTGCAGAGAAGCAGCCATGTGGACAGAAGCTGAATTCTGGATTCACAGGACAGCTTTTTGTCTTAAAATGTGCAGCATAGCTCAGGACACAGGTAGAGTTGGCATTTCTGTCATAACTATGCAAGTGAGACTTCGCAGTACACTGAGAGCACGTGGCCTGGCTGGTATGATAAATGCCAGACTGACCTTGGTTTTCTCTGAGCTGGCCATGCTGTGAGGGGAAAACAACACTGCAAGAAAGCAGCCCACCGTTTCCACGGCGACAGACAGACGGAGCTATTGAATTTCTATCAGTGTTTCAGAGAATTGCAGATCACTTCAGATAGATGGAAACGCATACAAACACAGTCCCCTTACCCCCCTAACACTCACCACCACTTACCAAATCTCACAGTAGATTAACATGGCATCACCAAACATTACTCACTTCACTCCAAAAGTTTCTAAATGAGTTCTTGTGGATTCTCTCTTTTTTTTTTAATAGAAGTTTAAACTTTTTGCTTAACCTTAGCATCAACTTCAGAGTGCATGTCTATGCTTCATTCCCTCGCATAGAGGATGAGGCAAGTAGTCACCGGCTGTCACATCCACTCTTGTTTAAAAAAAAAAAAAAAATCCACTTCATGTTTCACAGAAGAGGAAAAGTAAGAATGGCAACAAAAAGGGAAACAGGATTCAGAGGGCTGATATGAGGGCCTTTTAAAAGACGGAGGGAACAAAGTCTAAATGAAAACAGTCATGAAATGAAAAAAGGCAACATGACATGTTGGAAAATGATAAACAGATTAAAAACAAACAGCATAAATGTTGATTACATCAGAGAAAAAGGGAAGAAAAAAGCCTGAAAGCGACGAGGTAACACATATCTGTTGTTTTCGCCCCTTCACAGTCGAGCCCTTATACGATGACACAGGAGGACAGATTAGATCTCAGTGACTATCAATAATCCAGAGTGAATGTCAAAGGGGGGGGAAGTAAGAGGAAGGACACAGAGGAGGAGGATATGAGGTTGAGTAATAGGATGTGAGATGTGATAAGACTTGATAAAACCGAGAAAAGACACAATCACTGATTACCTATGCATGCACGCGTATAACTTGGTGTTCTGCTTTGTAAAGTATTCCAGACATGTTTTGTGCAATATTTATGCAAATTATTTATATTATATCGCAATATACATCCATCAATGAGGTAAAAACATTAAAGGAAATCACATTCTATTAATTCTGTACAAACAATGGCCAAAGTTTAAAGATGCACCTAAAGTCAGATTACGGGAGCTGTCACCCTGTCATGATCATACAGAGATTACAACAAATGCTTTTCTTATTATTTAAGCATTACCAGAAGTAAACAAACATCCACTTGCAGAAAGAAAAGCTGGAAAATTACATTTACATGACCTGCTTGGCACCAAATGGTAAATAAAACAGAAGAGTGTGATTTATGGTGCTTATTCACATTAACGAGCAAATGTCAGTCAGAATTTTGTAAAAAGGCCTGGTAAAGAGCAAACAAACTCAATGTCACATTTACAGGAGAATCTAAGAACAAACACTGGTTCAAATGACCGATTATAATATTTGTCCACAGTGATGTCATTTAGAGACCAGCATGTAAGAGCTTGTTACAAAAGCTTGATGTCCTCTACCATTCTGCCATCTGCTTTGTAACAAATGTTCCTTTCAGAACAAACCACTGCCCGTTATATTTCCCTCTTAATAGGCCATTATTGCATACCAACTGTAAAATTCGCTGGTTCATTCTAATATACAGAAATCTCCTTGGTTATGCCCGTCTTTGCTTCCATTAACTTTTGCACAAGTCATGTTCTGCATACCACACTCGCTCTGCAAACTTGATTTGTTGATGTATCACAGACCTTTTTAAAGAGTAATGTTGCTGACCCCTGCATTGCCAACCCTTCCTGCTGACTGTCTTGGTGTGTGTATTTTAGTCTTTGTCTGTGTCTCTTATTTAGTCTGGTATTTAGATTGTCTTTATTCTAAATTAATTGTGTAGCCACTTTTGCTCTGTTCCTCAAAATGCATTGCCTTTCGCCAGGCCTCAGTTGAAAATAGGAATATGTTTTTAATCTGTCTTGTATGGTTAAAGAAAAGTTAAATAAAATTAAAAAGTAAGAGGAGCATGGTAATTACTGAAAGCAAAACACCTTTCAGTTTGCAAGAAGTTGAAATTTACAGATTAAAACACACATATGCTATATGCTATAGCTTGACCCTGACACTGTGTATACTTCCACACAGTGAACAGCAACACAGGCTCCATTAGGCAGCAACATGCATAATGAATGCACAGTCGTCACAGGGGATCAGGAAAAGAGTGATTTTCGAATGAAGACTTAAGCGCCATAGCGTCAAGGGCACATAACTGTATTTGCAAGTTATTTTTCGTTAGATACTAAATGATTATTAAACAAGTAGCTGTAACTGGGAAGGTAACAAACCTGCGTGTGCAGCTGCTGTACAGATATCATTCACATCACATGGAAATCTCTGATAAATGCATCCACATTAATCTGGTTTAAGCACCCAGATGAATTAAAGGAAATGAGGCAGAGCATGAAATGGGGAGAATTACATGAAAAGTTCAAGCAGACAGCACACAACTTAATATAGATGTAAAGCAGGGGCACGTTGACCAATTAAGCAGACAAAGCAGCGCTTAAACAAATTCACAAGACTGAAAAACGGCGTGAATGGATTAAGATCACATGGGTTGCTGCATATTTTTTCAGAAAAACTGACAGGGCTGTACAAGCAGTAGTGCCCACTGGCAATTAAATAAATAAATAAAATGACATGAATAACATCAAGTCTAATCCTTTATGGCTCAATAGAGCTCAGCTGGTGTAATCTGTTTTTGTGTGTGGTCAACTGACTCAGGTCAAGCGACATTCAGTGTTGAATGATTATCAGGATGTTCTCTGAATCCATTTACTTGGTTATTCTACTTTTTTAAAATGAGACAGATTACAACACCGTCTTGGTATTTGCAAACATTAATGTGTTTTACAAGTCACAAGGTCTCTGTAAGCATTTTCTGAGCCGTGAAGAATAGGTTCATTTCAACATGAAGGTAAAAACAGCAACAAAAAAACATAATCGGATAGTCTATCGGGTTAAGCTCATAATCTGAAATCTACATTTGTCAGATGTGATAAAAACATTCAGAGGATTTCATTTGACTAAAAGTACTAAGGCGATACTGTAATACACAAATAAAGTTAAGTACTGTAATAGTAATATAATAATGAAGCTTTGATAGAGGTAAAGCCCACCTAAAACATATGAAGCTACTACTTCTGATGATTTGTGATGATTTTTAGTTAGAAAATTACTAGAATTATTAGAAAAACAATTATTAACTAAGGCTTCCACGTAGAGCAGGGTAAAAAAAAAAAAAAAGAATAGAGCAGATATACAAATAAAAACAAACAAAAAAAAAAACACATGTACCACAGTTTTATAGTTTTTCATGCAAACCTTTAAAAAGTCCTTGTTTAAAATGCATGCACGGTGGCAGTGAGTTTGCTTCCTTAAATATTCAACACAAGTCTTTATCTAAAAACGTATAGTTAGAAATCTGCTTCTGGTGGAGAATACCCCCTAGACCCCTCAACCTTTTTGCATCCACCAGCTGCCGCTGATTTAAACTGTTTTGAATTCATATATCAGTGAAATCCACATGCAAGCATTATAAAGGTTTGACTAAATCCAATCTGGGCACCCATCTGCTATAGTCTGATGACTTTGGCATCAGGGCAAAAGGCCAACGACTCGGGAACGGCAATGCAGCCAGCAGATACATGGATTACAGATAATGGATGTCCAGGTCAAGACTGCAAGAAAATCTAGATATATTTGCCAAAAAAAAAAAAAAAATTAAAATGCTTAAATCAGTGTCAGGCAATATTTATGATTTTAAAACTACATTTTAGTCAATCCCTTCTTTTTCTTTTACTTTCAACACAGACTCTACCTCTAGTGACTGAACAATAATTTTTAGACAATAACTTTAGTAGTAAAACATTTGCCTCTGCTTATAAATGATAAATGTAAATACATTTTCATATGTAGATATCTTCTCACTGAAATGAAATGCACAGATCATACATTGCAGATTCATTTGCATCTTCAGAATTTGCTCTTTCCTATCAGTAACAGTGAGAAACTGTCAGCATTGTGTGCTTAATAACAGTCATTTTAGCTGTCAAATAAAAATAACTCAGTAATGAGCCCTCAAATCTCACAGCATTCTGTAATCTAAATTGTCACAGCTTGTTCAGTTTATCTATCATTCAGTTTGTTCCCTTCTTCTGCTGGAAATAATCCATCATAGTACTGGAAATTGAATGAGAAAGCTACTCATCACAAATAAGACTGGATTTTCGATATATGAGTCTACGACTGTTCCCCTGAGTAGTAAAACATTCAACCTGAGTGGATCATCAGCAGTTTGGGTACAAAGTACTAAAGCCCTGAAACACTCCATCCTTTGTGGAGGCAGCAGGACACGAGTAATTTAATAGGTTATCACAAAAAAACAAAGTGTGAATTCATTTTCATTTCAAGATCAAAATATTATCTTTTCATTTTAAGTGCAATTTAAGCTGATCATTTGGAGCCAAAACCAATAAGCCAGATGGTCTGCTAATGAACTGGTTCATGCAATGAGACTAACACTTTTTTATCATTATCATCTTGTTTTTTTTTTTATTTAAATCAAAGAAACAGAAAAATAAATGTGGCTTTCTTGTTCCCAGTTCATACACTCCCTCACTGATAACCTGAAAAATGGTCTGGCAAGGATCCAACACATTCTAGTCATTGACTTTAGACAATAGATCACTGTCATCTCCAGCTCTGCTCATACAAACAGACCAGCCTGCTGAGACGTGAGTTAACTGCGTTTATTTTGAATGCCGCATGTGGTTTGTAAGTCAATGAAGTGCACTCAGCAAGTGGCCCAGTGAGGGGAAAGGACCAGGAGGGCTTTGGTATTCAATACATTATTGAGTGTCCTTACACCATGACAGCCATGCTACTTGCCTACTGTGTTAGTTTATGTATGTCAGTGCCCATGGACCGCTGTCACATATTAGAGAAGCAACATTTGAGCAGTGTAGCAAGGCAACAATAACTGGTCGATAAGAAAATCTACAAGCACACAGAAACACCCACACATTTGCAATATTGAACACAGAAGTGTTTACAAAAATTAAAGTGGGTAAAACCCTTCATGAGAGTTCATTGACGACCTGCTATGTGCCATCATTGCATGTGCACATAAGGTCAGGAAAAGGGGATGAAAGAGGATAAAGGGATTTTTAAAAAAAAAAAAAAAAAGAGGGGGAAATAGGCTTACAGAATGAGTGGAGAGCTGGTGAAGAAAAAGATAAGTTAATGCTTTGCAGAATTTGAGAGGTAAACAGAGAGACAGAGAGAGAGAGAGAAAGAGCACAGTGGGGAGAAAAGGTAAATGTGCCAACAAATTTGAAAGCGAGACAGACAGAAGGAGAATGAAGTTTGAACACTGGGAGTTCATTTGTAGATTTGTAAGCAGAGTGAATGATCTGAAACAGTAAATTCAGCAGAAGTGGTGGTGGTTCTACTGTCAGCAAAGTAAAATCTAACTTTCGAGGTTGTTGCAGCATTCTCTGATAAGATGGATGGATGGATGGATGGATGGATGGCTTGATAGATAGATAGATAGATAGATAGATAGATAGATAGATAGATAGATAGATAGATAGATAGATAGATAGATAGATAGATAGATAGAGAGAGAGAGAGAGAGAGAGAGAGAGAGAGAGAGAGAGAGAGAGAGAGATAGATAGACAGACAGAGTTCCTAGCTACACCACAGAGACAGGTGAGAGGGAAACTGCAGCTCTGCTACTGGCATAAACAATCAAAGAGAGACATAGAATTACTGCGCTCTACTTCCTCTGCACATTATTTCAGCAAGCAGTCAGAACTAAGCGAACTCCACTCTTCTTTTTTTAAAGTGGGGATACAAAAATGCACTTTTACATTGTTATTTAACATGGCTACATCTCAAAACACCTAAATGAGGCACATTTCCTCAACAAATGACAGATATGACTGTCTCAGTGGAAGGACTTCTTAAATAGGATTTCCCGTCCCCATCCTTCTGACACTACACACCTGTCAAAACTCCTTCTCTTCTCAGTTTCTCCTGTGTATGAAGGCCATCTCAGTGCAATTTCCATTTATCTTGTCTCCTTGGAAAATCTTAATAATCGTGGTAAATGTGATTTGATACAGAATAATCTTTATTTATGGATGCATAAGCAATATATGTTTATCTGACATTATGTGAGTTGCCATGCAGTCTATGAAACATAATCTACACACACAATCTACACAGTGCACCACTGAACTCATCTGTCACCATAACTTGGCAACCCACTCCCCCAGAGGTGTGCGCTCAGCTGCACAAACAGACCATGTGAATGCTGAATGAATTAACTGTGGGGCTTGCACCACTTCAGCTCTGTTGCCTGAGAATGCACCGCGGGGTTCAACTCTCTAAAACATCAAACAAATGTCCCGTTGAGCGATATCTGCTACTCACTATATGACTGTTATTTGCTTTGATCATTACAACATGGCTACAGCGCTGTAAAGCTACCATAATCACTCACAGCATGTTAAATCATTACTGCCAGATCAGCCACAAAAATGCTCAATTAAAAATACCGGAAACTTGTTGGTGCATATTTCTCACTTATTTTAGTAGCTCTGAAGGGCTACAAGCATCTGTTTCTTCTGTTTCCTCTGTGGTTTCAAACACTGTATTTTATTACAGCTGACTACTATGTACATAGTTTAATACTCCTGAAAACTATGTACATAGTTTCTCCACGTTTGTTTCTACTGCCTCTTACTATTATTATAGAAAATCACTTAAAAGCTGTATAACAACAGATAACTAAAAAAAATTAGCTAGCAATGTCAAATTCTCCAAACATTAATCAGCTTTTTTTAGAAGGATTGCAATTAACAGCTCCTTATCAAGTTTCCTTCATTGACTCCTGGTTTTCTTCCGCATGGTCGGCTATGTAAATAAAAAATAATTATAAAATAAATTAACAATATAACCTATAGCCATAAAAACAATCATGAAACATTAGTTTCTGTGCCACCCCAGTGAGAGTTATGGTCTCAAACTGGTCGCCTCTGTATATGTTTTCTAGGTCTGTTACTGGTTGTGGTTTCAGCTATATTTTTATTTATTATAATCTCACAGAGAAAAAGTTGCAAGTGACACAAGATCTTAAATGTTTTCTCACCTAGGACGAAAACAACACTACACATACACTGAGGCTCGCTCTGGAAGCTCTGGTGTCCCAGTAATAAGAGACATGTCTCTATTTCTTGTTCATTTCTTTGAGGGAAATACTGTATAAAGTAGTACAATGGAGTACAGAATGTCTACCAAATGATTTTGGTAAATACTCCACTTCAGCATTTCCATTTTTAAAGCAAATGCAAACCAAGTAAAGGCAACATTTCACATATATAGGGTGATATATGATATTTTTGTGACATTTACAATTATCACTAAGAGACTAACTTAAAAACAACTGAAAATCTTTCTTTATTTTCCCAATAAAATGCTTGACTCAGCTCAGAATCTGCTCTGTTTTGTGGATACTTTCTACATTACTGTTTCAAACTCAGGAGTTAAGCATTTAGCACCTGGTTCATTTATGCCTACATGCCTAGTTCAAGCCCCCACTATGCTGAACATGATGCACTAATTTTCCATCCAAAATTATTTTTTATTTTCATCTGAATGGATGCAGAATAGTGGGTGACTGCTGATCAGGCTGCTTTACCTTACCAATCAGAGTATAGTAGGCTTTTCTGAAGTTAAGCTGCCCCCCTAGATTCTGTTGTAGAAGCAAATTACAGTTGAGTGAGATATTTTTATGGGAACTTTGAATAATTTGAGGCCTCCCAAGCTGAAACTTAAATTACACATTAAGGTGACATGTCACTCTTATATTAATTGCCTTTGAAAATGACCCAACAAAACTGGCATTTTTAGCTGCAGCAGGTGTCTTCTGGGAGATTGTGAGAAGCATGTGTGTACAGGTATGTGCACAAGCTCTTCAGGAGCTAATGTTTTTACTCAAGCAGCAAGACAAATCAGCTCACACCTGGGGGCACCTGTCCACTCTCTTGCATTCACTCCTTGCAGTCCCACCTGTCTCAGTAAGTCACTGTAACCCGCTGTGTTTACTGAGGTTCTGTCTCTCCAAGTTTACTTGCCATGCTATCAGAACCATTCCTGCTCTGCTGTTGCACCCAGTCCTTTCAGTCAGATGGATATGCCTATTACCACTGCTCTACACACTCTAGTTCTAGCTCCCTTGCATGGTTTCCTAAGGCGGCAATGCCAGGCAACTAAGACAGCTGCTGGTACAAAGTGGACAGTTTACGACAAAACAGAAAAAGAGAATCAAAGCTTTTTTGTTGCAACTGTGCACACATACAGACAAATACACACATCAGTACAAGTCTCATTATGAGATTCCTATCCAGGCCAAAAGCTCCCAAGGGAACCTTTCTGTTTCCTTCCTTCTTAATCCTTTATCTAAACAAACACACTCACACGCTGTACTTTTTTCTTAAAGATTTTCTTATCTTACCTTGCCCTAACAGGCACAGTCCAACAGTTTAGATATATATATATTCTCTTTCTATCTCTTCCAATGTGAGAGTAACTAGCTAGCGTCATGTTTATAATGTAAATACAAACCTGGAGAGAGTAAGTGAATAAGATAGCTTTGGTCAAAGACTGCAATCAGGAGGAAAACTGCTGCACTGTCACTGTCTTCAATCCGTGAGAAGCACCACAATGACCTTTTCAAAAAGGTTAGGACAGCAAAATGGATAAAGCCAGAATGAAGTGATGTGCAAATCGTTTATGGGGGGCTCTAAGCTAGGTGTAAAAAAAAGGGAAGTGAAACAGATAACGCAGGATAAAAAACAGCAATTGACAAGACAGGATGAGACAAGAGACAGGAAGAAATTGACAGGAAGATCTGAAAGAGAAAAAAAAGGTATAAATCAAGTGTATGGGGGAGAGCATGTATGTGTCTTTGTGTGTCTTTTTTAAACAAATACAATAATAATAATAATAACAATAATAATAAAAAAATCCTTGTCAGTTTGTCTCATAAAGAATTAAAATGGATAAAATTAGAAATGTGATGTCAGAAAAGTGTGGGGTTTTTTCGTTACCATCATGGATACTGGCATCAATGTAAAAATAACATTTAGATTATACATTTTAATGATTACTTCTCAGCTAAATTCTCTGACAACTGACTCTGACTCATTGATCCACAGCCACTGCAGTGATGTGGGAAATGCATAACAGAGCTATCTGGATGCCAGATGTCCGTTCACTATCTGCTATCTGTTGATGACTCCCCTACTGTTGACTTTTAATGATGCAAAATAGTTTCATGGAGAATACTTCGGGTTTCTCTCAGAGACTCACCAATTAATTTGCCTCTGTATAATTATGTATGTGTGCGTGTGTGTGTGTGTGTGTGTGTGTGTGTAGACTTTCTTGCTGATGCTGACCTCAGCACTTCTAATAGTCTAACAGTGATTTCAGTAATTCTGTCCGAACAGCAGTGTCACACCAGATCTAGTTCCCACCCTCTTCCACTTCAGTGAACCATCTCCTTATTATTATCATCCAGTCACTAAGGCATTAAAGATAATCACACACACCTTGAGACACACAAAAAACACACTTTAATTATCCCACAGATACATGATATTAACAAATGAGGAATTAACAGCACACGCTTCAACACACCCCCTTAGATTTATCCCCCTCTCTTTCTGACAATCCTACGTTGGTGACTTTCCATCCAGTTATATTAATGCACTAGCTGATAGTGGATCACCTTCACTTTCAATGAAACAGAAAAAAAAGATTTTTAACAATCCCACCCTTAATTGTTTAACTTTCTGCCAAATTAGTGCACCTCGAGCTCCTCAGAAGAGATATCCCTCTGAAAAACCACTGAGCTTCTATCTGCCCACTCAATAGTGATCGTTAAATCCATTTAAAAAGATTCTGAAGAGCTGTCTCATCTCTTGTGATCCAGTTTCAAGAAGTATTCCATCTACTAAAGACACTAACTGTCTTGGAAATTTCTTCATGACTTGAAGCAGTTTCATCCCCAGATGAAAATCTATTTTTGTCCTACAGTTGGTGACACATCCCGAAAGTGAAAATCTGTATGTGTGTGCAATATGTTTATGCAGCTTTAGCAGTATGTGTGCTCCTGACAAGATCCAAAGCCTGCAGTGCACCAGTGACCTGATATGTAGGGCAAGACCGAATACTGGGATGACAGCTCAGAACCCGCCCCCCTCACTAACTCTGATTGACAGGCTGGTAACCCCGGCTGCCTCCCGAGACAATAGTTTGTTCTTGATTCCTCTATAGCATCTGTCATTCCTGTTTAAAACAACAGCTATTTCTGATGCAAGTCCCTTTAATGCACCAAGACATGACCGAAGGAGAAGACCAGATGAGGTAGAATGAGAGGAGATAAATGTTTTCAGGGAGATCCTTTCAATCTGATGGCTGTTATCGCCCAAAAGCGACAGTGAAATGCAGCAAATGTGTCACAAACATCTCCCAGTGCTTGTGCAATGTCAAAAGCTACATTAGTATACATGTATCATTCCCAAAGACCTCAAGTCTTTCAGACCACACAGCTGCTAGGCAGTCACGTCCAGTTGCCCCTTTCTAACACTCTCATGAGACAAATCCATCCTAATCTACAGATAAGGTTCAACAGAATACCTAAGTGGATTCAACTAAATCCAGTCAAAGGGTGCAGACACTTAAAAGAACATTACTGTCTACAAAACATATGCAGGGCTTTGGCCCATACACCCACCATTTGATCCAAAGGAAGCAAACTGAAAATAAAAAAGGAGTATGCAGAAAGAAAATAATATGTTTATAAGGAAAGAGAAAAACCTAGAACAGATTAATTTTTTTTTCATTTTCCTGCAGATGTTGTATGAGAGACTCACTTTAACATCCCATCATTAATAATTTAATAGGAAGTCAGGAAGTGGTACATGTATATATTAGTTAATGGTTCTTTTAGCTAATGTGTACATGCTAATATGTCCTGGAGGCTTCTTTCCAGCCTCCAGGACATTCCCTTGGCTGTGGCATTAGAGTTTGTAACCACACTGCAGAAAATCAGATTGTATGACTTCAGAAACTTGCATGTAATTTCCAACTGCTTAAATGTATTTATTCATGCTCTCAGAGGACGTTATTACATTTCTGCGATATTTATTTTACCACAGCGTAAAGCAGTTTTTGATAGTGCCATATGGCTTTGACATCAGCCGGCACTTCCCCTGAGAGCAGTCTGCAATGAAGGAAAAAGTTTCTGAAGTGAAAATGTCACATGTTCAATGAGCATGCAAAGAACTGTGGGAATGGCGCTTTTTTTAATGCATCTCCAGAGATACCACACAGAAAATGAGATAACAGACAAGCAGAAACGCTGGAAAAAAAATACAAGCAGACAAGATGAAGAAGGGAACTAAAGACATTTTGGGCATCCAGCAACCCCAAACATTTAGCCTACAGGAGATACATTTTTTTTGTTTGTCTGGTTTTTTCTTTTTTGCACAACTGCATGTATTAGTTTTACAATTAAGGATGTTATTTGTGTGTTTGTATGTGTGTGTCACATGACTGTGAAGTCCCTTTGTCTTTGCTGACAAAAAGCACCCTAAAGAAACATTAATTCTAAATTGCTGTTTACTTTAATTTTCAGCCATATTTGTCCAGATTAAGTAATAAAAAACAATTTGGTTACATTTAGCAAATAATTATTATGGTTTGGGTTGAAATAGGCCCTGCAATGACCTCAACCACATATTAGAAAGCATTATTGTTGATGAAAATCCTGCCTAAAAACAGTTTTACAGTGCTTATTATAAAAGGTAGCAAATACATTTTACACTGCAGGTCAATTTCTACTGAGAGTAGACCAAAATATGGAACATATACACCATAATAATGAATCTATGTCCATGTCGGAACAAAAGACTATCTAATATAATACAATATGGTTTATATTTAAGGGCTTCCTTGATACAAACCACTGAGTTTGTTTCAAGTGAGTAACGTGCAAGCTCTGCATGTGCATTTCAAAAGTAGAGAAAAACAGAAAAGTGAGGTTTGCTCTCAACAAACATTACCTGTTCTATGGAACTGATTCTATGATTCTATGGAACTGAAGTATGGGGAATGTTAGTTGCAGAGGTAACAGGGAGCCACAGAGTGTTGAACTACATTTAAACAACTCTTCCTCGACATCCTAGCTCAGCTGTACCGCTGACACGCTGACACTTGGCTGCCCATTGACATGGAAAATTGAGGGTCCATTCTAGCAGCACTGTGACAGCCAGAGGAGGCCATGGACTCTGCCAGAGCTGTATTCAGAGTTATTTTATACTAATGCACACAGAGGAAAGGAGAAGAGGGCAACAGAATATGGACCAAGGGAACAAGTAGAGTGGATGCAACAGATGGTGAACCGTATGCAGAACAAACAAAAAGTATGAAATATGACAGAAACAAAAAAGAAATGAAACAGCTAAATGTCTAATAAGAAAAGAAGACAGAAAGAAAAATGTATTTCCATTTTTTGAAGTGGTAAGACCAATGGGTGGAATAAGTTTCAAACATAATTTCAAAGTCACACAAACACATACTAGGATTTATTCATCTAGCCTCATATAATTTCAGATGAAACCTGCCACAGATTGCACTACCAGATTGCTTTCAGGAATATAATTGCTTTTTGAGTGGATGAACATGACTTGTGCTGCTGACTGGGTGAGAATGCATGCCTTGTTAAGAGTGTAGCTAGAGCCATCAGACATTTGGTTTAATGGACAATCTGCACCACATGGTTCACTGATCTCCAGCACTCGGTAGGAGGAGTTGGCCAACCTATTAACAAAGAGTGAAAAGCTCCAAGCTTCCCCTATCACACAAGGCTACACCTAATTAGGTTGTTTGTTTAGCAAAATCTAATAGGAAGGCTAGTGAGTAGGGGAAGAGCTCGACTGCTCTCCTTGAGTCTGCAGGCTGAAAGACATCTGGTCAAGGATGAGATGGACGACAGAATTTAGTACATCTAATTTTCTCTGGACAGATGGTGATGGAGAGCAACAACAGAGAGTTTTTAAAAATGGTAAATTCCTTCAGTAATTAAATCCCTTTCAAATATGTAGTCCTCCCAAAACCCACACAATCTGAATGGCTGAAACACATTGATTAAATCTATTATGCATGAGAGAAGGAAACGTGGAGCAGGAGACAGTGATTGAGGTTATATGTTGAGTCAGTAAGTAAAAACTGTGTAAAACATGAGAAACAACCCCTGAAGGAAGTTTTACCTAATTAGTGCAATCCTTCAGAAAAATGACATCTCTTTTTTCTGTCCAAACACTCTTTCAGCTCTTCTCCCTTCATTCCACTCTGTGTGTAGAAGGCTAATTAAAGGAAATAAATTGGACATGGGCGTTTGCGCTCTCTAGCTAAGGAAAGGGAGGGAGTGAGGAATGAGTGGAGTGGGAAAAGTCAGACTCAGGACAAGGACACTGGATCAGACAGATGAAGCCTTGTCATATGAGAAAATATTATAGATATGTCAAAGGGTAGCATCAATGAGGCCACAGGGCAGACTGAATGAGACAGGTGAAGCGTGACGCTTCAGGACATAATCCAAAATCCACTGCACTCCATTCCTGCTAATCCACTTTTTGATTCTCCTGAAGTGGACTTGTCCTCTTTTACCACTTCATCAATCTCTGAAAGGTCTGTAGAAGAAGCCGATCATTGCTTCATCCATTCAAGCCCTACCTTTTTGCTCAGGGGTCAAAACAGACGTTTCTAAGATCAATAAACTTTGAAAATGTTTTCAAATTAACAATAATTCACTGATGGTTATTGAGTTTGGGTTATTTACAGTATTACATTTACAGTATAACCCAACAATATATGAGTGATGCAATAATAGAGACTGATGAAACCTGTGCTTGGGATGACAATGGAGGGTTGGAAGCTGCACGTTGGCAACACGCCTTTTCTGGCTCTATGAAGCATCTCTCTGATAAAGACCATGAATAGGGCAGCTGCAGCTCAGGAGGAAGAGCATGCTTTCCAATCCATTGTCCACAGTTTGTCGGACAACAAACTGGATTGGAAGCTCAGTGGTTCAGTTTTAGCTATCCTCAGTCTAAATGGTAAAAGGTAAATGGGCTGTACTTATATAGCGCTTCTCTAGTCATATGTTGACCACTCAAAGCACATTAACACTACATGTCACATTCACCCATTCACACACACAAACAGCACTGATATTGTTTGGTATACTAAATACTTTTGTCACAGTAGTAACTATGTCAGTGAAGAATATAAGTGGTCTTACAAAACCAGGATTTTTACATAAAACTATTAGGTGTTTTAGAAATATTACACAAGCTCTCCACTGTTAACACCCATCGATATACACACACTCTCTTGGAGAATCACTTACAGTTTGACCCCAAAAGTGAAAATGCGAAATGAAAAAGAACACTTTTTAAAGTTGATGCATTTGGACAATTCCAGTCACCACTCCAGTTTATACAAACACATCTCTCTTTGTCTATTTTGCCTCTATTCCACTCTCTGTGGGTCTATAATCCACAGACTTGGGTCAGATGCAGCAGCAGGGTAATGCTGGATCTGGGAGTTGATGATGAATGATGGGAGTATTTATGTGTGTGCATGTGTTCAAGAGGATTTTCCTTGCATTATACTGACACACACCCTGCTGTGAACAAGCATGGGATGATAAAGAACAGGGGGAATGAGGTTAGAAGCTTGCACGCCCGACATGAATACACAAATAAAACTGCTATCTAACCCCACTGTGGCACTGGAGGGTTAACAAACTGTTACCACATCACTTAACTTAACTACAGAGGCCTAAAACACATTTGGCTGTGATACCAAATGCACCAAATGGACGTCGTCTCCAGCAGACGATGTAACGCACGCCGGGACAACAACAAAGGGTGTGTTTGTCCATTTAGAACTAACACTTCTCCTCCCCCATACTTCACCCCCACTGGGATACTCACGCCCCTTTAGCTTCATCTGAATGTTCACACACACAAACATAAACATGCACATTGATCAGAACACATACAACACTGACAACATACAGACTGGAATACTGTGGTATTCCCTGAAAAGGGGGAATTATTTCACAGTGTTATGTGCTGTGTGGGTTCCTAGAAAAGGGTTAAACACAGTCTGGTCTTACTGTATATCATTTCTTCAAAGAGACCAAATTATAGGGTATAATCGTGCATTTTCTAAAGAAAAGTTTTATGTAGAAATTGAGGCTTCAAAGAAGCAATGCATCAATTATTCTCCTGATACTAGTCAAAGGCTTTTTTTTAAAGAACAAAATCCTGTAGCTATTGAGAGAGATCAAATATGTACACATTTTTTATCTATCAGCTACATTCCCATGTACATATACATCATGGAAGCAGCAAATAGACACTATCAACCCTCCCACAGTGGACTGTATATCAACACGCTCAAAGAGCCATGGGGGTTGAGATAAACAAGTGGGTTGTGTTTAGATCCAGCTGTGTGCTTGTCTCCATGTCGGCCTGTCAGGTTGGTGGTGAACATGGCTTGTTGCTGTTTTTCGCGATTTCTGTGTGCATGTGTGATCATTGCTTTGTCAGTACACATATGGATGGAAGCCAACCTGGCATTTTCTGCATCGGCCCAAATCTTTGGCTGTCCTGCTGAGCTTAGCCAGTCAAACCTCTTGGAGTACACACACACTGGGCTGCCACTGTGACAATTTTCTAATGGGAATAGAAGATGAGCCATGCAGCTCTCGCCTCTGAACTGTGCAATGGTCTAGTATAACATCATTTATATAGTTGCTTATCAAAGATGTGACAATATCACCAGATGTCCTGAGAAATTTAAGCAAATGTCTGGTGAAATTTATTCACTCAGCATTATAAAAAACACAAAGGAGAAAATAATGTAGCACGTATCGTTGTGCAGCAGACGGCAAGAAGGGAAATGAAATTCTCTCTGCAATATTCATGAAGAGGCCAATATGTCTGTTACACACTTATAAATGCAGACCACCTTTGTAAATCATAGTGTCACAGGTCTTTAGTTAACAGTTCCCCCTAACAATAAAACTGCAAGCTGAAGACAAAAGGAAACTGACCCAAACATGATCAAACAGTAGTCACAGGTTTCTAGTTTGGCCTTTATCAACATTTTAGAAATACACAAAATGGCACAATGTAAGACCGACAGAGAAAGTGATGGTCATTTCCTGAGAAAAATATCCACCATTACTTGTTTTTAATCAATATTTGGATTTAGTCTAAACTTATTTGATTAGGTTTAGAAAGCAGAAATATTTGGCCAGAGTTTTTGTAGCTTGACGTCTCCTAGAAAATTGACATTAAGACATCATTTCTGCTCTCCCCTTGATGGATAATCGCTCTCACGCTATCACACTGCTGGCTCAAAATGATGCTGTTGTTCTTTTTTGTGTGTTGTTCATAAGGTATGAAGCAGAAATAAGGTCAAAGCTGTTGCATTTCTGAGCTGGAAATGGAAGTTTCACCAATGCAAATTACAATATGTGTGTGAGGGAGAGCTGGAATACTGGAAAGTGGTGTTTTAAATGCCAGCGCTGCTGGTGCGCCAGCTGATTCTGCAACACCAGCACGCTATTTAAAAGCACACAGTGATGTAGCACGACACCACCTCTATGTGGCGATTATGAATGAACAAAGGTGAGCAACGGCAGCATAAGGAGGGCATCTATTTTGCAGCAGGATCTATGTGTGAAAAGAGCTAATATCTCTCTAAGCCTTTCACCAGAGCAGCAGTATTCTGCTCACCTGGTGAGAAAGCAGGGTGGCCTGGAGGACAGGATTGTTATTTTCTGTAGTTGAATGTAATTTTAACACACTATGTGCTTCCATCATGTAAAGGGGTTTTAAAAGATTGCACTCTTCTGTATTTCTGAGACCAGCCTGGCATAACAGTTTTTTCGAACTACATTAAATCTCCTTTCCTATATCCTCAAGCCAGAGTGACATTCACATCAAATAATAAATTATAAATAAAAATCTCTTAAAAAGTCTGTCACACTGATATTAAACCTGTTCTAGAAAGTCTAACCTTTTAACAATTTCAGAAGAAGTAAATCATAAAAAAAAATGCTTCATCTATTTTTACTCATAGAAGAGCTAGACAGACTTTTCAGTCTGAATGTGGCAGCTTGCAAACCTTTGAAAAAAATAAATATTTTGGTTATTTATCTAATTTTGGATGCACATTTAAGAAAGAATGCTTTAAACAAATGTGCCCATAAATCTTTGATATCTCTGGTCTTAGTGTTACAGGTTCTGTAAATCAAGACCTGAGTGTTATAGTCTGTTAAATGTCAGTGTTGCATCAGTGCCCAGCGGCTCTGAGCAAATCAATGCTGCTTAAGTAAACTACGGATTAATTATAGATAGTAATATGTCACTATCGGTATATATACAAATCTGACTGAGCCTCTTACCTCCAGTCACTCTAAATGAATAGCTAACCTACTTCAGCCGACAGAGGACAGATAGAAAACACACATGGGACTACAGAGCCTTTCTTACGCACATTATTGCCCTTGAGCAGATAGAAGCTCTGATTAGGCTTCACTTACATTAGTTTGCCTGGAGCAAAAACTAATCAGCCATGAGCAGGTTAGAGAAAATGCCAGGACAACAACAGCAACGTGCAAACAATTTCAAAGATCCAAGGACTATTTCATGCACAGTACATTAGTGTTTAATTGATTTATACCCCTTAAGCTGTAGGGGGATATGGGGAGGATAATTTACAGGCCTATAGAGAGGCGTGGGTTTTTAAGCTGAGGCGGCACAAATGTAAAGTCCTGCTAAATATGTCCACTTTATTGCAACATGTTTTCAAATAATTTGGGGACTTTTTGCAGATGAGATTTTGGCTAACACTTTGAACCTTTTCTGACAAAGCTAATCTTCATTTTTGAAGAAAACATCAACCAGCTATATCAGGAAAAGTAACCATTTTTCACAAAAATTGGGGGAAATTGTTTGACGATCATGTGCAAAAGAGGGAGAGAGCTCATATTCATAATTTGTAAATTTACATAGTTTTGGCTGAGTTTATTTGTAGCAGTTGGTTTAATTCCCCAGATCAAAATTCATCCTTATTTTTAAACAAAAACAAAAGAAAGAGCAAGGAGGAGAAAATGCTCCATCCTTTCATTCTGATTCTGATGATCTGGGAAAATTGAGTTATTGCACCAGGAGCTGCACAATAAACAGCCTAAACCCTCAACTCCAAACACTCTAGGGAAAAAGAGTGAACTTCCAGTATAGCTTTATTTCTATTAAGAAAAAAAGGTGTTTTTCTTCCTAAATTTATGCCAATCACAATCCCTGACTGAATCAACAAAAACATTCTCCTGTTTTTTTTTTTTTTTTTTTTTTTGTTTGTTTGTTTTTTTGACTACTACTTTGACTACTTTTAGAGTAGATTTTGGCATGTAAAACTCAAAATCATTAGATTTTTGATAAAAGAGCCATCATTATTACGTGAAATCATGTCCTAAACTTAGATGATTTTTTGTAAGGTTGATGGATAGAAACTTCTCCCCAGAACTAGTCATTTTAGATTTATTAACAAGCACATCCTCAAAATATGAATATGTTGTGTGCTGCGATCTGATGTGAGATATAAAATTAGATCTCTGTGAACTCACTGTTTAAAGCCATAAAGTCCCCATCTGAAAACTGAGATGACTGAGAGGAATGGTGAGCGCTCTTACCGTCCACAGCCATAGTCGGTCTCAGCGTGTATCTCTCCGTGGTGTCAACAGGACTCTCTCATTCTTCTACCAAAAGGATGAAAAATGTAGGCAACTCAAAGTGAGAATAAACAGCGCCTCTTCCCCTTTCTAACCCACTATGTGAGTATGGAGAGAGTGCTTGGTGTAGAGTGGGGAAAAAAAACCCGAACACACTCCTCCTCTGTGTCGGATCCCGGCCATTTGTTGTCCGGGGCGTCGGGACCAGTCCGATATGAAGCTGCTCCTTCTGTGTCTCCGCCCCCCTCACCGTACCTGACCGCCGGGAGACAAAAGGTCAACGCGCCTCGACAGCAGCTGTTACTGGACTCAGGCGGGATGCTGCTTCCTTGTCTCTTTGTGATGACAGGCATGAGCACACACACGCGCGCGTTATTTTACTAAAATGGCAACCTAAAAACTGAAATACATGCTAATCAGGCTAAATTATAGCCTACTAAAACTCTTATATTTAGTTAAAACTTAAAGATGACGCTCTTAGTTAATGCTGACATATAAGCTAGCGAATCACCAGGAAAGCAACTTCAAAATTCAACAGACTAAATTTGAGTGTAAAAAGATTTAATAAAAAAAGATTTTCACACTGTGGCATCTCCTAACAAAGGCTCATTCAGCATCCATCTTGCATCCTGTTTCTTTTCAGAGGCTGTCTGATGTTGACTGCTGTCTCATGTCACTTTCTCTCTTTTCTTCATTAATACCTTTTTGCATTTCTTTGCTGAATCAACCCTGGTGCCCAACCAGTGTAATGCTATTAGGGATGGAGGGCCAATCGATACTCTGTAGTAGATACTTCGATATTGGCCAGTCAAAATAATGTATTTATATCAAGGATAATATCAAGGTACCACTCTGCTGATACAAATGATGCCATTCGTTTTCAGTCCTGGGAGTTTTAGGCAATAGAAGTGTGTGCAAAGCCCAACCACAGTGTCACATGATTATGGTGGCCTATCAGATGTCATGATGATGCTGCTACTGTTAGTGATGATGATGATGATGATGTGTTTGATATTTTGCAGGTTATTGCTCATTATGTTTTATTATATTTGTCATATTATTTTAACATATATTTTTTAATTTCATTTAATAAATGTGAATAATCCTATATTTATCTGTACTTTATTTTATCATTTTTAAAAGATTTATTTTTATCTTATTTTTATTTAGTTTACTCATCTGTATAATTTATTATCAATTTAAAACATTTCAAGTATTGATGTTCTCGAGTTTTATTTATATTTCATACTGTCCTTGCAATGAAGATATTAATGCACACTACAATTGTAATACTCCATTAAGCAACAAAGAGTCAATATCAGCAGCAATGAAAAAATATAAACTAATAGTATCAAATCAAATCAAACTTTATTTATAAAGCACCTTTCATGCCACAGGCAACACAAAGTGCTTTACATGATTAAAAACATGCATGCATATAAAACAAAACAGAGTGGGAATACATAATAATAGAAACACTCACCAAAATATTTCACACAGCCGCACACACACACACGCACACACACACGCACGCACACACACACGCCAAGCAGCCTTCCCTCCCCATTCCATACAAACATGATTCTCTTATTTCTGTCTCGAACTGAATGTTATTATAAAATACTAAAAGTTATAGGCATCCGGCCTGATGCTGCTGTGATGAAACAATATCATTGTCATGGGGATCCATCCACACCAGGGGCCAGTCCACCCATGTCTAACAGCAGCAACCACCCCCATCAGGACAGACCGGGTCCACACCACACCACACCACAGCCAAAAGGCCGCCGTGCAGGGCCCCAGCCACCCCGAATAGATGCATTCACAACGACAGCAGCCCCCAGACCGAGCAGGCAAAACCCGCCAGCGTGGAGGATCCCCACGAGAAAAACACTGGAGTTAAAATTAAAATTAAACAACCTTAAGAAACAATAAGAATGAATGAATAAATAAGTAAATTAATAAATAAATAAGTAGTACAGTTAAATAAAATGAAAATAAAATAACATGAAATAAAATAATGTAAAATAAATTAGGATCAAATAAATAGTTAAAAGCTAAGCTAAAAAGGTAGGTCTTAAGCCTCTTTTTAAAAACATCAGCGTTCTCTGCAGCCCTGAGGCCCTCCAGCAGACTGTTCCACAGACGAGGGCCGTAACAATGGAAAAAGGCTTACCGTATGTCTTGGTCCTCACCTTTGGAAGAACTAAAAGGCCAGTACCAGAGGACCTCAAGGTCCATGAGGGTTCATGACTTAAAAGAAGGTCTGATAAATAAGATGGCTCAAGACCATTAAGACATTTATAAACTACTAAAAGAACCTTAAAATCAATCCTGAAACGCAAGGAGAGCCAATGCAGCGATTTTAAAACTGGTGTGATGGGTTCCCGCCCTCTGGTCCTTGTCATAACACTTGCCGCCGAGTTCTGAAGTAGCTGTAGGTTTAAGATGGACTTTTTAGGAAGACCAGAGAGCAGGACATTACAGTAATCTAATCTACTTGAAATAAAAGCATGCATCAGCACCTCCGTGCTGGCAAGGGAGAGAAATGGGCGGACTCTGGCAATGTTTTTAAGATAATAAAATCCAGTTTTTGTCATATTTCTGATGTGTGTAGTAAAATCCAGCTCGGAGTCGAAAAGAACACCCAGATTTCTCACTCACTGAGAGGGATTAAAAGGATGTAGTTTTGATAAAATGATCTCTCTCTTGCCCTTAGGACCAATAATTAAAACTTCAGTTTTGTCCTGATTGAGCTGTAAGAAGTTCTCTGCCATCCATGAGTTAATATCTAAAATACAGTTTAAAAAGGACATTAACTGGCTCCAGGTCATCAGGAGAGACGGCGACGTAAAGCTGTGTATCATCAGCATAGGTGTGAAAATCAATGCCGTATCTCCTTATGACGTCCCCAAGAGGTAACATGTACAAATTAAAAAGTATTGGGCCTAAAATTGATCCTTGGGGAACCCCAAACTTGACTTTATGGATCCTTAGGAGCAGGTATCCATACTTATAAAGAATTGGCGATCTGTGAGATAGGAGTAAAACCATTTAAGAACAGTACCTGAGAGGCCCAACAGACTTCTGAGTCTGTCTAGCAAAATCTGGTGATCAACTGTATCGAAGGAGGCACTAAGATCCAGTAAAACCAGGACAGAAAGTTCCTGTGAGTCTAAATTAAGTCTAAGGTCATTAAGAAATTTTAAAATGGTCGTCTCGGTACTGTGGTTTGTCCTAAAACCAGACCATCATATCAACAGGAAAAATTTCGGAATCCCCCATCCCTTATTGATATCTAACTGATGGCGAGTGACGTGGCGAACCACAGCTGTCACATGACGCCATGGGATGGAAAAAAAGTTGTCAAGTGCAGTTTCTCAGCTTCAGGATGCTGCAGGGCAACAGTGGCTCCAGGAATGTGCATAATTAATGTCAATGCGCCATCAAAACGGGTCAGCAGCGCAGAGTAATGTAGAGTTATTTTAATGCTAAAAGAAGATTTGCATTCTTGATCCATCAGTAAAACTCACTGTGGTAGAGTTGTTCTATAAAATGTTGGTGAATCTAAGTGAAAAAAGGGAAGAAGTGGAGAAATAAAACATGACAGAGTGGAGACGCCATGAAGAACATTCTAGCTTATCCTAGCTCAGACCTCCATGTGCTAGTCAGAGGTACCCTGACTACCATTATGTACCAGGATGAACTCCTAACACATTGTCAGACCACATGCTGCCTACTGCATGACAATGCTCTGCCTAATGTGGCTGAGGTGTGTCTTCAGTTCCTGCATGACGACGGCATTGATGCTATGGATTGGTCTGTGAGCTGATCTTTCCACTTTTATTTTGAGTATGATTATCAATCCAGACCTCCATGGGCTAATGATTTTGATTTCCACTGAATATTCTTTTGTTATTTTATTCTCAACACATTTCACTTTGTATTAAATGAAGATTTTCAACTGGAATTTTTTTATTCATTGAGATCTAAGATGTGTTGTTCAAGTGTTTATTACTTTATTTGAAATGGACTGATTAATGATCACTGATCCCACAGTTTGAGTTTAAATGCCACACAGCCTCAGAGTAAGTCAAAAATACAGTACGGATTAATCATATTTCCTTCCTTACATCACATTTCTAAATCTGTTTGCTCCTGTAAGAGTTCTACTGACACCCATAAGTTATGTGATGTTTGGATGTCACTGCTTTGGTGATAGTTCTAGATAGATTATTTTATCCAGCTGGTTTTATTACAGTCCCTGGATGGAAATGCAACTAATGTTTTCTGCATGATCACAGTTATGCTTGTTTCCCGCCTAAAGTAACAGTGATGACAAAGACTCAGTCATCCTCCGTCAGCTTTACAAAGAAGAAGGTTACAGACAGCGAAATTCTACCCTTTCACTGGATGAGAGTCCTGCACAGGCTGTCAGTCTGTGGTCCAACACAAAGTGGCAGCTCATGACTGGCAGGTTCAAACCCTGAAGAAGTTTCTTTGTTTTTCTTTAATTTAACTGGGTTTTATAGTGTAAAAAAAATACCATGGAAACAACTAAATTTGATCTTTTGCTAAATCTTTTTTTACCTTTATAAAATCATTTTCATCAGCAACCTCCTCTTCTTTAGTTTCCACTCCATCAATATGTAATACCAACAGTGTACGAAAAATCTGTCAACATAATGAGGATTATTTTTGTCAGACTAAATTGCTCCCTCTAGGACAACAAATTTCACAAAGCAGCTGTTTTAGTTCTTTCCAAGATAAATAAACTGATCCTTTTATGTTAATAGAGTTGGTTGAAAGCCATCAAATGGATATTTGCAGACACAATAATTTTTTTCTGGCTTAAAATTAGATTCTCAGTCGAGAACCACTGGAGGAAAAATCTAAAAACAGCTGCCCCCTGGTAGAATCTCAATCAGCTGCTATTTGCCCATCAAAAATCCAGTCTTCACATCAAAGCAGAGAATATGTAAGTTACAAACATGCCTTTGTCGATGTAATCTTACTTTATACAAGGCTAATTTATTCTGCTGTAATTTATATGCAAACTGCTCTGCAATGGTGCATGTGTTTGTAGAACACCGCAGCATCTCTGGCAGACTGTAAGAAGACAAGTGAACTCCCAAAAGTCCAAGAACTGGACCATCAAAAGGATGAACAATGAGGAACGAAGGACTGGCTAGTCAACCAAGACATCACCAGAGTGCATAAGAGTTGGATGTGAAAAAGCTTCACACTCACAAATCCATACATAATATTACAAATGCACACATAGAGACACACATATGTGCATGTACTCACTCTTATGCGAATAGACAGAACTTAATTTAGAAGTGTTCTTCCGGGTGCCTGTAAAGACATTTTGTCATGTAAAAAATTGAGCAGCAAAAGCCTGAATCTTTAATTAAGACGATGGTCAGTGTGGTGAATAATTAATATATTGGGACTTGCAGAAATAAAGGGGTAAGCCTTGCCAAGAACCAGCTCATAGAGTTTTAGGTCAGAGAAATGCTGCTGTTCATTTATGAGCTACTCCTGTTGAAAGAAACAAGTTGGGCAAGCAGATAGGAGATATAAAAGTTGAAGAAATAATTATTCTTTATGCTGTTGTCTCTTCATGCAACGTAACAATTTAAAAATATCTGACAGATAATGCATTTAACCCTTTGCCAACAGTGTTGTAATTCTCCAAGCAGCCTGTTTAAACTTAAGTGGTGTCATTTTTAAGAAAAAACATCTGAACCACCTGAATCAATGTATTCATGAAGTAAACAGACAGATTGTGATTACTAACATGATAGAAAAAAAAGCTTGCGCTTTCCTCAGAGCTCTCTTGAAAGAGAAAGGGAGAAGGAGAGCACTTCCTTTAGAGACACAGAGAAGCTATTGATACTTGAGTGCAGCATCAGCTTTGCAAAAGCTGGTGTCTTGGTGAATAGCTGTCCTTGAGTTGGCGGTGAGGAATAATAGCTCCACACAGGACAGGAAAGTGGAAAGAAAGGAGTCGTTGAGGAAGGACCGGATCAACCTTCAGCGTGTCAAAACGTTCAGTGAAGATTCAAAGAGGCTGAATTTCAATAAAACATAAGACCAATCTTCTGCCTATTCTTAATCTGATCTGAAAGGGAATGCTCCTACAGGTGGAAGTGAAAGCAGTCTAATGAATTCCCATAGGAAGCTATTTACTCCACTGAGATGAGTGCAGATGATAGAGGAACCCACTTTATAGTGATAAGTTCTGTCCCTGAGCTGTTTTCCTAATGAGAGACCTGAGGGAGTTTTTGATAATTCTGTCTGCATATTGTAGAAGAGCCTCCTTTGAAAAACCTGTTTCCCCGCTCTGGATTTATTCAGGATGTAGAGCAAGAGATGACAGAATCTATTTGAGAGATATATATTCATTTTGCCACTCCCTGATTATTACCTCCTGCTTTACATTGTGTGTGTGTGCGTGTGTGTGTGTGTGTGTGTGTGTGTGTGTGTGCATGCACGTGTGTGTATGAATGAACATTGAGGAAGGAAAAGGAAAGGGACACAATTGTAATTCCACTCACTCTTTGATGGTGACCTCACTCTTATGCTAATGACCACAGTGCAACAGAAGGCGAATTGTGCTGTAAACTCCCACACATCTATCTATCTATCTATCTATCTATCTATCTATCTATCTATCTATCTATCTATCTATCTATCTATCTATCTATCTATCTATCTATCTATCTATCTATCTATCTATCTATCTATCTATCTATCTGTCTGTCTGTCTGTCTGTCTGTCTGTCTGTCTGTCTGTCTGTCTGTCTGTCTGTCTATCTATCTATCTATCTGTGTTTCTTCACCTGTAAAGCTCAACCTGAACAGAAAATGCCATCATCCTGCATCTGATGCCTAATGTCACTGATTCCTTTGATACTTGTGGCATAAAATCCAGAGCACTGGATTTGCTTCACGTGTGCAACACAGGGACAGCAAAGTTCCTGGCAGAGATGGAGATAAGTTTGTAGAAATGCAAGTAAAAGTGTGGAGAAATGCAACTAAAAGATACAGCTTTGGAAAAATCAAACCACCGACACCCTATCGTGCATATCTAAAAAGTAACGCAATGACGCAAAGTGAAACATTGGAGTAAAAATATATAGTAAAAGAACATGAGTGGTGGATTGTAGTGCAGGTTTGAGGTGGTTTAGATCTACTTGTGGACACCTTATTTGGCAGTTTAGAAGTCTTGTTTCTTTACTGTAATTAACAATTATGTTCAACACTTGGTCTTGGATGCAACTGCACTGGATTACAGTTTTTCTCAGTTGCTTTGGTGCATTTCTCACATCCGAATTAACATTCTCATAACTGTTAGTTCAAACTCCACAACAGCCTGTCATTTGTGCACATCAGAGTAGCATTTTCCATTGCAGTGATCAAATTGCAAATGCTTTTGTACCTGTAACTTTCATATAATTCTCTATTTCATGACATTATCTTATCTTATCACTCAAAATTAACCATACTTACAATTGCAGAATAGTCAATCCCCATAAAACTCAGTTCTCATTTTAATTGCTTGAGCCATTACATACAAAAGAGATAAACTAGTTATCAAAATCTGTCAAGCAGATTTTGAACATTTCTTTATAATATTTTTTCCTGGCATGTCACGTCCAACTTAACTAAAGTGTTGATATCCAGTTGCTGGCGTGTGACACTGTGCTGTAAAGCAAATCAAGGCTGCCACAAGATGCTCAGGGCACAAAGTTACGAAGGGCAGATTCTCAGCCCCGAGATGCTGCGAGGCAATGACAACTCCAGGAATGTGCATGACGAATGTTAGTGTGACATCAAAGTGAGCTAGAAGCACAGAGTTTTAGGGTGTGTTCACACACTGGTTCTCTTTGGTCCACTTTAAACAACCCCTGCTCCACTTCCATAGATAGTACAATGTGTTTAAAGTTGTGTTAATATGCATTTGCACACTGGTGCGGATCAAAGAAGTAAACTCTGGTTCCTTTTTTAAACCCTGGGTCTCAGTTCACTTGCAAGTGAACACAGGTTTGCTTCTAGTGTGAAAGCAAATGAACCATCCAGTGTGCCACGGAGAAGAAGGGAGGCAGAATACGTGGCGCAACCTGCTAAAAAAGCTTGCTGCCTCTCCTACTGCTCATACTGGACAAATTCTTGTGAAAACCACATTAAGTTTGAATGCCAAAGTAAAAACAGAAACCCTAAAACTGCATAAATCTATATTTGCTCCATTGTTTACTTGTGGTTAATGAGCGGTTTTCAGTCCTGGCCATTGATTGATTGATTTGATAATTACATATTTTTGTTTTTGTTTTTTGCTGGAATATCAAGCAGTTTCACTTGAATCATTTCCACTTTCACTGACATCCACTGAAGGTAGCTGGTAGTTAAACTACCAATTCTTTCTCCTTGTATTACACTGTAATCACTGTTATTATCTTCAGGAAGGAGCATTTATTATTCTCCATCTGCAGAACACAGAGCCAGACACGTATTCATGCAATGGCAGCACAAGAGAACAGATCTACCTTTGATTGATCTTTGAACTTATATTTTTAAAAAGGACCTTTTTGTGTTGGTTCCTAGGAGATATTTTGTATTGGAGAGGATGATGGTTTATTCAATCTTCATTGTTCTGAGAAATGGCTGGACACTCAGTCCATCTTTTTATGCCCCACTCATCTCTCTCTGTCTCATTCACTCAGTGTAACAGTGTTTTGCTGCCCATACTTGTCAAAACTCAGGAAGAGTGAGAGTCTCCTCTACTCTCCTCTGCCCTCTAAAAAGACAGGGTCACAGTGAACAGAGTGCAGCATGATCTGATTCCCTCTGTCTAAATAACCTTTTGCTGTCTCAGTGTTACAAAAGAGAAGAGGAGAAAACATTCAGTATCTGCTTGTGCATTGCAAACTAGCTATACTATAGATCACGTTAGCTGTCAGACTTATGGTATGAAAAGCATGGAAACCACATACAGAACTAGTGTGAGAGGAATTCACACGCCGCCATTCTTCTTTCAAACTGAGTAAAACTACCTACAAGGAAATGTGTGACATGGCAGCAAAGTGATGCTGTGACATCAAAGATTACAGCAAAATGTAGGTTTTAGTAAACGTGTTTGTGCCATCAAAAGTCAGAAGTCATTTATTACAAAGACTAAAAATGCTGAATGTTGTCAGTTTCATAAAAGGTGTTGATGGTAATGACTGAAAATGTACAAAGCTATACTTTTGTTGTAGGTCATGAGTGCATTCTATAGCTTCAACACACCTGACTCAAATTCCAACAGCCTATGAAGCTCAGCACAATGACTTATTAGTTTGAATCAGGTGTGTTGGAGCAGGGAGACATTGAAAATCTGCAGGATTGCTGGCCACCCCTAGCCAAGCTAACTTAAAGCATTAAAATGCAGTGAGTACTGACCAAAGTGCTGAAAACTGAGATGCTCCTGAAATTAAACAACATATAGAAGTACATGACATGCTGCATTCATGTGGGCATCTGAGGTTTACCCATGTAAAGGTCAGTTTATACTAAATACTGGTTACAATTTGTTTATTCTTGGGGTGGCACCTGGGGGAACAAGTCATGATTCTCATTACCTGGCTTGATCCCATTTCAGTTGTCTTTGTCTTGTCACTTGATCATCCTGTTACCACCTGTTCCCTGTCCTCATTACTCACCTGCATCCATTCATCTAGTCATCTGCTCCTCTTATTCATTCCAGTGTATGCTCCTTGGTTTTTGTTGTCCTTTTTAGAGCACCTCTATGTCAACTGACTTTGTGTTTTTCCACCTCAACCCTGTTTTCTAATTGCTTTTAGATAAGTTTATTTGATTTCCTGTCTTGATTTTGCTTTTAGTTTGTTTAAAATCATGTTTTTTTCTTAGTTCTGTCACTTTTATGCCTCCTTCCTGATTAGTCCTGTGTTTGGGTCCTCCATTTCACAACATGGACTGCGAGGCATCTGTCTTGCCTCCCTGCTTTTCACTTTATGCCTCACTCTTCCTCTTCCTCTGTTGACCCCGTGCATTGCCTTATTGTTCAATAGACTGTAACAGTGGTGCTAAGTAAAGTTTCCTAAGGTGACCCTCTTAAGTTATTGTAGAGTTCCCTGGCCATCATTAAGGCTAATTTTTCCCCACATTTGCCTTTATTAGTGAAATACGAGATACCACTAAGAGCAATACCCTTCATCACATCTAAAATGTATAGAAAATATGTTGGTTAGCTGTTTCCCAATTTAGCATGAAATGACTTAAAAGCTCATGCCTACATGCTAAAAAAAAATACAGATACAATAATATAAGAAACAGCAGATAGAGACCGAAAAAAACTGTTATGTTTGCTGGCTGAGTGCTTAGATCATGGCTGTTTCAAGGTGAGCTCATTACTGCTCAAGGAGACAAGTGGCAAGGGTCTTTCTATACACAGCAATTAGCCTAATTAATCATTTTTATTGACCCACAGTGCAAAAATGTCTCACCTGTCAAATTTGTCAATGCATTAGTATTCACAACACAAAATACACGTTCTCCTTTTCCTTTTGCACAATATGTCGGATAGAAAACAGATTAATTATCAGATGTTTTTATTCAGAGCTTTGTTCCACCAGACTCGACGGATCAATGAAATTCTACTTGAACATCTGTTACCTGGAATGACTCTGGATGGACACTTCTAAAGAAAGTGCCTAATGGGAATTAATTGTTGTCCTCTGACAAGGACACTTCTCTTTGTTTCAGAATAACACAAAGTCTGAGCTAGATACATCATTTATACTCACAGGACTTTTTTTGTATTTGTTGTGCAAGTAGACTGTTTTCATCCACAAGACTATAATTGAGCTGAGTGTGTGTGTGTAATTTTGAAAAATGACAGTGTCTGCGTCCTGTTTTGTGATGTATTTTTTTTGCCCACCCGGTATTTGTTTAATATAATGAGCTAAAATTAAACCACAGAGCAGCCCATGCAGTATGAAGGATGCATCTGTGTTTCTTTGTGAGAGTGGGCGTGGGTTTCTAGGTAATGTACTGAGTATATCAATAAACCTGTCATCTTGACATATCTCCTCCAGTGCTTTTCTCTTTCAGTCAGCAGCTTTCTCCCAGTAAGCTGACAGTAAATGGGACGTGATGCTCTTAGTTTTGATATCTTGCCTTTTATTTCTTGGTATTTGCCTATAGATATAGACTGCTGAATACCTCCAGGTGCATCACATCATGGACATCTGGTGTGACAGAGAGGACAGACTGACCACTAGTGCCCCACCCCCTTTCCATCCCCTGTCATTTGTAGTGAATAAACAGATTTAGTTGAATAATGCGCCCATGCAAACTGGCACGCACATGAATGGATGAGCAGATTGCAGTATCCTTGCATCATATTCACAGCATCTAATATCATTTGTCTATTGTACATTTTGTTTGACCAATTGCACATTTATCATTCATCAGTTTATCATTATGTCCATAATTAAAGAATTATTCACTAAACACAGGATGATATTTTGTGAATCTCCCTCATCCAAATTGCTTCTAAATGTCATTAGTCTTTGTTAAAAGACCAAATGAATAATTAAATGATATTTTTTGAGCAATTTTTGCATATAAAAATTACATTAATGGCTTCCCATAACAATGCATTTATTATTTTGCCTTCAGTGCAATAAAATTGTATGACACACTGAAAAGTCAAAGATTTAGAGGGCATTTTAGTAGTTTTTAAGGGTCTCTGTCATGGTGCCAGGTCATCTAAAGCAGGTAAACTAATAAAAAGAAAAAAAAAATAGGGCAGTTTCCAATTCACAACTGTATTTACTGGAGGCACTGCCAAATTTTTATGGCTGCACATCAGAGAAAATGATGACAGTATGATGTCTGGCAAGACCAGCTACTCAGTCAGCCTTCACAACCCCCACGCAGATACTGCTATCTTCTATCTTCTATCTTCTAAATATTTGACTGTTAATATCAGTCAGTACTATAGGTCAACTACATGATACTTCATACAATTCAAGCTGGATATGGATTTTTATGTGTGCTCATAACAATTGCTCTATTAAGTCAAATCATCATTGAATAATCACAAGGAAATAAAGAGCAGCAGTGGGATGAAATCAAGGTTCTAGTTGAGCACCATGTTTAAATACGTCCTTGTATGTGTGAGCTATATATCTTCTAATGCACTTGACAGTCCATTTTCATCATAACATGCAATCCCAGGAGTGAAATAATGTCTGCCCTTCAGGCGATGTAAATGAAGAAAAATGTAAAGGCCGGAGCCAAGGCTCAGGGTGTGGATGGGTGAAGTTAATGTGATTGAAACTAATTGATGTATAGCCTCAATTCATCTCCTGGGATGGAACCCAGAAATGTCATGTTAGGCTGTAATTACTTATCACAGCCTCATGTCTCATGTTTGACTATAGCATGGATATTTCTCAGACATTATATTATCAGAGTAACATGCTAACACATATCTTATGGGAATACACTGAACGTCACATGTTGTAAAAAAAATATAGGACTGTTAATTGAGAAACGTCAGAAAACAGAGGCGGAAACTTCCACAAATGTCCAAATTATTGTCTACCTGACAAAGACTTTGTGAGACTGATGGGATGTGTGTCTTATTGTAAAAGGAGACCAGCTGCACATGAGCACCACAGGGACCTATCCTCTCACTGTATTTCTTCATCCCGTACACACACACTTTTCACTACCACTTAGAGTCCTGTCCTCACCAGAAATACTCAGATGACTTTGCAGTTATTCGGTGCATCAGTAATGGACATGAGGCTGGATTTAGAGAACTGGTGGACTGTTTTGTGGCAAGGTGTGACAACAATTACCTCATTCTAAATGTAAACAAGACAAAGGAGATGATTGTGGATTTTAGGATGACTACAAATACGCCAAACACTATTCCCATCCAAGGACAAGAGATGGAGGTGTTGGAGGACAATTTACACTTGGGTGTCAACCTGTACAACAGACTAAAGGCTAACACTGACGCTGTTTATAAGCAGGGATAGAACAGACTCTACTTGAAGAAGTATGTTCCTTTTGGTGACTGCAGCATGATGCATATCTTTGTTCTTTTATTTATTTGGCTTTCTTTTGAAAAATCTTGGAGAAAATAATGCAATCCACTTGGAGTCATCTGCTGGGGCAGCACCTTTAGAATGAGCCACTTCAAGAAATTAAATGAAGTTATAAAAATAAAGCTGGTTTTGTGTTAAGGATTATTCTGATTGTTAAGTTATTCTTAACTTTTTTTTTAACTATAGCATATGCAGTCTTTATTTGCATAAACCCCTCCTCTTCTTTACTTTAAAATTACTTTTTATAAAATCACATTTTAACAGGTGTTCACCAGGTACCATTTTAGGGGATTTAAATAAGTACTGTGTGACTGGGACCCTACTCTTCTGTACATTTTATAACATCCAAGCTCTTTCAAATTGAAGTTGTAATCTAGAAAATTAATGGTTGAAGTGATAGTCTAACTTGAGGTCAAACAACTCACATTATAAATATAATGCTCGTTTTTTTTAGGTTTCGGCGCCCTCTTGTGATATCTGCTAAAAGAGAAAAATCCTATCAGCTTGAAACTTGTGACATATTCCTAAGAAACTATGTCAGTCACAGTCAAACAGCTAGCAGTTGAAAATGAGCGCGCTACAGTTCACACAAACAATCTGAAGTAAACAGGAAAAAAGGCATCTGACTAAGCGAAAATACAGAGAAGCACAGCCTGTCCTGTAGGAGGCGCTGTTACAAACATAAACAGATATTTTATAGAAGACTGGCGTCATTTGCTGGAAACGGAAGCTCCACTGTTGTTCATCCGTCAGTGAGCCTCGTCGTCGCATTAGCAGCGATGGCTACCACTGCAGCTAAACAAGCGCCTAAAATTGTCCCCAAAACGTCTACGGGAGGCACCGCGGCGGCGGGAGCTAGCGGTGGGCCCCCAGTAATGCCTCTTGCCTCTCCGCTTATGGGGAAAAAGAAGAAGCCGTTTCTGGGGATGCCCGCTCCGCTGGGCTACGTTCCCGGTCTGGGCAGAGGGTGAGTTAACCTCATGCTAACTAACTAGCTAGTAAAACTATACACAGTTAGGTGATGTCTGTTCAATGTTGCTCCTTTCTTAACAGACGTATTCATAGATAGTTTAGATTTCGATATTGTAAGAAGATAAAAAAAAAAACAAAAATTATAAAGCAAAATAAACACTAAAAATAAACTTTTAAACAACACTGGTTATTTAATTTATTGGCTGTTATAAGACGTGTTTATGTACTCCAGTGAACTCGGTGATGTCGGTTTGTCTGGACCCAGGCAAATAATAATTAATTATTACAAGGTGATTAATGCATGATAATATCCGTGATATTATTATCATGTGCCCTCATGATAAAATTGCACAATAAAAACGGGACCTGTTAAAATGTCCACCTTCTGCATAATATCTCTGTTCAACTAGATATCAGTAATAATTGAATATTTGTGTTCTAGTGCTACTGGGTTCACCACCCGGTCTGATATTGGTCCTGCTCGTGATGCTAATGATCCAGTGGATGATCGACACGCACCCCCTGGAAAAAGGACAGTTGGGGACCAAATGAAAAAAAATCAAGATGATGATGATGAAGATCTGAATGACACCAACTATGATGAGGTTTCTTTGACTAAATTGTTTCTGTCTGTAGTCTATTTCAGAATTCTGAAAGCTCAAGTTGATTAATAGTAGTTGTTTTATATAACAAGCTGTGTGTGTATGTGTTCATTTTTTTTAGTTCAATGGTTATGCAGGTAGCTTGTTCTCCAGTGGACCTTATGAGAAAGATGATGAAGAAGCAGATGCTATATATGCAGCACTAGACAAAAGGATGGATGAAAGACGCAAAGAAAGAAGGTTACAAGCTCATTTCCCACTTGATGAAATCCATACATATGAATGTCCTTCTACCTCAATTCTGCACTGTATTTAAAATAACTTGGATTTCAATATTGCATGTGTACCTGAAACTGATAACTATCTGTGGATTTTTAGGGAGCTGAGAGAAAAGGAAGAAATTGAGAAATATCGTATGGAGCGACCCAAAATCCAGCAACAGTTTTCAGATCTGAAGGTATAAAATTTGCACACCAAACATTTATTTCATCCTTTATCACAATAAATAAAACCCTTTTTTTATTTTTGTCAAGCCAATTTGTAATCAAAGCCATTGTAAAAGGCACAGATCAACGGGTTACACTATGCAATGACATGCTTAGTCAGTTGTGCTTGCAGTGGTACTTAATAGAAAGGAGCAATTAAAAATACATCTATTTGGAAAAGTGCAATGATGATGTGTAAAAACAACGAACTGAGTATATTTGCCATGTATAAGTTTTTACCTTGTGTTAACTGTGGAACACCAAACAATATTAATATGCATATCACACAATGCTTAAGTGTTAAACTACAGAGGTCATGACCTGTCATGTGTCTGTGTGAGTTGAACTAGAAAAGGTCAAATAAAAGAGCTGACATTCAGTTCACATTAAAAAAAGTTATATGGGTGTGATGATAGTTGATTGTTGATTTGTTGTATTGAGGCATTTAAGGAGAATTCTTACTTCTAGAATGTGGTTTACCCACAATTAACTTAAACAAGCACAATATGAATACACTTCCTTCATTGATAGCGATATAAGAATTCAGATGCTGCTGCTCTGTAAATGTATTGTTAATTGTGTACAGCCTGTGTATGGCTGCTTGACTGCATGAGCGTAGTGGGATAATTCTTATTGCAAAAATTAGTGCCATTTTATCTTTTCATATCATAACCTGCTGTAGAAACTTGTGGTCCTTGTTTCATAATCACTCACTCAGGCAGTTCGTGTGTAATATTTCTGAGAATCTTATTGCTCTTGGTATGCTGTTTTAGTTATTTGGGTGGTATTTACAGCAAATGCTAGGTTGTGACTGAGTTTTTCAGGAATTTAGATGAATATTTTTACTTTTGCAGATAAGCGTTCAGTTATATTTTCTTTCTCAACATTTTGTTTTTACTATGTGTCAAGATATTTAAAAAATACTATGAATGCTTCAAGTTTATTCAGAACTCTCTTCAACCCCCTTTTTATTACCATTACTTCACAGAGGAAGTTGGCAGAGGTGTCAGAGGAGGAGTGGCTTAGCATCCCTGAAGTTGGAGATGCTAGGAACAAACGGCAGAGGAATCCCCGCTATGAGAAACTCACCCCTGTCCCTGATAGCTTCTTTTCCAAACACCTGCAGAGTGGAGAGAACCACACCACTGTCGACCCTTTGCAAGGGGTTAGTATTGATGCAAACACACGCACTTCCAGCTAAAGCACATCACAGAAGAGCATGCTGTAGTTCCAGTCTGCCCCAGCAGGAGTCAGTGTCTCAGTGGAAAGAAGCAAATCTCTGCAACTGCTCAGTTCATACAGTGTGCCCTGCTCATTGTTTCACAATGCAAACTTGTAATATCTTGACAAAAGACACCTGCTGGTGCTGACAGCTCTACTAGGAATTTCCTGTACTATTTAAAATGAACCTCATTGGTCTTTCTGGCCCCTGCAAACAACTTAAAATGTTTTTTTTTAAAGGTAAAGAAAGAAAGAAAGATTGGAGACTTACTTGTTGAGTAATAAAACATTTTTTACATGTATTTATTGCATTTTTTAAATTACACATTATTATTTCCTTTTTTTGTTTGTGCTCAGTCTGCAGCACAAGACAGTCATTGTGCAGATTTAATAGGGTTTTCACATGCATCATAGACAGTGGTGAGAAAAGTGCCATATGATCTAAGCCTATGTGTCACAATCTGTTTAAACATGCTGTAACTAAATTCTCAGAGGCCGTTTTTTTTATTATTTCCTGTCACCACTAGCTGGGAGGCCTGAACACACCTTACCCAGGAAGCATGACCCCTGGTCTGATGACGCCAGGAACAGGAGAACTGGATATGAGGAAAATTGGTCAGGCCAGAAACACACTGATGGATATGAGACTCAGTCAGGTAACCTTATAATCCTGAGCTGTTCTTCTGTTGTTCATATATATATATAAGATTTAGCTATTCTCTTTGCCTTTCTATCTCTTCAGGTGTCTGACTCGGTAAGCGGGCAGACAGTTGTTGATCCAAAGGGTTACCTCACAGATCTTAACTCCATGATCCCCACATATGGAGGGGACATCAGGTAGAGACATGTTTGCTATATGAGATATTTGTAGAGTATCAATATGACATTAAGTTGTTGTGTTTGATAATTCATGCATGACTCCGCATGTTCAGTGACATCAAGAAGGCTCGTCTGCTGCTGAAATCGGTGAGGGAGACCAATCCTCACCATCCACCTGCCTGGATTGCTTCTGCAAGGCTGGAGGAAGTGACTGGAAAACTGCAGGTGGCCAGAAACCTGATCATGAAGGGCACAGAGATGTGTCCTAAGGTAAAGGAGGACTGATAGAAGACCAAATCTGTTCTGGCAATAAGCATGCACAAGGGCTGTTAAGAGTGCACAAATAATTTTACACTATTCTACAGGATTTTCTTTTTTTTTTTTTTTTTTTTTTTTTTTATATAAAATTGCTTTTAAATTATATGTGTCAGTTGGCATTACCAGTAACTTAATGAAGTTTCATCATCTTATTATTGGACTCATTTGCTTTCTTGTTGGGATGTGCATCGCTGTCTTTTAACCAGAGTGAAGACGTGTGGCTGGAGGCAGCCAGGCTTCAACCAGGTGACACCGCTAAAGCTGTGGTTGCCCAGGCTGTTCGTCACCTGCCGCAGTCCGTCCGCATCTACATCAGAGCTGCCGAGCTGGAGACAGATGTCAGAGCTAAGAAACGTGTCCTCAGAAAGGGTAAGACTGTTATACATTTCCTGTAACACAAGAGGTTTACAATGTTTTTGTTCAGTTTCTTTTGTCTGCATTCATGGTCAAATTCTGAGACGGTTGAGACATGTTTCTATTTTGTTGGTATAAGCAGAAGTTTATTTGCCTTGAGAATGATTCTCCTGCCAAAAGGAGGACACTAATTTCTGCAGGGCCAAAATTCAAGGCCAGTCTCAATCTGTTCATTATCTCATAAAAGTACTTGCACACAGCTTGATGGTTCTTTTGTACTAAGATTGGAGAAAAGACTTCTTCATTGTTACATTTGGCAGCTGTTTTTGTTTTTTTGTTTTTTTTTTTCTCCTCAAGGGCAGGCACTCCATTTAACCAGGGTGTCAATGCCCCAACACACACACCCCAATATTCCCAGCAGCATACTCAACTGACAGAGATGGATTGGAGCTTCCTTTGAGGAAAAGCTCTCTCGCCTCTACATGTTCAAATGCCTCTGCTCAAGTTTACGTCATTGCACAGAGAAACAGGCACTTTCTCTCTGCCTTCACACTAAACATTTTACTTTTAATGCATTACTAAACAACCAAATGTGTTAACTCCATGTCTGAATGGTGCTTTTCTGCATAAATAGATAAATAAATAAAAAGTCACAACTTACCAGATCAGTCATAAATACTGTCTCGCATTTATAGAGAACTAGTCTGAAGTGTATTCAGATGCATTGAAAGACAGATTTTTTGTAACTGTTATGGGGGGTTGTTATTATGGCACAGTGATCTGATTTCAGTGGGATCTTACACCTTACATAAATAAATAGCAGCTCTGTCCAAACTTTCACAACTTGTGATTTTTTCCTACCTTTGTTGTGTGCAGCACCCAATCATTCTGCCCTTGTTGAGAGAAGAGAGACTGACTAGTATTCTCTAAGGCGTTTTGGGTTTATCTGCGGCTTCTGTGCCTGATCTTTGACAAATAAGGCAAACTTGGAGTCTAAACTATGTCAAAGGTTGTTTTTCTAGAGTTTACATTAAACAGTGTTATGTCAAGTGTAGTAAAACCCTCTTGACTATGAATGAAATAACTTTTTTTTTATTTTTATTTTTTTTTACTGTTTTAAACACCAGAATTAGCTCATACATGCAGGTTTTTAAACAAATATACACCCACTAAAACAAAGCAAATGGCTTTTGTCAGAAACAGCATTACACTTTGGGGTGCTGGTGCCATGCATTCCAGCAGCTTCCTTCAGAGACAACCCTGTGGACAACCAGAAGGAATGGCATTAAACCGTCCAGCAGGCTGACTTTGTTTAAGAAGCTGTTTAATAAGTCACCATGGAGAGTTGTAAACCTATTCTACTGTATTTATATCAGATGTTTACGGCTGCTGTCAGTGTTTTGAGCTTCTCCATGAAACAGTGCGCTGCATTCTTAAGTTTAGAGTTGTGCTGCCTCTTTCATCTCAGGATGCAGCACATTCAGCAAGTGTGTTAATGTGTCCATTAAGGTGTCATGTTTATGTAACTCCCAGCCTAAGCTTAAGTAGACAAAAATCGGTGACTACTGAGTAATTTGAAGTGACACCATCTATCTGTTGAACCCTTTCCCTCTGAAGACCAAAGCCACATGTTATTAGGTCTTTATTTTGAGTGAAAAGAGCTTAATTTATCACAGTGACTGTTTTAACAAGAGTAAACATGGCAAAAAACAATATCTTCATCTGCTCCTATTATCCTTTGGTGCCATATTTTAGGCTAATGTGATTTTTTTGTTATGGCAGTATTGTGACAGAAGTCTCTTAAGAACTTCTGCATCATACCTTGCTTGATGTGCTGTGTAATCCTGCAGGAATGGTGTTTGTACTGTGGTAAGAAAGTGACCATAGTCAGGATGTAACAATGATGTCTCTGTAATAGATGAATGAAGCTAATAATCATATACATCCCATGTCTGAAAAATCCTAATATGTGGCTTAGTGGTTATTTTTATTAGCTGGTTCTAGCAACAAGCAAACCAGGTATATACTTTGCAGTATGCAGTAAGAAGTGTCAGTAAAGTGATTTAATAGTCATGCTGTTGTTGTCCATGTAGCCTTGGAAAATGTGTCTAAGTCAGTTCGACTGTGGAAGACAGCTGTTGAGCTGGAAGAACCAGAGGATGCCAGGATCATGCTTAGCAGAGCTGTGGAGTGTTGTCCTACAAGTGTGGAGGTATATTACAATCAGTGTTTTTTATACACACACAAATATATATATATATATAAATTTCTATATACACACTCTTTAAGCATCGCATATTGGGTGTTAAACTATGCATTTCAGCATATGAGCTTCTTCTTTTGTGTTTGTTTTTGATGTGATTGTTTTGTTTCCTGTAGCTGTGGCTGGCACTAGCCCGTTTGGAAACATATGAAAATGCCCGTCGCGTCTTGAACAAAGCTCGAGAGAATATCCCAACCGATCGGCACATCTGGATCACTGCTGCTAAGTTGGAGGAGGCCAATGGCAACACTCAGATGGTGGACAAGATCATTGACAGAGCCATTACTTCTCTGCGGGCCAACGGTGTGGAGATCAACAGAGAACAGTGGATACAGGTTTGCTATTGTTATTTTTGTTTTTTTTTTATGGTAGATCTAAACTTTGTACTCTGAAACGTTGATTGTGTTTTCACAAAAATGACAGTTTCTTATACATCCGTTAAAGATAAAAGAAGACTTAGGTTACTTTATAAACAACAAACATCCTTTGTCTGACGGGTAACAATACTGCTTAGCTTTTAGAGTACAAAGGTTCATATTCATAATGGGTGTAAACAGAAAGCTCAGCGATGAGCTTTACGTTTCTCTGATGAGATGAATATCTTTTCAATAAACAGACCAAGATGTGAGCTAAGTTACAATTAATGTCTTTCTGTAACTACAGTCATTCACAAAACTTTTTAATCCTTTTGATAATCCTCAGATTATCATACGAATAAAGTGAAAAATTGTGTGAGTGCACCTTTAAGCCTCGACGTGGAGGAACTACTGGTTGTCTCGTGTTTGTAGGCATGCCAATAAATGTTGGCAAAGAACCTTATGGGATGTAACAGAATACAAGCCAGCACCATGACTGACATTTTGTTTAGTGCAGCTCAGTTATTTTGCAATCGGAGGCTTTAAGACAAACCCCTGTTGGCTCTTAGGCTTTTTCTTTCTCTGCCTCAGTGTGTTGAAGGTTTGTATGGCGGATTAGACAGCTCTCAAAGAGAAATGACAGAATTCCTGTTTGATTGCTGCTATTGTTATTGCATTCTTATTTATGGTACTGCACTACTGTTTATGTTATGTGTTTCCTTTATGGGACCATGGATGGATAGTAGTACCTTGCTAAATCCGGTATATTTATGTCAGTATTCTACGTTCATTAATAAACATTGTCCCATTCACATAAACGGTTAAATGAAGAGAAGATCTATTGCTCTACACATAATGATGGAACTTTTAAATATAGAATATTGATGCAGGATTGTCTAACTGGACTAATATTCTGCTTTACCTCTGTCATAAGCTTGTTCTTTACTTTTCCTACTTGGAAAAAAAGGGTCTAGATTATGTCTTATAGAAGACTGAGGATCTATAAACTCTATAAATTATCTACATGGATGTAAATCAGTAACTCAGATTCATTCGGGGACTCTGGCAGAGCACATTTCCTCTGATATCAAGTGTTTACATACTACCATGTGAATTGTTTCATTTTTCCATTGAATTTTTTGGTCTACAACTGGTGCCAGCAGTTCATGCCTTGAATATTTAGCATTCTTCATCTTCACTCACAGACTTTTCTTTCCTAAATGCATCTACTTGTCCTGCAGGATGCAGAAGAGTGCGACAAAGCAGGCAGTGTGGCTACCTGTCAGGCTGTGATAAGGGCCGTCATTGGGATCGGCATAGAGGAGGAGGACCGCAAACACACCTGGATGGAAGACTCAGAGAGTGTGAGTTTGATTTTTAAGGTGGATCAGATCAATGGTGAACACTGATTTGAAGAGCCAGTATCTTTTTATTTTTATTCCTCCATTTGTGAATTATGAGCAGCGTTGCACTGAAAAAGTCTTGTAAAGAGCAGCACGACTGCTCGAACATGAAGTTAACTCAATTAAATTCTATTTATTTTAAGCTGTTTAGGCTTTATGTTCAGGTCAGATTATGTACACATACATGAGTGAGTAATCTTAACCAAATACACCTGTCACTCTTTTGATATTATCAGTTCCACAAGCAGAAGGCAGATGGTAAAAGCTGAATGATGCTTTACTGCACCACAAAAATAACAGAGCAGAGTTGACTGCACGTCTTGTCACCATAAGTCTGATGAATGATTAAAAATTTGTGTTAATCTGTGTAAAAAAAAAAGGAAAAAGAAAAAACGAGCAATAGAAAGATGTGAAGCATAGATCCTACAGTCAGGCTGAGTTTTTTTTTGTCTTAGTTTTAAATACAGCCAACCTGAATCTTTATACAAAAGTAGCTCTAACCACCTCGACCATGTAACAGCTGCCAGGGCCAAAAACAGCTCGTTCACCGTCCGTCTGTTAGCAACACAGCTTAAAAAGCAATGGACAGTTTGTGATGAGGCAGGAGCGATATCCAACATGTCATTTGTCACTTCTTCTCTTTGGTCTGCTGGATTGGCCGTTTGCTGTCACACTGTTAGCGTGCCAGTACCAGACCAAAGTTCACTTGCAAGCAGACCGAGACCCCTGGTATTCAAGCGGACCAGAGTTTGCTTATTTTGTCTCTTCTTGAGACAAAATGCGAGTTCAAACTGCTCCAAACAGACTGAACTTTCAGTGGAAGTGGACCAAAAAGTGCCAGTGTGAAAGCGCCCTTACTTTTATACTACAATAAAACTATATTTTTAAGCTCAAAGTTGTCACCAACAACCAAAAACAGACTGTAGTGGTTTAAAAATGATCTGATGGACATGTTGCTTAATGATAAACAAGAAGCTGTCAAATCATGACCTTCTCATCTCTTACCTACCGTGTTGTTAAAAATGGTATATGAGTAAATCAAATACACTCAGCTGATCATACTTCTAGCATCATAATCTTTGGTCAATGGTTAACTTAAATCTTGATGGGAGTAATGTTACCTAATGACTTTTTCACATAGGACACATTCAGATCTTGACACCTAGAATTATCATTTGCATCTTTATTTTCTGTTTGAGTGTAACTTGTTTCCTTTTGTGCCTCAGTGTGTGGCCCATGGAGCGCTGGAGTGTGCCAGGGCCATCTATGCCCATTCCCTGCAGGTGTTTCCCAGTAAGAAAAGTGTCTGGCTCAGAGCAGCCTACTTTGAGAAGAATCATGGCACCAGGTGATGAGCTCTGTTGTCTAAAGATAGCAAGTACTAGAAGTCAGATGCTTTCAGCTACTTTACATTTTGTTTTTTTTGTTTAACTACTCTTGTTTCATCTCATTTGACTCTCTAATACTTGTTTTGAACTGCTGCTTTATCCCCACTCTTCACCCCTGTTACATCTCCCAGAGAGTCTTTGGAGGCCCTCCTACAGAGAGCAGTGGCTCATTGTCCCAAAGCAGAGGTCCTCTGGCTAATGGGGGCCAAGTCCAAGTGGCTGGCTGAGGATGTGCCAGCAGCTCGAAGTATCCTCGCTCTGGCCTTCCAGGTAACAACAAAGTTATGCAAACACTGACTTGTTTGCACATCTGTAGCTTATTTGTACTTTTGTCTAACTGTTCCTCCACATGCGCTCTGTCCCTCCTGTTATTGTTTATTCAAGGCTAACCCCAACAGTGAAGAGATCTGGCTTGCTGCTGTCAAACTGGAGTCTGAAAATAACGAGTATGAAAGAGCCCGTCGACTGCTGGCCAAGGCTCGCAGCAGTGCACCAACAGCCAGGGTGAGTGAGAAAGCAAATAAAAGTGTGTATGAAAGTGAGACAATATGGCAAAATGAAAAGCTGTAGGGTCTGCTTTTCAGCTCAAACACAGCCATTTTTTGTCATTCAAAACTCTCGTCCAGATGGGGTTCAAGTTTGCTTTTTCGTTTTTCTTTGTTTTGTTTTTAAGACGGTTGAGCAAATAAACTAAAGCAAATGAATGTATCTATTTAACATTGAACTTTCAACACAATTATTGTAGCTCCACTGACCCATATTTCAGGGTTGATTTGACTATCAGGTTTTCTTCTTTTCTGTCAGAAAGCTGGTGTTTAATGGCAGGTTAACAGTTCATTATCTTGGAAGTGGTTTCTACAAACATTTTGTTCTGTTCAGGTTTAGGCTTGCAAAGTTTCTACGTCTCCAAACAGTCAGCACCACTCAAGCTGACAGATTCTGGCAGCTGTACTTCCTAAGTATCTGTCTGCCTACACTCCCTTTATGTCTAAATGGTATGGTGACAGACTTGACTAAAGGGGGCCTAATTTATTGTTGGGTGTACTGATTGCCTGACAGATAAGACATTGTGCTGTTAATGATGCAGTTAAGCATTTAGGATATGCTTTAGGATGGTGGCATGTGTTATTTTTGAAAACTAGAAAGGTATTGGCATTGCATTGCATGCGTTAAGCTGCAGTTCAAGTATGAAAAATTATTTTACTGTATTGTTGTTCGATTTTGAAAAATCTTTGTCGGGTGTATTACAAACGGTCCTGCTCATGCATGCTTCCTGTCCGACCAACGTATTTCTTTGTAATCTCTTTAGGTATTTATGAAATCGGTGAAGCTGGAGTGGGTGTTAGAAAAGATAGATGATGCCCAGGAGCTGTGCACCGAGGCCCTGAAACACTACGAAGACTTCCCGAAGCTTTGGATGATGCGAGGCCAGATTGAGGAGCAGTGTGAAAATATGGACAAGGCCAGAGAGGCCTATAACCAAGGGGTGAGGCTGGGAAAATGCTTCTGGCTTGGAACTTAAGTTGATTTCTAAAGTTTATTTAAATAAAAGTTTTCAATCAAGATAGGGGCCATATCCCTTGACTTTGTGGTTGTTTACCTCCTGTTGTCTGTAGTTAAAAAAATGTCCCCAGTCGGTACCTCTGTGGTTACTGCTGTCTCGTCTGGAAGAGAGAGTTGGACAGCTGACCAGAGCCAGAGCAATCCTGGAGAAAGCCCGACTCAAGAACCCGCAGAGCCCTGAGCTCTGGTGAGAACACAACAGTGAAAATATGTTGTGCCAAATTAATTCAATAACAAGCAGATGTCTGAGATTTAGCTTAAAATCAGTCTCCAGAGCAGACAGCATAGCAAGTATGTGCTTGTCTACATACAATTATAAATAGTTTGCTTTCCAGGATTCAATATGTAATGCAGCTTGAATTATGTCTGAAATGAAAAATAAGTAAATGAAGAAAAAAATAATAAGGAGATAAAGTCTGTGGTCCTTAAATGATGTGTATGTGCAAACCAGGTTGGAGTCTGTCAGACTGGAGTACCGGGCTGGGCTGAAGAACATAGCTAACACTCTAATGGCCAAAGCCCTGCAGGAGTGCCCAAATTCAGGTATATAATGCTGCATTTGTGTGAAGACTTTTTGTTTTTAAATTCAGAATCCCAAAATCTCGTTTTTTTTTTTTTTTTTTTTTTTTTTTTTTATGCAAACTCAATTTTGTTAGTGGTTTTATGAGTATGTTTGCTCTTTCACTTTATTGTTTTTCTCCGAAGTAATTGACATATTTGGCAGTAGTTTATAATTAAAAAAAATCATTTCCATTTTCCAAAGGCATCTTGTGGGCTGAGGCCGTGTTCCTGGAAGCCAGGCCGCAGAGGAAGACTAAGAGTGTGGATGCGTTGAAGAAATGTGAACATGATCCTCATGTCCTACTTGCTGTAGCAAAGTATGAGTGAATCTTTTCAGTTTTTTATTTTACTTTTTTTTTTTTTTTTTAATTACCTCATTAGTAATTAAGTTTACTCTTTGTGATTTGTATTACAAAACTGTCTTTACAGTTCTGGTTTCACAGTGTATTTATATAATTGGTAGAGATTAATCTCTTTTTATGTTTTGCATATTCACTGTTCTGCACATCTCAGGTTGTTTTGGAGCGAGCGTAAAATCACCAAAGCCAGAGAGTGGTTCCTCAGAACAGTCAAGATTGAGCCAGACCTGGGAGACGCTTGGGCTCTCTTTTACAAGTTTGAGTTGCAGCATGGTACACAGGTATGAATTTTATGTCTAGACTTGTGCTACACTATCAGTGGTAACATCTACATTGGAGCTAAAATTCTCTTTTCAGCATTTTATATTATTGCTTTTTCTTATTTACGAAGTTCACAGTCTCTCCTGAAACGCTTGTCATAGCATGGGGGTGTTTTTGGTGTTTAACTTTACTGGTCTGCATCCATCAGGAACAGCAGGAAGAGGTGCTAAAGCGCTGTGAGAATGCAGAGCCCCGCCATGGAGAGCTTTGGTGCGCTGAGTCCAAACACGTCCTGAACTGGCAGAAAAAGACAGGAGAGATCTTGATGCAGGTAGCCAGCAAGATCAAGAACACTTTTTGAAACTTGGACTGAAAACACATGGAAGACCCTGGGATTCACCAGTCGAACAGGAAAACGGCTGTGGACGTGCTTGTTGTTCAGCGGGACTTGGCCATCTCAAACACACACACTTAGTTTTTGATGTTATCCTACTTTTTCAGATTTGCATCTTTTTTTTGTTCTTACAAGCAGAAAATAATGATTTAATATCAGTGTAAAAAGCAGAATAAATCTGACAGAAATGACCATTTAGAGCTTTTGTGCATAGGTTTGTGAGTTTTTCTTAAAGGTTTCCTGTCAAGTCTCATGTAGGCTGTTGACCCTCTAGATGAAGCAAAGTCTTGGTTCTGGAAATTGAAACCATGTTATTGTCGGTTTCTCTACTTTTAAAATATTTGTCCTGTGAAGTAAACCTCCTCCTAGCTGCAGGAAGGTGTCTTCTGTCAATTTTTTTTAGATTTTTTTCCTGCAATCATTTCATGTGTTCCCTTCAAAAGTCTTCAGAGTTCTACTTCTTAGTATGATGCTGCCATGCCCAGCAGCATGCTTAAGATAAAGATTTTCTCTATTAATGAGCTTTGCTGAGCTTATACCAGAAACTTTTAACAGTGTTACCCCAAGTATTTTCCCCTGTCTCCAGTTTGTGTCAATCTGCATGCTCCTGACATTTCTCTTTGAAATTTTGCAGTAGGAAGAAGCATCTATGATCATACTAACCCTCTGCATCATTAAAGAGAAAAACACACCCACCTAATGCAGTAAACTTAAAAGAACAGCAAAAAAAAAAAAAAAAACCAGTTTTAATTTGACATCACCTTTGTATTTACTGATTTCAGTCTCTATCGGGTGGCTACATTTTAAAAAGTACACTTTTTTTTCTTCTTTTTTTTATATTTTATAGTTCTGAATTTGGCTGTCCCAACAGGATTTTATTGTGTATCTAGTCTTGGACCAGAGCTGTTTCTTTCATGTTTATTCAGCTTTTTCTACAGCTTAAATACTTGCTGTATCTGTCCAGTAATGAAATAAAGTTTTACGCATGAAAGCTTTTTTTTCAAAAACATGCCAAAAGAAGAAAAAATGGAAAAAATGCTATTGTGATTTAAATGTCAAGCCTGATATCGGTGCACAGTTCCCTTCTTTGTTTGAAATGGTTTTCCCAGACCTTTGAGTTCAACCAATCCTCCAGTGGTACTATGGTTGTCTTGTTTTAACTCTGGTAGTTTAGCTCAAAGTCAGAATCTGTGCATGTTGTAAATTGTGCAGCATTAACCTGAAGCACCAGTTAGGAGGTTTTCTGTTAGCAAAGTGTAAACGTTACATCTTACTTAAACCACCCACGGAGAATTTAAACCTTGCTCAGCAGCGTTTTAAACAAATGCTCCAATAAATTACACTTCATTTGGTATCCCCTGTTCCAAATGAAACCGAAAGGATGATGGAAAGTGAGTGATTGCAGAAGTTTCTTGGGCTTGATCGGACTGGAGTTTGGTGAAATCTTAAGCCCAGCGGCAGCAATCCATGACGGGAAAGGAAATCGGAGCAACAGTCACGCTGGTTATGGTGGAAACAATAAAGCACCACGTCGGACGTCTCTCCGCCGCAGCATTAACCTCTGCACCAGAGGAAGTGCAAAAATATTAAAGGGGGGGAAAAAGGATTGTTTACAATGAGCGCAGTCGGATCAGGACCAATTCCTTGGATCTTCCAGTCACTGACAGAGATGGGTTTACTCCTGTGAGGATCCTGCTGAAAGACATGATAAATGGTAAGTGCAGCGGTGCGTATTTACGCAGCAGGTTAGCTGATATGGAAAAATCACTGCAAGTTACGTTGCAGACAAGACTGTATACACTATTTACGTTCTTTCATTTTTCAACTTTCTTTGATGCAGTGTCTGACCGGAACTCTGCTCCGTAGTGTCCTGGTGGTTCTCTTGTTGGCCAACTCTTGTGGTAAACGTAGGTGTAATTATAAAGAAATACTGGGATCCTACAGAGAAGTCATCTTCGTTGAGCTACAGAATCTGGTATGACCACAACTTTAATCATAAGGATTTGTACTGCACGAATAACTTAACAGAGATATTAGTTTTTATTTCATTCGAGTATTTTGTAAGCTTTTTTTCCAACCTGTTGCAGCTACTACTGAATTACTGAATAGGTGACAGGCTGCCCTCCAGTGTTTGCTATGCAAGCAAAATTATTATCAAGGCAAAGCTCGTGTCTATTTCCTAAATGACAGACGAACATAACGTCTTAAATAATTCCGTATTTGCCTCCAAATTTTTGCAGAATCTGACTGGTTCACTTAATGCTTTCAAGGAGAGAGACCCCTGTCCGTCGGGAAAGGTAAATGGCATCACATTCAGCGCACTTCCAGCATTGGCCCAGATACGCAAAATGCAACAAGGGAACCAATAACTAAACAAACCTTTAGAAAATTACGAACTAACTAACTAACTAACTAACTAACTAACTAACTAAATAAATAAATAAATGGAAAACCAAAGAAAAAACTTTGGCAAACAAACGAAAATTTAAAAAAGAGAAAACAAAACATTTTATGAAGTACATGATGGAAAATAACCCTCACAAACCTTCAAGTTCCAGAAAAACGTTAAGACAAAAAAAAGTGACAAATTTTATGCCACTTAAGATTTTTTTTCTTTTGTATTTAGTGAATTGTGTTTTATTAAGTTCGCTTTTATCTCTTGTTTACTAAAATGCTTATTTGTTTTGTTACTGTTTTCTGTTTAGTAAGATACTTTTGATTGCTGGAATTTTGTTTTGTTTATCCAGTGCCACTAGCACACTTTCAGCACCATGGACAGGGTAATTTACGTGTCCATTGCCGTCTCAAAATCCACTAGTGTTAGAGATGGCAAATGGAGAGGAACGTTTTCCTAAAGGAAAGATGGAAACTGACTCATATGTGTAGACCCTAGTGGACTATTTCAAATGTTTCTACTCCTTCACTGTCTGAGTTGTTGTCTGCTGGCAGCCACATCGTATCCTCGTGTCCATCTATGGTATGACAAAGCAAATACTGTGCCAGAGGAGTGGCAAACAGTCGGACCTAGAGAAGCCCGTTGAGAGCATGGAGCTGCTCATCATTCAAAACTGTAGTCCTGATTATATGGTAAGAAATGCTTTAACACATCTATCACCACAAATAAAAAAAAAATAGCATAATAAATACATCTTTTTTTCTCCTTGTTGCTTACTTTCAGGGAAAGAAAGCCTCTTGTTCAGCTGTCCGGAAAATACAAGGAAAGAAGAGAAAGAGGTTTAGATTAATTAAAGTCATCAAGATGCTAGTCACTTGTTGGGAAAAACTTCAGAGTGTCTCTATGCTCTCTAAGTAGGAAATATTGTCTCATTTGGCTCCTAAAACGTGTGCTGCCTTCTCATGAAGATACCAGTTGAATTTCTGTTATGTGCACTGCACCGTGACATGACTGATGACTGATCCCACTCTGTTCAAATAGCTGCTTTTTAATGCAATGAATGTTTACTGTTGTCAAGTTCTCAGTGTGCTGTGAATTAAAACAGCTAGCCTTTGCATGCCAGCATTACTCCTTGTTATTTAGAATATAGTTTCATAGTAACCACAGATAAGCTAAAAAAAATAAAAAAAAGATAAATAAATAAATACATCCAAAATGCATTCAAATACTTTTAGAATATGTACATTAACAAGGTCTCTCCTGTTGTCACAACCTCTATGTTTTGTATTTGTGAACATAGCCAAACAATGTTCTTCTGTTTTGCTGTGAAGTTTATGCCACATAATAAAATGTTAAAATATCTGTCTACCTGCTTGACTTTCTTTCTTTCTTGTTAATGAAAGGTTGGAAAAAATAACAATAATAATAACAATAATAACTATTATTATTATTATTATTATTATTATTATTATTATTATTATTATTAATAATAACAATAATAATATTTATTATTTTTTTTATTATTATTATTATTAATAATAACAATAATAATATATATATATATTTTTTTTATTATTATTATACTTGGGGCTGGAGATGTAATCCTTTAAATGAAAGAACTGCAGGCGCAATACGTTAACAAGGAGCGGAACATTTCTAATACGGCCCTGTTTCCACCCGGAGCAAGAATATTATTACTCATCTTCCAACAAACGATTTACCAGCGTGAAAAATCAGTTATCTTAAAGTAGGTATTGTTATATTACATACATGTATGTTCAAAACCTTGAATAACGTTATTTAAATGCTGTCGTTTGCGTCAACTTTTTCTTAATAATGTTTTTCAGAAACGGACGAACCGCATCATTTCCGAGCTGTAGCTTATTAGATTAGCATCACACTCTAACATATTTTTAAGGAAACGCATTCTTGGCAGTATGAACGTGAAAAACTCACTCTACAGATGACAGAAACGTAAGATATTTTGCTAGCTTAAGGTTTGTGTTAATTATCTTTGCTGGAGCAGACATGGCAAGTATTAGCAGCACAAACATGGATCCAGATGTTGCTCGCAGGCTGTTTGAGGAGGGAGCTACCCTGGTGCTGCTGGGTGTTCCTCGAGGTACAGAGCTCGGAATAGACTGCAAGAGTTGGCAAGTTGGTCCTCTCTTTCGGGGAGTTAAGATGATCCCCCCAGGATTACACTTCCTTAATTACAGCCCTGTTAACTCGCCAAGCTGTGGAGGAGAAATTGGCCCTAAAAGAGGCCTATTTATTAATCTCAAACCCAGAGAGATTTTACTGGCCAACTGGGATCCCAAAGAAGAAGATCTCGATTTCTCAGCCTCCAAGAATGACGAGGAAGTAAACCGGATCCGTGAGACCTTGCAAGAATTAGATCCGTACTTAGGCCCTTATCCCTATGAGGTGATGAGGAAATGGGTTTCTCTCACAGACCGTCTCAGTGAGGAATTGGCCTTTAACTTGCAGCCTCTTTCAGGTCGAGTATGCGCCTTCAGTGATGTCATTCCTGAGGTTCAGTTAAGGCACACCAAAGACAGGGCAGAGCAGCCGAGGAATGACACGGCCTGTCAGAGCATGAAAGAAGGACTCGACAGGCTCCCTAAGATGAAGCAAAGGGAGGGGACCGAGTTGCGCTTCTCTGTTATCCCCAAGCAAACCTACCCACCTGGGGCCACACCAGCTGAGATCACACAGTGTAGCATGGACCTGAGTTATGCTCTGGAGACTGTGCTGGAGAAGAACCACAGTCAGCAGCCTCTAAACCTACTGGGTATGTTTTATGTTTACTAATATATGGTTGACAAACTTAACACAATGTTACATTTGATATAAAAGAAAAAAAAATGACAATACATCTCTTACAGGTGAGCTGCAGTTCGCCTTTGTGTGTTTCTTGATTGGAAATGTGTATGAGGGCTTTGAGCACTGGAAGTGCCTCCTGGCTCTGATGTGCCGCGCGGAAGAAGCCATGAGGAAGCATAAGGAACTCTACCTGGGCCTCATTGCTGTGCTTTACCACCAGCTTGGAGAAATACCCCCTGACTTTTTTGTTGACATTGTTTCACAAAACAACTTCCTTACCACCACACTTCAGGTATAGTAGATGCAAGAGAACATATTTACTTTTTAGATATTGGCTTTTGCCAGGCATTTATATCCTGTCCAGGATGTTTAAAATCCAGCCACAAAATGTAGTGTTTATTCGGAGACTATAAGGTAAATCCACAATGAATGATCTGTGATAACACCATTATTTATCACATTATAATAAAAATAAAAAGATTGCAATTGCTGTTTTTTTGCTAAGAGATCTCTATTTTGACCAAGAAATTATGATGAACCCACTTCCTGTCAAACTTTTGACCAATGAGATGATTTAAATTTACAGTAATGTCCAATCAGGAGGAGCCAAAGATCAATAAGTGACAAGTTAGTTTATTTTCTGTCTGACAAGAACAACTGGCTGAAATGAAGAAAACGTTTATGACACGGGGTGGTGCTAAAAATGAGCTGAGTTGGACTTGGTTTTTGAGGATAGTAGGTAAATAAATATAAATAGTAGAAAATGTCTGGAGAAAAAAAAGTGTAAATATGTAAGTAGTTTCTGTTGTGTGTTTGAGAATAAAAAATGTTTTTATTGAAACAAAGCCAACTTGACACAATGATGTGCGGATGAGAAAAGGATTGGTCACTGTTGATCTGTGATACTTTTACTCTATTTTATTTAGCTTGCATTTATGATGCCATATATAATAATAGATTCATTTTACATAATTTCAGCCTCATAATTTGACAATTGAGGCTGTCCAGAAAAAATTATGTTGTTTTATTGACTGGTCTAAAAAAGTTGTGGTTCTATTGTATTTTTACATAGAAAAAAAAAAAAAAGCAAAAACAGGCAAACCAAAAATAGCTAAAAATGTCTTGGAGTCTTAAGAGTTAAAAGTAAGCCGTGACATTAAGCCAGTGTGAACAATTACTGGACTTAAAATCAAAGCTGCTAAATAACATACAGCTATAGTATTGTAGTAGTGTAGTATAGTTATTGTACCAACTTTGTCCATACCAATTTGTTCCCTGTTTCTACCATTACTCCAGTACTGTTAGTCACCATTCTGTTAAAAGGCTATTCATTATGTTTGGTGGAAATCTAGTCTGTACTGTCAGCTAACAAGTGTTACTGGTAAGATCTAATTTGCAAATTATAGTTTGTACTATTAATTTGTGCCTAAAGTAAACAATGTAAACCATTTGTTTAAGCGATTGGCTAACAAATATCCAATTTTCAGTTTTCTTAGTCTTAACTTATAGCTAGTAATGTAAACCTGCCAACAACTTGGGTTGTTTAATTTTTTAACTATTATTGATTTTTATTATTTATTAAATTTTTTTTTGCCCCCAGACCCCTCATGAGGTCTAGTGGGGCATTACTAAATGACTATTATTAACTTCACCTTTACAAATCTCCACATTGTTTTATTATATTGCAGGACTTTTTCCAGCTTGCCACTGGACCAGGTATAGACGGCACCCTACGTAAGAGAGCAGAGAAGTTCAAAACCCATCTGACCAAGAAGTTTCGCTGGGATTTTGATGCAGACCTGGAAGACTGTGCACCTGTGGTGGTGGAGCTGCCTGAAGGCGTCACAGTGGACTGAAACAGTTCTCTTCAGATCCTTCAGGTTCGAAGAAGGTTCGAAGAAACTTGAACCACTGCAGTGCTGCAGTCCTTCCACATATTTGTGTCGTTCCTCAGCAGAATGTGTTGAGGCTGTTAAGTGTGGGCTGTTATACATCCTAAATTCATATCCATAGTTTGTACCCCGTCATGAAGAAAGCAAACATTAAATCATCTGTAGTATTAGAGGCCGAGTAGAGCTGCAGGGTAGAAGACAGCAGTGACCTCTGGTGGTGGTTATCTCAGTCTCATAAAATAAGGTTAAAATGAACTTTTAACCTTGTTTTAACTGGACAGAGTTGGAAATATAAAATCTTCTTATAAAAATTGTAATTTTTACTATGTAATTAAATAAATTTAAACTAAGATTTACTAAAAATAAAAAGATAATATACACTGATATATATGGTGTGACACAAAATAAAAGTAATACTAGTGACTTTAGGTTTTAAATTCTTAAAACACATTTATTTCAAGCCTAAGTACTATTTTGTCACCGTAAACATGTTTCACTTTCTGCGGACGGCTTTCTCTTGGTTTTGTATTTCAGTTAATTTTTGAACCAAAATTTTCCTTCAATAAAATGGAAAAAACAAAAGAAAAACATCATCTGTTTTGAGTTCCTGTCTGATTATACGTCTATCATTGCCCGGAATAGAAAAATGTTGCTTTGTCCTCCACTAGATGGCACAAGTGTTATTTATTTTGATATATGATGCACTTAAAAGTGCATTCCTGTGGATCAACACTACATATTCAGAATAGCTGTTTTTGGTGCTGGGAGGGTTTACATCCCTGCTGGGCACTGGATACTTAGCTAAAGCCTGTGAAGGTCATCTTCACAGGCATTTTTTCTCATCCAAACAAAAGCTCTGTGAAAAATATGTGAGCTAATCCAACAGCAACTGTATGGCTTACATGATTATGTTGAGTTTATGAGCTGTGTAGGTGTGTGTGTTCCTTTTATGACTAAGATGAATGACACAGATCTTGTGTTTTCCTGTTAGATTATTCATCTCTGCCCATCTACAGCATTTTTCTTCCTAGCTGGGCTATTTTCCTTTGACATTCAACTCCAGGAGACGATCTATAACTGTAAAGCTGCTGTTAAAAGGACAAAAGCTACCTAAAGCCATTACGTGAGTCAATAGACTCTTAGCCTGTTGATGGAGATCCAAAGACCAATACAAAAAAAAATCCATTCTCTTCCCAGAAGACTGGTGGTATTGCAAAATAGATGGTAATGCTAGGCTTTTATGAAAACTTTCCTTTTGAAAATTTATGTACAACTTAAAAGGAGATCAATTCTGATTTTGTGGTCTACTGTACGCCCACTGGAGCCCAGCGTTGGTTGCTATTTTCCCCTTTGAATACAGTTCGATGGAGAAAATGTTTTGGAACACAAGACGGAAACATATCAGCAGAACACAGAGGGAAGTGAATGGCAAAGATTTACAGAGACATTTTCCTCTGGGGATGAAATAACGTACATTGTTAGGGAAGACAGTCGCACAAATGACTCTGTTGGGATGTCCTTGGCATCCCAGCATCCTGGCCCCTCCATTAGTGCAGGAATTACAGTGTACAGCGAGTCAGCAGACAACTCGTTAAGTATCCAGCTTTTTTTGAGCTGTAGCACCTCTTCACCTTCAGCGGACACTCTCCTGCTATGTGTCTAGTATGGCAACCGTTTTCCTGCTAATCTCATATTTGTTGTGTTGGTGAGGCCCCTCTAGGAAGTGATGCACTCTGGGAAACACGCTGCATTGATTGTACAGAGCCTCAAAGCCTCACAGGCCCCATCCGTCACGGTGGAGCTTTCTCTGTGAGCTTGCTATTTCCATGGAGCTTGCTTGCTGCTCTCACTCCAGTGTAAACACAGGCACCTTTTCTTTTGTTTTTCCTCAGTTACACACCCACCTGCTACCATCCCCTTGATGCAGCAGCCAGTGAGATGAAGATTAGCTTAGCTTTAATATTAATTATTGATTAATAACATCAGGTGTTTGATTCTGTGTAGAATCAATTATTTATGCAGTGACGTATGAACACCAAAGTATTTGGAATTAATGGATAAATTTGGGAAATTCTAGTGCCTTATATGGCAATTTAGAGATAAATTCAAGGGTATATCAGCACAAACAGCCATTTGACAGCTGTCCTTGCACCTCCTTGTCCTTTGCTTGTCTTAGCAAAATATATATTTGATTTTGTGCTAGATTAGATAAGCTCTGCGGTCTGATCCAGTCTGTCTTTGCTAGTGCTGCATTATCAGACCAACTTGGTTTGATAACCACCTTTATTGATGTTTCAGCCCTTCATAAACAGGTTTTGTTGTCCTACTGGAGAAAGCTGCTCCTGTAAATGTCAAGGTGGGTGGCAAGTGTCAAAGACAACATCCATGTGAATGCAAGGATTCAGTTTTTCCCAGCAGAACACTGACCAGGATGAGTGAATGTACTCACTTTACCTGCCAGTAATTTTAATGTAATGTTAATGACTTAAGTGAACAATCGTGCATGTAATTAATTTGTAATTTTCTTCATTTATCTATTTTAATTTTTTATAGTCATGTTTATTTATCTGAAAGACATTATAATTTAAGACTTTATTAATTATAATTTAAGGCTGGATGCCGGCTGTCCACACCAGTAAAGTCTGTTTCTTTTTATGACACTTTTGATGTGCAGCTAAATGTGTTATTATTATTAATAACTTAAAAAAAGGGAGCTTTGGTAAGTGTTTGTATCCTAAGATTATATTTTCCTGGAGAAGTGTTTGTCCAGAAGAGAAAGGGGTGCTTATCCCTCTGCTTTTACACAATGTTGTGGTAATTGCATCAAGAAAAATATATTTTCAAACCCTTGGCAGTGTGCTTTTGTTACTTTTCAGACTTAGCAATAAAAATAAAGAATTCCAGCTGAAAGTTAAACGACTTGCTCTCATAAACTAACTGATATCAGAGAAAATTTTCACTTGAGCATCTGTGGTGTGGATTTTATTCCCTGTTGTCCCTGCTGTTTCCAGCTGCTACTTTCTCCCACATTTTCATTGTGAACTTCAGAGTCAGTCTCATAAATAAGAGTGTGCTGATGTCCAGGGTGGGATTCCTCTGTAATACCTCTCTTGCCGCAGTACCAGTGGGGCTTCACATGTTTGACTCGCATGACCCAAATGTGAGTCAGGCACGTGTTCATTTTCCCAGGATGCACGTATGAGTTTGTGGTGTGTGCGTGTGCATGTTTTGAGCTGTGGTTGAGCATATGGATGGGGCGGGGATGGACAAGGTTAAAAATCCCTGCTGGAAATTTTGGAGAGTTTGTGTGTCTATGTTTGAGTGTGTGAACAATATGTTCTGTTATGGTGATCTGCTGAAGTGATTAGAGGTAGAAGCTAAAAACAAGCTGGTAGAGCTTTGAGGTCTGGTCGGCATGCATATGTGTGCCTCTCTGATCCTGCGCTACGTAAGGACACAACAGCTGGCCAATAAATTTTCCAGCCCAAGTGACTAAATTTGTAGAGGTGAAACAAGTACAAGCTTTGATTAGCACACACGGATATTGCTAAGCAACTGAGGCAGAGATCGCCTTCAATGCCATGTCTCACTGTTGTTACAGAGCTCATAAAAGTGTCTGCCTCTGTGCTCTATATTATCCGTGGGGGCTTAACTAAACATTAGGTGGTCATTTTGAATCAAGTAAAGTTTAGAAAAACTGTATTAAAGACCTCTCCTGGTTCTTATTCCCAATGCTCAAGCCATCAGATATCTTTCACTCTCCCCCACCTGCTCATCAGATGGCTAGTCTCTGACTTCCATTTATAGTGAGCCGGTGTTGTCTTTGGCTGTGGCACCCTAACCATGAACTCTGGCTGACATTGTCACGGCAGCAAGGGTTTGAAGACCCCCAAACACACACAACCTCACTCTATTGCTCACACTCTCCTCTTTAACCCTATTTTTCTAGAATATTAGTGTATCTTAGTGTTGAAGAGCTCTAAGGTTTAAGCAGACCCCTCCTGGTAGCCCCACACCCAGGGGAGGACCCGCTGAATGGTTGGGGTTACGAGAGGAAGGGCAAGAGGAAAACCCTGCAATGGACCCAGCCTTTCAAAATTGTTTTCTGAAGATGATGAATACATTCATCAACCTCTGTTTTCCACTTGGTATTAAAATTGTTCAGGATTTCTTCCCTTTTTCTGTTTTATTTAAATTTTCTGTGCTTTCTTTTTGTCTTGTTCCCCTTCGCCCTCTGCCTCCTGCACTCTGCCTTGTGAATAATTCAGCGATTTGTGATGTATAATTCAGACCTTTCTCTCTCACACACACACTTACTGTTTTTGTCTGCTTTAATTTTTTTTTTTTTTTTACCCTTTCGGGTAAAACATTGAAAATCATTGACGAGGTCTGCAGTGGGATTCTCCCTCTGCCAATCTCCTCTTCTTCACACCAGGCTTGAAATAAACAAGACAGAGTTGGGTTTTCCTCCATGAAGGGAAAGTAATATTTTCATGGAAGTAAAAAACTTTAGACTGGTGACCTGTCCAGGTTGTACCCTGCATCTCACCTGCTAAATGTTGGGTTAGGCCCCAGCTGCCCCGCGACCCTTCACTGGGCAAAGCGATATATATAATGGATGGATGGATAAAAACTTTACTGACCTTTAATGAACTAAATCAATGGCTCATTTGTGAGGGCAATAGAGATTACAGCTTTTCCTTTGTTTTTGCTGATCTTTCTTATTCTTTTCATGTGACTAAAAAAAGATGAAAAGTTTCCGTTAATGAACAGGGGACAAAAAAATGCTGAACAAATTACTTGTCAGCACTATACAGTTCCGGACACTATTCCCTCTAAATTTTGATGGTGCTGGATTTGTTTTAGGACATAGTGCAGAGAACCCCTCATCCACCCTGTTTTAATCTCACATCTTTCTGCTTCTCTCCCTACTGTGATTTTTTCCACTCTTGCTCCACTCTTCCCCTCTGCATCCCCCACCTCTCTGCTTCTCCTGGCTCCCTGTCTGTGTTCAAGCTGAATTGTGGGGCCATCATTATCATCATCATCATCATCATCATCATCCAGAGAAGACATGCAAGGAGAATTGAGTCTGATCTCTGACATTCCTGAGTTAAAATCTCAGCTCCCCAGAAATCACTCATAATCAATACCAGATCCAAAAGAAACATAAACCCACATCAGGAGGTTTATTGAATATATAACTCTTAAATTAACATGTTCTTTGATGTCTTTCCATCTGTTCTTCCAGCTCTAACTCATCTTCACTGCTACTGGCCAGAATCCTAGGCCCATCTCAGCTCATTGTCCCTACTCTGAGCCCTGACTGTCTCCTGTCCAATCCAGCTGCTGTCACCACTGCTATTAAGGCAGTCTAATTTAACAGGCTCCTGTCAGTGTGTGTGAGTGCATGCATGTATATGTCCATGTTGTGGCTAGGCTGTCTGGAGCCAGGTAGCCACGTGTTTGGCTCCCATTTGGGTGGCTGTTATTCCATCAATGTTAAACCACAAGCAATAAACACAGCCATATAATGAACACAAGATTTGACACAAGCCAAAGACTTGGCAGCAGATCCATGGGAAGGCATTAGATATACCCAGGATTGGGACATTTGGCTGATAAGTTCAGGAATTGGCAGATATAACCAAAGTTGTTTGAGTTTATTCCAAATTTAAATGGAACTGAAAAAAGAAAAGATGGCTTTGGATCTGAAATATGTGATCCAATGTCTTAACACCGATATGTCACAGATGAGAAGAATACGCGTCTCAGGGTGAGGGATGACTGAATCTAGAAAACTGAATGATCAGAAACGACAAATGAGACACAACTGCAAGAATAATAAAAAAAAGGTCATTTGAGTCAAGCAGGAACTCAGCAACATACTAGGTGTGGTATTATTGTGGTATGTTACATAATTAAGAAGCTTAAGTTACTCAACCCAAGTTACAAACATCTTGCAGAAGCTGCTGATCTTCGATGATGTCATTAAAGCTTACTGCCATAAACACTTGAGCAAACATCTCCCTTTCTGTGCTGCAAACCCAGAGGGAGTATCACTCACATGTTTCCACACTCTTCACCCTTTCTCTGCATTCCCCTTCTCTTGTTCCTGTGTTGCTGTCTTTGTCCCTGCTCTGTTGCCTTGTCTGGTGCTTATGTTTACTTTGCCAATCCATACCATCTAGCCAGTAAACAGATATTGGCTCTGGTCCTGGTCTGGCCCATTTCTATGTTTCTGCTCTGAGCTTTTCTCTGTTTACATCATCACTGATCCACAGCTGACTGATAAATGTCAGGCCTTGACTAGCTTTGTCTCTGTAGATCTATGATCTAGCTCCCATTACACCACTGATGATGTTTGTACACAACTATATTTGCAATGTGATGACGTTGACAGCTGCCACTCTTTAAGTAGGAGTTACAGGGAGGGAGATTGGGGTGGTGGAAGAGATTAATACTCCAACCTTAAGTAATAGAGTGTTACTTTGAGTTCCTGTACTTGACAAGTCTTTTCTCAGTCTGCTTGCTTTTCTACTTCAATGACTGACTTTTCTGATTTGCTCCAACCACTAATAGTTTCTTTCAAAGAATAACTAGACTACAACTAGTTTTAAAACTCATTGATCATGGTTCTTCTTACTGTACATAATGTGATGCTTTAAAACCTGAAATCTAAAATAGTATTGAATCATTTGTCATGCAAACATGGTTTGCAGGAGATTCAGCTGTGATGAAGTGTAAGAACTGGAGTTGACAGTGTTTATTTGGTGTATTTTAAATGTGCATGTGTAAATGCAAACTTGATGTGATGTACACAAACCAAAACAATCCCACTAAATTGTCAGATGGAGTGTCAGAACCTGACAGGAGCATTTGCCTCCCTACTCAGTCAGAAGAAGTCGAGTTCCTGTTGTTTCTTGTGGGAAAATGTCAGTTTGAAGTGAACCTTTGATCTAAGTGCTTACTCAGTTGCATAATATATATATATATATATACGATGATGCAGAGTTTCGATCTACATGTTATTAAACTTCCACTGCTTAGTGTGCCTATTGTGCACCCCAAACACCAGGCCTGCCAGGGTTCATGGACAGAGAAACAAAGGCTCTCTATCACACAGAAGCACGTGCTGTAATCTAATCACATTATATCATAGATTTTATGCAGAAGGTTGGTTTAGGCTGCAACCAACTCAACTCTGCAGCACATGCCCAACCTGTTCTTTACTGATACCAGTCTAAAAGAAAGCAAAACAAATGAAAGATGAGAATTTGTTTAATGTTATATATATATAAAAAAAATCTAACCGATAACTGACCCACTGGCAACACATCAGTAACATGATTGGATCCAAAAAACAGAAGATAGATCACAGAGGCATGGAGACTATCAGAAGTAAAGATAAGTAGGGGGTAAACTGTCTGTTTAGGCAAATACTAAGAGAAATAATTGATTTAGTTTATTCTATGGTATAATATACAAAGGAATTTCTATGGACATGCAGGGCACAATACTAAAATCTAAAAACAAGTCGCTGTGATCGCATATCAAATCTCAGGAATGGTATCCCCCTGTTACAATCGCGGAGGCTGGATTGAGGTTTGTTTGAAAATAAGCTGGCATTGGGTCTGTTGCATTGGTTAATTGACTTTTTCTTTTCACACTTCCTAACAATTTTAAAAATGTAAAGACATCTTGCCCTGTAACCTCTGAATATTTGTTTTTTATTCAAAAAACAGTAATAGTAATAATCTCAAACAATGGCAAATTTTCTGCATTTTGTTTGTTTTCATTTGCAATGTGGCTTGAATCTGTCCTCACATTTCTTAGTGATTTACAGCCTTCTGTCTTAAAACAGAGAAGTTAAGATAAGGCTGTAATTTTTAAGACAAAAAGGATAATTAGAGGTTTCTCACAACCACTGGTAGGAACAATGAGTATCTATGGGCTCTTTTACAAAAGCTAAGATAAGATTTGAAGCTTCATTAGCCTAGATTTATGCTTCTGGGCACATTTTTTAAAGCACTTGGCAACTCTTGCACTTCAATAAGGCCCTTTTCTTTCTAAATGACGTGTCTCTGTTTAGGTCTATCTGTATGCATTTATTTCACTCTCCTCTTCTACTGACAGTGTTGTCAGTTTCATGAAAGCCATGAAATGATTGGCAAATCAGTGGTTGTCACACCCAGCCAATTTGGAGTCCAGCTTTTCACACAGATATTTCACACGCCCAGGAAAGACCTCAGTCTCTAGTAGGAAATAAGCACACATTGTAAATGTGTTTGTATTAATGTTAAATAGGAAAAGAGCTCAACTTTTATGAGTCAAGGGGGCTGGTGACTGTGATTTGTATGCTGCAGGGATATATGTTACTGCCCATACCATACAAAGTGATGAAGCCCCTTTTGCTTTATAGGATGCACTGTTAAAGGTTGTATAGGGGGGTTCAGGACTAATCAGAATTCTTTACTGCTCCAACTGGGAATTGGTTAAATTGTAACCACACACACACGCACAAACACATATGTGTGTGTGTAAATTTTAGTTTTTTTTTGTCTGGGAAGATATACAGCATCAGTTATTTATTCATTTATTTAGTAAGTTATTAATTTGGTTAATTTGTTAGTCTTTTTTTATTCATTGTTTATTTTCTTTCTCTTAGAATCATTTTGGTAAGAGGTGGGGAATGGTTAAAGAGATTAATTTTTGTTGCTGAGCTGGATCCTGATCTGGGAAAGGGGTTTTTTATTTTTTTATTTTTACTTTTTTTTACTTTTTTTCAGCTTTAACTGAGGTATGCAGTCTTAGCATGGACTTCTAATTGGCTTCATGAGCCAAGTATTACATATTAAATATTCTGTACTTTTTAAAAGTTTATCATATAATAATTTTGATGGTTTTTAGTGAAAACGTGGCTTGATTAGATATGCAGTCACTGACTTCCCTCAGCATTTCTCACTATAACTCATGATCCACTATAAGTACACACAACAGGCCTTCATACTTGATGGCAGTGCAGTTGTAATATGTATTCCCTCCAGCATTACAATGAAACCAGACTTGTCCCTTATGGAGTCTGAAGAAGAATTCCAGTCTTTATTAAAATGTAAGATTTGTTTGCCTTGTGCTGTGTCATATGAAGGATTACACAGCCAGACAAGACAGCCTGTTTAAAAGCACCCCCAAACTAACATGCTCCAGCTTGCAACCATAATCCATATATTTCATTACTGATTTATTGACACTGATCCACCAATCAAGCATAATTACATTACAAACCATATTATGGCAACAAGCCTTCTGCACTCTGTCAAAGCCAAGTGTGAGACTTGTGGGCCCCTCTGAAAGTAATATATGCACACACATGCATGCTTAGGATTTTTCTAGTCTACGGTGAAGTGCAATACAGTAGGATAAGTAGGGCAGAGGCACAGGCAGCAGCTGCAGTGTGCTTGGTATGTGTAGTATCTATTACAATAGCATGTTAAGTCTCTGCTGTGCCATTAAAGCATTCCTCTGGAGTGACAACAAGAGGTCAACAGAAGGGTTTGCTATCTGAGCAATTATTTATACATCGACTACATCCAAATTGTGTGACACACGATCAGTGCTGCTGTCAGTCAGGATTTACCAGCTAATGCAGAAAACTTGTCATTTATTGGGCTTCTTAAACCATCCAGCATAAAGGGAAACTTCAAAGTTCATAGCAACAACAATATAATCTTGTAAAATGTCACAGCAGGTGAAGAAATAAAGACTACTAGAGGGGCATACAGTTGCCAAGGTGATGGGGACATTAAAGCGAAAACTATCCCTTAAGGAAAATGTACGTCTTACAATCATTCTGTGAACAGGGAAATGTTGGAAGGCGGAAGTAGCTCAGACAGAAGGATCATGGACAGATTTGGTTTTGGACTTATACATAATTCATGCAATAACTGTATGTTGACGATCAGTATGATAGACATAAAAACATCATTGCCATCAGAAAGGTTTGAAGAAGCCCAATGTCATCAGTGTTACTGAATCTCATCATGACTTTGAAAAGGCCTTAAAGTAAAAAACAAATTTGCCATTTTGCCAGTAAACCTGGAAAAGCATCAAGCCATGAAAATACTGTGGATTTGTGGAATTTGTGGATTAAAAGGTGAAAAATAGCTAATCATTGTATCTATTCTGTGCAGTTGGCTCACCAACCAGAATTTCTCTTTGATTCTCCAAACTGATAGCATGCTGACCACTCTCTACTGTGGGTGAGATAATAGTTGCTAAATATAAGTATTTAAAACATCCCTACTTAAAAAAAATAGAAAAAAGAAAAAAAAATCATTTAAAGTTCCAACTATTACTAAATGACCCTCAGTATTATGAGATTAAACTAGCCTCTAATGAAAGGTAATGTTCATATTATCCAAAAGGCTGGATGACATGCTATCACTTAAGATTTTCCTGCAGTGTGGAAATAGTCATAAAAATAATGCTTGTGCTTCAAATGAGGAATTTAAGGTAGCTTTAGATTTTTATGTGGTAACGCCCTCTCATAGTTGACTGTGAGGTGTGTTACTTTGCACAACTTTGAAAATAAAAAAACAACATAAAACATGAAAGGCAAAAATAAGGCTGATACTTGCTTGCATTAGCTCCTTTGCTAGCAATAAATAAATAAATAATTTCTCATGCTACAGTGCTACAGTAAGTTTTGATTTGATACTGTATATGCAGACTGACAATACTGGCTTGCACTTAAATATACTCATCAAAATTAATCTTTAATATCCCATTGCTTAAACAGAAGAGAAGCCTGAAACACACACACAGACACACACAGCAGCATGTGACTGGACCTCTGGCCTCTGGGCTTCTCTTCTGTTCTGACCCTGTGCCAGAGGCTGTGAAATGAGATTATTATGTGTGAAATGATAAGGCATCTCACTTTCCTGCGATTCAGGCAGGAAAAACATGTAAACACAGAAGTTAAATAGTATTGAGAAATAGCTGAAGGCTAAAGCTGCATCTCTTGGGGAGACAAGCTAGACAAAATTTTTAACATATCATTACATTACAACTTCGTATTCTTTGGCTATTTTGTAAATGATTTGGGGTTGAACAAACATAGGTTTACTGTGTGCTGTTCAGTGGAGTTCCACTGCATATAGCTCCCAGCAGTGTCTACCTGACTGTACTGCATAGCATTCCCTGCATACTTGTGCTCTCAAATAATGGGAGCACATGCTCAGGTCAAAGAGCCACAACGGGGAACGGATGTATGTGTATTAACAATAATCTCCAATGACAATCCAAATTTACTGTTAGTGCAGATTAATCTTTCCCAGGCACAGAAAGAAGGAGATATCTGAAAGCATACAGAAGATGGCTGTATGAGACAATGTAAGGTAAGGGTTTATTTGTTTGTTTTTTCTTTTGAGGAAGAACTTTTAACTTTGGTAACTGTGACCTATCAGATCCTGATGTGATCTTAAGGCGAGCTCAGTAGAGACCGACCTTCTCTGACAGAATAATTAGCGTGAACAATAACGCACAATTGCTTACAGTTGAATAAGCTTGAACTCATCCAATAAAGCATGCGATGCACCAAGTGGCTCAGTGAAGCGCTCAGTTTGGGGAATGATACACATTCTTTGATGTTTTAATTAAAGGCATCTCTTTTATATTGGTTCACTGCCTATTTGATGGCCATATGCACAATAGATAATGATAGAGGTAGGAAGTGTGTGTAGCTGAAGACAGCACTGAGCAACCCCATCGTTAATAAAAGTCATGCCCTTACATGTTTTACATTTCACGGTCCTGTGTTGTATTCTTGATTTCCAAGTTATTTCTCAAAAATTTTCCTTTTGTTGTTGCTAAACCTTGGCAGGATTTCTCTTATTTTCTTTTTGCAGACATTTGTTCATTAAGATCATTTCTGTATACAATGAATGATGGCCATTGTTGCCATATAGTGTATTTTATTGTAATAGCCTTCAATAAACTTCCAAAACTAAAATACATTATTAAAAGAGACTGTTTTTTCGAAATTACAGAAAAGACACAAAAGCCCAGAAAGACGTGATAACTGGCTATGCTACGGTACACCTGGGAGTCCTTCGAAATATTCATCAATTTGTTCAGATCATTTTGTGACTGGTGAGTAAAACACTTATTATTATATTACTGTTTAAAACTTATTGTTGATACAATAAAACAGTAGATTACAGTAACGATAACAAAAGTCTTGTTAGCTCCTTGTTAGCCGCTCCCTAACAATATGATGTATGATAGTCATAGGGGCATTTGTTCAGTCCTCCTGCCACTAGCTAGTGCCACAATTAAAAAGTAATGGGTTGGCAAAGGTCTAGGCTCTCTGAGTGTTTCTAGTTTTTAGATGTTTTGCTGCTATCAGACTCAGAATGTGTTATTTTCTTTGAAATGGTAAAATGTATCCATTTCAGTATTTGTTATATTTTTTATGTTTTATTTGGAATAAGATATGGGTTTATGAGATTTACAAGTCATTGCATTCCGTTTTTATTTACATTTTACAGTGTCCCAGCTTTTTGGAAAAGGGGATGTACATATATGTAGTTCACATCATCATTTTTATATTTTCTATCTCAGCCTTCCATATGCAGTTAGGATGAACATGCTATCTTTGAGTTTACATGTTTGTTATAATAATATAAGATTTGATAAAAGAGATAAATTGTGCATATGTGTGTTGTTCCCCTGAAACTATCTGTAATTCACGCCTATAAAAACAGCTGAAGCAACGACTGCAGGAACTTTTTGTTCTTATAACGCATGTCAGAAAGTTTTCACATTTTAAATATCGTTATATTCACACTTTTAGGAAGACAAATTCTGTCTACTACAGTGGGTTTAATATGAGCGTTCAGAGCTTCACTGAAAAAGTTACAACGGTTTTTCCTTCGCCAGAAGCACATTGTTGGTGCAGCAATTGCATTTAGTTAAGCCAAAAACAAAAACAGTAGTGCCCTTAACTGAACTCAAATCTCTGCAGTGGTGGGCTCATTCCTTATGGGCCCCGCAGGAGTGCCAGCTTTTCTGCTGTTTAACACAAAGAATGAGGGACTGGAACATTATAGTCATCCAACTTCATGAAAGGACTGATTCTAGTTCTTACAAAGACTTCTGATATTCTGAATTTTGTTGCAAAAAACTGTGCTATAATTTATTTTGTCACTGTCATGCAGCCCTGTTTACCCCATTGCACCATTCCATGGAAGAGTCCAATATCGTGGGCTATAGATACAAATGATGAGATACAGTGTATAGATACAGTGTAGAGTCACAATGACTCTACACTGACAATCACTTCCACAAAGCCTTTAGTGGTAATTTGGTCTGTTTATTTCCTAAAGGGGAGACTGATTGCAGTTTTCTCAGTGTTTACTGTTGAGGAGCTGACTCCACTTTTATTAACAGAACCAAGTGGTCTCCAGACCACTGCAAATCTGCCTCTGGTGAGCACTTATTTTGATGCTGTGCTCAGCTCCTCAACATCATCCAAGCAACCTCCCTATGCTCAAGTCTCCATTCCCTCTCTGAAGGCAAAACAAATGCTTGACTGGAATTCTATTGATGTATTTCAGATATTTTGTATTTCCATTTTTGTATGTCCAGCCTCTGGAAACTGAATGGAGGCATGTAAGGCAATAAATACTAGTACACATATCTTTTTAGCATGATGGAACAAAGCACCCCTATCTTGTTTTGCCTGTAAAGGGGAAAGGTATGCCAGCTTAGACCAGCCAGGTTGGTTATTTGGGAAATGACTGTTTCTGTCTGAGCAGATCAGCAGCACAGCACCACTAACATATGCTGTCCTCATTCACTCCTGGTACGCGGGTTCACAGATGTGTGCTTCTGTAAGCTGACATGCAGGTTTAAAAGTGAATAAAAATGGGATAGAGAGCTTTCATTCTAAGTCATGAACTGCATGGAAATCAGTTATCTTGCTGATATGCAAAAAGCACACTTAATTGCTTGACCCTTGTGGAAAAAGCATACAATTTAATATGCTGTTGCAGCTTCCTCTTTACAATTATAGTGTCAGATGATGTGGTACAAGACAGAAACGGTCAAAAGTCTCAACCCACAGCAGAAATACAAACCAAGGATTTATATCCTTTTCCACCAGAGCAATTTAATTAGAACAGGGGTGTCAGGGGAGGACTTGCCTCTATTACCTCTGATTGGTGAAGCTGAAATTATTTCCATTCCTGCATCAATTAAGTTCAGTGGTAGAGGACCCATCTGTTTGTGGTTACAGTGCCTGGCTCTGAATTATATTCTGTGCTCTGCTTTTCTTTTATTCAGTGCTGCATGGGTTTTGTTACGATCACAGAACTTTTATGATCCACACTTTGAGTTAAAATGTACCATTCAGTACAGTAAGCATATCTGAACGTGCATGTGTGCTCATAAGTAAAAACTGACTACCGGCTGTTTTTGTATGGAGAAAAACCTTTCCAAGTTTATGTTGTTTGCTGTGGTTGACAGTAGTGTGGGTTAGTTCATATCCTTTTAACCATCTGCTCTACATCCTTTTACCAGCCTGTTTTACTGTTTGTTAGAACAAATATTTCACTGACTATTATGAATTTTATTGAAAATTTGAGGAGACAAACCTGCTTGAGCCATCTCTATCACTTGGTTTGGGTATTTAATCCCAAATGTAAGTGTTTGTTATCCTTTTCCTGTTTAAAATTTTTACTATTTACCTAAACTTACTCATCCTTTCAACCATTTGTTAACAAAAACCATAGATTGTGTTTTTTAATTATTATTGTCCAAAGGAAAAAATACAAAGAACCATTTTCTCTTGCTTTCTTGTTAGTGCAAACATTAAAGGGTTTAATCAAGGAGATGGAGCTAGAATTATTGTAATTGTGGGTGTATTTGGAGGATTAATAAAATCAAAAGAAACTTTTTCAACTTTTCATAAAGTAAAACTAAAAGTACATGACATACATGCAAACTGAATAACATTCCCTCTGCTGTTTGATCGCTGTCATGGTCCAAAGAGCCAAAAAAAGATGCAGATTGAGGCAAAATGTGAGGGAGCGGCAGGTTCTTAAAAAAAAAAGGTAAAAACTCCTAGGCTGTTTGTTATTTAAGTGACATAACAAAATCTGCTCAAAGAGGATAAAAGTTTTTGTAAAGCTCCCAGTCTGATGAGAAAAAGGGTTGGATGAGTCTGGGACACTGGGTGCTTTGACTCACTGGATGAAATATGTTTGGAATTCTTGGCAGAAGAGAAAGCTTTCATATTTATGATCACAATCACGCAACTTATTGTCAAGTGTCATCAGTTTGGCCCACCATGGTGCTGACTCTGTACTTGGAAGAATGAACTTGCCTGCTGAGGGACAAGTTCAGCAATTTCAACTTTTATGGTCTCAGCATTGTTTGTGTTATGACACATTAATAATAGTGAGTGTAATTTTTTTTTTTTTGAAAAGCAAATACAAAACAAACATATACAGTAATTGAACACCCATTCCCCACAAGCTCTAAATCACTGTAAGACTTTACATGTGGTCCTGATTTCACATCAGATATTCACATTAATATATATGTCACACGGCCCCCTCCATCTGTTGTTTTGTGGTTCCTACATACGGCAGTCATATTAAGCCAGTTGATTGGGCAGTAGCCCGTGTTAGGAATTGGCTTGTTTTTTAGAAGTGACCAGAGAAAGTTTTAGATTTTCATTTCTAATTATGCTTTTTCATGTGGCTCCAGAACTTATGTAACAACCTGGCCAGCAGCTGCTGTTATATCAGCAGTAACAGGACAGCAATGTCCTTGGATTTGCAAGCACAACCGAAGTCACACTGCACAGCACATGATAGGGCATTACTCAGGCTAAATGGTGCTTGACTGCTTTTTAGGATCATCTGGCTGCATGACTGATAAATGGGATTTGTTTCAGTGGGGTCCCATTTCCATTAGATAGGCCCAGAGGTTTAAAACTTCTATGTCTGAAGTTGGGAAGGTATCTGGCTGATGATGCATCCATTGCAGCACACTGGTGAAAAGTAAAATTTCTGGAAATCATATGAATAGACCATTGTGAGGTTGATAAAGAATATGGGAATAGTAAGGGAAGTATATGGCTTTGTTTGACCAGCAGGCCACAGCATCAGTTTTTATCTCAGACTAAAAGTATATCTGTTTATCTATTCAGTTTACCTCTCTGTTACCCCCATAAACAGCCAGCTGTGTCAATACAGTTTTTATGTTTGGCTATCACGGGCAATGTGACTCTCAAGACTCCTTTGAGGCAAACTGCTTGATATCAATGGCCAAAGTGAAATGGACTGTATCTAAAATTAAACTAAACTGCAAGGTTATGGTGATCAAAATGGCCCAATCCCAATCTCAGTTCATGGGCTGGAAAACTTTGTGATGCTTTCCCACGATGTAATAGTAAATTCTCTAGTGGCAACTGATAAATACTATATTCCAGGGGTGTTTTTTCCCCTTTCTTTCGTCACGTTTGAATTTTGTATCAGCTCTTTGCATCTAGGCAACATGTACTATCACAAGAATGAAACATCCAACTCCTTTTTACACAATTTGGAGCCATCATGAACTCACACATTCAAAAGCTACAGCTGTAATGTGAAATAAATCTAGGAGGGTTTAGTGATTAGGCCATAGGGTGGAGATTGGGATTGGGTCTTTGTCACCCACACCCTTTCAAAAATTCAGTTTTATGACTGATCTTTTCAGTAGATTCAAGCCAACTGTTTTGGTCACATTACATAAATTCTTAATGGGATTTAGTCAAGACAGAGAGCCTCTTATTTGTTACCTAATGATGTCATTGTTTTCATTGTTGCCCTGAAACACCATAAAACAACATCCCCACCTTAATTTACAGATGAAAGTTGCTTTTTATATGACACTACCTATGCACTTTTGACCTCCCTTTATTATTTAAGTGCTTTATTATTGTGAGCTTGTATGTGTTATTAGTTGGAGCCTTTCCAGCTAAGTGCCTACAGACACCCTCTATTTCCAAAACCAACCATTCTTATCTCACATTGTCCATTTCTGCCATTGTGTGAGGTGGCATCTCAATTACTGGCATCAGGGCCACAAAGCACCAGCTATGATGTCTTTAAATGCTCAGACTTCAAATCAGAGTTTTTCCTTATCAACAATAAAGATTCTAGAGTTTAATATCACTCTACGACATTTAGTTTAATTGCTTACTTTCATTTTGTTTTTCATGTCCTTTTTACTTACTACTTAAAGGTACAGTGTATAAGAATTACTGACATTGTGTGGTAAAGCACAGTGCCAAGCACAGTTGTGAATGAACTGTGGCCATTCGTGGTCTAAATTCTTCCATAAGCATTTTTTCATCTGCGAGTGGATCCAGTAGCTTCAGGTGCAGCAATAACTGCACTACAGGTAACTACTTCAAAAATTGTGTAAGTGTGTAATGTCTTCTTCTATGGTCCCTTCAAGGTGTTACTTATTCCAAAAGGTGCCAATCAAAATGAAGCCCGTACTACAGTTTTAAAGCTTAGAGGGTTTTCACTTGACACAGAGTCACTTGTCTGTTCTGAGACACCATAGTAAAAATGGTAGCACAAATATGGCAGCTGCAATGTGTGTGGACCAAGTAAGTATATATAAATGGCTAATTCAAAGAGAATAAAAAAACAAAAGAATGAATTATGTGAGGTTATTAGATGCCATGAGAAAGACATTTTTTATGATATATGACATTTTTCTTCCAATGACCTTTGATATGTTTATATGCAGCCTTAAAACTACATTACTTGTTTATGTCTAAAAACTAATGTGTTGGTCTCAAACTTAGGTGTTTGGTGTGTCCGCACACATTTCAAAAATTTAAAAACCATAAATTTTTAAAGGCAGATGTCTAAGTATACATGATTAAATTAATTCTGTACGTCTTATTTAACTAATGGAAGCAGTAAGAATATGAAAGCAAGCACAAATATGTGGAACTATATTTATCTATTACAAGAACAATAAAAGATAACAAGAACATTGTTAAATATGATGGCAGTTGCACTCTTGGGACCTCTTAAAAGAGTAAACAGTCATTAATGTTTTGACTGAATGTGTGGCAGAACAATACTAGGACACTGCTAATGCTAATCAGGGCACAATCTTGTCAGGGAAAGTGATGTTAAATCTTCACATGAGAGTGGCATCCAGATTGGTACAGTTTAATTTAAAATCTTGTACTTGTTGCATATGCTACTGAATTCTCAGGTGAGCCATCTTACATGTTTGCTCAACATCATGTTCATCTAGTTGACTTTGCCTCTTTGCAAGTGCACAGCTTTCTAATTTTGCCCACGTAAAGCCTAAACTGTCCTTTATATTAAAACCACAGTCAGCCCAAACCACATCACCTGGAAAAAGTTTTTAAAGAAGTCCTTTCACTGCGCTGCCTCCAAGCTAGGAAACAGAATGAAATTCTGTTGATTAATTTCCTATTTGAGCACTGATCATGAAACAACTCAGTGAAGATTTAAAAAAAATGACGTACAGAAATTCTGAATAAGACAAAGATAAAAAAGGCAATGGCTACTGCTTAACTGCTGTAAACAGAATGCTTATTTCCCCCAATATGGTGGATCAGTCTCTAGTTTTGTGCTTGGTGGTGAAAGTTAGCATTCTCTAAACTTCCTGTCTTCTTTTCTGTTGCTGATCCAGTGGTCTAACAGCAAGTATTTTTTCATCAGTGACACCTAGATCGTTGGAGAGGACTGTAGCATATTTACTCCTCAAGCATGAGTATAAATGGCTATGATGTTGTGTTGTCTCTGCAACTGCTTGCAATAAGCAAGACATAAAACTACAGGCATCAAAACTACCTTGTGACTTGAAAGTAAACCCTTTTACATTGCTTAAGTTAGATTTTGGGGATACTTGGTTAAATAGTTAAATGCTACCTCTTGGCCAAAGAAAATGTTTGATATTTAATCTTGTTTCAATTTCCACAGTTTGCTCTATCAACAAACTCTCACTCCTATAAAAGAGATGGCAAACAAAAAAGTATAGAGGAAATAATAGAAGCTATAGGAGCATTGAAAACTGGTTAAGTTGCTGGGCCTGATATTTTAAAGATAAAATGGTAAGGCCCTTGTATGACATGTATAGAGAAAGGCCCATATTACTTTACTTCCAAAACTGAGAAAACCAGTTACTAAATGTAAAACTGTGCAATATATAAGTCTGATAAATACAGATACAAGAATAATTTGTAAAATTCTTGCCAAAATTAGAAGATATACTACGAATCTAGTGGGTAAAGACCAAAATGGATTTATTTATTTATTTGTTTTAAATAAAAATGGCACCCAGATGTTATGGTATGTATAAATGCTGTCATGAATGAAAAATAATAAAAATATTGAGGAAAGAAGAAGAAGAAGAAGAAGAAAAAAAAAGAGATTGCAGAAAGCTTTGTGTAGGGATCCAAGAACACCAAAGAAAAGAGGCAAGAGTGCAAAGGTCTCATAATTAATGAGCCTTTTTAAAAGAACATGTAGAAAATAATTGAATAAAACTTTGAATTAATTTTTTTGACAAATTGAATGGGTAAGTTCAACTGAAGTCATAAAATGAATGGCAAAATAATAATAATAATAAAAAAATGAATGGAATAATATTAATAGTAAAGAAGGAACCAGGATGAAAGACTCCAAACACAGATGTAGAAATTCCAGTTTGAGCCAAAGAGCAGTGGCTAAACTAACAGTCAACATCCAGGCCAGAGGTCAGTATGGCAATAAGAACCTGGTGGTCCAAAACATAGACTGGGAGTCTCTAATGTTTTTAAAAGGTCAGCTCCATTTGGGGAGGAATCCGACTTGTCAGTGTGCATCAGTGAATTACAGAAAATGGGTTTGAATGTGTTCAGTTTACATTGATGAAGAAAGTAGTCTGTGGCAGGTGAAGAAAAAACTGCTGAACAGGTCACGAGTTGTTTGTGAGTCAGTCAGCTGTGTGACATTGAGTCTAACAGCAGCTCCGCAGGAGGATCTCCACCTGGTACTTTAACATTACTGCAGTGTTGAACTGGATGGTCTCAAAAAAAGTCCTCTGACCTAGGAGACACAAAGAGGAGGGTGAGTAGAAAAACACTGAAGTGGAGATGTTTCCTGGAAGGAAAAGAAACCCATTTGGAATTCTTAAATTCCAGGATTCCCGGGCTCCCCACAGTGACTTGGAAACTGCAGGAATAAGATTGGCTCAAATTGACCGGATGGAGCGCAGTCCATTTCCTGAGAGGATGTGCATTTATGTAAATGAGGGAATGTGACTTGTGTCTAGAAACTCTGGTGAATAAAACGTTTTCTCCACAGTTCACAGTTAGACCAATGTTATTTAGTTTTCCCATTTTAAAATGAAAATATTGTCAAAAAGGTGTATGAGCTTCAGATTCCTGCTTCCAGTGGCAGTTGTTCAGTACCCAAATGTTTTTCATAGATCTGTATATGAAACAGATAAATCAAGCCTAGTTTCCGCTAAGGGGTCTAGCTCAGGAGGATGGTTTTGTGCAGTTTGGTTCAGTAAACCCTGATCTCTGTTGTGTTCCCACAGCGTAGTGTACCTGATAGATGGGGTATAAGCCAGATAGCACGATGTCACAGCAATGCAACGCCTTCCCCAAGTTTTAATTAAGAATGAGACACAGAAACAAAGGATGAGAATGGCAGATATCCAGCAGTTTGGTTTCTTTCTTCTTGGTATGTGGGTTTAAACAACAAAAAACTGTATATTTAAACATGGTGCTGTTCCTGCTTTGTTCTTAGTGCTGAATTGCACACGCAGTCATCATTCTTTTAATTAATAAATGAATTAGAGTGTTTCAAGCTCCACACTTTAGAGTTCGGTATGACTGGGACCCCGTTGAAGGTTCCATAAAAAGTAGGCTGAGATTAATCAGATTTTCTGTCATTCGTTCCTGTTTTTTCTCCAGTGGAAAGGCAATAAAAGAAAATATATAAATAAATAAATAAATAAATAAAAATAAAAAGTACACAGACCCCGATCCATTGGTGGGAACACATCCCCAAATCTTTTGGAGACGGAGTCATAAATTAGCTACACAAGCTAAAACAAATACAAAACTATAGCTATGTCAGGGCAAAATAAATATTTCATAGTGTCATGGTTTCATTGTTAAATGACTGTAGGCATTTGTGCCTGTTTCCTCTCACTTTGCCTGTTGAGTGACTCAGGCTTTCTCAGTGCTACTGACATTGCATTATACGGCCCTGTTTTGACATTAATGCACACAAAAACCCCAATTCATAATAACAATAAACATACAAATGCACCACCTCAGCTTTGTCATTGTCAGAAGTGATTAATATCAGCTTTAACTGTGCTGTTTATACTCTGAAAACAATAATTCACAGCACTGGACAAAATCTTGCCTCAGTGATTATGTGGAAATTACGCTAAAACAACAACTACAATTTTATGATGATATAGCACATTAATGTGCTATGACTGGAAGAACAAATCAGTGTGGGACAGTTAGACAGACATAAAGTGTTTGCACAATCCAATCCCATCTTTGTTCTCATTCGGTACATGCCACTAATCAGGCAACAGTTGGAGTAGCAGTCATAAACAAGTTGTCTTGCAGATTTGCTGTAATATTGCAATTTGGGCTGTAAGGTTTGTATCTGTATAATTTCTACAGTTAGATTTTTCCTCATGTTACTATTTACTCAGGGTACTTATCAAGCATATGGAAGCAGTATGTGAATTTAAAAAAGGCTTTTGGTGTGTTGGCATGATATGAGAGATAGAACAATGTGAGGGATGAAACGTAAAACAGTAAGCTAGCTGTAAATTCACAGTGGACTGGCTGTGTTGTGAGAGGTCACAGAGTTTAGTAGGGGTTACATTTGTGTGGAATAGCTGTATTATATTTCACAAAAAACTCCAGCATGGATTTTTATAGATAGAGAGTTGTATGGAGATATTATATTTCAAATTAGCAATAAAAAAAGGTGTAGCAAATGTTAGCAATCTAGGCTCAGCTTGCGTGTATGTGTGGTTTCAGATGTGAAGCTGTCGTATTTTTAAATGTTTTTACATTTGTGTGAGTGAATTTGGAAGACTGAACAATTGTTGTCTTTTGCATCATTACCCCTGGGTGAATCCCTGATGACACTAGAACTCACCCTGATCTCTAACTGAACTTAAATCAAACTCATGAAGATGAGTTGTGTCTTTTGTCAGGTTTAAGAATAAAATTACATTCTTAGCAATTAAAAAAAAAAAAAAGTAATCAAACCACAAAAACAGTCAATATGACTGTAATGTTCAGTGAAACCCTTTGATGATGAATCTACTTTGGTATTTTCTATCAGTATTATTTCAGGTTTCAAGTTTTGAGGCAGGTGCATTTATAATTTCTCAGCAAAAACCTGCCAGAAGGATGATATCTAAACAAAAGAAAGAAAGAAAAAAAATCTACTTGCCAGGTGAGTTTCTGGCACTTTTTTTTGGTATTTACTTATTTCATTTCCTCATGTGAAAAGGCCGCTCAAAAAACGCTTACAGGGTTCAGACATGTCCAAATACCACCATCAGCACCGCAGGCTCCAGGTGTCAGGCCATGTTAGTGTCAGCGACCTGCACCAAACACATCTGTCCCCTTGCATTATGTTCCAACTCTGTCCCCAGGCTTCACTGACCCAGGACAGGCTGCACCTGGTTTAACCTGTCCACAGATGTTGACTCTGTTTGGGTGAAGGATGAGGGGAAAGCTGCTGGGATTAGACTGATTCACTGGCTGAGTCCCAATGTTTGATTCCACAATCTAGTATCCTGCAGACACTGACCAAGAGAATTAAAGTCTTTCTCTTTCTGAAAACAAAGCCTTTTGGTCTTTTAGACTTTAAATAACTGTGGTTTAATATTAAATGCATTGAGGAATACAATTTTTGTCTGTACTATGAAATTAGTCTGTCTTTTTATGTCTTTGGCTACAGATGGGTGGAAACTGCAGAACCTTTTCCTTACACCTGTGACAACATTCAGTGAGATCAGCAATTAATTCAACATGTTCACATGGCCACCAAGAGTGGGCAATCTGATCATATAGGTTTATGATGCTTGTAAGTAGATGTATATTAATTAAGTGATGTGTATATCTGGATGCAAAACCTAGCACTTCAAATCAAGGCATTAAATATCTCTGCACCTTGTTTTTGCTCTGATTTTGTTCTGGAAGTTTTGTGTAGTTTGGAAGTTTTTACTGCTTTGAAGTTACTTCAGTTATCAAAAAGATAAATTACACATACAATATTTTCTTTGCATCCTCTTCGAGATGTTCTTACTGTGTCATAATAACCAATGAAGAATCTTCATGCAAATGTCGAACATCATGTGCATCATCATATGTTGCATATCTTGCTTAAAAATACATAAACAACTATTTCGTGGAACAATTTTACATCACATAACTCCAGGCAGATAAAGAACTTTAACTTAATGTAATTACTGTATATGTAGTGTTTCAATACATGTATCGGCATATTATTATGTAGAATCTGTAGGCAAGGATCAAAAAGCTTTATACTTTTATACTTTTCCCCCTTTTTTCATTCACTTTAAGTCTAAGCAGTATTGACCCATCATGTCTGAGATGGCTTTCATTGCTTATGCAGGTGTTTTCTATGAGGAGAAGGAGGCATTTGCTGAACTAGGATATCAAACCCACCAGTTATCATCTGATAAAGATTTAGCTTTTCAGTTACATTTTAGACATACACTGCATTGTGAAGAGGTTTGCTGCATAGAGCTGGAAGTTTTGGCCTAGATATCTGCTACTCAAGGAAACTTCAAATACTGGTTAAGAGTGCACAGGCCAAGTCTTCAAACAACAGCCAGTTAGGGTTCCTAGACTGCGAAATACGGGGCGAGGTAAGCTTGTGCTAGCTTTGAGGCTTTGACATTTTGTTTTAGTGTATAAAAACAAAATGCTAAACAGAACAAGCAACTTCAACAACACACAGCATCCTTAAAAAATAAGGAGTGGGCATGTAAGACTAAATAAAAGGAGAAATATCTGAAGCTCAAATCTGGCTATTTTAAATAAATATGCAACACATGTTTTAGATGAATGGATAAATAAAAATAATGTGCAGAAACCCAAACCACACTAATAAGCCTTTAAAATTGAAGTACAAAGTAGCAGTAGACAGAAAATATTTTTTCTTTTTTGATAAAAACAAACAAAAAAACAAAGAAACAATGCAATTTCATCCCACATTTTTTACAACTTTCTTGACTTAATTAATTGACTTGCACATTTTTACATGTTTCCAACATGATGTCTTTTTTATGTGCTGAAAATAAGTGCATATACACATAGTAAATACAAAAGATCATAAAAAACATACCCATATTTTTCTGTCAATGGCCACTCCTGGGATCTGGATACAGTATATTAAATTTCTTAGCAGTTTTATTACCACCCCTCCTTACCTGGTCATTATTCTGTGGATGAGTTTAGAGATCAGGACAGGTCAGACTTATACACAGAGTAGATCTGCTGATCTCCTGGACTCTGATGAATTCCAGATGCCCCTTCTCTCCTCTCTCATGAGTCCAATGCATCCCAGATGTCTCATGCTAACTGGCCGGGCAAACTCACAGCTGGCAGGGAGCACAGGATGAAAGAGAGAGTAGAAAACAGAGAGGAATGAAGGACCGAAGGTACCTGCCAAACCACGAGAGTTCTGCTGGTCTGCCATACTTCAGAGACTTTATATTTTATCTGTTTCAGCTCAAGACGTAGCAGACGTAGCATAATGTAGCAGATAAGCAGCATTTCCGCAAACCATCTTTCATAAGCAGAGGATGTATTATAGCGTCCACATTGCATTTACATGTGTTTACCTTTGCCTCTGCAACAAGAAACAAAACAGTATTAATGTTTTATTACTTGTTATGTTTCATTAGTTGTTGCTTCCATCTTCTAAGACATGAGGCTACTTACTTCCACAGTCCCTCCACAGCATCACTACCTTCTTAACCCAGGTCTGTCCCTCCTCTGAGGCACATAAAACTCCCACAAATGCTGCAAATCCTGCATACACACACATTGGCAATCAAAATTTAATTTAGCCTTAAAGCGCTTTGTCTGGGACAATATATTGCAGTGCAGAACACACCTTTATATTGGTCTTTTGGGGATGGTGCCTAATGCATATTTTAATAAATGTTTTGACATGATGTTATTTTATTTATTACTGCAGTCAAACACATGTGTTTGTCTGAAACCTTTAATTTTCCATTACAGAAGGCAGTTGTGTGAACACGTAGGTGTGTGTGTGTGTGTAGGAGAAAGGACTACATGTGTCAAAATAAATGAATATGCCCCTAAAGTATCTGTGTTTGATATTTTTCCTCCGCTTTATTGTACAAAATAATTAGAGATGACCAAGAAGAATTACTAATGCTGCAGCCATGAAAACAATAATAAGATACATGGATGGAACTAAGATTGGATAAGCAGTGAACTACAGAGACTTGTTAAAACTTTGATCCAGTGCTGGCAAAGCAGCTCTCAAAAGAGCACTCTCTCATCGCTGTTCACACTAAAACTTTTAATATTCCTCTGTGGATTTGTGATCACCACCATTTTACAACAATGCATACCTCACTCACTGAATCATGTGCTTGGCTTCAACTAGATCACTGTTTTCACGTGAGTTTGACCATGTCGGTCCTCCCTGGGAGCTTTTGTGGGCCTTAAACTGAGGACATTAGATATGTCAAAGGCTCTTTCAAACCAGATGGCCCTTCTATTACTTTTCCCATATTAACTTCAGACTCAGCAATAGTGATACATGGGAGCTGCTAATTATATGCTGACATAAATGTAATAAGGAGGAATGCATTTTTGCTGCCATTACTACACATATAAAACAGATCTGTTTGTAACCACATTCTCAAACATCTTGAGAACTATTTGGTTTTGAGGCATGGAACTTGAGCAACTGGGATGTTTTGTTTTATTTCAACAATAATTAAAGATGACACTCTAGATGTAACTTACTGACCTGCAGCTATGCTCAAACACGTCAAATGTATGCTACACTACACATTGTTAAATGGTGCCATGGGAGCAGTTCTGCCATTTACATTCACACTGGAGGAAGAAGAAGAGCAGTTTTTTACAGGACTGAGTGCAAATATCTGTATTTTATGTATCAGTATTTACAACTTTAAAAATATAATATTAAACAACTCATAACGTGTAAGAGTTTGTTTCCAAACACCAGGGTACCAGTTTTGCCTGGTTGAATCCTTTTACAATTGCCAATCAAACCTTGATGTGGACACATTATAGGTTCTTTTTCATTGCAGGAACTCTTTTCATCTATCCAGGATTGTAAAAAACCTTGGGACCGACATTACCCAGGTAAAAAAACTTTCCCTTACCAAGGGAAAGCTTAAAAAGCCCACTTGCTTCTGACTGACAGACTTTGCCAAGCAGTCATTTGGTGTTTGAGAGCTCAAATTAACCCTTACTGTAGATTAAATGCTCAGCATGTATGACGTAGTAGCTCATTTTGCAAATCGCAACCAAATGGACCAACCCAACATGTGGTGGACATGATAAAATGAAATGTTGAAATTATGCTTCCCCTGAAAGAAAAACCTTTCCCTGGATCACTTCAAGGTTTCATGGCAACAAGTTTATTTTGATCTGATAATAACTTTGTGTTACCTTGTCTTAAGTAAGCGTTGTATTCTCTGTGAGCCACATGAACAGCTGGTGTGTTTATCTATTTTACTTCCAATATCTTGTCAGTTAAAGGCAATACTTACTCCATACACAACAGAAAAAAAGAAATGATGTGACACTTCATGTGATGCATTTAGAACTCATTCCTCATTCTCTTTGACAGTATCCAGATGCTGGCTGGAAGCACGTTAGCAGCTGGCAGGTAAATCTGCTGACTGGATATGGTTATTTTCCAAACTGGCATCTGTCTGTAATGCAATGTCCAGTTGTTATTATTTAAACCTTTGATGCTGTGACCTGTCAAAGCCATAGTAAGCATCAGCAGCTGTCAATGAGAGCTGGTGAATCAGCACATCCAGTTTTCTTTGTAAATGAGAGGGTGCAGACATGTGCCGGTGCAGACACAGGTGCAGGGACTTACGCTCGGTGTTTCAAAGCATGAAAAAAGACACTGTATTATATCACAGGTCAGCTTTCCTTCACAAGTCAGATAACATTCAAATATTATCATGAATTAACACAAGCTAGTCATGAAGATTAATTACAAACGTGTCTTTTCTGGGACACTGTACTTTCTCAGCAACTTTACAGAGGAAACTTCCTTTATGTATCCTACACCTGCCTTCTAAGCCAACTGCTTAGTAATCTATATTTTATTTATTTTTTAATTAATTATTTATTTGTAGAGGATTGGATTATGATTTCCCCTAAAGGCCCGACCCCTCTTTTTTCATGCTGGCATGTGGGATAATATTACTGTTCTTTTAGGGATCTGGGGGTACAGACGTCCATCTCTAAAGTAGGGATGTATGACCCCTGGTTGGGTGGATGAAAACTACACCTCTGAAGAAAAACTGACATTACGCTGCAAGCAGCATAAAAACTAAAGGGGTGTGACCAGTTAGGGCCACAGTGATTATATGTCACAGTGACTGAGGGGTCGTTGCCTTCTATCTGTTTATCTTTCTTTTCTCTACTCTCCTTTTCATTTCAGTTCATGCTTCTCCTTTTTATTTATTTTTTTGTCCCCTCCGGTCAGGTCCAGCAATATTGTTTAAATTCTGTAATTTAAAATAAATAACAACACAGCAGCAAGACGATAATTCTGCTGGCTACGATGCTGGATGGAACAAAAAGCAAACAAAAAAAAAAGTCCCAAGCTTAAAATACTAAGAATATGATACATTCTGAATGTACTTTAAATAATACACCACAAAAAGCATTCCAAGAACCATTTATTGTAAGAACTAAGCAATTTATAATTAACAGTCAGGGAGATATATAGATGTAATTTTTGAGTGAGCATTTGTTTTTCTTTTGTATTTTATTTATTTTGTAATTGAAAGACCTGCATGCTTGTTGTCGAAGTAGAGGAAACCGCTTCACTTTTTTTTCTTTGTTTTTTACAAGACAGCTGTGCTACAACATTACAGAAATATGTCTTCTTTTAGCTGCTGCTGTTTACCTTTTCACTGTTCGTACTGACCGAATGAACAGTGAAAATATGAAAATATTCACTGCTTTTTAAAAACAGAAAAACCAAAGTGAGACAGTCCCAGCTTGAATGAACAGATTATAAAAGGTTACTGAAACCACCTGTAGCAAGATAGTCCCATCAGACTGTTTTGATCTGACACATGAGTCCAACTTTGAAAGGTTTAGAGCAGTTCAACTAAACAGAAACTGGACAGAAAACAAAGAACATTTATTCAACTAACCCCAAAATAACAAACTGCAGACCATGATGCTCTTAGCAGACGCATCATATTCTACAAGTTTGATGCGAGAGGAAATATATGTGAAATATCTACCATTTTCTAAATTTATTGATTATTATTATTCTTGAACTAGTTAAAATGTGTGCAGGTTAGATGACATGGAAGTTTACTTTAATGATAAAAGTACATTTGGTGAAAAAAAAGCTTTAAATTTCATGTTATTCCTATGGTAGAACAGTTTCTGAATTTGAAGCTTTATCACTAAGTTGTTGTAGAAAAATTTTGTTTATTTGATCTTCCCTAACTTTCTCCTGTCCTTCACACACACACACACACACACACACACACACACACACACACACACACACACACACACACACACACACACACACACACACACACACACACACAAGAAAAAAAAAGGCAAAGGCTTACTCTTCTTAATTTCTTCATCTTCTTCTGTTATTCATTCACTATCCATCCTTGGAGTGAGCACAGTCACCCTGGATAAGCTGGAGATGTGTGTGAGTGTACCCTGTTCATGCTGATGGCTGCTTAGTTGTTATGTTTGTGGTCTTAGTGGATAATGTGAATAATCTGTGAGCCTTGCATTTTTCTTCCACTATTGTTTTATCAGCTGAAGTCTTGTCCTGGGATTTTTTCTGGACTGGTGAACTGATCTGACTTCCACCACTTTTTCTGTCTTTCAACATATTCAGGAGAATGTTGACAAATTTGTCTTGACTGCTCGCATATCACTCCCATATCCAGGTCTTTGATGCTGTATTATTTCTGAGGCAAGCGGAAACAAAAAACAGCAAGGAAGTTGAGAAGGGCGGTGAGATTCAGAGGAAAGTTTTGTGATGTAAAGATTCCTGAGATCACATGTAGCTATAATCAGCAGTTCCATGTGTGAAAGGGCTCTTTGTCTGCAGCCCAGGTTCTTGGGTTCAGCAAATCAAATGGATTAGAGGCAGCTTTGAAAAATCCACCCATTGGGATCAGCCATCCGCACAAAAACAAACACACTGTAGTGACTGCAGGCATCCAATTTAAGTACGTAAGGTGCCTGTTTGTGTTTGGGCAGTTGTTGTTGTGCATGTGTGTCTGCATACCAGTGTATCACACATGTGACTCTGCTTCTTGTGTGCGAGTTAAAGAGGTGGCTTCATATCTCTCAGCAGCTGATTAGCAGCTTCATGATTCCTTTTCATGAGAACGAAGACAGCATTCACTAACAGTTACCTCATGCTGTTGTTTCTTTGACCTGTCATACTAGTCTAATGTGTGGTCTTAATCAATTTATGGTATTTTAATAGGAGCCAGATTATTATTTGTCCCTGATGATTGGCTCAAGTGTATCTGTTTGTCTTGTGATGTCAGACCTAATCAGATGAAGTGGTGCACAGCCATGTTATGTATGTCATATGTTTCAGATAGTCCCTGGGAAAGCTTCTGCTTTAGATTGTTTAATTAGCAGCTATGGCAGTGTGGCTAATGGGGTTTTCATCTTTTGTGTTTTTTGTTGTGTTATGTTATATAGCAAACTGTGTCCCTAGACGTTTTGAAATTCCACACAGGCAGTTTTCAGGATTACAAGTTATTTAAGTTTTTATAAGTGTGCCTAATAAACTAAACAAAAGATAAAAATGATGGTGCCACCTTGATGTCATCTTGATTTTTTTGGGCAGTTTCTAGCTTTGTAGTTTCTTTTTCCTGTGTTTAGACAAGGAGGTAAAACTTGTTTGGCACTAATCCTGGAGGGATATTTTGACAATGTCTGTTTTAATGCAAGATGTTTCCCCAACCTTAACCAGATAGTTCATGATGCAGTGCTACCTTAGTGGTTCTTCAGCTTGGCAGCCATAATGACAGCTCATTTAACCAACCTCAAATTTGAACACTGTTAAATATGATGCAAATGTTTTCAATGATGTTTTATGAAATGTGGTGTTTCCCTGTGTACATAAAACAGAAAAAGGATCTCTATGGATATGTAATCTAATTTTTGTGAATCAGAGGCTTGTTTTAGTTTTGCTTTCTCGGATTGGTCTTGACAACCGCCTCCCTAATGTTTACCTAGGTGGTAAAAATAAACACCAAGCCAAAACTTAACAGGGTATGTGGCTGCAGCACAGTTTAAACCACTGCTGAAACATGTGTCTCATACAGCCAAGTGCGGATGCTCTAATCTGTTAACATGGGAACTGAAATGAAAACCATCATGTTTTGACACTGTATGTATACAGTGTCAGAGAGGGTGAATTATGCTGGAGGACTGCAGTCACTACTTAATGTTATCATGTCACGTAGCATTTCCATTTCTATTGTTGTATGCAAACTGAAATTGTTTTGCATAAGTTTGAATAAAAGTGTTTAAAATGTTTTACATCAACTTCTTTTACCACAATCATTATTTCTGATTATTCTTATATGATTTCAGATGCTTCAGGGAGACACAAAAACTACACAAATTCTTGGAAGATTCCTGAAGCTCTGTAAACCAAAAGGTCAGAGCATGATGATAGAAAGGCTGTAGCTTATCAGAGGATACAGACTTGTTAGATTTGCCTCTGATCCTCAGGTTTGATTACTCAGCTTTCCCAAATCTGGGAAACACCATGACTTTCCACTTGATCTTCTCCATGTGCATGTGTGAGTGTGTTTGTATTTTCCTTCCACTGTGTTGACAAGTTTCCACTGAGTGTTTGCTCAAGAGAAGAAAAGGTCAACTTGTGCAGGATTCAGCTTACCCTCATCTTTCAGTCATGGAATCACAGATGTCTCTGCTGCTCACATTGAACTCTTGTACTTTTACATGCTGGACACCCACAATGGAGCATGTATGCATGCACACAGTGAGTTAACTGCCTTCTAGCTGTAGCAATAATGGTCCCCACGGCAGCGTGAGAATAGGAAAATGAGCTATCTCGTTCAAAAGATGGACTCATACAGCATCACACCATCAAGGCCTCTGTTGAGTTTGTGCAAAAACAGATGCCAAGCTATTCTTACAAATATTGTGGAGGATATAAATTTAATAAAAAGAAGATATATGCAAAAAATTTAGCATATGTTTGGCAGTTTGAATTTTTTTTTTGTCAAAAAGAAAACTTGATTGCTGTCTGTAATCAGCCACAAAGTTGATACCCCGAGTTTTGTGAAGAGAGATATGTTACTGATAACTTTTTTTGTCAATTTTTTAGTTCCAGGATTACAATAATGAAACCCAGCAGGTAAATCAAAACATAGCTTTCACATGTGTGCTCTCGCTTTGTCTTTTTCCCTCTATCATTGCATTAGGAAATGTAAACATTTTTTCCTGCCTGCCTCTATGATTTGTGTGTGTTTACTTGTATAAATCTCTGTTCTACAGATGTGAATGTGTGTTGGGGAAATTTATCTACATGGCTTTCTGATGTCTGCAACCCTCCCAGAATGCAGAAAACAAAATCGAAGCCAACCACATTGAAACCGGATGAACAATGATGATCTTGGCTTTGTCTTTGTCTGACCACAGTGACCTTTCTGGAGACCATGTGAAGTTGTGTATTTTAATTTTATTGCAAGGAGAGACATCCTTTCTAAGGAACAAGTAAATGCAATTTGTTTGTGCAAATACACACAATATATAGCTTTCAAACTCAAAGGGTGTTCTTAATGAGCTTCCTCTTAACAGACAATGTTACTTTGGTGCAACATAGTAGTTAAACTAAACAAGACAAATGATCTCACATCTCACATGTGCCTCTGACACCATATGTTAGAAAATAATGTTTTGTTTAAAGGATCTAACACCTCATCTGAAAATCCCATGGCTTCTTTTTGGGCATTGCAGTTGGTTGCAGCAGAGAGTTAGGCTCTATCGAGAAAACATCCAAGCTACTTCACACTTGGCAGGTGTTTTGCTCCATGAGCCACGTGTTAAACTTCACATAGATACAGTTAATAACAGCACTGATAAAACATTAATAAGAGCAATGATGAAGCTGCACTTTTCTCATTTGAAAAGGTGTTTTTGCTCCTTTCTTGACTTTGAGCTACTAGCTTCTGCTCTGTTGATCTGATTAAACAAATTTGACCTATCTTAAACAGCTGTCATTCTTTAGTTTCAATGAAATTCAGACAGTTGACTTTTTATGTAAACAGCAATCCAACAACAGAGCCATCTTGGAGCACTATTTAGAGAAAATAGTTTACGGTTTACAGTCACACATTGAAAGCTCACTCTCATGTACAATGAAAGACAGATAAAGTTGGGATTTGGAAACTTTCTCTGCCCTTGCCTGGGACAATGAGCTGCAACTGAAGTGATCTTTCTAGTGGGGTCAGTTCTGCCTGAACTCTCCATGGATTCCTTTGAGCTTCTTAAAATGGTCTTATTCATCTAACAAAGTATTGTTTCCTTTTATGATTTCCACACATTACAGTACCAGAGTCTTGAGTTACCTCTGGTTTCGTCCTCAGTGACTACTATCAAAGTTGCCACTAATCCAGTGGATGTTCTAAACAGCTTATGCCATTGATTTAAGCAATAATACCAAGAACTCTGTTCCCCAGACTGCTTCTCTCTTGTCTGAATGAGTCCCAGGGCCCAACTATGTCCAGTTGGCATGACGAGGGGGAGCTGGGACAGCTGCAGTCTTTGACCACCCAGATCACAGCAGCACACATTTCATTGGTAGCAGTTATCAAAGCAAAAAATTTCCACTTCAAGCCAATATAAATCTCTCCAGTTTCTCAGTCATCACTTGATTGTTGTTTCATACTTGGAGATGAAACAGAGCTCTTGACTTTCTATCATTACTTCCACTATGTAAGTGCTTTGGTGATGTCACTGATTTGAATGCTAAACCTCATAACGGGTCATAAAAGTGAAGAGAAGCATCCTTCTTGATATCCAGTATGAGAATGTTTAGACTAGGAGCAAGATTTGGCCTGCAGATTATGTATCCTCAGTGGGTATGATTCCCTCATCTGATGGTGTGATCATAGCACGGCTGTGGATCCAAGAATCAAAAACAGGAAAAGACTTTCAGCAATAACACACCATTCCAAATCTGAGTAGCATGTGGCATGAAAAAAGTGTCATCTGTTGACCCTGATGGTGTGAGCTGGGAAGCAGGACAGTCCCATCTGTGTTTGAGATGTGTTAGTACAAAGGAAGTGTGGAATCATACTGTGGAATGTCTTTTGGCTTTAAAACATTCGTCTTAGTTGAATGACTGACAGGAGTGTTCCAAATTAAGTCATGATGTCTGTCCTCTGGTGCAAGGAAATTAGTTGATCAACAGTAGAGGAAGGAATATTTTTTTTAAATTTCTGATTTTCTTTCTTTTTTCAGAGTGAAATATCAGTCCTCCTTCTTTTCCTTTTTGTACAGCACTAATTCATAACAAAGTCTCAAGTCACTTTACAGAGATAATAGATTTAATCCCATTTATTTTGATCCAATTTAAACCAACCCACAACAGTCCGATTTTCAACAACTGTGCTCATACAAGCCAATTCATAGAAGATAATTACCTGTTTAAGGGAAAACCAATGGATTGCATTGAATCTTGCTCGGTGCATCATGGGGCATCCCTCAGCAGTCTAAGCCTATGGCAGCATAACTAAGGGCTGGCTAAACCACTCATAACTATAAAATAACAAAGGAAGGTTTTAACCTCTTTAAAATAGACTGGGAGCTGGATAAGAGGAGGGCCTGATAGCCAAAGGCTTTGCCTTCCACACTATTAGAGACTCTAGGAATCACAAGTAAATTTGCAGTTTGAGAGTGGAGTTATCTGTTGAGCAAATATCAAATTATGAGATCTTTGATATACAATAGAGCTTGATCATGAAAAGTTGTACATGTGAGGAGAAGAATTTAAATTATATTCTGGATTTAACAGGGAGCCAACGAAGAGAAGATAAAACTAGAGATATGATCTCACCTGCTAGTTCTCATGAGAACCTTTGCTGCAGCATTTTGGATCAGCTGGAAGCTTTTCGGAGCACATTTGGAGCAGCCCAATAATACAAATTTACAGTAGTGCAATCTTGAAATAAAAAAAAAGCATGGACTAGTCTTTCTGCATCATTCTGTGGCAGCAGGTTTCTTATTTTAGTAATATTAGATTGTCAATAATCAGTCAGTTATCATGGAGAGACTTATCCCTGTTGGTTCAAAAACCCCTGCATGTTTAGTGAAAGACGAAAATAAAAAGAATTTTTTTAGATTAAATATCAACTTAATTTTTACTTTGTCATCGCAGAGATGAAACTGAATGATTCAGGCATGAAGACAGCAGTTAATTATTTGGAATCAAACACATCTCAATTATAAGTTAATGATTTTACTAGGGTTTGGTCATGTGCTTTCCAACTCAGTGATCTCAGTAACCACGATAACAAAGAATATTAACAGCTTCTTGTTTAAACCTTCTCATCGCCCTCCAGCTTCATGTTCTTCCATCATTGCCAAGATCTTATCTATGGTTCCCTTGAGCAGAATTCTGATTATTTGTCTAAATCCTCCTAGATTTTCTCAAAAAGTGGGAAACAGCATCTGATAAAACAATATAATGCAGTCAAAAGTCCCAGAACTTCTAAAGAATCGGTCTTGTTTTGTGACGTGAATTTCATTTATTAATTTTTGGATCCCGCTTTTATTATAAGTTTATAATCTGTTTTATTCATTGCTTTGAAAGAATCACACTGACACCTTCATATTATTATAACACGAACCCACTGACTGACTGACTGTTGTTGCTGCTGCTCAATGGTCTTGGTTGTCTGTTGACTGAAACACTCAGTCCCCTTCTGCACTATCCAAATATGTATGCATGAAAAAATATATGAGCATAGCAATCACAAATGTCTTGCACATCACAAAATACAGGCAGCAGCAGCCTGTATTATTGTGATTCAATTTAAACAAACAGCTTTGGGGAACCCACAGCTAAATGTTCATTTGTACTTATTTAGACAACAAATGTGAACCTATTAAGGCAGGCAAGCAGGTCTGAATATTGCACAATCCAAAGTATGGGCTGGGCAATTTGGAGATTATGTTTTCACTCTGGCTTTGCCAGACACTAATGCTTTTTTCAGGAGCCCACTGTGTTACTGTTAATTGTTGACAACCTAGTACGATAGAATGTCTTCCTGTCACTGTTTCCTGGAGCATCACTGCTGCAGAAGAGTAGCTGGAAATGTGAAGATAAAGGAGCCCACTTGTGTATTGAAAACTGAGACAAATTTCCATTGATATTCCAGTGAATCACTACCAAAATTACTCTTTGTGGCATAACTACTGAACATATTGCACAATAAAAATGACTGATGAAAGAGCAACAGGTGGAGCGACAGGTTGATTGTAACATACCAGGTCTTTTTTGGAGATATTTCAAGTCAGACAAAGGAGGAAGTGGAAGAAAGTCAAAGCCCAAATGAGAGCTGTGCAGTTTTGTTTACATTTGATCAATATTCTTACTGACGTTTTGTTCTCATGGTCACACATAGGCATAGGACACAGATTAATTGACCTCCAGGCCTCTGTTTGGCATGGATCTGGGGCAGACTAACAGACTCCTGCCTTTGTTGTTGCGTGCTGCCCTGTGAGAAAACCTAACAGCCAGGGTCTGAATGTTGATCCTCTGCGCTAATGGTAAACAACAGCCAAATGATCAACAAACAAAAGAAAAATAAGCAAAGAGTGTCCATCTATCTGTGTAATGAGTCTGTTTTATTCTGTGTCCCTCTTCCTCTTCCCCCCTGTCTCCTCTTGTCCTCTGGAAAGCCTCAGTGGTTAGTGTGTTAATTCAACATCGGAACATGAAGTGAGAGGCCAGCACCGGCAGCAACCCAGAGTTCATTCAGATGTCTGATGGAAATCCAGCTCAGCTTTGTTTACATATTCATTTAGGATCATTTGGCTCAAAAGCATTAGCTTTTTTTTTCAATTCAATTTAATGTATTTCTGTAAGCTTTGGGGGAGATTTAAACCTAAGCCTAAGCCTTTTTCGCCCATTTCTACCCTCTCAGGGACTCCCATACACCCTCTCACATTTACATAATATATTACAACCACAATATGATGAAGTAGTGGTTCCATGAGCGCCAACACAGCTGTTTTGGTGGTTAATAAACCATGTCTTTGTATCCTTGCTCAAATACACACAATTACACATTTAATCTAAAGCCAGAGTAACTAAGCCAAATCCTGGTTATGAGGTAGTCTATGGCAGCACTCCATTTCCTATGGCCAAAACTTAAGCCACTGTGTTCCAGCTCTGACCATCAAAACTGGTTCACAAACCTCTGGATCTGAAAGCAGACTAATGTCTTGTGGATTTGCACTGATTGACTATAGTTACCACACTCTCTCTGCATTCCAGAGTTAGCCTGTAACCGAGACTAATCCCGTAAGCCCTAATAGATATTATCACTTTACTCTGAGAACCACACACCATCTAATTAAACCCGGCTGCTCTGATCCTGCAGCCACAATGTGGTGTGTGCAAGAGCAGTGTCCTTTAGTGTGCAGAGACAAATCTTCAGGTGTTAACTAAGTCATACTTCATTATTAATGATGACTGAGTAACACTAAATCATGTTCTGTCTTTCTCTGGTTAGTTTCTCTGTCCATTCAGAGCTTCTAACTGGCTCTCATCTTTCTTCTTCATTGTGTTTGCCTTCCGATGACTACGCCTGCTGTTTTAGAGTTCTGGTTTTCATCGGCTTTATGAGACCAACTGTAAATTCCTGAGCGTGTTGTGTCTCTCAGTGGACTCCATCCAGTTTTTCTTTTACTCCATCGAACTGAGCCTCCCCCCTGATTAACTGACTGGCACTCCCTTTATACTTTGTATAAGGCTTGTGAAAACTTCGGGTAGTAAATAAGAGGTGATAATTAGTGCAGCTGATGAAGGATATCATTTATGGAAAGTGCTGCTTGCTTTTCACTTCCCTCAGAAGGTGTTTTGCTTAGTGAGCACATACAGGCTCAATCTGTGTACCAGACACAGTGGAAAAAAACAACAAATATTTTACTTTTTTTCCTCTTCCAATAATTTGTTTTTAAATTCCCAAAAATATGTTTCATGCAGTGGAAAGATTAGATGTGGCAGAATACATAAAGAAAGGCTACATGTGTTTCTTGTGATCATTGTTTTGTTAGAATGGGATAACCCTGGAGTAAGATCCAGAGTGCAACAGTGAGAATGAATGAGTTAGCGATTTTTTCTGTGAGTGTGTGTTTTCTTTCTGTGTTTCTGCATGTGTTTGTGGCCTCAGTGTTTCAGCACGTGAGCAGAAGCAATGGAGAGGACCGGAGCCAGACACGGTGACTGAGAAAATGGAATAATATTGTGAGGTATAGCGTGTGTGTTTGCGATATGTTGGCTGAAGAAGGCTCTTCAGACATCTGTTAATGATTTTGCAGATGTGTGTTGGGGACAGAGTGGGTTTCTCTGTAACAACAGAAGCTGCATTGTACTTTGTATAATTTGAGTTCATTACATTCTTCTTTGTGAGAAGGGAGAAGTGTTGGCTTACAGTGCTTTCTGCATGGTTACCATCACACAAAGTGAAATGTTACAGTGTTAATGTCAGCGTACAAGGTGGTGTGCACGTGTACAAAGACAAGCACATACACATTAAAAAGTAATCCCTCCTAGAGTGGTAATGCGTGTAATGCCTTAGGTATGCCCTTTGAACTTGCAGCCGTCTACTAGATAGAAAGTCAAAGGTCAGAGCTGAAGTCTTTAAGAAGAGGATATGACATGTGAACTTAGTGAATTTCTTAAATCTACAACAGACATAGGGTATATTAAAGAGATTGTACCTTTGCTGAAAGGTCTTAATCAAATCTTAGGCTATATTTTAGAATGAAAAAATATCTATTTCTTTTTCAGACACCAGATAAGCTGGACTAGTCTGCTAAAGTCTTCTTTTCTGTCTGACAGACATTGGTTGCTTTTATGTTGATTCACATGGCCTCTGTCAGTCATACTTATTAACAATGATAGAGGGAGCAAAATGGCAAATATCTGTGTGATAATTATCATTTGGTTTTGTTCTACTGTTGCAGGTCAACGGCATTAAGTTTGTAATGCTGCTTTGATAATTCACACTAAACTGAAAAGTGCACTGTGGTCCCACAGAATTTATAAGCTATTGATAAGAGCTATCTTGGTCCCCCACAACCTTGAGAAACATGTTACATGGACAGCAAGCCTAAGTTGCCAATGATGCCACTGCTTCAGCAGAAAAGAGAAGAATTTGTAATACTCATCATTCAGAAGATTGTAAAAATATTTTCCTAAACCTTACTATATGCATAAGGTAAGAGAACAAACTATCTTTCTAAATCAAACCATACAGCAACTGAAAACAAAAGCAAAAGGTGCCTAAGCAAACACTAAATAACAAACACAAGCAAAATCTCGCACTGGTTCCCACATTTACTTATTCACACATGTCATTAAATGTTGAAGAGATGTTATGAAGTGGTAGCATGTGAGAATGGTAAAGAGAGATTTCCCACTAAGGCTCCACTTCATCTGCAGGTGACACACAGCAAAAACATGTCAGCAAATAGTCCAGATGATTTACAGCTGCTATGAATCGTGTATATACGCTGCCGAGTTTGTACTGTCTGCAGAGATTTATGCTATTTTCCATTCACACCCTGCTAATGTGAATGCATACAGGCACATATAACAATTTAATAAAAAAATAACAGGCTGCACGGTGGTGTGGTGGTTAGCACCGCAGCATCACAACAAGAAGGTCGCTGATTCTAATCTTGGCTGGGGGGAGGTCCGAGCCTTGAGGGCAGTGGCCTTTCTGTGTGGAGTTTGCATGTTCTTCCAGTGCATGAGTGGGTTCTCTCCGGGTACTCCGGCTTCCTTCCACCATCCAAAGACATGCATGTTAGGCTAATTGATGGCTCTAAATTCTCCCTAGGAGTGTGTGCGAGTGTGAATGGTTGTTTGTCCCCTATGTGTTGGCCCTGCGATGGGCTGGTGACCTGGGGTACCCTGCCTGGGATAGGCTCCAGCTCACCTTATTACCCATAATGGACTAAGCGGTCCAGAGTATAAATGAATAAAAAAATAACACTTTGCTGTTCTCAGTGTTGGTAAGAAAACACCTTACATCTCCACCCAGGAGAGCACATCTGTACCAAAAAACCTCCAGCTGTGATGTGCTCATGTAAACGGTTCTACAAAGGAAAAGAAAAACAACAACAACAAAAAAAAAGGCTGGACTAAATTGTGTGTATTTTTTCCTAAAAATGAAAGCAGCCTTAATCAAATGAAGGCCTTTAGAATTAGAGTTTTTGGTTGTACAATTGTTTAATTTGCATTAAAATATTAAATGTAAATACCGTACAGTATTTACATTTAGTAATTTAGTGGCCAGTCTTAAAGTGTGTGATAAGGTGGTAGATGTTAAAAGGGTACAGATGTTATCTGTTATTTTTAAAGAGACAATTCTTAAGTTAGGAGTGTCCATGCTCTGTTAGCATTTGGTGGCTCATTCAGCCATTGTACAACCATAGGAACTGTTTGGAGTTTGGACTGACTCAGCTGTTGGGATGGAAGATGCCATATACCAATGAATAAATAAATAAAAGAAAGAAAAAAAAAGTGCCATACTATTCCCGAGAGCAAAGCAATAACCGAGTAGCAACATAAGCCTGCAGCCTGAGTTTAGATTGCAGGGGGCAGTTATTTTGGGGGCAAACAGTAGTGATCTGAATTTGATAGGCAGGCAGTGAAGTTTAATTAGTAATGGATTTTGTAAGTCTTTCTACAATGCCTTTTACTGAATGAGGCTATTCATGTGTCCACCACAACAAAGCTGCTAACTGACTTTCCACTGGCATCATTTATGCAGTCTTGGCACATACACAAAACAAATTATAGGTTTGTCATTTGGAAAGATTTTATAGCATTTACAAAAATGGGAATCCCATTGTAAGGCACGAGAAAATCTTCATCTTTCAATTTTTTATTTGTATTACAAAAATAAAATGAAATAAACAATAACAAGTTATTTTGAATTTTAAATTGAAGTTAGGATCATACACAATGTGAGGTTGTGAGAATGTTCATGGCTTCTCTTCCATGGCTGTGTGTTTGCTCAGATTCTGTGAGATTAATGGGGAGGGGCACATGTCTGACAGAGGCTTTAGAGGAAAATGGTATAAATGGCATTCTACTATTAAAGAATTGAAACCAACCAATCTCTTTACCATATGATCCGGAGTGGAAGAGACAGAGAAAGTCTGACTGACAGACATATAAAAAGAGTGGGGTGGAAGGTGAAAGAATACTATAGACAGAAATGGTGGTGGGAGGGATGAAAAGCTTTGGAAAGCAATGGGACGTAGTAGTTGACGAGTTGAAGGGTTTGGGTCTGATAGCTCAATATGTGTCACTGATCCCAGTCTGCTCTTAGCCCATACACTTTCGTCTCTCTATTCTAACTTCTGCATTGAGACCCGCTTTCCCACTGAAAAGGTCAAAACCTCATTAAGGGAGCATTTTGTTACCATTTTGTGTTTGTTGTGGGGGAAATGGGTAAAAAAGGCAGCCTGGTAACAAAAAGGATTTGTTTCTGCTACCTTACTCTAGTAGATCAGACTCCAAAAGCTCCCAAAAGGCTAGTCCCTGCTACCACTCAGGTTTTAATCCTTGTCTAGACAAGAACAGTATGTGTGAACAAATGAATTTCACAAGATTTTTTAAGTCATACAATTCCTTTTTTTTTAATGAATAACAAAAGAAATTACTGAATACATTATGCTAATCCTAGTGAGTTTGTATCAGTGTAAAACTGTGGTGGCATGTGCACACATATGTGGTGATTTTATGCTGTTACGTTTATTGGCACACGTGCACACTGCAGTGCAGTCCTTGACTTTGAATATACCAGATCAGGAAGTCAGAACAAATAGGAGGTGTTCTGATGAAAGAGCATTCGAAAAGCAGTTAAAGGTGGAGGTGAATGTTTTTTGCTTGGAATCTGCAGGTCATTCAAGTATCCATGATTGAGTTTTAAATCTCACCTGTTTAACAGGGAAAATTTAAACATAAACATATGCAGCCATTTCAATTAACATTTAGTGAGAGCGTTTCTGTCTATGCTTATTAGTGTATGAAGTAGTGTTTCTTTTGGGGCAGTAGTTTAGCTGTTTTATCTTTATGCTTTTAAACCATCTATGTGTAGTTAAATATTGAAAGGTAACAGATGCAGCAATTGCTTTAATTTTAGCTGTACACCACCCTGAGGCCCCACAGTGGCACCACCTTCACTGTGGAGAAGAGTGAGGTGATCCTTAACCAGTCCCTGTCCCAGTCCATGGTCCCTCCCTGCCTGAAATCCTCCACCATAGTCCATCTGCCCAAGAAACCCCCATCACCAAAATGACTACCGGCCAGTCGCACTCACCCCAGTAGTGATGGAGTGCTTTATAAAACTGGTGTGGGGTCATATCACATCATTCCTCTTACCGACCTTTGACTCACACCACTTTGCTTACAGGGTGAACAGCTCCACAGTAGATGCCGTTGCAACAGCCCCTCATGTTGCACTGTCCCATCTGGAGCAGCAGGGAAGCTACGTAAGGCTGCTTTTTGTGGACTACGGCTCTGTGTTTAACACCATCCTTCCACACAGACTGGTGGACAAACTGGTTGATCTAGGTCTCCCACATACTGCCTGCATGTGGATCAGGAGCTTCCTGTCTGGTCAAAGTCAGAGGGCGAGAGTGGTACATCTCAAGGGGGTATGAGATGACCTGCATGGACGAGGTGGAGCGATTGGCTGTGTGATGTGGGAACAACAATCTGCTGCTCAAGACCTCCAAAACCAACAAGGTCATTATTGGCTTCAGGAGGAAAAGGGGACTGTGTGGAGAGAGTGGCGGACTCCCTGGGAGTCCATATTGAGGGGGACCTGACCTGGAGCATGCTGCTGAAGGGTGCACAGCAGAGAGTGCACTGTAATGGTAAATGATCTGTACTTATATAGTGCTTTTATCCAAAGTGCTTCACATGTACGTCACATTCACCCATTCACACACACATTCACACACTGATGGCAGAAGCTGCCATGCAAGGCGCTCAACCACTACCCATCAGGAGCAATTAGGGGGTCGGTGTCTTGCTCAGGGACACCTCGGCATGAGCTCCCCAGGCCAGGATCAAACCGGCAACCCTTGGGCTGCAGGATGACCACCCACTGAGCCATGCCCCCCCCCCCCCCCCGCTTCCTGAGAGAAGACCATAAGTTTCACAAAGACTGCTGGTATCCTTCTATTGGTGCTCTATTAAGAGCATCTTAATGTGTTGTATTTGTGTGTGGTACAGCAGCTGCACAGTAGCTCAGAGGAAAACTCTCCAGAGGGTCATCAAAATGGCCCAAAAGATCGTCGACTGCCCTCTCCAAACACTAGAAGAACTATACAGTTCCCATAGCCTTAAAAATGTTTCATTGAGGACAATTCACATATTGGAGACTCTCTGTTTGAACTGTTGCCATCAATAAAAACCGTAACAAACAGATTCAAAAACAGTTTTTATCCAACTGCAGTCACCACACTCAATACTAAAACAGTATGTACGCCTGTGTATGAGTGACCGGTACCTGCTTGTGCCACCTTTTTGCTTTTATTGCTTTTATTTGAAAGTTTTATAATAATTTTATATATGAAGTATCTGATTGGATGGCACTTTTAATCTCGTTGTATGTGTTGCAGTGACAGTAAAGATTTTCTATGCTATTTTATTTAAGTTTACAAAATTTATTTCTTTTTTTTTTTCTAGTCATGGGCCAGAGCCTCCTGACAGCCTGCAAAGAGCTATCAAAATATGCAGCAAGTTAGTAATTTAATGAGCACAATTATATCTGAGATTCAGTTTTCCTTCCACTAAGTCAGTGTTTATAGTGCACTGCCTGTGTTTCTCATAAATATAGGAATGGAGCTAAAAAAACTTTGGCTTGATGTCTAGCAGGATTGGTGACTGGCACCAGGAAGTGATTGGGCGTTACACAGGATGCCACTATTTCAGTTTTAGTTTATGCTGAGTTGTCTTGTTTGAATAAGAGGCCAAAATATAGCCCAACCTTCAAGGACCAGAGTCAGGAAATTCTGCACAATGACACCAAACTTTTAAAAGTGAATGTGAGCTCAAAAACTCATGCACCCCTTATGTGTGGGTTTGTTCTTGTTTATGTCAGTAATTACATGACATCTCTTAGTTTGTTTTAGAGGCAAGGATAACATCCCCACATTATAAAAGCTACAGAAAATGTTTGATTGCAATCTGAGCTCAGCTTTGGATGTTTGTTAGCTTGTAACAGACATAAACAAGAACGCAGTAACTTAAGCCACATCATTCACTAAAAACAATGATGTCATTTCCAACAAGCCAATACTTTGGGCTTTTTTTAGTCATTCTCTTTTCTTTGTCCCACGTCTCATCATTGTGGAGATTTCATTGTGGTTAGGTTTAACATAGCAATGGCTGTGGGCCTCGACCAGCGTGGCCTCTGCTGGGTTTCCTGGTTTTCTTTTATACCTAATTGCTCACCACATATGTGACAAATGATGCCAGATGCCACAATGGAGAGAAATCCAGCTCTCTGAGATTTATGAGCTCCAGTTGGCCTTATTTATAGAAGGCTTTTTACTAGACCTGGCCCCAGGGAGTGGAGAGTGACTGGACCAAGTGCCAAATTAGACTGTGGCACGTGTGATCCATTAAACGTATGCCGGGGTAATTCAGTCAAATATGTGTGAGTGTATGTGTTAAAAGTAAGGGGAATCAAAATCAGAAAGATATAAGCTCAAAATATTCTATAGTTGCAATGAAAATGATAAAGATATTTATTTAAACTTAAAACAATAATTTAAGCTACAGGAGGTTGAATTTTATTTTGCATTCATGAGCTTTTGTAAGCAAAATAGATTTAGAAACATTCTAAATCATTGTACTTACACATGTGTTGACAACTCATGTACATAAACAATAAGTGTAAAGATTTATAGGTATAAAAATACTTATATGAATATTGGCTCTTGCATGGCCAGCAATATAACTTGGAGGAACATCAGATTTGTTGCCACTTTGAGGCGGTGTGCTGAGGCAGAATCAGGAAGAAGGATGCCTTCTATCAGGTCAAACTGGTGAGGATGGGGGGCTCTGCTATGGATGTGGAGCTGAACAGTCTAACTATTATGTACACTAAACAGGCTCCTGCCAATAATAGACAATCCGAAGCATCCACTGCACAGCATCATCTCCAAATATCTCTGGGAAGATTCCTAATGGTCCTCTTTTGTACTGAACTGCACACTGTACATCATGCACCTTAATCTATATATTATACTTTGCAATGGAATTTTAAAATCCTTTTTCCTTTTTTTTATTTGTATTTTTACTGGGTCTTTATCTTCATTTACACATATGTCCTTACAGAAGTGTCTGTTTGTCCTCTTATTTACTTAATTAACTCACACTTTCTGTATTGTTAGAGCCAGAGAATGGCTTCATTACTCCCTGTTTATTGCTCTCTGATTTCTACCTCTTAATACTTTATGTGGAGACAAACCCAATTAATGTACAGCAAAAGCAGCAGCATGATCTCGATTGCTTTACAAGAAAATGTATTTTATTTCAGTTTGTGCTGTATGCTGCTCTTCTCGCTCCTCTGTCCTGCCTCAGCTTCCTCAGGTATGCAGTCCAGGGGTTATTGGTGTCTGCAGCTTTAGACTGCAATCCAGATAAGATGTGCTACACTTCATGTTGGATGTGCTCAGCTCTCAGGAAATTAAGCAAGGGTTAAACTTAAGCACTCAGCTGACGGAACTCCAATTGAATTTGAATAATAGATTAGTGATGAATGCTGCATGGCATAGATTTTCCTTTTACTTCATGAAAAGTCTACTAAATTAATGACTTGTGCCACAGAAAATTTCCACTGATATCAGTGTTTTTCCTCCAAATATTTCTAAAATTAAAGAAATTTGTGAAATTCCTGTTACTGACAGCTTTATTTATGGTTTCTGCTTAAAAAAAGGCTGACAAACGCTTATATACTGCATGGGTGATGGAGGTCAATAGAAACAGATTAAAAGTTGTTCCATTAGAGTGATAAAAGCCTTCATCAGTCCTCAGCACTGTAAGTGCTCCCTCTTGGCTAGCAGCCTGCCAAATGCTCTTCAGTTCTTCAGTCCTTTTCTCCATCAGTGTTGTTTTTAAATCATAAACTCAACACACAGACAGAGAAGCAAGACTCCTCAGCTCAGTGAGCATTAATCCATTTAACTCACTGAGTACCTGGACATGTAAGGAACAAATTCTCTTTCCCTACAAATCCCAATTGAACTTTCTCGTGCCCAAAGCTTCAAACTAAAAATGATTGTCTTCTTTCAAAGCTCCCCTTTTCTTTCTTTACGCACACCATTCCACAATTTTGTCCCCATTTACTGCATGACTTTGTTAAGAACTGGCAGTTGGTGCCTGTAGCGACTCTATGCCACTCACAGAGATAATACTTAATGACTTGAATAAATATGGCTCCTCTAGCATATTAATAAAAAGCTTTCTAATTTATACAATTCTGTTTTAGTACTGGCCATTCAATAAGGGCAATATTTTCCAGCAACTTTAACATGCAAATACCTTATGAGCAGAAGTCCACATCAAGGGCACAGTCACACTGGTGCTGTTTGCGCTGCTATTCAAATCCGGTATGCTTCCATGGATAGTATTGTTACTTTGGAGCAGTGTGAATGCACATTTGTACTCTAGTGTGGAAACCCAGGGGTCTCAGGTCACTTGCAAGTGAACCCGATGTGGTTTGCTTGCAACCAAAGAAAGGATGTAAGTGTATAAATTCTGACTCCGTTTTTGAGGTTGCCTGTAGGCATCAAAACTAGTTCTACCTTGATACCAAAAATACTTTTTCAGGATTAACCAAAAATTGTATAAACCTTATACTTTTCCCACAAAAAACCACAGGGAAGCTGGTCTGTTTCCAATTCCTGGGAGGGAATTTTACTCCAGTGAAAAACTCAGAGTAACCAAAAATTTGCAAAAATTCGGAATTTGGTAACTCATCATTTTTTCTTAATACATCCTTTCAACGTGCATAGAGCATGCCAGCAAACGGTTCTGAAAAGCACAAGTCAGATCAATGTCAGCTTCATTAATGTGCTTCTGATGATGAAACATGGTAAATGTTTTAATATCAACAATGTTGTCTATCTGGGTCTGTTATCATATTCTTATTAGCATTTGACTTAAGCACAACACTTCAGAGAGCTGCTAGCACAGATATATAGTAGATATACAGTATTTCCTATGTGTGTTTACATAATTCACCTTGTTTTTGCAAAACATTCAGCTAGAACTCCATTTGTTCAAAACTTTAAAACTTTTTACTTCATAAATATTTACATTTAAGTTTTTTTTTAAGTGAAAGTAAGTAGTCGGGTGCTTGGAGTTTTGCTACATTTGACTGACACTCTAAAAGGTTTTTTCAGTCAAAGCCTTTTTCTCACAGAGGAGGACAAAACCAGTTGGCTGTTGAAAAGTAAAAGCTTTTTGTGACTCCTGGTGCATGGTCTCATTGTAAAGTGAGGTTTTGGACAGGGTCCGAGTGTTCCAGAGAGTGGTGACACTGGCACCGATAACAGTTAACATGCTATAGAATCAGCTTAGAAAGGGAGCCAAGCTGTGGCTGCTGAGCTACGTTGCTCTGCCTCAAGAATTAAATTCCTTCATTATGATGGGGCGATGAAGGGGGGGGTGGAGAGTCAGCTGGAATCTGTAGATAGGGACATTACAGAAGCGTGTGCTGCTGAGGGTGAAAATGAGGTAAAGATTAAAGAATGAAAACAGGCAAGACATATGAGTGATAGTCAAGGGTATGAGCCGGGAAGGTAATGATGGCTTTATTTTTGTGAGTTTATGAGCCCTTTAAATGTAGACCTTACGTGACCCATTAACAACCCCTCATTGTGTGTGGGGAAAAACACACACCAACTGACAAAAGAAGGGCACATACAGTATCTTCACAACATCGTTTGAGTGATTGATTTCTGTTGTTTTTAAACTAAACTAAGGAAGAAGGACAAACATGGGAACACAAGGCTGCTATTGTAAGCTTCCAGCCTCTACCACAGATAAGGAAAGGATAACAAGAGGACTTATAAGTAGAAAACAACAGAGGGCTATTTGTTTGATTGATTTATGTTATTGTAATAACCTCAAGTGATAGTCTTGGAGAAGTACTTTTCATTCCATATTGCTTCTTTCCCCATTACCCACTTAAGCCACTGCAAAAATCCCAAACCCGCTGACCCTCAGTAAGTAGAAAGCCTGTTTCAAGTCCCTCCAAATAACAATAATCCGTCTTCATCGTGTGTCTATTTTACTGTTCGTGGCGTTTCAGGGGAAAAAAAAACAAACAAAAAAAAAAAAACAAACAAAAAAAAAAGGTAAAGACCTAGTCTGGCACACATGGAGAAAATTATGTCTGTTCCCACACCCTGCAGTGCTATCATGAGACACATTGGCCTGGTGTGGTGGTCCCTCCGTGAAAACATACAACCTGTACTGTACATAGCGGTGTGAGACAAGGATAACGGCTGGCTGACAACTGATAATATTTATCTACTCAAAATACTTACACCCAGTGATTTACCTGTGTTGTGAAAGTGAGCATGTTAGTGTTTTACTGATTCAAGACAAGTCTATAAAATTGAAGAGAAATTTTCATCTGTCAGTAGCTTTTAGAAATGTTCTTGAACACGTCCAATGCTTCTAAAGGAGAATCATGTACATTTTCATGTGAAAGCCATTTCAAACTGGCTCTTAAAATTGTACCACACATACAGAGATTTCTTCACATTCTTCTAATCTCTTAAAGCTATAGTGTCCAGTATTAAAAAAAAAAAAAAAAATCATATTTTTTTTCTTTGCAAATTTCTGATCTTTCTTTCAAAATTTTCAACCATCAAGCAATTCAAACACATATACATAATTACATACATACATGTATATATATATATATATATATATATATACTGTAGGTAAATCATTTTGAAAATATTAAACCCTTGAAATGTTCTCTTAAAACCCAATTACATTACTGAACTCTTTGCAATTAACCTAATGAGCTCTGAGTCTGTTTTTACCTTTACACAGTTTTTTTTTGCCCCTGTTCCAACCTTTAAGACATATGCTGTTAACATGAAACTATTATTTTTCATTTCACAAGAACTAAATCTCATGGTTTTTACATTTCCTTTTATGTTTGGTCTTTTTCAGTTAAAATTAGGAATAATAAAAAAAAAATTAAAAGACAAAACACTTAAGAACACATACACACATACATAAAAACCCTTGTTAAACTTTAAAGTCTGCTTGAATAAAATGTTTTCAACTGTTTTTAAAAGAATTTTAAAAGAATAAACCTCTCAAAGAGAGAGGCAGCACATTCCACAGGTGTCACTGCCTGAAAGGATCGATTGCCTCTGGTCGTGAAGTGTGTACTTAGAACTACTAGAAATCTCTGAACTGAAGACCTCAAAGCACGGCCTGGTACGTGTAGATGAATGAGGTCAGTGATGCAGGGGGGAGCTTAACCACATAGAGCTTGAAAAGTAAGGACCAGAATTTCAAAGTTAATTTTAAAGTGCATGGGTAACCCGTGGAAAGTCGCTAAAACTCAGGTGATATGAGAGCTGTAGAGCAGCATTTTGTACATGCTGAAGATGGTTTAGTTCTTTCTTGTTTAAACACGTAAAAGAAGCTGTTACTGTAGTCTAAATGAGAAAAAATAAAAGCATAGATCACCATCTCAAGTTTAGTCTTTGCAGTGTTTCTCACTTGAAAGAAAGGGTTTCGAACTAGATGACTAAAATGATCTTCCAGGAACATTTACTAAATTACTGAGGCTAGGCTAGACAAATGCAGCTCCAATTTATTGTTAAATCTGAGAGATTTTATTGTCAGGGGCAATGAATTCAGCTGGAAGTCAAGCAGTCAGTTAAGGAGAATAGTTTATGGAACTCAGAGGGTTTAAATTAACAATACAACTGAATATCATCAGCAAAGAAATTATATGATGCTTTGGTAAATTGTGTTATTATATTACCAAGAGGAAGAATATACAAGAGGAGGCCCTAAAATGAAACCTGGTACCTGGTAAAAGTTTAGTCTCCCAGAAAGACCAGGAGAAACTCATCCATGCATTCATCTCCAGTAGGCTGGATTACTGTAATGGTCTTTTAACAGGACTTCCTAAAAAGACCATTAAACATCTGCAGCTCATCCAGAACGCTGCTGCTAGAGTTTTAACCAGGACTAAGAGATCTGAACACATCACACCAGTTTTGAAATCTTTACACTGGCTTCCTGTCAGTCACAGAATAGATTTTAAAACCCTTCTGCTTGTTTACAAATCCGAGAATGGTTTAGGCCCAGAATACATCTGTGATATGTTCTGAGAATATAAACCTAGCAAAGCTCTTAGATCCAAAGACTCTGGTCAACTAGTCCAGACCAGAGTCCAGACTAAACATGGAGAAGCGGCATTTAGCTGTTATGCTGCAAACAAATGGAACAAAATGCCAGTGGAGATTAAACTTTCCCCAAATGTAGACATTTTTAAATCCAGGTTAAAAACATTTCTTTTCTCATGCGCCTATTGAATTGTCCTGTACATGAAATGTGCTATACAAATGAACTGCCTTGCCTTGCCTTGCCTTACCCACAGGACAATTCAGCAGGATCTGACATTATCTGGTTCATGTGAACACTAAAGGTTCTATCCGGCAGGTAAGATGAAAACCATTTTAATACTGAACCAGATAGCCCAAACTGATCCTGGAGTCTGTTGATTAGAACGTTATGATCAACTGTGTCAAAGGCTGAAGAGAAATCCAATAAAACCAAAACTGAGCATGCTCCTGAGTCTACAGACATCATGATGCAACTGGTGGCCTGAACTAACACAGTTTCTGTAGGATGAGTTTTTACAATATTTTCTACATACAGTTCATGATGTTCCAGAAAAACAGTTTATTGTTCTGCAACCACTTTTCAATCAATGGGAGTTTAGATATGGGCATATAGTTCTTAGGTTGTGATGGTCCAAACTGGGCTTTTTAAGAAGTGATTCAACAACAACATGTTTAAAGAAGAAAGTAACTACCCCAGTTATAACAGAAATATTACTTAAACTGATAATACATGGAGCAATAGACTCAAAGGCTCTTTCAAATAACACAGCTGGGAGAATATCAGTAGGACAAAAGGAAGGTTTCTTTTTTTCCAGCAAGACATAGACATGGGTTAATGTCACAGGTTCAAAGGTGGACCAAGTGTGAAAAGGAGACAAAATACTGACAGAGTTTGGAAAAGTTGATGATGAGATGCTTTTTTCCTGATATCTCTGACTTTATCAAAAGAATGCTCGTTGCTGTCTGACTGAGTAATCACCGAGATTTGGGGCATAGTTGGAGACACTATAGAGCTAATGGTGTCAAGCAAAGTTTTTGGGATTTTCTTATTTCTGCAAATTAAGTGAAAAAAAAATATAATTAAGTCTAGCAGTTTTCATCATTTCATTTAAAGAAGCCCTTAATTCCTTAAGGTGAAGCCTGTGGACCTCAAGTTTAGTAGCCTTTCATAAAAGGTCAATCTTACGACGGTTTCTCTGAAAGTTTCTCTGACTCTGGGGAAGATTCAGTAACCCAAGGACAATAGTTTTTTGTTCAAAGAGGCTCATTTTCACAGGTGCCACTTTATCTAGAATATCCCAGCACTGCCTGTTGAAAGCCCCAATAAAAACATCTGCATCACTACATCCCACCAGTGAGTGTGTTTTCAAACAAGGCAGAAAACTTTTCAGCAATATCAGCATTTAGAATTTGTGTTTGTGACCTCATTTTTAGAGATGGAGGATCCAGAGGAAAGGTAGGATCAAAGAAAATACAACTATGATCAATAACAAGTCACAGGAACAGAAAGGTGGTAGATTAACGCACAGTAAAACATACTGGATGCACTGATCTTTAACGTCTCCAAATTCATCTTCCTGCATAAGAATCTGTCCCAATGAGCTAAAAGAGGTGATCCAAAAATCCCCATCTCTCAGCCATATTTCAGTAATAAACATAAAATCCACATTTTCCCCGATGAAGAGTTCATTAAGCGTGAATGATTTATTACGCAAAGCGATCGGAATGGATGCTGACAAGCCGCTGACTTGAACAGCTGATTGTAGAGGAATTGACAACAGGCACTTGTTTCGGTCATATAATCTCCAGCTGCGATAGGTGGCCAGTCACCGGTCAAGGAGGTCCAGCAGGAACAAAGGTTACAGGCCTATTGAGCCATCGGGAAGATGCCAGGGAGGAAAAACCTTTTCGTCAAGTAGAGAGGGTCAAGGCCATGAAGCAGTGCTGTGTGCATCACAGAGGAAAACCAGGTGTAAACATTGAATGAGAATCTTCTTATTTTAAGCTGTATGCCAGCTCTGCAGCCCCTTCTCTTTGATCTCCTCTTTGGATTACCGGGACTCCGGGTGATACACAGGAGCTGGTACTCAGGTGAGGAAGGGGGATGCCTAAACAAGGCTGGAAAAGACCTTCCCTAATGTCAAAAAGCCTTTCCATAGATACTTTGATGCTCAACAAAGTGTTGTGATTATAAGTCCAAGCAATAGAAACAATATGATTAAACGACAGGGTTGACATGACTCTAAAAAAGATGAGTACATTTAGTATACAATGGCAAAAGTGCCAATCATCAGTAGGCGCCACCTTGGTATGTATGAACTCAGAAAAAAAGCAACTTGCATAGGTTTAAAAATGGGTCATTCAGTGATCTGTTCAGATTTATAGTGGATTTAAATGTCTCGGTTCCAGCTCATAGAAGAATTATTCACCATCAACAATCACTTCATCTTCAGTATAAACAAAGTAAAGGGGAATATTTGGATTGTAAGAGAACAAGGAATATGCCTAACTGTTTTTCTGGGGGAACTAGCTCCTGGAGTTGATCATGCTAAAAGGAATGTGGTCATGAACAACACTGCATACCTACTGCATAATAAAGGGATCAAACAACCAGATGTCAAAAAATGGTACAGATTATTTCTGCTTAGCTGTAACCCTACATATTGACTGTTAAATATAACTTCAAAATCAAATACCTCTGCATTCACTGTATGTCAAAGGGGGGGTGGGGGGTTTCTTAACTCATTTACTCCAGATTTTTACTTTGCTATTAATTAATTGTGATTTAGCTGTATTTATTTGTTTACCTGCCCTGGGACCAAAGAAGGAAGTTAGCCAGTGGCTAATTTTGGTACAGTGCACATTTTCTCTGAGATTATTTGTTTGATTGTGCATGATCCCTGACACATAAAAGAAAGAAAGAAAGAAAGAAAAACACTCCTTTAAATGACTAGCAAATCATTGCAACTTGTTTCAATTTACATTTTTGGACAATTCCCAATATTTCAGGAACTTAGTCGTATACTACATCAAGAAAGCTATTTAATATTTATTTTCTTCTTTGTCTATGAAAGAAAGTTGGCATCACTGGCAAACTATTCCAGCCGCATATTATAATTTTTGCAGCACAATAAAAAATTGTAATCTGTTTTTCAGTAAATTCACTGTGAGTTAACACATTAATGACTTCATGTAAGGCTTCTGTCACTCATCTAAATTCATCACCATTGTAAGGTTTTTAAAATAGGAGCCTCACGCAGCCACAAACAGGGCATGCCTTGTGCTGCAATGTGAGGTGTTTTCCTTCTGCCAACTTTGGCTAAACTGACATAATGTGTGCACATGCATGTGTCTATGCAAGTACAGGCACAAGCATAATTGTGCATGTGTGCATGCCCATCACTCCAGTAAACTAGCCTTTAATTGCTCTGCAACTGAGAACACATTGCTGAGGAAACAAGGGGCTCATTGTGAGTGCATGTTCATCTCAACACACCTCATATTTTCTGCAGACCACTGACCCCCACCAGCATTTACAATAAAACGCAAAGCCAGCAATGAAACTGTTTGCATGCACACTCACATGCAGACACTCTTAGTATGTGTCTGCACTTCCAGAAGCTGATTTACTCCAACAGTAGATCAAGATGCTGTTATCACTTTTAAACTCCAGGGATTCAAGTGAAATTGGTTTACTTGCTGGAGGATGTGCAACATTCTGTGAGTCATTCTGAAAGTTCTACATAATGTGGTTATTAAAAAATGTGATATAGAAGTGTGTGTGTGTGTGTGTGTGTGTGTGTGTGTGTGTGTGTAGCATGATAGATCTGGGCTGGGTGGTGGTGGTCTGACTATGATGTAAACCAGATGTGGACTGGATGCAGACTTTTGTGCCCACTGGAGGAAGAATGAACCCTGTGTGTGCAAGTGCGTATGTTGGTGCATGCAGAGCACTGACATTGATTACAAATCCAATGTAATTTTGCATTGCACCAACCACATTTGGCAGATTGTGGACGCCGTGTTGGCTGAAATGAGCTCATACTTCATGTGAGTGACCCATAAATCATGCAGACTCCCTGCAACCACTGCTGCAACAGATCTTAGCAGCACTGATGGTTCTAGGACCATTTAAAAGCTGTGTTACATACGCTATATCAATGTATGGCGATCATATTTAACTGGTAAACATTTAGGTTTGCATGTGTTATGTTTCACTTGAAACTTGGGATCAAGGCAGAGGAAAGATAATTAGATATATTTTTAAACCATTTTTCTCAGAAAGGCCACCTCACAAATGCCTCTGAAACACGGAATGTAATTTCACAGCAAGGATGCCGGAATGAAGTAACATTCCTTTTTTATGAATTAGCTAAATTTGATTAACCTATTTGCTGGACAGAAAACACTGGGCTCATCTGTTGAGCCATTAACAGCACAGACATCGGTTTGTATAATGGACACTTTGTGTGCCACAGTTAAATTACCAGCCCCTGCAATCTGATGCATCCTTTCTTAGACTTTCAGGAGAAAGAATAGAATCATTCAAGTGGTCAGATGTTTTCAACTGATGTAGAAAGAACAAGGATGACGTGAATAAACTGGCAGAGTGAGAGTCTGTTTAACGGATGCACAGCTCTTATTTTAAGTCTGCACTCTGACCTTATTGTCCTTAGCAAGGGCACACAACCTTAATCTTTTCCATTGGATCAGACTCTATAGTAAGTCATTATGCTCCTTCTAAGTAATCACTAAAAGTGGATTATAGAGTAGATTTGAGATATATTCTGCTGGTTTGTTGAAAACAATAAGAGGCCATCAAAGTAATACTTGGCTCCAGATGCAACATATATGTGCCTCCTCCCCAACGGCACAACAGTATTATGTCAGTTTACTCCTGCTCGTTTAAACACCATTTTAAAAATAAGCAGCATGAAAGTGTTCCTGTCAAACAACATCCAAAAGAAAAATGACCTCAGCTACTACCAGGGACTCACTGAAAATGAAAAATCACCTGGACTTAAAGCTGCACCTCAGTCAGCTTTATTTTCTTTCTCTGAAATTTTCTGTTATTCCAAATGTACTCTGGTGAAAGTAAATTATTGGCAGTACCAATGCAAAAAAGTGTATTTAAGATTAGAGCTTTAAAACAACGTGCCCGTTGACTACTTTGTAAACAAATCTATTGGACAGCAATTAAAACCACAGGAAAATGCCATCTACAAATTTTGACATGAATATGCAAAAGAAAAGAATTAATTCCTGCCAATAGCAGGAAATAAAGAAAAAGAAAGGAAAAATGTTTTTTCCTGGGTTATGATGCATTAGTAGCACATAAAATTATGCCGCAAATACCTACCCATAATTCATCTCTCCCTCTGTTTAAAATCCTCAGTTGTTGCTTCTGTGTTTTGCATTAGCTTGTTTATCACCTACTGTTTGTGCACGTAAATATTCACTTTTATTTGTAACATTCAAAACACTGCTTCAAACTGACTTTCTTTTATGAATTCTCACGAATGCATTAGAAAAAAACAATGTAGAATAAAAAAACAAGTAAATTATTTATGTCTATCATTACATTCTCAGTATTAAGAAGAAAGGGGGGAAATTGAAAAAGAGAGAATTTAACTGCCACTCTAATATGAACATCTTATGAAACAGACTTTTGTCATATTTATTGTATTCTATCATTTGTACAGTCTTCTAACATTGTGTTTAATATTTCATGTCCAATGTTCGGAGCTAATGCAGAAAGCAGTGTGTGCCTTTTGGAATGGAAAGTCATTTTCTGGGAGTTGGGGTGGTGGACTTTCAGACAAGTGGGTGGAGGCTGCATCTTGTCCCAGACCTGTGATAAAATCTTTTTATTGACTATTAACTCTTTTTCCAGCTGTCCAGACTCCTTGTTTTTAAACTTAATTAGTGTAGATTTCTTGTTTGCAGTAATTTAAGTAATACAGACATTAGTAGGTAATGATAATCTTTCTTGTCTGTCGTGTGAAGTTGGCCCATCATCTCCAGCTTATGCTGACTTTGTTCTAAAGTCTCGCTAAGACGCCACTCACAAACTCATAGGAGCTCTCTGTCTGTGCCACATCCACTCCATTTTTTTCTTATTTGAAGACCTGGACTGACAGTAAACACTGGTGCATACCTAACATGGAGTAACAACAGGTGCTGTAAGACTTTATGGATGCAAAGAGAGGAGGGGAGTGTCATGTTCATATGTACAAAGTGAAGTGCCATTCCATTCCCACACCTACATCTTTATGACTTCATATCCTCCAGGTCCTATTGTGAAAAAAGAGGCTGTTTCCATCACAGGAAGGCCCTTTGACCTTTGTCAAAATAACAAGTTTGTTCCCCTTATTTGAGAACTTTAAATGGATCAATAGCTGCTTGTTGGAAATAAGCTTGTAGTTTTAAACTTAAAATGCTCCTTTAGTTCTCGTCTATGCTTTTGTGGCAGTGGTTGAAAGTGTTCATGATTTTCTCATTATTATCATTTATTCAGTTTCTATTTTAAAGACACATTTTAAACAAGAAAACTCACCTCTTTTATTCACAAAGATTTCTTTCTGTTATTTGTTTCTTTATTTTTTTTAAGTTCTTAAAGATCCTTTCAAACAGCAAATTTCTCTGGGATCCCTGTTTTTACACCACACCAACCACAAATCATTTGTTACTGGATTGTAAGTGGACCAGAAGACCAAATAAATAAAAAAACATATACTGAACATAGCATAGTATGTGCTGTGATGACACTCAACACAGCATGGTTTGCAAGGCTACACACACCTTAGCAGGAGCAAGGGGAAAGGGGAATTTTAGGCATGTTCCAAATATTATCAAGGTTCTTGGATGGTAGATAACATTTGGCTGAGAAGATCTGCTCCAAAACATTTCTGGGTCCAAGACACTCTCTTTCAAAAAGCGTTATCTTTCCTTAACAAATGCCAAGTCAGTATATTTTTCTCATGAGTCATTATGGTCATATTAGCCAGAATCACTCCCTCTGATGAGAATGCTAGTGTTTCTTCAGAAAATAATTTCTCTGTTCAGCTCATATGAGTACTCAAAAAATTATTTTGTGGCCTGGTCAGCTTTCAATGGGGTTATTGTGATATGCAAGTACTGACAGTATGGCATTTGAATGATGGACAATGCAACTATTATTATTGTTTTGATAATATATTAGCTAATGAAATCAAAATGTTACTTAATGCAGATTAATTTTATTTCATTTTTTACATTTATTTTCCACTGATGTTGCGATACTATTGTTATTGTGAATGCTTGTGGCCATGATGACCATCAAATACTGTTCCAGCCTTACTTTCCAGGATCACTCTCCAGCTCTTCCATCTCAAATATAGTTTGACAAGAAAAGTAAACATAAAGATGGCTGCATGACAGACTTGAGGCTTTAAAATGGGAGTTTGCAAACCGGTAGGTACCATCACAGAAGGTTTATCCATTCATTTATATGAAGCTTTGGTGAAAGCCCAATAAGGGACATTCAATCCATTTCTTTCTCTTTTTTTCTTGCCACTACAGCTTTCCCTCTGCTTTTCTCTTCTGTCTCACTTTGTTAAACTTTCCACATTAATTATGACATCCCTCTTCTGCTCCAGTGGTCTTCCTGCTTCTTCTCTCCCCCAGCCAATCAAGCAGTTTTGTGTTCTTTATAAATTTCACTTCTGTTATCATTCTCCTTCCAGACTATGTGTCATGCATCCCACCTCCTCCTCATTTCCACCTTCTCTAGTTGCCCAAGACAGAGTCTAAGCAGAGGTCTACTTCCTCTTAAGCCCACCATCAGTGTCTAGACACTGGGCCTTTCCTATCATTCTTTATCTCGCTCCCTTAATGGAGCATTGCAGTCTGTCAAATTTTATTCTAATTCTTGCGCTCCAATAAATTTGCATCAATCTTTCATAGATATATAGTCTGTGGTCTCTCCCCTGCTTGCAGACGTAATTAAATGTGGCAGAATTTGAATATTGAATCAAATAGTAAAAAATTTCTCCTTAAAATGTACAGAAAAGTGGAGATTTGCTGAGATGACTAAAAGAAAAAATGTGGAAAAAGGACCCTGGGAGAACTTGGCAAATTAGAAAACTTTAGCAAAGCAAAAACCCCAGACACACAACCACAACTGTTCAGGAACTAAAGATTTTACAGTAGAGAATACTTCCCCTCTCTTTGGTCAGAAACCACCAATGACTCTTTAATGCCCAAGGAGTGGAGAGAGTGTGTAATTTATCACCGTCCATCTCAAATTGTTTTAAATAGTGGCCTGATTTTATAGCTGGTGTCACATGTTAACGAGCACATTTTATGATGGAAGTAATGGAGGGTCACACCAACTTGGATTTAACATGCCACGTGGCATAACAACAAGTCAATTTCCTTTGGAAGGAGTTTCAGTTAAGCTTGGGGTGATTTGATTTGAAATATGCTTAGTTTTTGTGTGACTGTACTTACAGCGGTTGTAAGACACTTAATGGTTTTATGTTGCAATATCACAATCACCTCACCTTGGCAAAGTAATGACAGACATCCCAGTCATCAGTTTTTTTATGAAGATAATATGCTTCTCAAGTCACCACTGGCATCAAAGATCAAGTATAGTCACTACTAAATGGTTGATGCCATTAAAGTGGATTCCATCCATTTCTTTACTTCTTCATGACTACAGTATGCCAGCAGCTCTTTGTCTAAATCTAATAAAAGTGTGTCATGTAAAAATCTGAATGGTTCATGGAAGGGTCAGGTCAGGGGGAATGAAACTAATTGAGTGGTGTCCTGTTTCGCTAAAGTGGACTCATTAACTTTGTCTGTCATCACTGCAGGACAGAGAGCAAAGACTCAGCACACAACTGATGTCTCCGTTCAGAGTGAAATGGGGAAAGCCATATGCTGCATGTCACTTGGAGCTCAGAAGGACATTATCTTGAGTCCTAACCATATGAAGAATTTGCACATTTTGTGCCATTATATCTTTGGCTATATTCACATCCAGCAATATTCTAATATTAACCCAATTAAGGCCTTGGCCTGAATAAGACACCGACATCTAAACAGCATTTTCCAATTTGTTTAACACAAATAGGTTCATGTTTAGAGGAAACACTTATTAAACCTATCTGGAATAGACCAGACATTTATACTCCTTAATGGCATTGTTACATCTTTCACAGCATCTCGAGGTGCACTGGCTGCTTTTAAGCTCATGTTCTACAGTAGGTTCCAGAGTTGCCACCCATTAATCGTGGACGATCTTTGGCTTGTTTTTCTAAATAAACTGTTGCCCACAACCCAAAACTGCCAGCGTAACTGATAATCCTGAATTCATCGTAGGCGAGGGTGCTTATTTGTTTGTTTCATTTCTCTTGGTTATGTATAAAGAATGAATAAACTTTAAACTCCATAACAACAATGTATGGCATAGATATTATTTCCTTTTTCCTCAAATTTTTACAAGGTTTTGTTTGGACAGAGATCTATTCAATACAGTGCAAGTAGCTTCTTTTAAAAAATGGTACGTTAGAGCACCACGTCTGCCCGGATAGACTGATTTAATTTCCTTTTCACTGTCTCCCTGCTGTTGTGAGGTGGCAATCTCTGTTAAGATGGGATGAATCAATCAGATAAAGCAAAACACATCAGTATGAAAATCCGTAGATCTTTGAATCTGTGCAGCAGGAAAATATGATAAAAAGGTGAAACATTAAGAGCATGATTTTACACTATAGTAAAAACTTGGAAAAAGATGAAGGAATTCAAAGAGCCGTAACTCAAAAGTGCTCTTCAAAGACATTGTTCATATTGTTGTGAGCTGTTAAACCCACATTTCTGGATCCAGCATCTACATGGCTGTTTGAATACCTTCGGGTCTGGCATATATTTAGGAACTCTTCCACTTGTGTGACGTGTCTCTTTGCATACTGTGAGGCGGTTTGTTTTTCTTTCACATTGACCAGAGAATGAAGAGTAAACACAGCAGGGTAAATGATACATAGTGAACACACAGGTGAGAAGACTGTTGAAAATCAACACTTCAAACATAAAAGAATGCCAGACACCTGCAACTTCCTCCATGACTTTCCATTTTTGGAAACCATTTTAATCAGAATCAGTACAGTGATGCAGCTGTTGTACAAATGTTCTGGCATCACCCACATGCACATTTTTGATAACCATTGTTAACCTTTGCTTTTCTTTATTTTTTTCCCCGTTTTTTAGGTTTGCTTATTTATTTCACTTAGATACATCAGTTCCCATTTTATTAAACCTTTTTGTTTCGTTTTTCTTTTTGTTTGTTTGGGCATCAAAACTGAATTGTCTGTTAAGGATTAGGGAAAAACAGTTTGGCTCAAAATAAAGCTTTTCACAATCTATTTCTGACAAAGTGTTAGTGTCAGTTGGTAGTAAGATCAGGCATATTTGGGTAAGAAAGTTGGAGATTATACACATCTGTTGTTTTGCAGACATTTTAATCTCTCGAGTGGGCTGCTTACTGATAACACGTGAATAAGAAAGACATTTTAAAGATTTTTAGAGGTCTCTTGGGACTCTACAAACCCTCAATCACTCCCTGATCAAACACTGATGCTCACTTATTATGGAAACTGAACTGATTTGAGTCATTCCCATGAAAACCCCACTAACAGACACAGGAGGCAGTTATGCATGAACTAGAGAACCAAACAGAAGAGCAGTAAGACAGAAACAGAGGTTCAGGGTCTGGGTGTTAACTGAAGCTGTTGTTGGGATATTTAATGACTGACTGCAGTGAAGCTAGGAGGAGGTCCATTGTGTCCAGCTCTGCAGCGACGCACATGGCATCGCACACCAGGGTATTGCTTTGATGTACAGCTGCTCCTGAAGCAGATGGAGAGAGGAGAAAAACAAGGTGAAGAAACAACATTTTTAAGGGATTTATGTGACACACACTGTTTGAGAGAGGAAAGAAAAGCAGAAAGAGGGACAAAGTGCTAAAACAATTACGCAATAGACTTGTAGGGCTGTTTGAATCTGATTTGAAGCTGTGTTTTTACTTGCATGTTTGTATTGATGTGTGCAGAAGAGGGATTCATGAAATGATACCAGTCAGTTCCCTTCTTGTGCCGCTCATCCGGGCTGGAGCTGGGGTGGGATATGCAAATACAGGCTGTCTGCCTGCCCCTTCAGAGGCAGTAGAGCAGCACGCTGCTTTTTGCACACACACACACACACACACACCCTCACTCATGCAGAGTGCAGATTACTTGGAGGGTCGAGCCTCGGCGACAGGTCTCATACACGCTTGCGTGTGTGTATATGGAGCTGAAACTTTAGACTGCTCACACTCTCTTCCCTCATTCTCTCCTCTGTCCCGCTCTCCTCTTTTTCCTCTCCCCTCCTCCAGCACACCTTTGTGTTGTTTTTCTTACACTCCTTTCCCCCCTCCCTGTACAGCCTCACTAGCTTTCTCTCTGTCCTATGCGCTCAGATATTTTGGGTTACTGTGAAAACCGAAAGTGTTCAGAACGAGATGCTGCCGATACTAAAGCTGTTTGGGCTCCATGTCTCCTTCAGGGCCCATTGAAGAAAACAAGACTTCACATGTGACGGGGAGCAACTCTGAGGACCCTAAACATACTTTTTTTTTTTTTTTTTTTTTTAACTTGTTTTCCTCACCAGGTACTGACATTTCTGAGATATTGGAAACAATCAAGCTTTTCAAGACTGACAGAAAAAAGTGAAAACAATGAGGACCAAGCTGTGCCAACTTTCTACACAGTGCTTTCTCTTGGGAGTGTTGCTCTCTGTGGTGGACAGTAAAGGGACTTTGTATGGAGGCCCTGTAAACCCTTTCTTTGGAAACAGATACAACCTCTACAAGGCTGGACTCAACCCTCACCACTCACCAAACAAGCCAATGACCCGTCACAAGTAAGTGTTGTGTTGTGGGTTTGTCACTGACATTAATACATAATATATTTCCCTTTCCAAGATTTCTAAACATGAACGACCAGTGTGTGAGTAGGACCCACCTCGTACTGTATATCCCTTGATAAACCCATGTCACCAGTGAGTAGCAGAAATGTGGTTTCAGTTAGGGAATCAGCTTGGTAACAGATCCCTGAATTGACACACTGTTTCTGTCTCACTACAAATCAGCCCTCTTCTGTGGTTCACACCTAAAACCATCTGTGGCTGGGAAAAGACATAATAGACCAACAATGGCATGCTTAAAAAATAAATCCAAAGTTATGGTTTTATGATGCAGCAGAGTTGCTGCTAAGATTATTGATTTCTGAAAGTCTTAGTTTGAAAAATGGTGCCTGCATAGACATAAGACAGTACGACTGGGCATTAGAAGCTGCCTGAAGGGAGTGGCAGCACTAATCTGTAATTAATACTGAAGCATTTACATCATGGACTTTTGCTTTTTTTCTTTCTTTTTAATTTTTTTAGTAAGTTTTGTTTTTGTTTGCTTTCCCTCATCCCGTATCAACACAAAGAGGTCATGTATAAAAATCTCATTGGACAATATTATCTTAACAGTCAATCTTTGCAAATGATACTGACAGATATAAAGCTGTGAGATTAAACAGAGCCTTGTGAATAGATTTTGCCTGGATGGCTGCTTGGCCTGTGGGACTCATTTGGTTTTTCTTCCCTTTTCCTCCTCCTCCTCTCTTTTGCTTGGCTTCCCATGAGAACTGTTATGCCTTTGGACAGCTCCCCAGCTACCTGCTGCTCCGCTCAAACTGCCACAGGAGACTACTGAATGTCCAGCCCTGCTCAGTTTGCCATGTACGCTCACCTCCACCGATAAACCGCTCAGCATCACTGAATGCAATGCTCATTTCTTTATTTTTATTTCTTTATTTTTTATTTCTTTGTTGACTTTTTCTCTTTAAATATTGGTATAATCCTCACTTTCACTCACACTGTTGCAAAATACTAATCTGCTGCAGATCTGAGTACTTCATCTAAGGCATAATGATCAGTTATCAACTGGATGTCACTTACTGTAGGGGAAAGTAAAAATATTACTTAATTTTAATAACACAGCTCCATTAAAGATGCATTGGATTAGCCACACAACCACAAGTCACATATTCTAAGTTACTGCATGAAAAGCAAAGAAAACTGTACAAGTATTCTGGCTATGTTTTGGTGGTGACCAACATTAAGCTTTCCAGAAATCCTGCAAATCAGTGGAGAAACCACAGTCATCACACACTAAAAAACACTGGATATGACTTTGTGACTCCTTAATGTACTGTGCTGCCAATGACTACAGTCATTGGCAGCACAGTACATCCATCCATCCATCCATCCATCCATCCATCCATCCATCCATCCATCCATCCATCCATCCATTGGAATTAAGGGCAACAGGTCAACAATGTAGTACTGAAGTAGTAATGTGATGTGAAGCACAACTATTTAATCATGAGGTAAAGAGATCAAATCCAGTATAGGTAAATGCTGACATCATAATATATATCATAAAACACATCACAATACATCAATAGATAGTAGTAGTTCAATCAAATATTTGTTATTTTGGTGGTTTTAAGTCACTGTGTAGCTTAACAGTTTTTCCAGTTTAACAGTACTTTGTCTTTCTTATGTTCATCTGGCACTAAGGATCAGTGTTTAAAAAAAAACATTGCTCCCTTCTACAGCATCCATTAACCTTTTGTCAGTATTACCAAATACATTTGTATTCATAAAAGTCAGTTCATTTTAGAAACATTACCATTCCTCATTCTCATAATGAATAAATGAGCCAGCTATTATAGTTTGTTCTGATCAAAACGGTCTAAGTAATCTAAATAATCACATTCAGTCAGAAATGACCTGCTGCCGGTAGCTGATAACAATCCCTCCACATGTGTCTGTGAGTCCAACAGCGTTTATACAAGAGCTGCTGACCTATCCTGGACAGAGCGAGCCCCGGGGATGTGTCAGTTTCTGACCACCAGTGAAGTTATATGAGCTCAGTTGTTGTCAGCCTGACTGGTCAGTGAAAATAGAGACTTAAAAATAACACAGATGCTATGGCATGCATATAAAAGTGCTTATTTAAGTGTGTACATATGCATATGTGTTTACTTATGTGTATTTTGTGAAGGATTTAATTTCTTTTTTAAGACGTGCCCGGTGTGAAGTTTGTTTCATACTGAGTTTTCTGTCACATGGACAAAACGTGTTGGATTTTGGTGAGATATTTAAAAATTCCCAGCTGTCGGTGCACCACAGACATTTTGTCGTCATGTTGAATTATCATCTATGTTTTGGCAGCAAAGCGAGTGATTTGATTTCACAGTCATTTCTTTCATTCAATGCAACCACTTGCTTTCTGTGAGAAAATATACTACCCTTACTGACTGTGACAACTTAGACAGTTACAACACTGTACCTGTCAGGGGTTTATTGCTAAGAAGCTTACATTGTTTTATGGGTAAAACTGTGGTTTAGAGAGTTCAGATTTCCCAAAGTGTGTTATGGTAGCGTAGAGGGAAAAAAAGACATTTAAAGATTTCATGAGTCACACATTCCAAGCAGAACCGTATATGTCCCAAAACACAAAGGCAAATTCAAAGGTATATATTGTGTATTGTCTGTGCCTCCCATTTAGCACCAATGTTAAACAGTAGAAACATTGAAAAAAAAAACAAACAAACAAAAAAAAAACAGGGGCCATATACTCATCACTGAGAAAGAGATTTTGTTTTAATCAAGTGGGATCCGTGCAGATGCCACATATCACTGCTGATCAGATTAGAAATGTATTTGAAGGCTTTTCTGTGATGTATGGGACAGGGATCAAGGGGGAAAGGTCAGCATGTTGATAGAGGTTAGAGGTTATGGGCTGCTCTTGTACATTTGTGATGAGTGTCCAGTGGAGGACAGGAATGGGGCCAGTCTCCTGCTAAGAGTTACAGACTAACCAGGCTGAACATAGGATGCCATTCTTATTAGAAATGTTGGGTATTTGTTGTATTTGCTACATAGGTGTGCATAATATGTGCAGTTTACTACTAAACAGTATTGAAAAAGTTGAGAGGGATCAAAAACAAGGCTGCCTCAAAGTTTGTGAACTAACATGTTGCATCAAACACATGTATATAAAAAGTTGGATATAATTATGCACTTTCAAGCTCCTCACATTGGCAGTTAGCATGTGAAGACAGGAAGAAAGTAAGGTCTTTCTGATTTGTTTTGTTTTGTTTTTACCATGGTTAATTATCCACCCATTTATCCATCCATCCATCCATGCATCCATCCATTTTCTATCCCCACTTTATCTAAAAGAGGGTCACAGTTCGAGCAAACAGTAACTAGATGGTTACTTACTTTAAATTTCATCATCCTAAGGAACATTCTTGTTGCAAAGCAGGCCACGTTGCACTAGATGTCTTTCATCACAGACATTCTTTTGTCAGCTCTGCTCACCCATCAGAAATCCTACCTGATCCTCCATAAAAAGCCAAACACTGTCTGCTGCTGCAAAGTCAGACTACACACAAGCAGGGATGAAAACTGACTCAGTTTCAATAAGTTGTAAAGTTTCTTAAGTATCTAAATGGTTGACATCTCAGCTCATCAATTCCTTTATCAACCTCAGCAGGTGCCATGAACGTGCACACTGATCAAAGCAAATCGACAGCGTACATGTGTATCTACATGCTGCCGTAATAACATCCATGGCAGAGAGGAGAAAACTGTTCATTGTATGGAGAACTGGTTCTAATGTCCGAGAAATTATTCCTTTACCAACCAAATGTCCATAACTAAATAAATATCCTGCATTATAATAACATAAGCAACATGCTTAGCAATGTTTTCATTGACAGGAAACATCTAAATGAAAATATATTGTAGACTGTTGCTACAACTGATGTTAGCTTTTGGGCTGCAGATTAGCTAAGTCCTTTACACTGGGGCAGCAGTCAGGGAAATTAATAAATTAAAGAAAAGTGAAGAAATATCACTGTGTAATGGCAAAGTTAGTTGTGAACGTTGTGCTAATCCCAGAAAAATGTGTAGTATACTCATTTCGTCATACACGGATGGATGGATGGATGGATGGATGGATGAATGAATGGATGGATGGATGGATGGATGGATGGATGGATGGATGGATGGATGGATGGATGGATTCATTTTGTCAAAGTTTTGATTTCAATGTTTCCTGTCTTTAGTCTTTGTCTTATGCCAAACAGAGCTTTCACATGCTAGCTTTAGCTTAATTACATACATGTCAGCAGAAAATACAAAAGCTCTTATCATATTAAATTATTATTTTGTGTTTATGGTTTACACAAGTGTAGATCTGTCAGATGTAACAGCAGAAATCAGCTCATGGCCCTTTTTTCATTCTGGTTTTGAATACAACTTTCAGGTTGCCTACATCTACTGTTTGCTCCTTGATATTATAATTTCATGGCTAGTATTACTCTTCAAAAATTGTAATCAGTTTCTTCTTCAAACATCGCACATATTCTGTATTCTGAAGATTTACATGGACTGTAGCTATAGTGAGTCTAACTAATCTTAAAATGCTGTTCGAAAATACAGATTTAAAATGCACCCAGAGTAAAGCAGATTATGTGCTTTCAGAAATACTGAAGGATAAGTTTCGCCACAGGTGTTTTTGTCTCTTCTGGTTCAACAGAAAAAAACAACTAATAAACTGTCCAAATAATTTAAATTGTTCCAATTTTTTTTAAATGTAGCAGCAAATGAGACATAAAAGAAAGTATTAGCATGTCCAAACATACAACTTGATTGTTCACATTAGCATTGATGAGAGGTTGTCGCTGAAACTATGAGTGCATAAAACTAATGGTATGTCTTTGAGTTTTAATAAGGAGAGGTGGCTTGGCTGACCTTTTTCTCTGAATGACAGAGTGATCCTCCGGGTCTTAGAGCCTGGAGTATATTTAAGCCAAATCATTAACCAAGAGTAGCCTCAGTCAATCCATGGAGACTTAAGATATGCCATCTGGATAGAAATAGGTGTCATTAAAAGCATATATGTAAAAAGAGTTGGGCCCTGGAGGAGATACATTAGCCTACAGACATGGTTGTTAAATGTCTTATAAAAGATTGCATGGTTTGCTATCTGGACCACACTTGCCATAAATCTGTCAGGGCCGAGAGCATTTGCCTGGGTTCAAACGGTCAGGAACTCCTGCAGGTGAGAGCGTGGCTAATGAGAAAAATGAGTCATTTAGTGCCACAGTGTCAAAACAAACGAGTCACTGGAGGGAAAAGTGATAAGGCAACATGGAGGGGCTTCATGAAACGTCAACAGAGGAAGGGTGAAAAATGCAATATTAGAAAGACAGGCAAAAGCACGAGTGGTATGCTTAGATAATTATACAGAGATTACCTGCAGTTTTCACGTTTTAAATTAAAAGAGAAAGCAAGGTTATGAAAATTAGGATTTAAAGATAAGTCTGGCATTTTGGCCCAGAAAAGGGTACAGGTATATTTTCATAAAAATAAATAAATAAAAATCCACATGAAAATCTGTGATGGTCCTTTTGTTTTTCCCTCTGGGAGGGTGTGAAACTGTAATGCTATGGAATATTCAACGTGATATCAGAGTAGCATTCAAAAAATGCTATGCCCCTTTACCAGGAAAAACCCAGTATTTTGAGGTTTAAATGGGATGACTACTTTTTTATTTCTTTATTTTTTAATATTGAAAGGAAGAGATTAAAGTCAGGTGAGGAGGTACATAGCAAAGCTTAACATACACATCAATCAGAATCAGTTGGAATTGGATGGTTCACTGAGGGTCATTGGGAGGGTGTGGAACAACTGGAGACATATTTTTCCATATTTTGGGTGTTTTCTTGCAAGTTTTAGGAAACACAGCAAGAAGAAGTGTTTAGGATACAAAAAAAAAGTGAAATTACATAATTTGCCGCCCCTGTGGGACAGTCCAAAGTCTTTATTTGTCCAAAACTAATGACATTTCCATCAACTCCCTGACAGGGAATAAGGTCAATGATTCAAGCATTATGCTGACTGAGCTGTTGGGTAAGACAAGAGTGATAGTAACTGTGTTTTCATAGCCATATGTGGAAAATGTTCATATAAAATTCTATGAGTGAAAATGTTAATGTATGCATTAGATGTTATTGTGACAACTTTGTAAAGTACAGTTGACCTGGCAAAGATTACAGTGACGTGACTCACCGAACAATAAATCCATATGACTTCCTTGCATCTTCCTAGTCATAACTGAATATCCCAGTGTTGAGGGTTGACATAATCTTTTTTTGTATGAGGTAAAATACTAAGGTAAAGACCACAGGGCTGTATATAGTAAATTCTCAGTCATTTAGGTCATGATAATCTTAAATCTGAAAGGCTTTAAATGAGACATTAAATATCTTCGAGAACCAAGAAATAGAAGTCCAGCTACTTTCATTCAAGCTTGTATGATGACCTAAGAATGGTGGTAACTTGTGTAATGGGGGAGTATAAAAATACAAGGCCAAAGTTGACATAGTGGGAGTCATGCCTTTTCTTTATCAATTACTGACATTCAGTCATTCTGACACCAGTAACAGAAAGATAGAAAGAGCCACAATGTGTGTGTGGTAGTTGCTGTTTGTGTTGGATTGGACAATAAACCAAGGTACATCACTGAAAGGCTCATAGTCGCATTTTTCTTAAATTCTAGTTTACACTCCCATAACAATTCATATTAACCTGCCAAGCACACAACTGGATAGAAGCCACTGATGAGTATGAACTTTGTTTATACTCATTGAACTGTCAGTGTTCTACTCATCTGGGTGTAATTACACATCTGTAACATTGTCATCAACCTGAGAGAAGTGGGATCTTTTCTTTCACCTGATAACACCTTCTTCCATACTTACTTCTGCTTGTCAGATATGAAACAGCTCCATCCAGCTAATCTGTAAGTCCTTATACAGCTGCAGATTTCTGATTATATGTTTTGCCAAAGAAAATCATATCAAGTTAACATGCTTGCAGTAAAATGCCAAACAAAACAAGAGTGGATGAGAGCAACTGAAAATACTGATATGTCGTCAAGAGCTTCAGTTGCAGCTTAAAAGCATATTTTATCTAATTCCTTTTGCTCAAAAGCTGTGAAAAAACTTGGTTTATGCAGCTAAATGCTACAAAATATTTTGGAAAATACCAGATTGGTATTGGTCATTCAGTTCCATGTGACTGTAGAAACATGGCAGCCCATGGCTACGAAGAGGAAGTATCTATTGCCCCTAAAAACAACAAAACAGGGAATGACTGGAAGGAATGTAGCTCTGGGACACGACATAGGTATTTTTCTGTGTTATATATGATGATATATTGCAGTGGTCTGTTTTATTTGCCATTGCTAGTTGTTTTTAAATGTGAGCCATAAATAAAGTTGACTTGACCTGAGTGACTTTCATTGTGTTGCTATCCTGTGTGGCCAGCCTTCCCACCTGCTATGCATGACTGCTTCAACAAACACAAGAGACTGTTTATGTTTTTCAACTCAAGTCTCCTTGTGCCATGTTGGTTCAGGGGTGAAGTCTGGAAAAGCTCTGAATAAAATGTCACTCACCATCTTTGTCCATTCCTCCTTCCTCTTTATATACCTTTGATCTGGGATCACATGGGTCTGGACTTTCCTTTTTTTTATTCATAGATGTCCAGATTAGTGCTGCATTCTCCCATCTGGAGATCCACCTACACTCAGAAGCATCCCAGACAAAGTTCTCATCTACCCTCCAGCAGCTGGTCCTTGGTTGAGACAATAACAAAAACTTAAGGCAGATCTCACATATGACCACTTTAACAGCCTGGGGTCATATTTTTGGCATCAGGCTTGTGTCATCTGTAGAAGTTTAGACACATTATCATTGTATTTCAAACTGAACTTCAACATTCATCCTACTAAAATCTGTGTTTACATAGCAAAGGAGGTGACCTGCTGTTGCTCTGACCGACGCTGCAGAGTTAAGGTACGGGATTTATCCCAGAGCTCAGCCCCCCTGTCTGTGAGACACCGAGGATAGAATATCACTCAAAGACCCAAATAACACTGACAGATCTGTAAAAACAGGCAGACTGGGTAAGAGAAACAGAAACCCATGCACAGGAGTTTTTTTTCTTCTTTTTTCATGTAAAACTAGATTCTTTCACTTTTCATCCATCGTCTATGAGTCTCAAGGTCTCCGGCTACCACCCCCAGATGTGCACCTGACAAACAAATCAATGAACATGGTCGCCTCTTACTTCACTGATCTGCCAATGCATGTAAAAGACTAATTCACACATGCACAAAGGCTGCTCTTTGTCAGCTGTCACAAGCACTCACTGTCACAAGATGCCTTTAAGAATTTCTGCTCTATCTTTCAAATAAACAAGCTCTTCAATTATTTTGATAAAGCTTTCATTTTATGAAGAAACCATAGCCATTAAATCTGATTTAGATTATGCAATGCATGTCATTTAGTCTCTACCAATACTTTTAAGAATGGTTGAAAAGAAAAGAAAAGAAAAAAGAAAGAAAAGAAGAAAAAGCTCTAGTTCTGTGTTTCCTCTCTCAGACGTTCTGAACAACAGATGACAGCAGAGGGAGTGATCAGAGTCAAACCCTCTCAGGGATAGTAAAGGAAAGAGCCTGCAGGTGGGGTCTAAAAGCCAAATGAAAAGCAAGCTAACTATTAGCTGTGTTGTAACATTACATTTGAATTTAAACATTTAAATGAAAGGATTTCAAACGCGGGGGAAATGTGCCAGAGGGAAGAAGGCAGCCTAATTTGTGTTGTCACAATAAACCTGCAGTTTTCATTTCATGTGTCTACAGTAAGTGATATGTGATACAGCCATCCAACAAGATTTGCTTGTTTTTGTTTCACTAAGAAAATCAACTGTAGCAACCAGCTGTAACTGCATGTGTGACTTTAAAGAGGTCTGAGCGCTCCCATCATACCACATCGGTTCAGGTCCTAACTGCCACTTCCTTAACAACGCACGACCCGACAGCAGGTTGTCAGGTTGGTATGAAAGGAGCTCTGTGATTCTAGGTCCTGCCCTTTCCTTTCAACTGCAATTAACATATGTCAACACGGGCAGAGTGGTGGCACACACACACAGTCAACAGTCAGCGATTTGCAGCTTGCTGGACTACTGCAATGTTTTCTCACAGATTCCACCGGTCTGTCCTCCCTGTTAGCACTCTGAACCTGTTAACTTGACCCTCCTCAGCCCTACGTCTCTCCCTGCTGCACATAATACTACTATTTTTCCCAAAACAGCTGTGAGGCAATGTTAAGCACTGCATGTGCAGCTAAATGCTCCCCTCTGAATGTAAAAAAATCCTTCACATGTGAGCCTAAAGAGCACAGATGTTCATTTCCTGTGTTGCACAGAGGCCAGAAGAACATTTAGCAGTTGCTATAGCTGCACTGGCAGTGAAGAGAGAGGGGAACAGAGAAGGTCCAGCTCCAGTGTGATGCAACAAGTAGTTACAGAGAAGTTATTGTGCTGGGTTCTGGATTTTCTTCCAGGATTGAAAACGATCTGTAATATTCCTTTTTAGCTGAATTACTTTATCAAACTTGAAGCAAGCACATTTCTTGTGTTCAATACCAATGGTGTCCATAATGTTGGCTTTAGATTGAATCAGACATCATTACATGAAATAATTAGCATCCCATAAAAGAAAAGAAAAAGAAAAAAAAAACTTTGAAATCTTGTGTCAAAATTAGAAAACAGAAAAGAATCATTTCGCAAAATGGAAAGTAAAATTGTTAGTATTTTACAAAGCTAGACTTATGATGCCTCTTACAAACACAAAGAAAACCTGCAACAAAGACTCAATAAAAAAAAGCTCACTCACTCCAGAAGGCAATATAGGACCAACAGAGGAACACAGAGAAATTTCAAATTCACAAAAGCATATTTCTAAAGAGCAAATAAGCTAACCTCCCATTTGTGGGTGGAGTAGAAGCTTCACAGGGACATATTCCTGAATGTAAATGAGGTTTTCCGCATCCACATGCTTGTTTAGATGAAGCCTGACATTTCTGGAAAGAGAAAAAAACAGCACATTCTTACAATGCCCCTCAGAGGCGTTTCTCAAAGTTCATAGCCTGGTCTTCTTTGTGGGAGCTAATTTCTCTCACAAACAATACTTGACTAATCATTTTTCTAATTTACTGGCATCTGTGTCTGCAGTGTAATGTGAACTTGATAACAAATTAGAAACATGAACAAACAAACAAAATTTGTTTTACATTTTTTGTTTCAGAAGCTGAATGCATGTAGGTTACCATAGCAACACAATGCATCAGTTCACAAAACAACCCCATGGTTTCATTTAGTGGTATTATAACATACATCTCACAGGCCAGTTAGACTCAAACTCTTGCATTCTGGCTTCCAACCAAAATAACAGAACACATGAAACACAAAATAAAAAGGAGCTTCCACCAACAGAGAGTAATTATGCATCTTTGTTTATTAGCTGTTATGATCATAGATCAGCTGTAGGAAGTCCAATAATGGCAAGATGAATGCGGCCACATCACTACTTGGGTCATAGCTTCGAACATACTTCAACTAATTAACTTGATTCCCCTCCAGTGCATGTATTCTAGGACAATAAACAAGTCAAATTTGAAATATTTTAATATATATATATATATATATATATATATATATATAATTTTTTAATCCTTCTTAAATGTAACAAAAACCTTTTAATAAAGTTTGAACTTTCTCTGAAGCAAACAAAAAAAAAAAAAAAAATAGTAAATGTTAGCAGTTCTTTGTTGAAGACAAAACAAGATCTGTGGCACAACTTATAGACAGAAGTTATTGCTGTTGACTGTACTTACATTGTTTAACTCAACCTTTTTTTCACACAGAAACTATTGTGCCTTCATGGTCCAGAAGAACGTCACATGCACTATGCAGGATGGAGTGGAAACCTATGTGAAAGCTGAGTACACCGTCAAGTGCATCTGGGGTCAGAAATGTCCTGTTGTCATGTAAGCCAATTAAACAGAAAATGAAAAATTCTGCAACTTTTTCAGTGACTTACAAGTCATTCTGAGTATAATGTGTTTGGCTGTAAGGTTTAAAATCTGCAAGCTGCAGTATGGAACATACTTTATGTCAGTGCTGCCCTCTAGTGGTAGTATCCTATAAGCCTTCATTAGGCCCTCCTCTGCAGTCAGTGTTTTCTATGATACCATTAGAGGGAAAAAATTCTCAGAAGAATATAGTCTGTTTTACTTATTTATTGTTTGCCAGTTGGATATGGTCTTTCTCACCGGTCCACTGCTTGTCAATTTATAAAATGAACAACAAAAAAGAGGAAATTCAGCACATTATTTGTGTCAGTCTACTATTTACAGCTTCACAGTTTGAGACTGTAAGTTTAACTTCACTATTTCTGTGAGAGATAAACTGTATGTGTTGTTATCTGCTCTGGAACCTACTGCGCTCTTTTCTTTTTAAAATTAATACGGCTTTCAGAAACACCCAAACAAAGGAAATTAAAGTGGATTTTATCTTTAGAAATGATCCATGAATCTTTGTGTGTGTGTGTGTGTGAAGAAAGAAGGAGATTGATTTTAAATATAATAATGCTGAAGTTGGGTCCTGACCCAGGGCCAATCCTCTGATGCCACATCATTTACACCAAACTCTACCTTAATCTCCTAATCTTCCTTTAATCCATATTTAATCCCAAAGAGAGCAACTTCATCCCTTTTTTTCTCTGCTCAGCATTCCTATCCTACGCTGCCCTTGTGCTCTTAGCAGAATTAGCAAATAAAAAGTATTTCAAACAGTGGAAGCAGATTTATATACGCTGATAGTAAACACAATATTTTTGTCTTGCTTATTTCAGGTACAGGACTTTCTTTAAGCCGACGTACAAGGTGGGCTATAAAACAGTAACTGAGCTTGAGTGGAGATGTTGTCCAGGATACTCTGGAGAAACCTGCCATGATGGGCCCACATCACTGCCTGACGTCATAGGTGCAGGTTTACCTCATCGCCCAGGTGTAAAAGGCTTCCCCCATGGCCCTAGGCCACCTGTAGACCAGAGGCCTGGAGGAGGTCAGCTAGAGCCTGGTAAACCCTTCCCTGGTGTACCCACGGGACACTTCCCTTCTGGGAGTGGAAAACCCAACTATGGTCAGAGTAGATTCCATTTTGGGTTTTGTCAACCTGTATTTGTATTTTATTCATTTATTTCCTTTTTTTTTTTTTTTGCATGTGCATAAGAGCAACTTTTTCTTTCTCCTCACAATGATTTATTTACACAGGTAATTGAGCCAACAAAAATCCTGTCTGATTTGTTTTTCCTCAAATTCCCAGGTAACAAATTTGGCATTTCAGGAGTGACTGGTGAACGTTTGGACCGAATGGAGGAGGACCTGCGGCGCCTCAACCAGGGCCTAAGCACCCTCAATGGAATGGTGGCTGGCCTTGAGGAGCGACTGCGCACATCCCTCCGGGAAGACACAAATAAAATCCTGGTGTCGCTGCTGCCCAACACTCCACAAGTGCACGACTCCAAAGTGGGATTTGGGGTGATTCCGGAGGGTACTCCCGATGGATTAGAAGGAGGAGAAATTTTCCCTGGATTTCGAGACTTGGCCGGGAGAGTGACTGAAGTGAAGGATGAGCTGCGAGCCAAGACTGACATTTTAGAGGAGATTCAGGTATTGTCTCTTTCTGCTTGAACACAGATCTGTTTTACTCAAGCCAGAGTCCTCTCACTTTTTTCTTTTTTGTTAATCCATTTTCACCTAATACAATCTCTGTCTCCTTCTCACTTCTGTATATAATCAGGGAATGGTCCTAGGTCATGATGGACAGCTAAAGAGGCTGTTTGATGGAGCTAAAGGCAAACTCATCCCTGGTTCAAGCTCTTATCCAGATGACATCTTAAATGCCAAACTGGTTGGGATGAGAACTGAGATCCTGGATGGCTTTGAACGCCGTCTGACCAGCCTGGAGAACCACTGTGATCGAATGATTGGGGAAGTACAAAAGCAGTGCCACAGAGAGCACATGGATGGGCAGGAGCAAATGCAGCAATCTCTGGATGGCAAAGAAACTGGGCTCAGGAAGGAGTTGGGCTCTCTGCAAGCTCAGATTCAGGGTCTAACTCTGACTGAGAGCTGCTGTGGACAGGTACGACACAGAAGTGTTTTTAATATAATCAGCATGCAATAGAACAAAAAATAGAACAGCTTCAGTAGAACTGTGTAACATTCAACTGTAGAGATGAAAAGCCTTTTTCAGATAATATTCACCCATTTAGAGAAACTGGGAGCAGGAAATCTGTTTAATCTTGTTTCCTATTCTGTATGCTGTAAGATTAATCTCTCTTGGTTGTAGCTATATCTTTAGTGGATAACTATGAAACCTGATACAGATGTTTTAACACGCTGCCAGTTTATAATGTATAACAGGACTGTATTGAGTAACTCATGAATTAATAACAGACCATTGATTACTGCAGGTAAACAGCTTGTCTCAGCGCATGCTGCTTCTGGAGGAGTCAGTAAAAGGTTTGACAGAATCTCAGAGACAGCTCCAGATAGACCTTGGCGAAAGAAGCATCCAGATAGAGACCCTAGTTGAGACCCGTCTGGTGGACATAGAGAGCAGACTCAACACTACCACTGGTGGATCTGATGGAATTGAAGGGCTTCCTGGTGGTCTGGATGGCTTCAAGAACATGCTGGAAGACAAGCTGAAGACACTAGAGGAAAGAGTGTTTGTGGCAGTGGAAGAGCTGAGCAATGCCACCACTCCGGCTCTTCTGGAGGGTCAGGTAGTTCCTGCACTGGAGACAGAGATTGAGTCAGTGAGAAGAAGAGTAGAAGGAGACCTGAATGGGTTTCAGAAACAGTTAATAGACTTGGAGCTCCTCTGCACTTCCTCTTGTGCACCCTCCACCCCACCAGCAGGAGATAGCAGTGAAACTGAAGTAAAAGAGCAGTGTGAAAGAATAGAGAAGAAGATGACGGATCGTCTGGACTCCCATTCTGACCAGCTAGACCACCTTAATCACACCCTGCAGAATTTGCTTGTTCGGATTGTACAGGAGGACACGGAGGGCTCTGTCCAGGGAGAGATCACACTATTAAAGGTCAACATCAACTCTGTGAACCGCACTCTAAAGGGTTTAAAGGACTCTATTAGATTTATTGCCACTGAAGTGGGCCATGCTAATTCATCATGGGACCAGAGAGAGCATCAGCTAGTCAATCAGGTGCATGGAATCACCAGACTCATTGGCCACCAAGCCTCCCTCCTCGGAGCTGGCGAAAGGCGGCTGGCTCAGCTGAAGGGGGAACTGGCAGCCCTGAAGAGACAGTTGGCTGGGGGTTTACAGGGCTGCCGCAACACAGCTATGGAAGTTCAGAAGGAGGTGAAGGTCGTTGACAGCAGGGTAAGCCAGGTAGAGGGCCAGTGCAGCAGCCTGGGGGAGCTGGCAGATCACCTGGAGAGGATCAGGGCAGAGTTGGAAAGACACTCTGACACTTACCTGGCTGAAGTGAATGGCACTCTGGCCATCCATTCAGAACAGCTGGCCGAGCTGAAGGGGGAGGTTAAAGACTGTGTAGCCAAGGAAGCCGCCAACCAAAATGGAGACCAGTAGCATTTGAGCTACAGTTATTTTTAATGACTTACTGTATTTGTGCTTCTAATAAACTCAAGTGTCTACCTTTTCCTCTGTCCTTTCTGTTTCCAATCCCACCAACACAGATGTAAATTAGCTCAACTGGTGAAAGTCATTTCTCATATGTCTCTTGTCCCAGTGCGTACAGATGTGCTGGTATTTACTTAGTTCAGTGATGTGAGAAGAGACAGAGTACAAAGACATGCCTGTGGTTGTATAGCCTGTATTTCCCTTCAGAATTATTCTATAGGGCTTTTTTTTATTATTTTTCATGATTGTTTAGTCATCTTACCATTTTTTAACTTATATGAAGTGACTGCATTGTTATGATGTTAAAATGTTTGTATTGGAGTAGTGATAACAAAACAAAATGCTGCTACGGGTTTCTGCTGACAAGCATACTCAGCATCTCTGTATTCTGGACTATTTAACAAATACTGTATGTCAAATTGCTATTGGTGCTATTTGCATTTTTTGTAAACTTTTGTTTTACACATGTTTAAGAATGGCTCTTGTCTATATCTGCTTTGACAGTTGTGTTTTTTTCCTGTCGCATGGCTTCACATTGCAGAAAAGTTTCACGATTCGGTGAGAACATATGACAAGGCATAAAGAGATATCACAATCTTAAAAATCATAAAAATGAAACCACACTGGTTTAGTGAAGTTATCCCAAGAAAGACATCACATTTGCAGGTTTATGTAACAAGAATAATTCTCTCGCTCTCTTTTTTTTAAACAGACAAATGCCCTGAGGACACCAATAAAATATAAGAAGCCAAATTGTTTTATCTTTTAATCTTAAATAGTCCTTAGTAGGCTCATTTAAAGGTAATGATTTCACTTTGGGAGTCTATTGGATTTTATGCCTTTATGTGTAAAAACAAACAAACAAAAAAAGACATTTTTTTCTGCTGGAAGACATTGCTTCTAGCAGAAACTATGGCAACGGACAATGCTGATAGACGTTTGGCCCACCTTCTGTCATACTGTCAGAAACATTTAATATTAGGTCCTGTCTTTTTAAGGCATGTGTGTGGAACTAAGTCTGAAAATATACTTGCCTTTAATTGCACGTACATGTGATTATCATGGCTTTCTCTGGTATTCTGCATTTGTTGTGAGCGTTGTTGAGCATGTCCTCAGAAATTAATGCTATGTGTTCACAAGCTGCAATATGCGAGTAATCAGTAGGAGCAGTGTCTGGACCAGTTTAACCAGAACTAAGGTAAGCGGATGGACCATGATAAAAATGATGGAAAATTTGAAAGATAAGACGAAGGGCCATTTCCGATACCACTGCTGTCGATTTTTCTTCTATAATTTTAAATTTAACTAAATACTAGCCACCTTCATTGTTACCATGTTTACAGTTTTGTTAACAGCCTTCAAACTCAGCAATTCTATCCAGTCTAGGCACTCCAGTGCGCCCTCTAGTGGAATCCTCTGGTAATAAGCATAGTAGATAAAGACGTATTTGAACAATTGCGCTCACAATGGAACTGTGAATATGCAAATATGCCAAAGGCAGGGAATGTACTTGGTTTCAAGCATGCACATAACTAATTATGACATACGCATGTATTTTGCGTTTGTATAAAGCATCCTTTCTGTATTTTGTTAGAAATTCATAATGCATGTTCATGAGCTGCAATATTTGAGTAACAATAAGGGATACGTGCTTGTGTGTTGGGCGAAGGTTTGGAAACTTACAACGGAATTATGTTTTAATTACAAATATTACTTGTAATTGCTTGACAAAGCCACATGGTGGTTATGTTTGCCAGCCTCCGGAAAGGTAGATTAAATGCAAGGTTTAAAAGCACACCAAATACAGCTTGCTATAAATCACAAAAACCAAGCAGCCACACTTGTTTTAAGGGTCTTAGATACTATTTACAATACAGCTGACCCATAGCAGATTTGGTATAGAATACCATTAAAGCATTTCCTCTACTTTTTAAAAACAAACAAAACAAAACAAAACAAAAAACAAAAAAACTTTTGCAACACTTAAACAAGGTTCACACATAAAGATTTTTAGGCTGTTTTTGTTCCTTTCCGAACAAGAACGGCAAATGCCAGATGATCTTAAGTCTTGTAAGATTTTCCTATAAAATTATTATTTGTCTGAGGAGTGTTAAGACCCCTCTGAAATGGGTTGTGGTCGACTATCGGAAGTATTGAACATTTTCAATATTTACAACCAAAAATCTTAACATGTGTTTGGAAAACCGATGACTCCTGAGTTGTAACTATGTGGATTGTGATGTGGAACGGAATTAGCCAATCAGAGAGCGAGCTGACTGGGGAAAAAGGAAGGATATAAAGTCTGTGTTCATGCTGTCTCCAGTCTGTTTTTGTTTTTTGTATTTTTTTCAGTTCTGGATTTTTCTGTTAATAGTCACCACCAACATTTCTTCATTATATATGTCCTCTGCTATGCTGGGTGTTGTGTTTTTTGGTTGTTGCCATGGTTCTTCTTCTTTGTTTTTCTGGTTGTTGCTATGTTTCTTCTTCTTCATTTTTGTTCAATCATGTTTGATCACACAAGATTTCTGGCTCAGAGGACTAGAGTCTCGATCGGTTGAAGGACAGAATCGCTATGTGTGCATTGTTCTGTGCTGAGATAATCTGAACACACCACACACAGTACGATCCAAACTGTTAAATGCCTGATTTTTTATCTTCATGTGTAAGGTCTCGAACAGATAAAAAATTTAGAAAATCCTTATGTGTGTACCAGCCTTTAGCCAACATGCAGCCTATGTCAGCTATGACCAACAGATATAACAGAAAATGTAACATTTCATTCATGAACAGCAAAGTCAGTCTAGTATTCTCAACCAGTAATCAGACTTTATAATTAAATGATTGAAAGTCTGAAGCTGAGATCAGTTAAGAACCTAAACAGTGATGTTATGAGAGATATGTTTAGTACCACGTATCACATTTCACACCGAACACAGATGCTCAGCGCAGATGTGTTCATTATGCTCTTATCACTCAACAAACTTCTACACCCGGTCAACGAGGAAGCGTGGAGTAAGGCTTAGGAACTAACCTGTACAGGTAATTTCATTTTAGAAAATAGGTTACTAGAGCTCTACCAAAATGATCTTGTTTAATATTGTGCAACTTATTTCAACACTGTAAAACATTAAGGGACCATCTGCAGCTGACAAAAACCTCAATCCAAAAATAATTATAATAAATAAAAATAGCAGTAATATATTTTGATGTGTATAAAGGCTTGTTTTATTTTTAATAAGCATGAATTGCTTTTTTTTTATCATGTATAGCACTTTGTGTTGCCTTCAGCATGAAAAGCGCTTTATAAATAAAGTTTGATTTGATTTGATTTGAAAACTCAATACACTTAGTAAGAATTTGTCAGGCTGGGTTTAATCCAGCAGAAGACGATGCCTCCAAACATAGAGGACGAGGAGGGCTGCACACCTGGGATTGTGGCAGCAGATGCGATTTTGCTAGGTCTCGATCCAGTAGCTGTAATCATCCAAACTGCTGGAAGTGGTTGATTCTTGCAGCATGACACTTGACACATGCATCTTTCTTCATGTTTTTGTTAAACCATTTTCTTATGTCAGCTGTCAAAAGGTATCAGTCTACTACTTTCCTAAACCTAATCAATGACTTCTAAGAGTACCCAACTGCAGGGTAAATGGTGAACAAGGATGCAGACATATATCTTTTCTGGAAGTTTTGTGGCCTCGACTGTGGAAACAGGCCTTCTTCAGCCAAGACTTTGACATCTTCAGCTGAGATACGACCAATGCGTCCGCCATATTGATCATGACTGAGCAGGGGATGGTTGTTGTGTTTAAACAGGATTAAATATTAAGTGTTTATAAATTTGAGTTTTCTCCTCAGGGTGGCCGGGCTCTCCCTTAGAGACAGGGTGAGAAGCTTGGTGATCTGGGAGGGGCTCAGAGTAGAGTCGCTGCTCCTCCACATCGAGAGGAGCCAGATGAGGTGGCTCAGGCTTCTGTTCAGGATGCCTCCTGGACGCCTCCCTGGTGAGGTGTTCTGGGCACGTCCCACTAGAAAGAGGCCCCGGGGAAGACCCAGGACACGCTGGACAGACTACATCTTGCGGCTGGCCTGGGATCCCCCTGGATGAGCTGGTGAATGTGGCCGGGGAGAGGGAAGTCTTGGTTTCCCTACTTAGGCAGCTGCCCCCGCGACCCGACTCCGGATAAGTGGCAGAAGATGGATGGATGGATGGATGGATGGTGTTTATAAATTTAGCAGCTTTTTGGGTTTTTTGATATTTGAATATATAATGAAACAATTAAACTGTAATGTAATTGTTCAATAATAATCACTGACAGACAGGCCATAGCATGAAATTCTGGGCCATATCTACAAACCATGTTGGTGGGCCTGTATGTTGACTTGCTCGGTAGCAGGGACGTCTTGTGCTATCGGCGATGTGGGCAAGTGCCCAGGGTACAGTCTGTGAAGGGGCACAATGTGCACAAGACTCTCACCGGGAGAGTAATCTTCAGCAGCTGGAGTAGGACTTAAGTTTGATGGACACATTACGTGCCCAATGACAGACTTGGATCATACCATTGGGGATGGACAGGCCAGAAAAGGGGGGGCAAACGCTCAATAGAGAGGCGGGAACTGGATTTCAGAGCAAGCGTGTTGAAAAAAGTGAGGAATTGAGCTAAAACTGAAAAATAAACAGCATCTGGCTGCATTTAAATGGTATTCGAGACTGAAAAGCTGAGTGCAGAATTCATTAAATGAAAACGTTCGTCTCTGAAATGTTATAATGTTCAGACTTTAATTTTCAGATTGATTGTGTGTGTGTGTGTGTGTAAATTCCCATGGTTTAAGACAAAGATAATAAATATGATCTTAGTTTAACAAAAGAAAATGGCTTCTCTAGCTGGAGTCCTGGTTGATCTGGCAGACATTCTTCTGCATTGCTTAGCCTCTCCCTGTCTTTCTGTTCCTCTACTTTCTTCTCCTTAACCTGCCTTCAGAGCAACTTTCACTTCCCATTTCTTCACTTGCATTTTCTTTATCTCTGCTACAAGGGGGATAGACCCCATACAAGCTAGATGGATACAAGATTGTCTAAACCTGTTTATAGATTAACATTGAATATAATAAAACTTGATGTAAGTTTTATTAAGATTCTTTTAATTTGAATCAGCTGGGGATGGTTTTAAATTGAATTATTTAACTACTTGAATGAGTTCATCTTGTCTCACATCCTCTGTGATTATCCAGACATTATGGTGCACATGCTGCTGCTGTAGTTTCCTAAAGTGAGAACCATGTGGTTTGTGATGTTAAGCTTTGCTGATACTGATGTTACAATGTTAAAGTGGTACTGAAAGGTTGAATATATATGACTGCAATGCAATAAACCATTTGCAAACCTACACCAATCATATTTTATATTGTACCTTCTGCCTGACTGTAAACTTATTCTACTTTGTATCCATAACATGCAGACTGGACATATTTCTGATTCATGTCACTCCTTTAGTTTATAGTTCACTGAATGCACTGCACTGAATGAAGAGTGTGGTTTTGTGAAGCTTTCACAGAGAGAGCCTTTAGCTGAGACTTAATGACAATGAATGAAGCTGAGCTGTAAAATTTTGCTGATCACGCAGGCCTGAAACTCCATCAGCAGGTCTTCTGTACAGCATCAGCACATAGTTTTTAAAGACAACATTTCACAGTAACCAGAACAGGATGAAGCAAATTTAGTGAAATGGAAGCCAGAGGCCTTACATGAAAAAAATAAGTGCCGGAGGGAAAATACAAAGAGGATGGAGATGGTGGAGGTCACAGGCAAATGCAAATATTGCCATGCAACATGGGGACACAGAGCTGAGGGGTAAAAAAGAAAATCAGATGAATGATGGTATAGTGAACACGAGCATAAGGCAGAAGAGGTCCAATCCAGCAGAAACAGAACTGATATAACATCAAACGTACACTGCAGCACAGGGCTGTGGCAGCCATTTGAGTACAAGGCAAGTTGAAAGAATGAGCCAGGCTTGCTGAGGAGGAATATTCAGACTGATAGACAGGGATGTGACATGAGCATTGCAGACAGTGGTGTGAAAGTTGGACATTGAGACAGAAAGCACAACCGTGTCAAGGAAGATGAATAATGTGGGAGGTGATGATAGATGTGTTTACAGCCTCTCCATTCCGCAGTTGTGTGCCTTGTATCCTGACAGGAAAACCACAACTGTAGCTTGTGAAAATACATTCCTGCTAAGACACACAAACAAAGTCAGCTAAAACAGGGCAAGCAGCAGCAGAGTAAGATCGAACCCCATGGCCTGACAGCAGCTTGATTCTCTGCTATCCCTTGGGAAGCAGCACTACACAAAGGATTGTCCTGCTGGTGACCCAGAGAAGACGCAGCAGCCTGGGGGGGGATTAAAATGCATCAAAGAGGAGCAGGTTGCTGTAAATATATATATATATATATATATATATATATATATATATATATATATATGTTTATTGTTTATTTGTTTTAAACGTGTCCTGTCCAGCATGGTGGCAAGCAGAATGATGGTCTGGCTGCTGACCATCATTTTATTTTATTTTATTTTTTGCATGGTCACACGTATACCCCCAAGGCACTGTTGTTCTCTATTACTCAAACATCTGATTTAACCAGACATGAGAGCATGAGTCCTTGTATTCACTATGTCGGCATATACAGTATATCCAATTCAGTGGAGGCTGAGAAATTAGGAAATTTGTTTTAGAATAATCTTTATTTTTACATGTCACTGTCAATGTAATCTTTATTTATATAGGACATTTAAAGCATATGGCCAACAAAAGTGTTTTACAGTAAAGGAAATCATCAAAAATAAGAAACAATAAAAGCAATACAATAAAAAGAAAAAAACATTTAAATAAAACAGATAAAGATCTGGTAGAGGTGACTCTGCTCAGCCATAGGTCAGGGTGATTAAGTGGGTCTTAAGACACGTTTTAAAAATGAAGAGGCTATTCACAGCCTGCACAGAGAGGGGCAGTGCGTCCCACAGCCTGCAAAGGCTTGATCTCTGCTTTTTATGAGGGATTGTAGAATGTCTAGGACCATCTGATCAGCTGACCTAAGGGCTCTGGAGGGTTGATGCCAGGTCAAGTAAATATTCTGGGGCCAGTCCATTCAGAGACTTAAAAACAAATAAAATAATCTTAAAATCAATCCTGTACCTAACCAGAAGCCAGTGAAGTGAAGAAAGCACCGGCGTTATGTGCTTACGTTTCTTTGTCCCGTTTGGGAAACTGCTGCATTCTGGAAAAGCTGCGGATGGTTAAGATCTGAATGGCCAATGCTGACATGCAGAGGGTTACAGTAGTCCAAGCATAATGAAATGAAAGCATGAATAATTTTTTCTAAATCAGCCCTTCTTAGATAGGGCTGATCTTACATAAACATTATTCATTATATTGTCACAAAGCAATCAAAGTAGGACAATAGAATCAAGTTAAACAAATTAGATAATATTTTCTGCATTTGATCAGTGACACATTAAGAAATATCAAATTTCTGTGACAGGCTCATAGACCATGCATGTAGATGTATAGGATTAGAGTCAGATGTTTTCAGTCAGTATGGCGACATTCATGCAGTACCGAGTAGACAATTTTATTTCATGGCAATCGATCAAAGTACATAAAATGTATTTAGAAAAGCATCAAAGCCTAAACAAAAGAGATTTCTCAAAGTCAGAAATAGATTAATTGGCTCTCTTTAGGCTGGAAAAGGTTATAAAACCAACTCCAAAGTGTTTGGACTCTACCAGCTACAGTCAGACACAGAATGTGTAATAGTCTGAAAGGTCACAAAGAAACCCAGAGTAATTTCCAAGTAACAAAAGGCCTCTCTTTATCAGACCACTATCATGGGAATATTAATCAACAATTGTGAAAGCTGCTTTTCTTCAATAGGAAAATTGCTACCTGTTTGCACTGCATTGCACAGGAGAAACTTTATCAGTGAAATAAAACAGTGGTACCATGGTTTGGGCTGTTTGCTGCAAAAAGGGCCAGGATGGCAACACCATCTCTGATGAAATATAAATCAAACTTACAAAAGCTAAAGAAAAATGTCAAGTTATCTGTCTGTTGAGAGGAAGTGGGTCATGCAGCATAACAGAAAGCACAAATCACTCCAGGATGCTTTAATAAAAATCTTTTTAATGGTCGAGTCAAGACAAAGCAGCAACCTTCATCCAAAAAAAAAAAAAAAAAAAAATTCTGTGGAAAGATCTGAAGAAGACAATTCTTGCTAAGAAACATACGAAGATCCCAGACAGGAAGCTCCCTCAACAAGTTAAATTAAATGAATCATTTTGTCTTTTTGTATTTACGGTGATTTTATTTAGCTTCTTTTAAACAATTCTAAAAGGTTCACAAACATCTATGCATCACCATAGAGGAAACTCTAAAAGCTTAAACATGCGGGAACCTTAAGGACATGTCTCTGAAATTACTTCCCTTTGCTGGGCTTGTGTTTAGAGGATGCCTTCATACACAAAGGCCGTAGCACAGAGGATGTGATAAAGACTGTGACACCATTCTGCACCACTGAAAGCAAGAAATTCAGTTATTCAGCTACTTTCTGATGCAGATTCCAGTTTAAGACACCCTGTAGGGAGAAGTGCACAAAGGCCCCCACATGACATCAAAGCCTTTGAGTGGCACAACACTCAAGAGATGCATGTGGATGATTCATAACGGATGCGCGCATGTGTGTGTGTGTGTGTGCTGGCGACTGTTGTGTACACATGCCAAGGGAACTCTTGAGATCTTAAGAACTGGCCTCTGTGTGCATCTGGCAGCTAAGTGACACCGGTGTTAGCATACCAAAGCCTTGTGTTTCCCAGACTGCATTAAGATGTGGCTGCACCGGCCAGGCTTCTGTGTTTCTGCCAAGCCTCTCTTCCTCAAAAACACTGCATCTACTGTTACATAGCAGGCGACAGACAGGTGTGTCTTTTGCAAATGCAAATGCAGGCAATTGTGCAAATTTTTAAATATGATGCATCATAGCAATTAGTCATAGTTTTCCTTATGTTTTGTTGACTAGACCAATGTGGGAAATGATGCACAAACTCTGTTTAATATACTTAAGTCTTGTGTAGATGTCCATCCCCGCCATTTAGCATTTCCTCTTCTGAAAGCATAATTAAATCAACAGCTGTCACTTCCGTTAACCGGAGGGAGATGCACATCTAATGTGCTAAATGCCACAGGGCTAGAGCTGTTCTGATTCAATGAATTCTAAGTGAGCTCTGGTAAAAAGCATCTCACTTTGTTTTATTTTCTATTCGGGGCCTCAAAATCTGAACAATACCATCTTTGTCTCAGGATCTGTCAGAGTAGTAGTGAGGCTCGAGTGGGGAATGGGGAAGTTAAATGGAGTTCACTAAATCAGAAGAATCTGGTCCCAAGATACTGGAATTTTATTAGTTACATGGGATCACAAGAGCCACGGGCCTGGTGTCTGAGCCAACAACACAAACAAAAAAACCTCTGTTCATGGATAAGTGTTTAGGAAGGGATGTGATGTTATTTATATCTCTGCCAATAGTGTATACCCCCTCTGTAAGTGTGTAAGCATTTAGTCTGCTAAGGTAAATTGATTAGAGGGGCTAACACAGATACATTTAGAGGGCACCAAAAAGCCCATAGTAGATTTAAGCTTTGCATTTTCCACACTACCATCACCTTCTATTACAGTGCTCCAGCAAAATGTATGGTTTGAAATTATATTCTAATATTCCTACTGTGACTGAGCCATAACTAGCAGCTCATGAGTTTAAATATGGTTAGTTCATGCTCTGCTTATAAAGGAAGCTAAATTTGTCTTTACAGAAACCAGCTCTGCATTTGCATGTTCACACTCTGTGCAGCAGTGTTGGTGTAACCGCAGCAACATTTAAGAAGAATTTACAGACCACACTTTGACGACACACTGGTTCCAGGAAACCGAAGGCACACCCCAGCACAGACAGAATAAACCCACATGCAGAAAGACCTCAGTTTTAAAAGTTTCGTTTTATTGGTGTACTTTGACAATAACAATGATGGTATAAAAGAAAATCTCCATCATACAAATTTCAATAATCAAAAGATAATATGCCAATACACTAACAGATCCACATAAGGCTGACATCAAGTTTTGACAAGTGGCTTCGAATGGCTTCAATTCAAGGAGACTTTCTCTCCTTACAATCACAATCAAAGAAATATTTTAAATTTAGATATCTGTATCTTCTTGTTTTAATATTTAACTTTCATACAAAAAAAAAAAAAATCTTGTGTGATTTTGAAGTGGATTGTGTCGCTGGTTTGGGGATCTGTATTTCCTTGCATTGCAAGCGTAAGTTGTTTTTTTTTTTTTTTTAATGTTTTTTCTTGTTGGCTGAAAGATTCCTATACTGCAGCGGTTTCTTGTGACCTCCACCTTACCCCAGTTGCCGTCATGCACAAAGAGACATCGTCACGCTGAAAGAAGGGCACCTAACTTCATCTGAAAATTAAATTGATGTCTTCTTCTGCTGTGATGTGTCTCTTCTTCTGTCACGGCACACTGAGTACGGGGGAAGCCTGCAGAATGCAGAAGACCTTTGAGACGAGAGGATTTTTAAAATTTGATGGAATAAGAATATCTAAAAAAATAAAAAATACAACAAAGAAAAAACAAAAAAGAAAAATTTGTGCTTGGAAGCAGTGATGTAAAAACATTGATGTCACTGTGTAAGCTCCACTAGCACGTAAATGGCACAAGAAAAACCCCGAGCCGACCCCGTTCCTGAAGCCTTGTTCTTTATGCTAGCATCTGTAGTGATTTAAGACCTTATAGAACTTCTAAAACACTACACACAACAACAATATTTACAATGATCATATCTTGATATGCACTTTTTTCTTCTATTTAAATATTTTTGCTTATAAAAAAAATAAAAACTTGAGTGAAAAAAGAGAGAAAATCAATTTAAAAAACAAACAAAAAGAAAAACAAAACACTGCAATAACTTAGGAAGCTTTAAGGCTGCCAGTTTTGTCAGATGCCCAAAGAATGGTCCCTTCATTTAAACTGGCGCAGAACAGATCAGGACAGGTGAAACTTTGATACGATGAAGCCTTTTTCAGTGAGCAGCAGTCTTGGTCTGGACAGAGACCATGTACATTACTGTATATATATATATATATATATATATATATATATATATATATATATATATATATATATATATATATATACATATATATATATATAACAGGAGCAAGACTTGCCAGCATGCTCTTATCACAGACGGAATAAAACTATTTACCAGTTTAAATAAAAGTAGGAGCACGCTGACAAATTTGTCCGTTAATTATCTAGTGGCCAAAACTGTCTATTCGTCACAAAAAACAGCATTTATTTAAGTGCGATCATGGCTGATGAGGTTGCTTATTGTATATTGTTAAGTATAAAGCCCATTTAGACTCTGAGAGCATTTAGATCATCCAGAGGAAGTCTTTATATCGAGGGGTCACCCATAGTCTAAATCTTCCCCTGAACACTCACACTAAAACCATTTGGCTTTTGCTATAAGTCCAACTAGCTTTTAATGTAAAGCAATTTAATGATTAAAAATAAAAAGTCAATATACAGTGTGTCATGTCAACAACAAGAAAGAAAACCTGCCAGTTGTTCACACCTAAGTCATGTTCTTATCAGTGCTTGGAAAAAGAAAATGCAAGGACTTGAAAATATAGATGGAGGATGGTTAGACCTCTGTAAGGTTTAGCCATTTCACTCAAACACACATGGAAAACAAAACTTAACACGATTGCTGCTACTGTCCATGACTTCCACTGGGCACCTCCTGAGTAACTGGCTAGGGGGTAAACACATGCTTTTTGCAATGAACTGGAGCTGTACATCAATATACATGAATTAGCTTTGCCTGGCAGGATGAAAAGGCAGCAGGCTTACTAATCTATGGATCCTATAACTCTGAATATCTACTCAGCTTTATGAATGTAACGATGACATAAAATGAAAGAGCCATAAAAGTCTAAAGGATGTTTTGCCTGTTGATATCAGCCTCTGTGGTGTAAAAATCGGCTCCAGTAAGCATGTAGAGGAGGTCCCTTCTGGGAGATCTGGAAGGTCAGCACCATTGATTATCATTTAGTATAATGGAGGTGATCAGTGAAGGACAGTGGCCACTAGCATTTCCTAACTCTGTGTCTTGCATTTCCTGTGGTTGTCACACAAAATGGCCTCCTCCAACATGTCTATTCATAAGATTAATTTAATTTAACACCAGGCTACAATACAGGTACCATTCCAATTCATTCATCCCAGCTATTTGTGTCACATCCCAAGAGGAAATTAGCATCTGAATGAAATGGAACAGCCCCATTTACACAGACCTGAACCTCACAATCCCACAAAAATACACACAACTGTCTTTCAGTGCATCTAACACAGCCTACCATATGTCGCTTTCTATCATCACATCACCTCAGGAAAAATAAAAACTGAAATATTAAGGAAATTAATCTGTCAAAATAAATAGTGAGGTCCAGCCTCTTTATTTCTTATTTGAATTGTGGGAACACAACAGTTGGTCAATCAACCGCATGTCTCCCAAAAGATACTTCTTAAAAAATGCATACAAGGCGATTTGTGTGAAATGAAGTAGCTGCATGACTAGAGGACAGACAGTGAGGAGACTATGTCTGTATGATATCTTAAAAATGAATTACATTTACAGTATTGGGATATTTGACCCATAAATCAACACTGTCAAACACACACATTGGAGAAAGCTGCTATATATGACCAGAGAAGCCGGTGTCAATGCACAGTGTTAGGCTGCATGCCACTGGAGAGAAAAAAAAAACAAAAAACAAAAAAATAAAAACTCTAAACAGATCAATAACTCAATGTTTGATCTGCAAAAAGAAACTCACAAGCTGTAGTCTGGCCACAAGTTCAAAAAGCTAATCAGTGGTTTTTACCCAAAGTAAATAAGCATTTACATCTGCTTTTCTTTACAGAAACAGAGAAGTGTCAATTTAGAAAAAAAGGAAGGGGAAAAAAGAAAAAAATGGAACAAAGGCAGCCAAAGCTGGGTTGTTGAAGAGATCATCAGGGCACCGTGGATGGAGGGCAGGCTAACAGTAAAACAAGTACTACACAGTCTGAAAAATAAAGCAAAAGCTTCTGTAAACACCAGTGACAGTGACAGCAATCAAGTATTCTCTACCTCCAAATCTCTTCTGTAAAAATGAAGGTGAGTAAACATTAAGGATGTGGGATCTAAAAATACATCTACAACTATTTTCTCATTTTCTCTGGCCTGGATTTGCGCGCTGCACGCTAAGTGAGGTCTGTCAGAGTTTCAGAAACGGCGACTCTTGTGGGTCACCCCGATAACTTTGCTCTGACGAGGAGATGCATGCAGGCCATTTGCATAGCTCACCCTCACTTGCACACAGACATGCACGCAGACACACGAGTTCGGAAAAGGGTGGCGTGTTTGCTTAGGCAAAGTGGAGCTGAATGTGAAGTTTGCATATGCAGTGACTCTTTCTCTGTTGTCCAATAAGGGCATGCTAGCACCCATGCTATTGCATCTGTACAGTAAGGAAGTCAGGGCTAATTTATGCTGTCTGATATTACAGCTTATTGCTAACAGGATGAGCATTGCACTCCAACATACAGCCACTTGCAGGCAGCCAGAACATTCAATGCAACTATGCAAACACAAACATCACAGACTTGGAATGGTATGTTCAAAGGATAAATTACAGATAAAGAGATGATCAAGGAATCCATATTCTCTGAACTTAGAATAAACTACTTTACATACAATATATCCTCTGTTCTTACTACCTTCACTTGTAGATTTGGCATATCTAATTGCAGAACCAGCTGCAAGAGTTCACGCGATCGAAGTTGTGTGGTGTGTGCGCGTGTGTGCATGCATGTTTTCACAGATCTACTGCATTTATGAAATAAGAAGTGCAAGAGAAAGAACAAAAAAACAAACAAAACAAAGCTTCTGGACCATGTAAGCAAGTGTAAGTTATACTCTTGTTTGCGTGTGTGTGCATGCGTGTGCACTTGAATGCGCATTTGTGTCCTAGCCTATTTTTAGTCAAGCACAAAAATCAAGGTGGCGCAACATGAAGACAGAAAAAGAAGCAGACTCAGTGAATGTGTGCTGAAGGCCAAAATGGTGCAAAAGGCATGCGGAGACTAAAGTGTAGATACGACCAGATGAAAAGAGTGATGAACTGTGGCACACAAGTGCAGCATTTATCCCCATTTTCTTTTATGATTTATCAAGGATATTAATTTGAGTCTCCATTTCTGTTTTCTTCTTTTGGTGCATACAAATAGACAAAAAAAAGAAAGAAAAAAATTCAAAACAACAAAACACTGTCAACTAAAAAGTGTAAAGCAGTGCTGCAACTGGTGAGATATGGCTGATGTCCTAGAGGACTTTGATTCCCAGGTGTTTTGCAGTCCAGCTCTGCCTACGTCAGTAGTCAGCTACAGGTGCAAGCTTTCTGCTCAAGCTGACTGTGATGTTGGTGTAGAGACGCCTTCTGGAGATTAGGGGGGAGTAGTTTAGATTGTTAAGACCATCCACTTTCTGTCTCTCTTTTGAGTGACGTAGTAGACTATACCTGGAAGTACAAATAATCAATTAGAAGAGGAGAGAAGGCAAAGAATTCAAAGCACTTGAGCATTGGCAAACAACATGAGGGAGCAACTTTTGATCCCAACTTGAAGAGTGTTAGTTTGTTTTTAAGAAAGCAGGAGCTCAATTGTATATTTATTTCCATGGGGTGATTCATCATGAGATTGTTGTTACTGTTCACAATAAATTGACATAAATATGTAACATTTACTGTTAAAAGTCAGTTTGTAGTAACTACTAGTGGGATTTTTTTTCTACCAAATCATACATAAATCAAAGAAACATTCATTCCTGGGGCTGTTTTAAGTCACTTAAGAATTCAGCTCTGAAGCATAGCAAGCACATCACATGCAAAGTCTTTAAGAGTTGAAATTCTCTCAAAGTCACCACCACTTTTCATGTGACTGGCTTACATCACATGAGTCTAAGCCTTGTTGCAATTATCAGCTCTCTCTTTTGACCCAAGGCTTGTGGGTGTGTTCTTGTCTGTGTGAATGAGCTGTGCATACATGTACACTGACCTTCCCAGGAACTGCACTTCCCCGCGATGGTGATGTGGAATTGACATGTAGCGTCCCTGTTCTCCATGAGGTCGACTTACTGTGTAATTGGCAAACTGCACCCTGCACAAATATATTTAATGTTTTTTAATACACTGTGTATAGAATTAGGAACAGGAGGTATTGCACTTGTTTATATAAAAGAAGTTCTCTCATATTACAAGCTGTTAATAAAATGCTTTCACTTGCAATCACAGAAACTGCATACAAAGGGGACTCCATATTACAGGCGGAAACAAATGCAGAAGGAAGTCAGTTAGTGTGGGGAATATATTGAGAGACCTGTATGGGTGCAGCTGCCTGGGAGCTGTGTAGGGGGGTGGGGGGGGGGGGGGTGGAATGCTGTGAGGCAATGGCAAATGGAGGGAAAAAAAAAAAAAACTAAATACAAAAGCCTGCTATGTGCCAACTGGCCTAACTCATCTCGTGAGTACGCCTAAAGTCAACAATGCAGTCAGCCTCGTGCTGCAGCTCTGTCAGGCAGACCACTGGCTGTGTGTGTGTGTGTGTGTGTGTGTGCTCCCCTTACCTGTTCCAGAGGTCATCGTCCTCTCCTCCCCAGCCCCAGAATGCATTAGGAAATCCATTAATCTTTTCGAACTGCTTCACCGTCAGGCCACTGACACCACCAAAGAACTCATTATATGGAAGCCTTGGAGGGACAGTTGCACATATCGCAGTCATTTTCAGTAAGAAAACCTTTACTGCTAATTCTTGACAGAAAGACAGAATGGGGACTCACATGTAGGAGTACTTGTCGAGTTTGACCGCAAAATGTCGTGGCATGCCTGTACAGCCGTAGTAGTTCCTGTCGTTCTCCATGAGGTGGTCCACATCATGGAAAATCAGACAGTCCCAGTCCAGGTCTTTCATAGCCGCCTTGTAGCCCACATTAAACAACATGGCTCGATTAAATGGCTCTGTACCCGTCTATGTAGAAAAAAAACATACTTTGATTTTCCTTATTTCGTAGGTTGCTGTTCTTGCTGTTACCTTGTGATGTACCTGTGATGGTATTTATGAAATTAAATGTTGGGGGGGGGGGGGGAGTATGGGGGGGGGGGGGGGGGGGGGGGGGGGGGGGGGTTTCTGGAAATAGTTGTTTGTGTGCATACCTGCTCTATGACATAAAAGGCAAACTGGAGTTTCTGCTTCTGCAGTACTGGCACCAGGTGTCTCAGGAGGATGGGCAAGTGTTCGTGTCTGTTCCTAAATGGAACTAGGATTGCCACCTAGGGACAAGAAACATAGGAAAATACAAAAATATGTTAAATTAAATGCAGATATAAGTATAGTAATAGGCTTACTGTTTATTCAAAGCAGATGTTCTTTTATGATCTCTTAGAAGTGGTTAAATGGGAAAATGACAGCAGCATTACCCAGTAACAGCTATTACCATAAACGTCACCCATCACCCAATGAGATCTGACCACCATCAATCACAGCAGCACTGAGGCACTAAATATGAGAGTCATTCATTTTTCCCAGTGGAATGGCAAATAAAATGGTGGCTATTCTTTCATACAAAACAAAAAGAACAACAGTGGCAGTGCTATGGGAACGAAAAGAAAACAATAAGCAGCTAAAAGATTCAGAGAACAAACTCAGTCTCTTGAGACAGATAGATGGAAGACAAAAAAAACAGATAAGTCACGTATATGTAGTGCAGGTTCGTTCAGAAATGTGTCTCAAAAGTGCAGAGAAAACATGATATTTCTTCCATCCCAGAATAATCAGGAAAGGCTCTAACAGCATCATACAGATTATTCTTTTCATTTTATCAATTTGATAATATGGCGATGAATCACTAAAAACAACAACAGTAACAACAAAAAACCACTATTACATACCATTTGTTATATTAGAAAGTTGCTTCTGTAACTTATCTTACTCTCAGAGAAAAATAAATGTAGAGGGCAAAACATAAAGACCTTTTAATATAAAGTAGAATAGTTAAATTATACTAAAAAAAAGCTGTCTCCAAACTGCAGTCATACAGTTGAGTCAACACACATTTAAAACACCAAACAAGTGGTTACTATGATCCTCAGAGCAGCACCATCACTTTATAGTGTTGTGCACCAAATGTATCACACTAGAAACAATGTTTATGATTATAATCTTCACTTTTATTATTTTATTTTTTTACAGAAAACGCCCAACCACAAACTCAGTGCATTTCGTAGAAATACAGCTTAAACATACTGTACAAAATTGAGTCAATAATATGCAAACAGTTGAATAGGCATGGTTTTATATGAGAGTGTGATCAGTTAAACTTAAATGAGTGGCAAGAGGAGCATAGATTCTGTACGGGCTTGACAAGAAAAATTACTATCATACATTCATAATTCTTCTTTGAGGTGGGAAGTCCTATTTAAATATCATTCCAATGTCTTCCAGACCTCTTTAATAACCTCTTTTGGCCAAACGAAGCAATCACGCACTTGCTGTTCCTCCGTAAAGTCTGCATGCTTATCAGTGCACAGTCCTTTTAACAGTCCCACATCCCACTCACCTTCCAGCGAGGTAAACAATCTTTGGGTTTCCAAAAGCCACCGGGGGCAGTGCTGAGCTCTTGCTCCAGTATGGATCTTTCCACCTCTTCCAGAGATACTTCACTCATGTTGACCTTCAACCTGCCCTCTAAGTGAGGAGGGCAAAAAAAAGGAGAGTGGGAGAAAGAAAAGTCAGAGATTGTAAACGGTAGATGATGTCATGGGAATGTGGAGGAAAGAGAAAGTGATCCATGTGTCAAAGATCAAAGCGATCTGAAGGAGGAAATGTCAAAGTCTGCAACGGTTGAGCAATCAAGCATAAATTGCCTGGGTTAACATATTCAATGCTTTATCAATCAAGGTTGAAACAAAACATGTGCTTTAAACTATTTAAGTACTCATTACTAGAACAAATATGCTTGGACACAATGAGAATGGCAACATTTTCTTAGTGGGTACTTAATTCGCCTACATTAAATGATCATGAGTCATGATCTAAGCAAAGCATTACAACTAAAGGTTTAAACTGCAACCTTAATGGTGTACTCACTCATGGAGGGCAGTCTCTCGGGGCAAACCTGTGAGGGGAAGTATGTGAAGCCCTCAGGGAGGTATGCGGTAGGAGGAGCATCACTCTCGCTGAAGTTGAATTCATAAGAATAATCTGAAATGACATGCACAAGCAGAGACATGAGATTTATTTTCCTTTGCTAACTTCTTGTTGAATCTAGCTGAATAGATCTGTATCAGTATACATATCTTTCCACTTGAACACTATAAAGACATGCATGAATGAAAAACAAATCTTGAACCATTACCATCTCTTTTCACTTAGCAACTTCTAACTTAGAACTGCATTCATGCTCAAGCATGTACAAGCATAAAGTGTATTTACCGGTTCCATTTACGCTGTAAGCTCCTCTAACCACTTGCTCCAGAACTTGAGCTCCAATGTTCTTCACATTCTCCCTGATCTGGATGCCTCTGGCTTGGACCATGAACACATATTCATTCACTGTGGACACAGGAAACAAAATGTGGACAAAACATTTTTAGCCATCTTTGTCTTCACAGACAAACCTGTAGCATATATATATATATATATATATATATATATATATATATATATATATATATATATATATATATATATATATATATATATATATACATATCACAGATTTAAGTCCTGTTTAGATCTTGTTTTTTTCTGCATGATGATAATGACATTTCCCTATATTTACTCATCAGCTACTGCAACAGAGATTATGTATTGTATTTTTGATATGTTTGTTCGAAAGGGAATAAAAGGAAAAAGAACAAATACAATGACTGAAAAAAGCACAACAAGAGGCAGATTTAAAGAGGAAACGAAACTGTGAAAGTTTTACATTTCCATATCTAAAACAAAACGAACACAAAAAATTATAAAGCTAAAAAGAAAAACAGCAGCATCTTGCCAGCCTGAATACATACTAGTTCAACAGTTCAGTAGATCTTTAGAGCTGTTAACAATGGGGATCTTTAATCAGAGAAATTTGCACATTTTTGCTCAGTGTGGGATGACCTAAATAACACTAGTTCACCTGCCAAATACAAGCAGTTCAGTGGAACAATCAGGGGGTATGTGGTCTAAATGTGAGTCAGTAAACAGGCTAAAAACCAAGGAAACCACATGTTCCAATGAGTGCATGTGTATCTGTGTTTCGGATTCAGTCATACAAGTTTCTGTTAACAAGGAGGGGAAAAAACCGGGGGGACTAAAAACAAAACAGACCCCCCCCCCCCCCCCCCCCCCCACACACACACACACACACACAACTCGCAAGTTCTAAAATATCTTCCACTTGCTTTCTTTTTTAGGAATAACACTCTAACAAAGTGCTGCTACAGAGATGGATTCCTGCTTTTGTGAGTCTGTATCCAACTGCACAATCACTGGCCATTAATTCAATCATCATTTATCTTAAAGCAATTCCAATATGATCCACCATCTCAGATATAGTAGATGTGCATCTGAGAGCACGGTGTGTGTAAGTATAATACCGCTGAGCTAGAAATCCAAGGGATGTGATTTGTCATTAGTAATTGTATTACAGTTTCCATCACATTTATCTTATTTTATACAAACTGCCAGGCTTGCAGGACTAGAGACTAGTGGCTAAGCGGTAACTGAAATCAATGTTCTCGTTTCACCTCTGAAGCACGCAAATAAGATCCAGCAAATCAGCAAAAGATGATGATGATAAAAAAGAGAACTACAGAGCAGATCCTGATCTCTCCAGCATGCACACAGATACACACTAACTCACACACACAAACTTGCTGATGCCCTTCTGAGACACCATATGATGGGAAAATGCTCAGAGGCTTCTGGAGTGCGACCCAGTGCAGGCACAGACAATTTCTGACATGTCTCGTTCCCATCCCTGCCAAGCATATGGAGATTTGTATTTTATCCTACCAGGGCACATCCAACCTACATACAGTAGATAATGTGTACTTAGAGGCCAGATCCTTACCACAGCACATCAACATTTGCAAAGTGTAACAAATCAGAATCCAAGTATGTGGGTTACTGTCAAATGTCTTAAGATATTTTGATTTCACTTTCCAAAAAGTCAATGTTGTTTCATTCAAGAGGTATTATACTATGAAATGCAAGCTAAAGTGGCACAGAGACTGAATCTGACCACATTTGATCTTCTGTATAACAAGGCAGCAGGCACAGAATTCCTCTCACATTAAGCATACTCTCCAGACTCCAGAGTAGTGGCTAATGCTGAGGTATTCGAGGCAACAAACTGTGACAAATGCAACTAGACACTGGAGACATGGACTTTGGAGGAAACGAACATAAGAGGTTACAATGTAAGCAACGGGAGACATTGAACAGCCTTGTCTTGAACAGCTCTCATAGAACATCAGAACATGTTGTCCACATGCCAAGCCCTGCCCACTGCCCCTTGCATCTCTCTTTTTTCTCCACATTATTGTCACTTTCCACTTATCTGTTCCTCCCTCCATCTCCCTCTTCCTTTTTCTGTGCTGTTTTCTCTGTTTAAAGTGCTTTGTGTCAAATCAGTTTGTTCTATCGCTTAGGTAAATAATGGGAATGATGGATTGCAGGTTCAGCTCCAGGCACAGACCCTGCCTGATACTGTGCTACACGGAGGTTAATAAAAAAACAAAAAACAAAGACAAGGCCAAACAAACAAGTAAAAACACACACGCACATTACACACACTATTCCTTCCACCACAACGTTTCCTCTGAAAGGCAATTAAGTCCACATTGATAGCTCAGCAGTAGGAGGTGATTGGTCCTGCTGGCTTCCTGATAAGAGCTGAAATGTAGTGGACAGTAAATAGGCCATTAGCCCTAGTATTATCAGTATACCGCTTACAATTAACAACCACTGCTGTAATTCATATATATCAATCTGCTGAGATTGTTGGAATTTTTATACAATGTCAAAGCAACCTGATTATTAGCTCTCAGCTAGGGGATCAAGCATGTTATTACTGCTTTTGATCCTCTGTAAATAAGGCAGAGAAATCAAGTAGATCAATACTAACAGATAGCAGTAGGGCTGGGCAATATATCGAGATTTTTAAATATATCAAGACTTTATCAGACGCAATATAGAAGGAGGGAATATCGTTTATATCGAGATAGCTTGTTTTTAGTTAAAAGCATCTGTTTTTTGCATTTTGCACAACTGTATTTTTGTTATGGTCATTGGAAAGTATTTTCATAGGTTTTGTTTTAGGAGCATTTAATTTAATATAAAGGTACTTTCATTTCAGTCAGCTGTGCTGCTGATCCTTAATAAAAGTATATTTAGCACTGAAAGCTGTAAATTAGAACTGTATCTTTGATTACTTTGGTTACAAAAAAAAAAAGAAAGAAATTGAGATATAAATCGTATACCGTGATTCAGGTAAAAAATATCGAGATATAAGATTTGGTTTATATTGCCCTGCCCTTGATAGCAGTTTCAGTACCAAACAAACCATAATCATTAGGGATTTCACTTTTGTCTCCAACAAATTTAATGAATGTAGGTCAACATTTTCTCACCCTTCTCTGTTTCCTGTGCCAGGAAAGATGGTTTTGTCAGTTAGTGTGATTGAAAGAGATACACATGTAGTCAACCTCAGTTTGCATCCTGTCTGCATGCAGCAGTCATTTAAATGAACTAATGCCCTTTAATACAACATTTTGTGGTTTTGTAACTCAGTTCAATACTGCTTCACTGTTGAGCATTACCAGAGAATTTCAGTCATTTGAGTACTACGTTTGTGAGATATTCCAGCTAAGTCTCATGCTGAGGAACAAAAAACAAAAAACAAAAAACACAGGAAGTAAGTCTTTCCTGGGGAAATTTAAGTACTATCTTTATGAAATATTCCAGCTAAGTCTTATGTCAAGGAAGTTAAAAAAAAAAGAATGAAACCATACAGAAAATAAGTCTTTCCTGGGGAAATTCTTTGCTCTAAGCACAGTATGTTCATTTTGTTTAATAGATTCCTTCTAATTTAAGGCAGGAAGTCTGAAGAGTCCTGGTTTTTAGAAAAGTTTGACTTGCTGATAAGATATTACTTGTTCTACACATTCAGTAACACTGGCATTCATGCTGACAGGGCCAACTTCTGTTTACGTAAGCCAGCAGCATTGTGTATGCTTTTGCTGGTAAAAGTTTGGGTCCAGATACAGATATTTAAGAAAAAAAAAATTTTTATTCAAAAGTAGAACTTACCTAAACATTACAGCAGGAACATCTTCTTTCGTACATGCCCTGATAGTTTGGATGTGTTTTGGCATTAAAAGGTAATTTCCCCATGTGCCACGTCATGCATAATCATCATAATGAAATGTTGCAACAACAAAGGTGTATTATTGAACTGTGCTAACAGGGCTCGGCTTGGGTCAAAATGATCTGAAGCTTAACTTTTAAACTTTTTTGCATAATGTCAAACACACTAGCTTTTGACATACCAACCTCAGATCTGCAATGACTGCGCTGCTCACTGCACTTTACATTTTGTACGTTCATATGAACTGATATTTTTTGTGACCTACTGCTACTGGGTTCATTTCTTTTCCTCTTGTTGACACATACGCCTGCTAGAATAGATGACAAGCGGCAAGGGAGAGGCAAATTTCTTTAATGGACGAGGAAATGTTGGCAGGAATAGGCCTCACCTTAAAATGTCACAGACCTGTCAGAATGACAGAGATTTATTCAGCCATTAATCATTTCTGAAATAAAATAATCTTCTATGTTCTTGACAACAACACAGCCCTGTTGTGCTCATATCAGCCATGTGATCCAGGTGGGTATATATGCTGCTTTTGTCACATGGATCTAAGCGGCATATGTGCCGGGTAAGATGATAGCTCTGCCTACTTGGCGTAACGCAGGTGTGGTAATAGCTGCAATGTAGAGTGTGACAACACATTACAAGCATGATCTCTTAATAGTCTTAAATGTTAATCAATAGCCATATAAATAATAAATTATTTGTGTTTGTTAAGACAGTTTTCCCATTACGTTCAAAAAGCTAGTCAATGACTTAGCATGTAGCAGTTAATTAGCATTTATTAGGATTTGTATGCAATCAACTCAACCCCACTGGAACAAGAGGCTGAATATCTCTGAGTAAACTTGGCAACAGTTCTGGGACATCTGTTCTGCATTTTTTCATGAAATATGATAACTCTTTAGGGAATTTAGTGTTTCACAAAGTGGGATCCTAACACCACACGGAGGTCCCAAGATAATTGACAGATCATTGTAAAAAAAAAACAAAAAAAGAAACAACAACAGATATATATATATATATATATATATATATATATATATATATATATATATGAAAAAAAATAATCTTTGCAATTAATGTGTTAATTTTTTAATGCATTAATGCATGAACAACAAAGTTATTTCTCATGTCATATCAAAAATTCCAATTTTGGGCATGTAGGTGCCTTGTTGAATCCACTTTATCCTTCTTATTCATTAATTGTTCTATATTTTTCAAGCCTTAGGTTTAGAATTTTTATCACCTAGTGTTCGAGGAACAAAATTATTACGGGTTTTATTTTCTAAATCTGCATTTAGCCCTATCCCAGCGAGAGAAGCTGATTTTCAGCATACAGGTGCTTTGTCACAGCTGTTAACATAAGACACCAAAAACCACTTTATGATCATGAACGCTAAAGTTTAATATTGGCTATTAAAGCCATCCTTAAAACTGAGTACAAATAACCTCGTACATCATTTAGTCAACTGTGGATATGAAGTTGGAATCAAGCAGCCATTATTTTTAGGTTGAGATAGGGGATGCCATCAGCAAATAGTGTTTTGCATGCACAGACCTTGCGTACTGACCTTTATGATCGTGTTTCATGCAAAAACTGTTGGACTAACCTTTCAAATAATTCCTCAGTCCAAATGTTAAGTCAGTGTAAAATGCTAAAAAAATCTTCCTACTGCCAGTTAAAAACAAAAATGATCATGATTTCTGCTCATATATAGTTTTTACACCCACTACAACTTCACAAAATTAACTCAAAAAGTGAATATTGTTATGTAATTTGGATTTTTGATATTTACTAACTCATCTTGATATTACATTTTAATCATATCTGCTTAAGGAGCTTAATGCTGGCTCATCTTATTTAGGTTATTTAAGAGAAGAACCCAGATAAGAGGAGCCGATATCACACTCCTTAAGCAGATATGATTAAAATATACATAATATTAAAATGAGTAAAAAATCTTAATTCCATCACAGTGTTGAAAGTGCTTTAATTGTTTTTCTTTATTAAATGGAAAAGGAGAAGTAAGCAGATGTTTTAGCTCAGCAGATTTTGGCACCAAATGGGCTTGTTAATAAGCAGATCTTCTTACACATAGACAAGGCTGCCTGTAAGATTCCTTGATCAGTACAAAAATGTAGCTGCAATGTGCAGGTAGTGTATCAGCATTCCAGAGTATGGATTTTTATCTCTTATCTTGTTTGTTGAAAGTGTAATTCAATTTCTCTAGGTAAGATTTATTTTCCATCTTTTCAGGTCTCACTTTAACCACTAAATTTGACCATGTAGACCAACATGTTAGCAAAACTTATTCACAAAGTGGCGTTCTCATCTCATTGAAAGTTTGTACATTTTCTAAAACCAAGTATCAACTAGTGTTGATGGATTTAAATTAGCATCATCATGGGTATTAGATCAGGATTTTTTCATGCTTTGTTACTCTAACACTGGATCAATGATGATGTATCAACACAAATATTTCTGAGTATTTGGCAGCCATAACAAAGACCATCTGTGCAGTTCTAAATGTCATTTTGGCCTGTTTTCTAAAGTAGACATGAGCACAAGCAGCTGATAATGAGGACAATAATGGTCCACTGCAAGTTTTGGTCACATGACAATCAGTCATAAAGTGAATCATGAGGTTTCCTCCCTCAGACCCACAGCTGCACCGCATGAACACACACACACACACACGCACACACACACACACACACTTCCTCATTACATCCAAAGTGGCCAAGTATAATAGTGTGTGTGGAACGATAATGACAGGAAAACCACTGTCAGTGCACTGGCCAGAACCCTCATGTGCACAGGAATCCAAAAATGTTCCCAACAGCTCCGTTCCTCAAAACGGACAGAAAGACAAACAGACATGATGGCTGAAAGACAAGAAACAGGAAAATGAAAAAGAAAAAAAAAAAAAAAGCAGGAAGGATACGACTTCCAGAGCAGAAGTCTTTTTGACAAGAAGAGAACTCTTCATTTACCACAACATAAATGACGTCAGCTCTTATCACAGCTCCTGGCAGGCTGCCCACTTCCTAAGAGCTACTAAACTACTTGCACTCCCCATTCCCTCTTGTCTGTTTGCCACTTTCTCATGGGCAGTCAATTTCATTCATTCAATCATGGTTCTACATCTCTGTAATGTTGCCCTCCTTTGATTTCTCCCTGCTCCTATGTGGTGTTTAACACCTGCTTAGTAATTAATAATGAAAGAATCAGCAGGTTTTTAGTCCCATTACATTTTCTTTCACTGTTATTACAAAAACAGGAAATCTATTATAGATGTACACCTGTCACTTCTTACACTTCCATGTCAAAGACAGCAAAACAGTAAAGTGAGCAAGCAAAAAATTTCATAACTGTACATACTGTACTTCCCTAAACTAATTTAGTCACAAACTACAGTTACAAAATACAACTGTAACCACCCAGAAATACACACACCCACAGTCATATTATCAAGGTCCTCATTAAATCCACAATAAAGATTTAATCTTAAGGGATTACATCATGCAGGGTTACATTATTAAACAATTTCCATTACCAAAGATCAGCAATAAAACTGCAGGAGTTAACAGTGATGTGGGTGTGATTGTACAGGTATATACGGGGGAAAAAACTTACTGTGTCACTACAAAGACTTAATCCAGGAATGTTCATCTGCGCACAGTATGAAACCTTAATGCATCTTAACAAGTTTAAAGTCCATTTGTAAAACAATGAGAGAATTTTGGTATTATTATTGATTTTCAGCTCTTACCTAGCAAATTTATTTAATAAGAACACAAATCATAATATTGAAGTTAGTGTCTTTCTAACCAATTTCACTAAGTAAATTCCATAACATTAAGTTATCAAAAGTCAAAATAAAAAATTGCTTTTAATGTAAAACACCAACTCTCAGAAGACAGGTGTATCCTACAACTAGTAGAATTAGACTGGATCCTCCAGGCTGTGATCCACCACAGTTTCTTTTAAATCACAAGTCTCTAAAATAATCATACTTGTTTACTACTTTTGACTTGCCTATGGACGTCAACACTAACTTTAAGCAGCCAACTGTCTTAACAATAGGTAAAACCAACAAAAGCCGATAAAAACCAGAATCAAGTGCAGTCACTTAAGTTGCCTCAAAAGCTGAGTGCTGGTGGTTTTTTTTTAACCCGTATAATGAGGGGCTTTAGTGACTGAAACCAACATATCTGAAAAACTGAACCCAGCTACTTTGGTTAAGACAGTACGAGAATAAAAATGGGCATAATGAGGGAAAATTAATAAATTAAAAGTGAAATGTACACAAGTAAAAAATAACATTACCTTATTAGAACAGGAAATATATTGAAGACTGAAAAAAAAAGTTCTAAAAGTGGCCCTCTTTATGATGATGCAGTTAACCGGTAAGTTCTTTTTAAGAGGTACAAAGCTAACTGAACTTTATTATTCTTGGCCACAAGATGAAAAGTTTCCGTGTCCAAGCAAGAGAAAGTTATAGTTCTTTCTTCACCTCTGAGCTTTACAGGTTGTGCAGTAATGTTCCCGTAAATCAAGGACACAGACTAACTTGATTTCCCAACACAGATTAAAGTGTCTCAGTTTAGAGATGCAAAGTTACCTTTTAATAGAGAAGTGCGGCTTATGTGGAATGTTGGACTTTTCTCTCAGATAATCTAGTTTATCAAAGGTAGTAGAAGAAAGGTGGCTCTGATAACACTGTATTGAAAGATCTACTGTGTGTGTTGTGCAATTGGAAAGTCCATGCAATGGAAAATTTATTATAAAAAAAAAAGGGGGCAGGGTGTCTTTCCAAAAATAGCATGCAACACTAAGACATCGTATATATTAACATATGCCAGCAGGAGCAACATGAGGTATAGTATGAGTTCATTATTTGTCTTGCACTAGTCCCTCTGTCCCTCCATCTGCTCTGTTGTCCCAAATGTGTGTGTGTGTGTGTGTGTGTGTGCACATATCAGCTTGTTTGTGTGCATGTGTGATGCTCCCCTGAGTGCCTGATGTCTGCTGAGCCACTGCATGGCAAAGAAACACAGGGACCAGACCTAGAGAGGAGAATTACATAAACAGCACAGCGGTGCCAGAACTCCCTGTTTTCATTCTGCTGCAAGCAAATACTGGAAAACAGATCTGAGGGAAAGAAAGTGAGAGATGAAGAGAGGAAGACACAGATTTTGTATACATATGTACACATGAGCTTCAGGGAAGGAGAAACAGAGACCTTCTTTTTTATTATATTTACAGTCTTTTTATTTATTTGATTGCTAGATGAAAAGGAGGATGCAAGCAGGAATACAGGGGTTATTTCTGGAAATGTCGACTCATTCATGTTTATAAAGGGAACTAACTTTGCTCTAGAAAAAAGGTCTTAGAGCACGGATGAAGATAAGGCTGTTATTGTAAGATGCATGAGTGCAGCAAAGCAAAGTGAGACGAGCAAAAACGATCACGAATGAGAAGTCAAAGAAAAGCGATCTCTATGCGCAAAGTTTTAAGAAATGTCAAAATGGTGGCGCTAGCAGGGCATCATCTGTCACAGCAGATCACAACACTAGAAATGAACCGTCTCTGTTTACAGGCATGCCTGTTAAAATTATTGTTAAGTGCATTACTGTTCATGCCATGTTTGTGGCTTTAATTAGATTTTTTGGAAAACCTGTGAAACTCTGTTTCAGGACAGAATAAAAACAATGTGGCAGTATGAGCTGAACTATCCTCTGCTTCTCTGGATGTTTGGGTCGATTCCTTATCTGATAGGCAGGCAGCCATCTTAACCATTTTAGTGCCAAGTCATTGTTCTCAGGTTGATGGTTTACAGCAAAAACATACTCTGGAAATAGATTTTATGCACACCTTGCACAAACACCAAACAGTGGAAGTTAATGGCTAAAAAGACTTCATCTGGAATGCGTGAAGACCAAAGTTTAAAGAGGTATAAAAAAACAGCCTATCAAAAACATTTAAGAAACTTAGTGGTTATAGCATAATAACAGTAGTTCACGGCTTTCAGGTTCAATTTTGCCAAATGATTGGTTGCCATGTTCGACCAGACAGTCATGGCTGCATTCTGGGACACTGATGAAGGGAAGCAGCCGTGCTTACACGGGCATATTTCATTGATCCCACTTAAATGATTCTCATTAGATTACAACTAAACTGACTGAACTACTGGACAACTCTGACTAATTTGTTATTGAAGGTAGAACTTGTAAGAACTGTGTGGTAGAGATAGTTTTCCATTACTCACTTCCATCATCCCCTCCCTCCCACTTTCCTCGTCTGCCCACTCTCCATGTCGAAGTGGTTGCACTGCAGTGCATGCAGCACTTGAAGGAGATCAGAAGCTGCGGGGTTTACCACATCTGAGCAGCTTCTGCCTAATACTATTACACTGCAGGTCATTAAATCAACTCAAGATTCATTTCAGTCTTCCCTCAACTTGTCCTCTGTGCTTTTTGTATAACCACACCTCTTCCCCTAATTTTAGAAGCCAACCCAGCCTGTTGTCCTTTCTCATCTTATCTCTGATAACAAAACAGAGTGCTTGTCTTTGCTGAGGCAAGTTAAAGTCCATAAATGCACAAAGCATATAGGACTGTCTAGGTTCAGTTACAGGATTTCCAATAAGCAAGGCTGTTGAGGTCTTGGTAAGCCAGCCACTGTGCGTACTGGCTCATTCTTGTTGCATATCTCTGCCGCTCCCTTTTGCCCATTTCCGTCTGCTTTTATATTTGGCAACTGTCCAAAACATTCCTGAGTTATTGCAGCAGCTTAGTGTTCTGAGCGCACAGAGGACAAATACAGTCAGGTACACCCAATAAGCACAATTCCACAGAAATGCCACAATGATGACTACCTTTCCCCAACCCATCCCCTCCCCCAGTCTGCTCATAACTACAAATACACATGCATACCATAATGGCCATTCTCTCCTACTTGCTCTATTTCCCTATTCCCTCCAGCAGAAAGATGAGGTCTCTTCACAGCTGGAGGTTACTCCTGTTGACTGAACAAATGGGCCAGAGCAAGCAGCTAGTGTACAACACTGTCACATTAGCTACATACCATAGGGAAAGGCATAGAAAAAAATTTAAAATAAAAGAATAAAAAATACCCCACACGCATGCCTTTCCCTATAGATTACAACACAACCCTCTGCAAAGACTTATAGCATAGCTGCTGTGTTGTAACACTTATCACAAGGAGCACTGTGGTTTTAGTAGACACCTCATCACTTTGAGACACCATTATATAATCTGGCTAATTACATCAATGCTAAATTAAAGCCATGATCTGTTAATTAAAACATAAGGGCAAAATGACTACGCTTCGGAAAACATCAGGGCATTTAAAAAATTAAGGACTTGTCTGTACTGTGTTACACTGTATGTGCCGAATGAAATATCTAAATATATTAATTAGAAGATGGTAGGAAATACAAGATGATGTCAATGCATTTGATATTTTACATAAAGATTTGAGAGATTTTTTTTCTTTAATGCATTGGGGATTATGTTAACAATTCAAATTGGTCGTAAATGGATTTCACATAAATCTCTAAGCTCATTTTTTTTCTCCCCACATGAATGCATGTAATGACATGTATTCGAATGATATCTCACAGGGAAAACATGTTTTCATATTTACCTAGCTAAAGAACAATGAATGCAGAGTGAATGCCTTCCCAAGCAAAAACACTCATGAGAATCTACGCTTTTAGATTTCCCTGCAGTTTTACATAGATTGACTCTACCTGAAGATCTAAACTGGCTTTTTAACAATCTTCATTAGTAGCAAAATCAACGTATAAAAAAAGATCATGTGGTACAGTAATGTTTAATCAGCTGTTACCACAGGAGCCATCTAATCAAGGTCTTTAGTTCCTTCTATGCAGATTACATCTGCTTCCATGGCTGAGTGAGGGAATGATCAATTGTAAGAAAACATCACTTTGGAACATATATGAAGTACAATCAGGACAGATGAAAGACTGAAAGGACACGAAAACAGTAGCTCCAGATGACAGCTTTGCTGTTTGACAGATAAGTTTATGATTTAAGAAATGGAATACTGTATAGTCAGTCAGCTCTCAATCAAGTATAGTACTTTGCCTCACGGTGGAAATCCCTGCATTAACCTTGAATTTTTATTAACCAACAGATTTGTTGGTCTGCTGAGATACCATGACTGCAAGAAACTTGCTAAGAATGTACAGATTTTATCTCATAGAGCTTTTATTCAAATCAGTTCCAGAGAGGTTCTCTTTGCACAGTACAGGGCAACAAACACAATTCCAGAAACCTCTAACTGTTTCAGTTGTCATTTGGTAAAACTATTATTCAAAGCAGGCATTAAAAAAAGATGCTACAAAAGCATCTGCATTGAAAGCATCAGATTTTCTGTGGTAAACACTTATTGAGGGCTAAGAGCTCACTATAATACTCGTCTACCATCATCAGCTCACAACATCTCTCTGTCTGTGTTTGGATTGGGCCTCACAAGCAACATCACAACTGTACACCAGTTCATCACAAGTTGCAGTTGCAGACTGCTCTCGAACACATGACCAAAGTAACCATGGTGACCGTCTCAATAACAAAAGGAGGCTTAGATCAGGTCAACAAAGACTGGGAATCTCCAGGATGATTAGGTTACATAATTGATTAGTGCCTCCACACCAGACCGTAAGTCTGCCTCTGAAATGACACCTCTCTCCATCTAAGCACTGATACACCTCTAGCCTCTCAACACTCAGCTCCACCATCTGTTTGAGGTCAGATATCCAAACTATAAGGGGAAGAGGGGATTATCTTCCAGAAAACAATTCAAGAAATAAAAGTAAGATTGCTAAATATACAAGTACTCCCTCAGACTGAACTATGTCTGACCAAAAAAACAGGAACAGAAAATAATGTGAGGGAAACTGAGGTTATAAATAGAGTATTTAAGTACTGTAGAATATAACAATAGAAGAAGAAGTCAGAAATCTGTTTAAAACGAGTATTGTTTAGTGTAAGAGGAGGGAGTAGGTATATAAATGCACAGCTATCAACATAAAAAAGTAAATTAAATTTTACTGTCCCGAGACAAAGAAGAACTTGTGGTAAAACGTCATCACACATTTGGAGCTTAATGACTCCCTGACAACTGGAAACATAACAATGATGTACATTCAGAGGAAAATACATACTTTTTCAAGTTCCACCTACAAATCAACCTGCTGACTAAGACATGGTCTCACTGGTTTCTGTTGCGCTACGGTTACAGCCCCCCGTAATCCCCTTAATGTGGAATATAATAGCTCATCATAATAACTTGGTGCCATTAACCATATTGCAAGAATAATAGCCGGCCGATGAATTGCACTTTCACTCTGGGGTAAATAAAGTATTCTTCATTTAATCAACAGATTGGTATGTTTTCTCTTTATTTTTAAGTAATCAAACAAAACACTACTATTTAAAATTATTCCTAAAATAGTTGCTAGATACATTTCTTTTTTTTAAATTTAAAACTTAACAAGATCATCTACTAATATATTAATGTACAACTCTGATGCCATACTTCCCTTTTTCAGACTATAAAAAATTATAAATGGAAACAGAAAGCAAACTGTTAAAAAAAAAATATATATATATATATATATATATATATATATATGTGGAAAAAATAATGCTGTTCAATCAGGCTAGTCTTTGGATGCAAACTGCTAAGGTTTGTCTATTTATTTGTAATTGGTTAACCTCTTAAAATCCTTCAATTTCCACCTACAACAGGTTTTTATTGATAAACAAACTTGTGGACCAACTATTTTACTGGACTACTTTTACTAGAGTAGTAATAGGGCCGCTTTTGTTGGATTATTATCTGCTACTGGAGTATCAAAGATGAATTTACTGAATCTAGTTATTATTGCAGCCTTGCGTGGTATACATCAGTCAAATTTCAAGAACCTTAACTTTCCAGTGGTGTATAACCTGTGTAGGTACTTGAAATGCAAACTAGTAGTAAAATACATATGCATTTATCATGTCCCGCCCACAGGACGTCTGGTATCAATGAGTTAAACTCTACAAAACAAAAAGAAGGAACTGTGTTTTCTCCCATTAACTGGATCAGCATTACAGGAGCAGTTTCAATCTATGTAGCATTTATTAAATAGTGACTTAAGTGGAAGTAAAATCATCTAGGACTTTAGATGTGTCCTACACTTAGAAGCACTGCTTTTCATTATTAAATAGGCATACTTACACAGACGTTTTTAGTTTTCTTTACATACAAACATGTTCTACACCTTCACTGACACCCTAATTGGATGAAAACTCATCCAATTTCAGGAAGGTACTCATGACAATTTAAATGACTGAAAATAAAACCTCATGGTAGCTATCTGCATGATTTTATTAGAATTATGATCAAAGTAAATCTCCCAGCTTATACTCCGGGTTACTGCTGAGTTACGAATCCACCAAAAATAGAAACAGATGCTATGGTTTCCACTATAAGCAGGTGACCAAACAAAAAGGTGTGTTTCTTGAATGCAAACATGAACAAATGCTTAGAATTTACAGTGACTCAAAACAGTTGTGCGCTTATGTGCCCCTTTCAGGGTGACATCTTTTTCAGTGTTCTAGTTCACAGTACTGGAGTTTATAATTAACGTATTGACTATGCGCGTGCAAATGCATGCATAAATGTGTGTGTGTATAATGGGGTCTAACAGGTACACTGGTTAGAGTATCATAAGGCCAGTGGAAGGCTTTAAGAGGATTACTCGTGCCTCTGACTGACTTGGAAAGTGCAATGAACTCTCCCTCTATTGATATTTAACTAAATTCCTTTGTGAATAGTGTTCAGTCACATGGTCTTTGCCTGCATGTATGCACTTACAATACAGGGTTGTAACATCACAACAGGCAGATTTACACAGGCAGAGAAGCTCTCGATGGAAGCAGACATAACTATTTTGACATGTTTATTTAAATAATGAGGTAAGTGCTGTTCTGACCTGTCAGTGGTAGAACACAGAGAAAAGCCAGAATTATTTCAAGTTATTTTTAGTAGATGTATTAACTTCATATGGAGGTCCAATTTTAAGTGTACAGATGTTCCCAACAAGAAGAAATGCCAATGTCCAAAAGGACTGTGTCCCCAGGGGTTTGTTGTCACCCAGATCATCATGGGAACAAGAATGGCATGTTTCTGTGGTTGTACTGGCAATAAAAGGGTGTCTGTCCTCAATGTGAACAGGTCCTGAGGGGACCATGGCAACTGCAATGAAAATGTCAAACAGCAGATCTTTTAAGCACTAAAGCCAGAGTGGCTGAACTGTTAGGTGTCCAGCTTTGCATGGTTTTACTTTTATTCAGATTTACACAATTGTGCATTATTTTACAAATATATATATTTTTAAGTGAAGAAAATTAAAGCAGTCTTAATGGATTCTGTCTGAGCCAGCCTAGCACAAAGTTAATATTTCACCCTAGCTATTACCAGCCTGTGGAAATGAGCCTGAAGATGGCTGGACTGAGCTGTGCAGATGGATCAATTAAGCAGTGGTAGCCTGTGAGGACCAAGTGGTGATGGTTGTGCTACTCAAGGCTTTCAGGGCTGTGGATAAATGGCTTTATGAGTGTCAGCTAAGACATTAACACAAGTGAGACATCAGCAAAAAAGCAGCTTGCCCACCAAGCATTGATGAGTACAAGTAGTGCCATCAACAGAATCCTGTGTTTTCCACAGGCCCCTATATATATTTACTTGCTCAAAAAACAAACAAACAATATATAATTAGGTTGTAGCTTCTGCAAAGTGCTATGGTTACCACCAATAAAGCTATAAATACTGACTCCTATAAACTTCTACAACTGCAGCTAGTAGATGTTTTGAAATTAAAATCACACAAATGATGTAAAGAGTACATAAACTTCACTTATTTTATTGCATAATTCAACTTATTCATGTAGCTTTAGGTAAACACCATCATGTATTCTTCCTCAACAAATGTAATGATTTACCTCCACTGAGCCCCACAGAGGAACTCATTCCAGTCTAAGCCATAATGTGACAGATGCTTGCAAAGCTGGCCTTGTGTTGAGCATGTCACTTCCCAGTGTCAGACTGAATACCACCAAACATGAGCTATTCAGTCTTTACAAGCTTCCCTTTCATTTAAACAGCTCTGTACCTCAGACATCCCCTTTTTACTCAAATCAGAATTCAAATACTTCTGAGGAAAGGCAGCCACTCGTTGCTATGCTGGAAAGTTGGTTTGCAGGAAGTGGTTAACGCAAACAATCAGTCGTTGAGCTAAGTAGAACATCATATATGTTCCCACGCACAGTAAAGACAGTGTTCCTGCAGTAAATGTAGAATAAAAAAAACTCTGGAGAAACATATAGTTCAGAAACACACATGGGAGAAGGAAGAAAGGCTGTAGATCTTTGCCACTAAAGTCATGCCAGGGAACAAGGGCCGAGCACAAATGAAAAACATGCTATAGTCTCCACAAATTAATACTTTGAGATGGGGGTGGGGAGCTCAAGAGAACATTAGCCTTTACTCATTAAACTGTAATACTGAACTAAATTTAAGTGGAAAACTATTAAAATTAGCTTAACTAATGGCAGTCATGTCTGCAGTTGGTAACATGCTGCAGGAAAGAAAACTACAATACATTAAGATATCATCATAAGTGAACAAGAACCCTCCAATAACCTTTTTTTTAAATAAATTATACTTTCTTTTTATATGCAATTAAATACACACACACACACACACACACATACACACACACACACACACACATTAAGTTACATCATTTAAACATTGAGCCATTAACTGTCAAAACATTGCAGAAAGAAGCCGTTTTAATCTACTGACACATAGGAGTTATAGGAGTTATTATGAGTAATAATGTTGTGAAAGCATCTGTTTTATGCTCATTTCATTTGGAAATTTGCAGCTGACTTACCATGCTTTATTTGCATATTCTTAAAAGTCTTAAAACCAATAAACTATTTTCATGTTTCTAAGATGTTAACTTAGATAAGACAGTCTGCACTCTCACAACAAGGTAAGTGAACATAATAATGATACGTGTCGGTAAAATATTAGGAAGCTGTTAAGGCCAGTTCAAAGCCTTGGGAAAAAACAGAAAATATAAACACAGTCTACACCAGGCATGTCAAACTGGTCCAGCAAAGGGCCGTGTGGCTGCAGGTTTTTGTTCCAGCCAGCCAAGAGCACACAGTTTGACCAATCAGCTGTCTGAAGACTGAGATCAGTTGATTGAATCAGTCAAATCTGGTGTGCTGCTGCTTGGTTGGAACAAAAACCTGCAGCCACACGGCCCTTTGCTGGACCAGTTTGACATGCCTGGTCTACACAGACGTTAAAGGCTGGGGCCACATGTTAAGTCAATGAGTCATAGTATCCAAGCAGTGTTTGCCAAATCTCAGCATATATTGCTCAATATTTTGCGTGACAACATTCAAAAAAATTCTCAAAGTGTTGCAATGTCACCAAGCCACACCTATGAACCCACTGAGATGTATGATAAATACACCAGACGGACATAAAAACACACACAGTCACTTATGCAGGAGGATGAAGCTGTTCTCTGGTGACAGAGAGACGCACCTGCTCTCTTGTCTTTCATTCCCCGGATGTAGCGGAGTACACATGCACGTGTGTGAGTGCGTATCTGCATTCAAACCTATAAATAGAGGAAGCATCTTCCTTAGTGCTCACTCCAGTGGGATCCTCTCATGTTTTAATTAAATAAACTGTTGTAACGAGGCCCAGCTGTGCCCTGCATCCCCTGCCCGCATCAGTCAGCATCTATGCTCATGGCGACACACACTGTGGAGGCCAAGGGTGTTATATTATGCATATATAATGTTGCACATTATAGCAAGGAGACAGAAAGGCTGAGAGAGACGCAGATGGTGAAGAGGAAGAGAGAGATGGACTAAGCAGTGAAATTGGGGCATTCTGCACTGAAACCACCTGGGTATCATAGTAGGGAGCCCTGTTCAGGTGTTCGGGATGGGTTTCCCAGTGTGCAAACCAGCAGCTGGATTAATCTCTTTCTTCCGTATTTCCCCTCCTCTTCTTGTTTTAATATCTTTGGTATTAGAAATGTGGAATAATGAGACTTTCTAGATTTCCCCATGTCTAATGCTTGATTTCTCATTAAAACCTTTACAGTATGCATGAATTTAAAATCTGTTCAAGATACTGACAAATGTGAAAGGAGATGCATTCAGCTGGAGATTGTTAAATCACATGTTAAAGCTGCCTCGGAATCTTAAACGTTCTTGTTAAGTGGCATCTTTTGCTACCGTTTGACAAACTCTCTGCTCAGTGGTGCATTTCTGACCACAGCTTCTACAACCTCAACTAACAACTATGAATCAATATCACTCTTGTGAGTAAAACATTAAAACATATGACTAAATATTAGTTCCATTGTTGTTAAAGGTCCCATATTTAGCAAAATTCATTTTCTAAAAGGTTTTCTAACAGTCATATGTGTCCTCATAGCCTGTGTATGAGGCCCAAAAATTTTTTAAATTCTATCTCCTCTCTCACTTGCTTGCTCCACTTTTAGCAAATGTGTGAGAAACGGGGGAGTCAGAAATCTTTCTCTTTGTGACGTCACAAAGGGAAATAACCACTACCCCCGGTAGTGGATACTGTCGTTGACCCGCACCCCGGCTAGGTGAGTCTGCCCTCTAAAATCACTGAGAGGGCACCAGCGAAAACCAGATCCTCGCCCAGAGAGGGGCGTGGACAGGCACCACTCATGAACATTTAAAGGTTCAGACACAGAAACAGCCCGTTCTCATTACAGCTCACTAGAGCCACATTTGAAATGGCTGCAATTAAGGACCAAGGCTGAATTTAGGGTAATATACTTTTAAAACAATGTTGTTGGACCTCTGATACCCATATAAAATTGTTGAAAAAAATGTATAATATAGGACCTTTAAGTATCTTCCCCAAGCCATCACATGATTTCCCAGCTTTGGCCTGCTGTAAAAGACTTAAACACAGCATTGAGCAATAGCAGGAAAAAGCTGCCTTGTTCCCGGCTACCATCTATAATTAATGGACTGGTGCCGCTGGTCCTTGCTCCGTTTCTAAACAAACCCCCAGTAAGCCACATGTCCATTAAGGCCCTACAATACTCAACACCCTGGAGGATGAACATGGCCAAGTGCAGCTCTCAGCCAGCCAGACACCATCAATGCTGGAAAAATAGTGAACTAGTGAATTATTTTTATCTCATTTACTCAGTGATTATCTGTTTTTTTTTTACACATTTAGATGAATCATTGTGCTCACTAACTGCAACTCACAGTAATGGGCCCTGCATATGAGAATTGATTCAATTATTGACTAAGTTGTCTCAGCTGGTAAAAAGCGTGAAAGGATCAATTGCCATTTTGATGAGTAAGAAAGACCAGCTTGGTCTTTGATACTTTTTGAAAGGTTACTCCTCTATGACACAAACAGTCGCTGCCCACACAGACCATAATAGGCTCTCATTTTCCCTTATGCTAAACATTTGCTCTTCTGACAGCTTGATGTTCAGCAAGCACAATGTCTGAGCAATGAAAGATTAAGCAACATATAAGACAAGGTTCCAGTGGTGCATATTTAACTCTACCTGGTGCTTTGTATAGCAAGCTTCGCTCTTACTGATTCCAAAGTGAAATATATTTAACCATATATTTGACATTAATCTGTGTACTTGTCAGTGATCTTAAAACCAGTAAGAGGACATTTAAAAGAGATCATGCAGACACAGTTAAGGTCAGAGGTACATGCAATTCCCATTTTTCCAAGAGAGTTACAAGACAAACTGTGCTAGAAAGGCTAAAGTAATGGGAGACAATGACCAAACTGGCCAGCAATATCGGCCATATGTATCCAGGCAGTTAAATGAGTAGAACGTGATTTTAGCTAAAAAATAATGTAATAAGCAAGTTACTTGAGACTGAGGTGACAAACATACACACACAGTTGAAACAAAGCCTGACAATAATAAAATAAGTCAAGGATGACGAATGGGGATTGGAGACATGATATTACACAACTACATATGACTAACAGGCAGCATATAAGTAATGACTTGAAAATGATCTATTCACAAGTATAAATAACACTTAGCCCTGTGATCCATGATTCCTAATGTCACCTTTTGCCTGCATATAACAGCCAGGGTTAGCCTTAAGAAACACACAAGTTAACTCTGATTATTCAACTGATGCCAAAAAATTAAACCAAATCAAAGCCCAAATACTAAATTGGTCTGTGGCTCCAGACATAATTGAACAGCCGAAAGGCCTAGTAATTTCAGCGAGATTATAACAGCCATGCTCATCAGTTGTACTATTATTATCATGGTCAGGTACGTGGATATTATAGGATCAGCATCCAGCTGAGTCTCATCACCGACTGGTGATACCACGGCTAAGCAGAGGCGCATGGTCGTACTGTCACACATGACCTAACGGCCCATACACACAGCCTTACTTCATCCCTATGTCTGCCAATTAAGAACGAAAGGATTCATTTGAACCGACTTACCGATTCCGGGGGCGGAATAGATGAAATACAATGCCGAGGTGGACAGTGAAAAAAGGAATAAAAGCCCAAGGAATGACCTTCTCCGGAACCGCAAATGTGTCGGCATCATACAGGCAGCAAAAGCACACAGCACGTTTCCTTATTTACTGCGACAGACCCGTTCTGATATGTCCAGATGCCAAAGCCTGTCGTCTGCGGACTGTCTGAAATAAATGAGCCGAGTGGAGTGGTAGGGTCTGCGGCAGCGGTGAGACAGGCAGCTAGGAAGTCAGTCTATTTCCGCGGCAGGTCGACAAAAAGGATGGGACCTCCAGTCATCAACCGAGACACTCGATTTCCATTCCTGGAAAGATGGTTTCGATTTAAGTAAAAGGGATGTCCGATGTAGAAATGGCTAGTAAAGACAGTGCGGATTGAAGTGGCCTGGTGTTGTCAGTGAGAAACCATCTTTTAGGTTCCACACTTCGTCGCTGATGGTGTCCCTGCCGCTCCTGCGCCTTGCCTGCCTGCCCAGCCCTATGAATGGAGCTGTCCCTCTGCACAGAAAAAAAAAGAAAAAAAAGCAGTACCTCGAGTAGGCGTTAACGGCAGCTCCAAACCGACAAAACACGTACGTGCTAAACGTTGAACGTACCCAGATCCAAAAACACTCGAATGAAGTCCCCTGATTCACTTAGTCAAAACGGTATAGGCATATAGAATAAAGTAGCTACTTAGCTTAACAGGAGTCACATGGTAAATACTCTAAGTAATTCTAATGTATCTGATTAACGACTTTTATTGAAATAAATAAATAAAACTATACGATTATATTTTCCAAAGGAATAAAACGTTTAAATTTGTCTTACAGGATGATTTAAAAGTAAAACAGTTTTATTACACGATGTTTTGGAGATGGTCCCAAACGCGTTGTTATTTCCCATTATTAGCTATTTATTTATCTTAGCGTGTGTGTGTTTGCTGCGTATGTACCCCCCCCTAAAAAAAAAAAAAAAAAAAAAAAAAAAAGTGTAGATTTGTAATGAAACGGTTGCAGTAAGTCAGCATGGTTTTTTTTTAACTTAGTTTTATTTGTTTTTATTCTGTCTGTATTACTGTTATTTAGTGTTTTATCTTATTGTTAAGCACTTTGTGATTTTATCTTGAAAGGTGCTATATAAATAAACATTTACTTATTTACTTACTTACTTATATGCATTTAGATGTACATTTAACAAGCAATGTGAAGATAAAACAAAATGAGAATCTCAAATAAGGGGTCACCTTTTCTAACTGGATAAATAAATAAATGAATAAACACACACACACACACACACACACGCACGCACACACAAAATGGGGTAAATTATAAACGATCTTTGTCCCATGTTTAAAGAGCTAAAAAAAAGTTTCGTGTAACCTGCCGTCGTTTAAAGTGAGGTGGAATACTGTTGCCTGTGTTCAGACATAAACCAGATACCAACTTAAAAAATCCAGTCTTTTAAAAAGTGTATTATTATTATTATTATTATTATTATTATTATTATTGTTGTTGTTGTTGTTGTTATTGTTGTTTTGTATAGAGTTTGCAGTGGCCATTGAATGCAACATAAACTGCAAACGGAGGATTGACGCTTAATTACACTGGCTTGTGGGAAATTGAGTAAAAATAAATCACTGTAAGTGTCGACCTTTCTGATATATGTCGATAACTTAGTCAGCTAAAACGATTATAAGATATATAAAACATTTTATGCAAGAAAAACCACATTTACATCGTCTGTCTTTGTCAACCCCTCTTTAATTCCCAGCCATAAAATAAACTAAAAACTACAAGTCCCGGCAAAACCTTTACCAGGAAGTGGCGTCTTGTCAACATATACACGCAGATGTGGATATGAAACACTCAGTTTTTTTTATTAGATTGTATAGCTTTCGGGTTTAACGTAATCAAATTAAGGATGAGAGGTGTTTGCCTTAAAGTTTTGTCTTTGTCCCTCTTGTTGTTTTTCGTAAATCTGTGCGTGTCAGAGCGATCCGAGAGGGAAAACAGGTTGAACCTGCACGAAAGAGCCGAGAGCAAACAGGGGAGTGTACAGGAAAAAACTCCAGATAAAACCAAGGAGAAAATTGAAAATGATGACAAAGTTTATGAACCTGATTCAAACGACTCAAAGAAGGATGGACAGTCTGTCAGGTTCGAGCTAACACAATATTTTACTACTCATTCTTTGCATTAGCTAGCATGAATTTTCTAAGTAATTTCATTATGTCACATATATTGCCTTTGACGAACAGATTAAAGACACGTCATCATCCTACCTCTCCGCATATTTTCATTTTCGTTGCTTAAACATAAATTTAGTATGTATATTTAGCAACCTTAATTGTTATTATACCCCAAAAAGTCAGATTTATAAGTTTTCAATTGCATCGTTGTCTTATATGCGATAAAACGAAATCAGTCAACAGCTTCAAGAAGTTAAACAGTGTAAAAAGATTAATGAGACGCATCCAAATCAATATATTTGCTGCTGTTATTCAGTTTAAATTTGTCACATGTAGGGCATTAATAAATGCTACTTTTTAACACAAAGATTGAAGACTATGTACCCTAATTTATTTCTTACCTTCAGTATATTTATTTTTTCTGACTTGCAAGTTTTTGCTTGAAAGAATGAACTAAAAGTGGTAAACACTTAATAACAGTATGACAAAACAATCTATTTACCACACACCAACAGGCCTTTGTTTCTGATTTTTGTTTGTCTTTTTTTGCAGCAAGTCCAATGACACCACTGAAGTCTTTAACAATGAGACCCTCCACTCTACAACAACCGCCACCAAGCCTACTACACCAGCACCCCCAACCCCGAAGCCAATTCTTCCCGTGCAGACAGGGGTCAAAGCTCAAGAGGAAGAGCAGTCCAGTGGGCTGACCATATTCTTCAGCCTGCTCGTTATTGGTTGTTATTAACTTTATTGATTTTTGGTGTCAAATTAAGGTGTCTTTCTTCTGTTGTGTTTTCTGAACAACTCTGTGCTGCTGTTGACATTTACCTTTCATGTTTTGAGAATAGTTTTCAAAGGAGATTGTAATCAAATCAGAATACATAACTAGAGATATACTCACTGTGGTTAAGACAATAAGTAAAACTAAACTCTCATACTGCTGCTAATAGAGGACAAATATTCAGCCACTTTGCTGTTTCATGAAACTAACTTTGTGGATGGTGGTGGAAGAGGGTAAAGGATAAGATTTGGTTAAGCATTGTAAAGTTAGAGTGCTACAGCTGACACATCAAGTGCCCATTTTGCACACTAGGTTACTGTCCCAAAGTAAGTTTAAAGGCTAAATATTATTTTGTATTAAGGCAAGGCAGTTTATTTGTATAGCACATTTCATATACAGGACAATTCAAAGTGCTTTACATAAAACAAAGACATTACAGATATTTAGAAATATAAAAGGCATCAACACATAATTACAATAAAATAATAAATTACATTAAAATGATTAAAAGCAAGATAAGTTAAAAAGTTAACACGCAAATTTCATGCATAGGCGCATGAGAAAAGAAATGTTTTTAACCTGGATTTAAAAATGTCTACATTTGGGGAAAGTTTAATCTCCACTGGCAGTTTGTTCCACTTGTTTGCAGCATAACAGCTAAATGCTGCTTCTCCATGTTTAGTCTGGACTCTGGTCTGGACTAGTTGACCAGAATCTTTGGATCTAAGAGCTCTGCTAAGTTTAAGCCCAACATTTAACTGTAGATTAGTTGCAAGGAACCTGCTAGCAGTAAAAGCGAATGCATTTGTATTCTAAAGCTAATGCCTAATCTAAAAAGCTAATCGAAGGGCAGTAAATGAGAGCCATCTCAGAGTGCGATGTAGAGACCACAGGCCCAAAAAGCACTTCCTGCCTCTCCCTTCCATGCTTACGCATACCTTAATTTGGCCACAGTTTAACATCTACCCCCACAACAACACAAGATTTTATCAGTCAGTCCTTGCTAGTTTCACTTCACATGCACAATGTCTAAGACCCATTTGCTGCTTTTTTTAAACCTGTTTACTTTGTTGTGATTGTAGTTTTTTTTATCTTAAGTATGCTAACATGCAGTGACATGGCTTTACTTCATCGATTTACACAGCTGCCTGTTGTCATAAGAACTATAAGTTTTTTGTAGTTGCTCTGTAGCCATAGCACAAGTGTATATGAACACCTTTGCACATTTTAGTTAGAGGAATTTGAATTTGGAATTAAAGCAAATTAGATTAGAGGCAGATAATATTTCTTCATCCCTTTCCCATCTGCAGTCAACTAAATGAGAGAAGCCTAAAACAAATGAAGCGCCATATAATGCTGGGGTATTTTGGGCTTGATCTGAGAAGATACAACACAATTTTTTAAACTAAGATGCATTTGTCAGGAATATTCATTCAGCTGTCTTTTACCTCTTTCCCCCTCTCAGGTATCTGCATCATATTGGTGCACCTGCTTATCAAGTTTAAGCTGCATTTTCTTCCTGAAAGTGTGGCTGTTGTGTCCCTTGGTGAGTACTGCTTATGTAACACTCTGCTCAGTACACAAATGAATTTACCATGTTGCTATACTTGAGAGCATCTCAGGATGTGTTTAAATGCTGGAACAGTTTTAGACCCACTCACTGTTGTGACATCTTTTCACACAGCTTCTGCAAGGTGGAACTTTGCTCTTTTGTTGTACTTTGCAGTGTGATAAGGAAGCACAGAGAAAATAAACGTGTTGCATCTTCAAGCTGGTAGCTCATCTAGTAAATTCTAGTCCTTTACTGACTACTTTTGTGACTTTAACAAATGTGTTTCTGAGCAGAGCCTAACTCAAGGATGTAATTTGCAGCTTTTAAGAATCCAGGAATACCTTGTGATTTGAAAAGGGAAAAAAAAAAAAAATCTATATCCTGAAATAGAGCTGTGGTTCTTCTGTCAGGTCACCTCAAGTTACCTCGTCCTTTAATTCCCTCCATTGTCCCCCTTCATCCGTCTTGACCCTGATTGGCTTTTCCTCTTGCATGGCCAGCATGTTTCATGTGAGATAGCATTTGTATCAGTGTTTGGAGCAAAGTACTCTGTTGTGGAGAGATAACTGTCTGCCTACAAATCAGGAAGGGCTGTTTTTCCTTTCTCTCCTCTTCCTCTTTACCATCTCTGCATTGTCAATTTTTTCCCTGCTTTATCCCTGTTCATCTCACAATATCTCAGAGTCTTGCACATTGCTTTCAGGCTTATATTTAATTTATTTTTTTATCATCTCTGTTCCTGTTTCTTTCTCCCCCATTTGCCCTTTACACAGCTTTGTTTTTCTTTTAATTGAATGTTCTGCAGGGATCTGTAGTAACAGGGCTGAATGCCCAAAGGGATTTTTTTCAAAGACAAAACTCAGACAATAACATTTTTTAACTCTTTATATAAAATATATCCTTGAATGCAGGTGCTGGAAATTTACTAGGCATCCTTTTATTTAAATAAAATCATTTGTGTGTACATGCATTGAAAATTTCATGAATGAGGGTTTTGAAATATTTATTTATTTGTCTTATGTTGGATGTCTCTCCACCTTTTCAGGGATTCTAATGGGAGGCTTCATTAAGATCATTGAGTTCCAGGAACTGGCCAACTGGAAGGTATAGATTGTCTCTTTGTTAACAACCTGATCAAAATGTCCTTTGTTCTATTCACACATTTACTCTTTAAGGTACTAAGTTCAAGTTCATTGGATTAGTTTACCATGAATTAAAGTAGCTTCATGCAAACACCAAACAATGCACACACCAAAAGCACGGGGATATTTAAAAAGAATAAAGCGAAGCGCTGTAGTAAAGAGGGCAGCAGAATGTAATAACTTTTCCCAGTTTAATGACACAGTTTGCCACTCTGCTCATTTCCTGGGAAACCCCCACCCACTCAAACCAAATAAACATCTGTAGCCCCTGTGCTGTATTTGTTTATCTCTCCTTTCAGATCTTTTTTTGGTTCGTCATTAATTTCCCTGCTGCTCTGTCGCAAGTCTTATCTCACTATGTCCACGTTGTTTCCTCATAGTGACACACATCATTTTTTGCTTGCTATCGTTTCCCATGAGCCCCTTTTTTTCTGTTCTCACAGCCTTTAATTAACATTCCTCATTCCCTGCCAGTTAGACGGAGAACGAATGAACAAGTGAGGTAGAGGGAGGAATCTAGAGAGAGTGGGAAGGGAGAAAAAGAGGACAGGTTGTGTCAATGTTTCTTGCACACAGGGTTGCATTGTTTTTTAGCTTGGGGGCCCCAGGGTGTTGCTGAGTCATCGGCACAAGTAACCAGAGCCCCTGCGGCCCCTCACCCCACATAGCCTCTTCCTGTGAACCTCCAGACGACCATCTCTACTTCTGTGTTTTAATTTTCAGAAGCCAGGTCTGCTCAACTGTCTGGTTAGAAGGCTATGGCTTCATGAAGGGTTATTCCATTATTGCTTAATGAAAAACATGGATTACAATATTGTAAAGTTGCACTATGATATACACAAGCATGAGGATGGACATGCTGAATGGTTCATAGGCTTTTAGTGAATTAAAAAACCCAAGTTATCATGAAAAATCCATCACATCTGACCTATTTGTTTTTGAGACAGCCTCTAAGAGGAGGTTGCATCACGCAGCGTGCTCAGTGAGTAACGCAGCCAGTGGCAAAATTGATTCTGTCAGCCTTTTATTTTTGCAACTGCTAATCTTTCTTTTTTCTTTTTTATTACTGGTCAATATTTAACCACTATCACAATAAATAGAAGTATCTGTTCTCCCTGATCAAATGGGACCATCATACCTTCATGTTTCTTGATTTTTTTGCCAAATGTTTATGTAACTTTAATTTTGGGATCATCTCAGTCTTGAACTACGTTGCGTCTGAAGTTCACCCACTTGGCTGATCTGTCAAGCCTTTAGGCCTGCCCTACAAAACCATCAAGATTGTACAAACCCTTTAGGCAGCAACATCCTGTCATGGGTGGACTTGTACACACATTTTTTTTACCCTCAATCTTCTGCCTTCATTTGTAGCTCCAAACTAAAGACTAAGTTGTTGTATTATTATGCTAATATACGCTCTGATGAGTTGATTTAGAAATCTCTCATACCATAGTTCGTCCAGCGGTAGCTTCACTGTATGTTGCTAACCAGTTTGTAAAGTACAATTCTAGAAAGTCAGTGTAAATTTTATATACTGTATGTCAATATACATGCATGTGAAGAGTGTATTGACTGATGGATCAATGTCAGTTGATTTGTATTTGCAGATAACATGCTGCTAATGACGTTGGCTCCAAAAATTATAGATGAACCAGTTAATGAACCAGTTTCGAGTTCACTGGTAATGAGTCGTGACTAACTTACTAATGAGTCTCAGACATACGGTCCTCTTCATTGCCCATAGTGTTGTGTCATAATGTGTTATCTTTATATGTAAATATTAGTGGTTGAGCACTCCTCCAGGAATGGCTGCTGTCTGTACCTGCCTTCTGTTCGGCTTCTTCTCTTCGGCCTGCTCATTCAAACCGTCTTTCGGTATGGCTGTGAAATAGTGTGTGCACCTCTCTATCTTATGTCTATAATAATTCTCTTCTGTCCTGTGTACCGAGGTGTGGTGCTGTAATCATTTATTAGTCACTTAGTAAAACCTAACTGGTCTTTTGTTTACATTGTATATGTATAATTTTTAACTACCTACATTGTTGACTGATGGAGGCTACTAAGAGAGGCTTTTTGTTGTTCTTTTCCAGTGAAAAGTAAAGTTAGTTTTGTTTTTTATTAAATTTCATAACTCTTGTTTAGAGTCTCCCTTTGTTCTGATTATTTGTTGGTTTAAATAGCCCCATCCGCCCTTTGTTTCTCCCATGTTTTTCTCTTGGTATTTCTATTGTGAGGAGAGCACACTGATCTTAAATAAACAGCTTAACTATGGCTCTACATCTGAATGCTTTTATGATACTTCTCATTGTCTCTAATCAAACCAGATTAGTTTTTACATCCCACAATACATTTTATGAATAGATTTGGAAGTAGATAGCAGCCCTCACCGCACCTCCTGCAGCAGCTTTAGTGTGTGTTTCTCAACATGTGTCTATCTGTGACATTACTGTTACAATCTGTGCTGCGTTTAACTGGATGCAGTTCAACATCTCGCTTGTCATTGTTGCAGAATAATTCATTACCAAGTATAACAAAGTTTATTATAGGAAAATGAACAAAAACATTTACTTGTAAGTAAGTGGGAGTAGTCGTCTGACTTGCAAGAAGTCAGGCGAGGACTCTGCTAGATGGATCCCTCCCTGTCCTCAGAATCTGGAGTGGGTGCGTAAATCTGTAGATTGGTGTCGTAAACAACCTGTGTTTTCTTCGAAGAGTTAAGCTTTGTTCCAGACCTGCGTCTTTACGAGTACCAACCTGCACCCGCTATCAGAGTTCTGAGGAGACGGGAGATTTTTGGTCACTATGTCCATTTAGTGAATTCTAAGCAGAACAGAAGAGAACACGATGAACAATGCACAATGGATAAAATGTTGAATGATCAGTGTAATAAATGTATATATTAAAGAAAATGATTCTAGGTGTGATTATAATATAATTTATGGAGTATAACAAATAAAATTTCTTCCACATCATCCATGCGAACTGCACTGAAGTTAAAATGAGGTTAATACAGACAATATAGAGTATTAATGTGTCCAACCTTAGGAAATCTGGAAGATCAATACAATTCAAATGCATAAAGCAGGAAATTAGCAGAAATTATATGTGACTGGATGCCTTAAGTTGGTTCTCCTTTTTGTGAGTCTCATTGCTTTATAGTCAGGCTGACAGAGATCTTGAAATGATCATTGTGCAGGTGCAGCTTCCAGACCTAAAGTCCCTGAGCTCCTGTCCTGGCCTGTGGATGTTACAAGCCCACACCATCTGAGCTGCTGCTCATTTCCTCCTCCTCATCAGTAAAAGTAACCCCTTGCCTTTCCACTGACAACTTGACAGATTCATCCTGCATCCAAGTCTGCAGCAAGAAAAATATCCACTTCCTGGATATCTTTTCTGTCGCCTTGCCGCTGCCACCAAACTTGGATTCAGACTTCCCCGTGTCCTCCTCCCTGGCTTGGTTCTCTACCCCCATGGCGATCTAAATCCATACCACATGCCATGTGAAAGCTGTTTAACATGTCTTTGGGGTGGATGGTCTTCTCTGTGTGTTATGATGACACAGAGCTCTTGGTTTACTCTGATGATTTAGTTAATTAGTTCACAAAATAGGTGAATGCACAGAGATCAAGCATCTTATAGCAGCCCTCAGTAATCGGCTCCAGCTAAATATTTCAATGTCCTTGATTAATAATAACCTGTATGTGATCACTCAAACACATATAATACATCTTTTCAGCCCATAAGCTGAGAAATTTAGCTCCAAACTAGTTTTCATCAAAACAAGCTGGAATTTAGACGTATGTGTTTAAAAAGTTATTTAATTTAATTTAATTTAATTTATATATGTATTTATTCATTTATTTATCATGTAGCATGAGTGAAATATTTAGAAAGAACAAAGGACTAAACTAGAAGGTATAAAATACATTTGGAAATGGGTATATTTGTTAAAAAAAGAAAATAAAATAAAAATTCCACACGCTACTACCAGCCTTTATTTAACCAGCTCTCCTTCTACACTCCAACTAATGAACAGAAGCCTTTCCTTTATGTGCTTTTCTGGTACTTGTTACTGCTTTTCCTTTTCTCTCATCTGCCCATTTCTCCCCTGTGCTGTGACACAGATTGGAGAAGAAATAGCTCGCTGGTACAAAGTAACACGCTAGCAGGAACAGGTCTCTTAGGCAAAGCACAGGCAGAGTTAAACAGGTGAATATATTTACACCCCAGATAATAATTTTGTGTTCTCTCTGTTAAATTGTTCTAGTCTGCACTATAATATCTGGGCTCATCATTTTTCCCTCTGTGGCTGCAGCGGTGTGTTTTAAGCCCCAAAGGGCAGCGCATACTTTTAATAGATGTCTCCCTCGCCACAGAGGGAGAGAGACTGACACACGGAGAAAAGTTTTAATTGTGGTTTCAGGGGCCTTTTTCCCATGTGGTGATGTCACTGGCTGTCAAAGCCGAGCCTCCAGGGAGCTTGTACTCTGAACGATGTTCTCTCCAGCAGTCCCACTCATATTTTTTTCTGTTATCTCTTGGCTCTTTTTTAAGTGTGTTCCCTTCATCTTTGGCATTCATCTTTATTCATTTAGTTCTACCTCTGTCTCAGCACTTCTAAAGAATATACCAGTCCTCTGCTCTTTGAGTTTATTCATTTCATCTTCCCTTCTCTTATTTTTTTTCTGCTGTCTATTAATATATCAGTGTTTGTGAAATCTCATTATTATTGCTCACTCACCAGCTTTCCCAATAGTTCAGATCAGTCCATTACATTCTGACTCAGAGTCTTGTGGTTAGTCTTTCAGCACAAGTATATTTATTAATAGTTTTAATTAGTGGTGCATCTTAGAACTACCAAACACTTTCTTTATACCCCTTTTTCCCCTTAACTTCTAAAATGTCCAGATGATTCCTGCTTCATGTTGTTTTATATTAGCTTGTTTAGATGTGTGTGTGAAAAGGCAGCTTGGATTTTCCATCACTTCAGTGGACATTATATGTGACAGCGGAACATGTGCATCCATGTGTTTAGAAGTACAGCTGTAGATGTCATATCGTAGTGCATGCATGGCATACCTTACTGTATCTAAAGTGTTAAGCTGGACTGAAAGGTAGATTTCTGCTGGAGATGAATGTCATGGTAGTAACATCAACTCTGGTTACCTGGAAGCGTTAGTTGGCCCACTTTTCCTGAAATTTAAATGCATTATTAGACTAAGTAAGAAAGAGCAATGCCTTTTAACTCAACATAAACCCTCTATAGGCTGTCCTTTATGCTTGACCTGTTTTTAAGGGCTTTTAGCCATAACACTGTTTCGTTAGAGCTAAAATTACAACCTTTATAGTAAAAAGTGTCCTGTGTTGTTGTCTCATCAGCTCTAATTTTACATTAGTCATGTCCATTATCACTATTTGTCATGAATGAATAGTTAGATAAAAAAAACTTACTATAAATCCAAAAGATTAAATCATGTCTCCAACTTGGCTTCAACTCTTAGCTGCACTTAAGCTGTTTCAGTACTTTTTAGGAAATGTGGAAGTAATTATGTTCATTCCCAGCTGTTTGTGAGGTTGAGATTCATGCTCTACCAGCTGTCAAAACTGGCTCTCATAGTACAAAGAGTGAGATTGTTAAGCGGGAGGAGCAAACATGACCGGCCTTCTTCTATCTTTTAGACAGAAACAACTGCAGCCTTTACCAGAAATGAAGTACTCCCACACGATTGTTCACTAATGCAGTGTGTATTTAATTTTTACATTATTACTATAGACTATGCACAGAACTCCCACTCCCATGGCTACTACAGGAACACATGGTGCATCACGCACACCAGAGCAGAGTGTAGGACATTGGCACAAGATGCCAGTGCCTGATCTGCAAGGCTGGCCCATTTAGCTGAGAAGCAACAATGATTTCATTATACTGCTGATATAATCACAGAGCACTGGTCACTGGGATACTATGCGTGCATGTCTGTGAATGAATGAGAAACTCAGAGCTGAAGGGGGGAAAAAAAACAAAACGATATTCCAGGATTCACGTCTGTTTTGAAAATGTAATGGAGTCAGAATGCATGTATGAATGGTAGGCTGGTTGGCAGGTATGCCCCCTGGCAAGCACCTGACATCTGCATATACTGTCATACTGGAGTTAGTTTAGTAAGATGAAGGCCTGCAACAGCTCAGGCATTTTTCTCTACAAGGAATAATCAGCATTCACATTTATTTCCTTCAATTTTCTAAAGCAGCATCTACCGTAAATGCTTGCATTTCTCCCAGCTTCACACTTAGAGGAACGTGATGTGTTCCCTTTAAGTCATCACTTTGTTATTAATGGTTAGTCTACAAGTCCAAATCAAGATTAGTGTCTGTCACCTGTCCACTTTAGTTTAATTTAAAACTGAAGTATGTGTCACTCTGTCTTTTTCCTTCTTTTAAAGGAGGAAGAAATGTTCCGGCCCAACATGTTCTTCCTTTTGCTTCTGCCGCCTATCATCTTTGAGTCTGGATATTCTTTACACAAGGTATGGCAGAATATTTGCTTAAACCTGGTTTGATGTGATTTCAGACGGTTTTCTTTCTAATAGCAAGAAGGAGGCAACTCCAGTAGTTTCTCATATGAGCATGAGTAAGTTTCTGGTTGAAGTTGCTAGTCTGATTTCATCTTCAGTACAGCAGGATTATTTTTTAAATTATGGTGCAATTTAAAATAACGTGGAAAGCAATGCGGGACATGACTCGAACTGGGGCTACTAACACAGCCATGTCTTGCTAGAGTATTAGCATTCTGGATTCCCGTGGGTTCCACCCAGGCAATTCCAGCTCCTCCTCAGACCGTCCAGTATATAAGGACTAAGGTTTAATAACAGCAGTCCACAGCACATTATGTCATTATGGCTGTGTCCATTTTTTACATACAGTTTGTTATTTCAAGCACTCCTAAAAAGGTTCTGTTTTTTTTTATTAATTTATTATTTATCATTTACTATGTTTAAAGTGAAATTGGGATTTTGTCATTCAAACTCAACTGTGCCCTAATTTTCTGTTTCAGGCTGGCAACATGTTATGTAACTATGTGATTTTTCATGGCATGCTGTTAAGTCTGAATTTGAGCTGTGTCTGTGTGTGTCCAGGGCAACTTCTTCCAGAATATTGGCTCCATCACCCTCTTTGCTGTTATTGGCACTGCCATCTCTGCCTTCATAGTTGGAGGAGGTATCTATTTCCTTGGTCAGGTGAGGATCTCATCCAGCAAGTCTGTCTTCTATAGAAATAGGCATACTTTTCTAGGAACAGCAAGTTGATACAAGGAATATTAAGTTTTTTCAGTAATGTACTGCTATTATAACTTTAATTGCTTTGTGGACTCTTTACTGTCCATCAGTGTTGGTGTCTTTGAGATCTTATGCGTGTCTTTGTTTTTTGTTCTATTTTATCTCAGGCTGATGTGATCTACAAGATGACCATGACTGATAGGTGAGTGGTGGTGTTATTCTCCAGCTATTCATTTGATTTAGATATTCCCAACCCCCAAAAAAGCACCAAAAGCTTTCCTTCTGCACCAACTTAGAAGGAAATTGGATAATGGTATTCCATACTTGCATCCGCCCACTGACACAGACAGTCCACTGTAAACTAAGTCCTCCTGAGCTAAATAATTTATCTGTTAGCAAATTCCAGACAGCAGGATAATCTGGCTGCCAGAGGTAGCTTACACAAACACAACGGTTAACTCCACACCCATGTGTTTTTAGGCGGGACCTTGTGCACAGATGATCACATGTATAAACCCAGAGTGAGCATGGGTGTGAGTCTTGTTTTGAAGCAGGGCGTTTACCTGTTCACATTTCTTCCTAGCAAAAAAAATCCCATTTATCTGTATGTTTTAGTTCTTGTTTGTAGGATTTGTCAGAAAGTACTCAGAAGATTGTACTAACATTTGCAGTGGAATTCAGGGCATGGGCTAAGAAAGAGCTGATTGTATTTTTTTTGTAGGGAAATTCCAAAAAACAGTCCTGGATTTGTCCCTCCAAACATCCTACAAATAAGCACTCATTTCCGCCCACAGACCTCAGATACTTTTGCATAACTCTGTTTCCCCTTCACCTACAATAATTGAATTTTCACTCTGCCATATAATCTCTTTGGAATGGATTTGTTTACTTCCTTCAAGTTGCAAAACCTGTTTGATGTGCTGTTTTGTTCTGCTTCTCCTGCATGTGATCATTTGAAACTGTAACTGCCTGTAAAAATGTTGCTGTTAAATTAAGTGTTTTTTCTCTGTCTCAATCCCTTCCTCCATGATGTAGCTTTGCCTTTGGCTCTCTAATCTCAGCTGTGGACCCTGTAGCCACTATTGCCATATTTAATGCTCTCAACGTTGACCCAGTCCTCAACATGCTGGTATTTGGTGAGAGCATCCTCAATGACGCCGTCTCCATTGTCCTAACCAAGTAAGAATCTCTGTCCACTCTCTGTCCCACTCCATCATGCCTTGTATAGTTTACATAGCACACTCCGTGCATGATGTGGACCCAGGCTTTTACCACCAGCAGCACTGAAGATGACATGCAAAGTCAGTGTGAAAGAAAAACTTAGACACAGAGAACCTCTGTCACCAAAATTTTGCATGCACAGATAGGCATGGCAAACTCATACATGAATACACACAATGATTACAATGCCCTTCTTAACTTGTATTTAGATGGAAGTGTTGGATAAAATATTTCCTGGTGATCTGTGTGCCAGAAGGAGCCCACTTTCTTTCCTTATTACTTTTTTTCTTTCCTTTGGATGAGAAACTGAAATGACGTAATCCCCAGTGTATCTTTACCAAGAAAGAATTTGTAATGTGGACACCTGTTTTTTGGCAGGATTTACATGTATGTGTACGTGTTTCAGGTTTCAACAGTCATGCTTCTGTCACTTCAAATAGGACATCAACTTCCCAACTTGTGGGCCATTGCTTGTCTAGTGATGCTTGCAGCTGAACTTGACAAAAGTTCAACTTTTCAAATGGAAGTCAGTAGAATCGGTTGTGTGTGATCCTGTGACAGATTGTCACATTTCCAGCCATTAGGCATGAATAATGTTGTTAAAGTATTTCGTAAGTGTGAATCACACCCCATGTTCTAACTTCTGAGAGTCAATATTTTTTTATTATTTAAACACCAGTCCAGAGATGCAGTGCAGATTGAAATTACGTTGCATCAGATCATAAATAAAAATAGAAAAAAACATAAAAACAACATCAGCAGCAGCCAGAATCTGTGGTGTTTAAAACTGATTAAGTAGTTTAAAAGGAAGCTTGATAAAATTAACATTAAATATGGCAAAAAACAACAAAATAAAAACTTTATGTAGACTTAACTTCCATAAATTAGCTCACCTGGAAACTAATTCACGGTTGAAAATACACTGAACTTTAGCTGGAATGGACAACTATTATATTTATAATCTAGTTTTTGGACTTGAAAAGTTTATTCTCCATACCAGGTCTTCTTTTTGATAAAAATGTAAGGATGTTTGCAGCTTTATACTGATTTAATTGTCTGACCTTGTGAGGTATTGTTATAACCCATCATGGTTTTATTGTTTGCTTTAGTACAGTAAAACTTTTATAGATAAAAGCGAATTCCTCAGGACTGTGAAGATGGGATAGGTAGGCTGGTGTAGGCAGGCATCTGAACTCTTGTTCCTTACCTGGTTTTGTGTAAATTATACATTACACTGAACACTGAAACAAACAATTTATGTTGTTTTGTATGGAAAAATGTCAACATCACCTCATTGATACCTAGTTTTATATGCTAGTAATGTTTATCTCATCATCTGGAAAATTATAAGTCCAAATGCTGGAAAAATATCATGAACAGATGAGTATCTGTGGCACACTAAAAACTCAACTTGCTCGTAATGTTTAGTTTATACAGGTACACACACATCACTAGACACTGTATACCTGTGTTGTGTATTATTATTGTTTCTATTCAAGAAAAACAAGTTTCTCAGAAGTGGACAGTTCACTCAGTCTGTCTGCTGTCTTTGTGTTTACTTTACTGCTGCCTAATTCTTCACTGCCAGTTAAACGTCTAAAGTCATATCAAGTGTCTGCAACCCCCTGTAGGGTAAATGACAGCATGAATAATAGATACTCTGAACAGGCCTGGCAGTTTGTTTGTTAGCACCTCACGGAGTGGCTTTTTTAGAAGGCTACCTAACAGTTTGGCTCAGTTGCTTATAACAACCATATGTCTAATTCCTTTTCTTGGGAGCTTGTAAGTAAACATTACAATCACATTATTCTATGTTGTCTGGCAGTTTGTGAGGATAATTATTATTATGAATAGGATTTAAATGGTCTGTGGTACTTATTTATCAATGATTGTAATCTTAAAAAAAAGGGAAACACAAAGGAATTAATCAGTAGGTGACAGGAAGCTGTTGACATGAGGACTCAAATGCAGGCACACAAGGCAAGAGGAGGCAGACCGGTTCAGGGTAAAGGCTTTAATTAAAAAATAAATAAATAAAAACAAAAGGCATAGGTGGCAAAACTCCAACATGGCATGGACTAAGACATGAAAAGTAACAAACCTTGGCATCAAACATCACTGACAGCAATGGACTGGCAAGCAGGAACTGAAACCAAAGGATTTAAATACACTGAAGGACAAACTAGACACAGGTGAAGTGACTGAAACCAAAAGAAAACACAGACCATGACCCTAAACACCAAAAACCAAGAACATAAACCAAAAACATGACAAAAACTCAGAACATGAAAAAATATAAAAGTAAACCAAGGAGTTGTATTTTTTTTGTTTTATTATTATTTTTTTAATAAGAACCAAAAAGATAGAAGAAAGTTAAATACAGTTGCAATAAGAAAAAGTAAATTAAAAAATATACCCTAAAAACACCAGTAGAACAAAAGCTGAACCAAGAAAACAGATAAAAGCTGCCAGACCCTCCAGAATGAAATACTACAAGCACAGTACTACAGGCACAAAAAGATATTTAAAACACAGAACTCAGAGTGTAAAGTACAGTGTGTAGGGACTATAGAGGAGTGCACAATCCAGATAATTCACAATAAGAAAAATATAGAAAATATGGAGTTTTGTTCCTTTTCATACTTATTTGCCCAATTGCATTATTAGAGTGATTACAATTTCTTGAAAACTAGTATTTCATTATAATTTCTGCCAGACTCAGTTGGGAGAACTAACAGAGTACATATAAAATATTTAGCTGAGATTAATTCTACATTTGTTTCGTATGACATTCTTTTTTTTAGTTATTTATTTTTTATATCCTGTTTCCACTCATTGAATTCAATGAAATTGTGAAATGAATTAAAGCTGATTTGTTTTGTCAAGATTTGCATTTATAGTGTTCCTCTCTCTCTCTCTCTCTCTCTCTCTCTCTCTCTCTCTCTCTCTCTCTCTCTCTCTCTCTCTCTCTCTCTCTCTCTCTCTCATACTTTCAGTGATGGAGTGTTTCTGCCCCCTAGTGTTAGATGTTGGTATTACAGCACAGAATGTGTAATAATTTTTCTATCTTTTTTTTTTTTTCTTTTGTCCTTCAGCACAGCCGAGGGTTGTTTTTCACGCTCTGACAACTCCATGGTAACAGGCTGGGAGACCTTTTTGCAAGCACTGGGTTATTTCCTTAAAATGTTCTTTGGTTCTGCTGCACTAGGAACTCTCACTGGACTTATTTCAGCTGTTGTATCCAGACTAACTTACTGAACATGCATGTTTGTTTGCAATATGTGTTTTTGTAATTCCCGGTTTGGTCTTAAAATTCCCTAACTCATCGATCAGTTTCTGAAACACTTTGACCTGAGGAAGACGCCTTCACTGGAGTTTGGCATGATGATCATTTTCGCATATCTTCCCTACGGCCTGGCTGAGGGAATCCAGCTGTCTGGTGGGTGTAGACATGAACAGACACAGATCCTTATTGAGAAGTAACTAGAATGTAGTATGCTTGCATTTCCCACTGACCCCCACCTCCCACCTAACTCTCTTCACCTACAGGAATAATGTCTATTCTTTTTGCGGGGATCGTCATGTCTCACTACACCCATAACAACCTGTCTCCTGTCACCCAAATCCTCATGCAGCACACACTGCGCACAGTGGCCTTCATGTGTGGTGAGTGAATTCTCCGTTTCCACTTTCTTTTAACTTCTTTGGAAAGTTTCAACGCTATTTTAAACTTCTCTTTCCAGAGACATGCGTGTTCGCCTTCCTTGGTCTCTCCATCTTCAGCTTCCCACATAAATTTGAAATCTCTTTTGTCATCTGGTGCATTGTAAGTGCTTTTCATTTAGTTGTTAGAACAAAGCAGAAGGTGAGTCACACTTACTGTCTTTACTCGGATTTGACAACTATCATTCTTTTTCTAGGTCCTGGTTCTTCTCGGCCGAGCGGTGAATATCTTCCCTCTGTCCTTTCTGCTGAACTTTTTCAGGGATCACAAGATCACGCCTAAAATGATGTTCATCATGTGGTTCAGTGGTGAGATGACACAGTAACCCATTCAGTTATCATTTTTTGAGAATATTGGACAGTTAGCTGGCCATGAATGCTCGCGATGGTCCCCTCATAGAGTGCATTTATGTCTTTGGGGAAGAAATGAAAGTAGTATTTTTATATATCTCCTAATTTTGTGGAAAGTACTATTTAACGCATACATATATATGTATATATATATATATATATATATATATATATATATATATATAAACTACGTTTATCGTTGTCACTTGGAAGCAGTTTCCCATCAGAAAATGACAATTTTCTGCCCATTTGCATGGGTTTTGACAAAGAGAAATGTTTCTTTTTCTTCTTTAAGTGCAAGACAGAAATCGTCTCTTCATTTTAATAAACCGGCTCTCTCCTGATTACAGCAGTTGTACCGCTGCAGCAGGAAAAGACACTGACTGCAAGTCTCTGCATGTGGCCAGTCAGCAAGAAGTTTGAAGACAGGACAAGAAAAAGCGCTAACCCGCTAACATTTAGGTTTTAATTACGCATTGTGCCTTTTTTTTTCCCCACCAGGCCTGCGTGGTGCTATTCCATATGCCTTGAGCCTTCATTTGGGCCTGGAACCTATTGAGAAGCGGCAGCTAATTGGCACAACCACCATCATTATTGTGCTCTTTACCATCCTCCTACTTGGGGGTGGAACCATGCCACTCATCCGCATCATGGACATTGAAGATAGCCAGTCAAGGCGTAAGAACAAGAAGGATGTCAATCTCAGCAAAACACAGAAAATGGTAATGGATGGCACCCTCTGCCACAACTCAGAGGCAGTTTTTTTTCTGCAGTGTTACTAGCTGTGCCATCAGACTATTTTCAGAGAGAGGGAAACATCAAAGGGTTGATTGTGCTTTGAGAGAGTCGATGCAGAGCAAAGCACTCTCCTCACACAGATGTTCTCTTTAACAGATGGCACTGATACAATTTCCCAGACACTATAAAAAAGCTATTGTGTTTAATATTTCAGCTTACTCGGCTGGCTCTAACACTAGATAGTGGGTCATTCTTCTGAAATACATCCTACCACTGGGGCCACTGACAGCTTGTGGCAGTGTCTGTATGACTTATGCATACAGCATTTGCATGCTTGATGTTTTCTGAAAACTACGCCTGGAGGTACCAGCAGCTAAACCCTCATTTTTTTCTTACGGTTCTGTTTTGCTTCCCCACTCTCGCTGTTGTCCAGTGATTTAAAATTTCCCCGAATTCACCCCTCTTCCCTTTCACTACATCTTTTTGTTTTTCTTTTAGCTTCTTTCCTTTTACTTTGTTGTTTGTCTGAGTACTCTCATCACCTCATCTTTTCTCTTCAGGGTAACACCATAGAGTCAGAGCATCTATCAGAACTGACAGAAGAGGAGTATGAGGCTCACATCTACCAGAGACAAGATCTGAAGGGCTTCATGTGGCTTGATGCTAAATACCTTAACCCCTTCTTCACCCGCAGACTTACTCAGGAGGTAAGAGGGACAGGGGGAGAAATCCTGTGTCACGTTTAAGGTCACATGTTATTGCTCCCAATCCCTTAAGCATGTTTCATTGTTTTTCATTCGTACTGCTTTGCTGTCACCTAAGCATAGCAACCGCATGGTGGATTACCCCTTTGTTGAAGATGATGAAGGCTTGAAGCTGTCACTGTCATCTGTGACTGTGATTTAATTTGTTCTCAGATGTACGACAGCGTTTACTAGATATTGGCAGCCCCTTTTCTGACTCTGGAAATAAAGCGCTGCATTGATGTCTGCATGGAAGAAAAACAACTTCACTGAATTGCGTCTTTTTGTGCTAATGCAGAATGTCTTCTGGAGCAGCTCTTGTGCAAATAAGAGTGGTTGTAAATTTATGAAACTTATTTAAGTCTGATAACTTACTATTTGCACTGAGATTTAATGAACATTGAAAGCAGGAGTAAAGCCTGCAGCATTGTGTTGTTGGACATACAAAAGCAGCAAAACAGAAGATGAACAGATGAAGTTACAGTTTATTTTATTTGAGACACAAAACACAAGACAAATAACCATTAAGACACATCAGCTGTAACAGAAGAACCAACTTTCTAAGAGGATGTAGGTCTCCTGGTCGTGTCGGAAAGCTTTGACTGGTCAGAATCTGGAATTGGGACCTCTTGGGGTCTGGTATCGAGATCTCCTAAGATGCCTTCAGCCGACCCTCATGGTCCAGCGAGTTGTGGATCAGACTCTTTCTGGCTAATGTGGATGTTGCATCGGGTTTCCTAGCAAAAGATTTAATCAAATGATCAATAATGTTCACCTGTCAGTGTCTTAAACCTTGTGCCTAATCAGTGTATAGTCCTTGTGTTCAGAGTAAAGCCAATTAAGTTATCAAGTTGGTGGAATTACCATAACATGTATGCACATGACCTTTATGCTGTTATGTTTACATGTGTGTTTATTTATATAAAAATGCCACCAACTGCCAGCATGGTGCCAGAATAAGTACCGTTGTTTTCACTGCCATACAAGTTGTGGGTGTAAAAACCAAAACTACACAAGTTATATTATTCTTTTATTTATACTGCTCTTGTCCTCTCATCTGTTGTTTTAGTTTTATCAGTAAACATACCCAACAGATAATCTGCTAAAGTAAAAATAACATGTCAACGGAACACTAAAATGTAAATCTTTCCTAACAATGTCTGTTATGAACCACTAAACTGACTTTGTTTAAAAACAGGGGCAACAAAAAGCAGTTTTGTAACAAACCCTCTTTTTACATTTCTTGAGCAAGTAACTGGATGTGGGGTATATTACTGACTGACTGAACCAATAGTCAGTATTTGGTTCCAAAAGTCCATATGATTATCTTGGTAAAAGAAAGTCCACCTTCTTTTGAGGACATAGTTAATAAAAATATATATCTGATCCCTCCCAGATCTTAAAACCAGCTGAAAGCATCCTCAGATGAAAAACTAATAACACTTTATTTAACAAAACTACACCCTTACTGCTTTTATATGAACTGAGAGTTAAGCAGCAGCCAGATGCTGCAAATATAATATTGTCAGTAAATCATCAGCAAGTGTGAGCACCACTGAAAGAGCTGAGGTTTTGGCAGTTTGCTGGACTGGATCATTAAGATGTGTATCTTAGTGAAGCAACTACTGCTGTCCATCATTCTGGGAAGGATTATAAGGTCATTTTATTCTACAGTGAGAGAGGCTGTTCACAACGGAAAACACTGAAGACACTTGCTAATTACTTGTGGATGTCCTAGCAAGTTCACTCCAAGGTCCAACTGTGCAATACCCGTAGAAATGGATATGAAAAATAAATAAACCAGAGCTACATCTCAGACTCTGTTGGCATATTAAATGTTAAAGTTTGTGTCAGTACAGTTAGAATAAACAAGTATAGCTTTTTGGAATGGTAGGAAACACAAAAGCAGGGCAGAGACTGAAAATTAACTGATGTTATCCTTAATAACTATTTATATTTGTGATTTTATGTTTTCCAAATACCAATTTCTTCCATTGCTGTCAAACCCTCTGTATCCACAGATAAACCAAATAATTTCTGCGAGCTCACTTCAAAAATGAGGACAGTCTAAGTAGAAGTTATCAGCCTGGCAGCTGACAAAACTGTGAATGTGAGTGAGATAGTTATAGGGAACTTATTGTGTTGCTGTATGTCATGATATATATATAATTTAAACAGAAGTATAACTGTCAATGCATATGGAAATAAGTATGTTGTTACACACGTGTGCAAATTGACAGCATAATCAAATTCTATATTGTGATCAACATCAGGATTAATCAATAAAGAAAATAAAATTGTAAATATTTTTTTTTTTAAATTGCCCAACCAGACATTAATGGGACCTTAAGGGAGTTGTGTGTAAATGTCAACAGTCCTCAATGAACCAAAAGAACTTTATAAAGAAGAGTGGAGAGAAATTCCTCCACAACAATAACAGATTACATCATAGTAAAATGATCACTTGGAATTATTACTGCATTAAAGGTGTAAAATGTCACACGTTGTTCATCTTTTGTTAAAATAGTTTAACAGCTTACTAAAGCTATCCAAGACCTTCTATTCAGTCTCGTACATAAATCCAGTCCTGCAACTTTAAAAATTGTAAGAGAAACAACGGAAGGTTTTATTTCCACCTGCAGTCTGAGTAAATTCCCCACTCAGTCATGTCTGTTTGTACCTGAAAAGGATGTTTTTTGCAGTTTTGAAAATGAGTCTTTAAAGTGTTCTTTCATGTTGCCTCATCAGAGCTCACCTGTAAACTGGGAATTTCAGTAAATGTCTTAAATTTGAGCATTTGTAATAATAATTTCTTCCAAAATAACTGGTGCAGGTTTATCTAAAGTGACAGCAGGAGAAGTTTTGAGCTTGGCTGAACTGACACAATGACTTTTTTTTCCCTTCAATAATAATCTCGGTCTTGATAAAAAGAAAATATTAGGAGCTATATTATGTTTAATCTCCTTTCTGGGCTACTTTAGCTCAGGTTCTGTGATATTTATCCACATCATGTAGTCATTTCTGTACTTTATGCGTGTTCCTGCATTCTTTTACAGGACCTGTTACGTGGCAGGATCCAGATGAAGACCCTAACAAACAAGTGGTACGAAGAAGTTCGGCAGGGACCATCGGGGTCTGAGGATGACGAAGATGAAGCAGAACTCTTATAAATCCATTAATTTCATATGAAAACAAAGAACAGCGAGTCCTGGATGCTAGATGTGTCTGTCTGTGAAGACAAGCACACTTTTCACCCGTCAGTCACCTACAGCTCGTATTTCTTCGCCTGCTACAAAGTTCATGTTACAGATGAAGTTAAGTCGCTGCCTGCGGCGGATTCCTGATGAAACTGGAATGTGTGAAATCATCTTCCTGATAAAAAGGGATTTGAAAGTTGTAACACTGGATGAAAAAAGAAAATCTGTGAAAAATTACATTTGTTCTGAATGCCATATTTCTAGTTGCTGAAGAACTGACTGGATTATCTGACTGTGCTTCCCTGTTTAGCTGAGCTGCACATGGGAACCATTCCCTGTTTCTTTTCTGAAATTGTGACTCGAAAAGGAAAGCAGCCAAGAAACTAATGTAAATTTTCTTATGTAAAGAAACACTGATGCACTTCTGCCCTCTCTTGTTTTCACATTTGTATTTCTTATAGCTTTTGGGGTTAAGCTCTGTTTAAGTCTGCTTGAAGTTTAACTGGGGAATAACAACCAATGCTGCTCAAGGCCAGATTTTAAAAGTGGGATAAGCCACAGGTTTGCATAACTTTCTCTTTAGATTTAATTCTCTCTGTACCTACATTTGTATTCTTTAATGGTTTTCAGTAATTGTTATATATTTTTTAATTTATTTAAATTAAAAACCATATATTCATACATATGTAATGAAGATGAAATAAAATGAAGAATGAGCTACCGCTGCACCCCTCAGTAAGAAGGCAGCTGAGACAGAGCTGAAACAAGAGAAACCTGGCCCAGGAAACTAATCATTTTCAACACGTTAAAAAGCTCATTTACTGTGGAGTAATAAGAATCTAGAAAATTGGAATTTTTTTTTCATTTCCAACTATAGTTTCTCTGTTTATTTTCACTGAAGAGTTTCTTGCCTCTACACTGTGTCTAAAGAGGGCCTTGAAACATTTCTTATGTGATTTTTACCATGGAAGGGAAGGCACAAATGAATGTCCTTTAAGTGTTTTCTTTTTCTTTATTTATAAAATGTTCTTAAATTGTTTGTGGGGTTTTGTATAAGCTCTATGTAAAAAGAAAAAATAATATATAATGTATTTCATGAAGACATCCTGCTTCACAGTATATTTTTAACACTTGTTAAAGCATCTTAAAGTATGTTTTTCCACAAATAAACCTAAGTGAACTAAAGAACTTGCTGGATTGTGGAGAATCAGAAAAGAAAATCAGATTCCTGTTTTCTTAATGTTTTCCAAATGTCCTATACAAGAAAATTACACATGTATGATAGTCCAACCTGAGAACTCATGTTTCTTAAATATGACTCGGATGAGTTGAGATAATCTAATTTGATATTTCAGTGAGTTTCAGTTTGAACTATTCAGTAATCCTTATTCTAGTGGGGCTCCTACTCACTTTCTATTTCATAAACTACCTGAACTAATTAGCTCTTAGATTGCATTAAGTGTAAATGTGAGATTATAATACATCTGCCTGAGACAGGAAGCCAGACCAGTCCGCAGAGTAATTAAAATACATAAAGAAGGTTACTGCATAGTCCTGTTGGAGAAAATATACTCTAACCTACAGTCAGAGCTCTCGTGCTCAACCCTGAGGAGCACCAGGCTGTCGTACCCTCAAGACCTCTCATGGGATCTCATTAGGCATACTGATGAGGAGGCACCGCTCTTAAACTGGAGGAAGAAATTATATCACATTGTCTAGGTCAGCAGTATAATTAATGTTGGCAGTGGGTTCAGATATATCTCAGGGCAGAGCATGTGTGTGTAAAGTGGAAGGACTGTGAGGGGTTGATTGGAATTTTTATGTAGTGTATTTGCTAATAATGGACACTGTTAGCTTCTACAAGAGAGAATGGCATGTTGCCAACACAACTGGGCTGTGAAGAATAGAAATCAACTCTGAATGCACGGGGTGCAGCATGGTGTTAATTTTGATTAAACCACAAAGTTCTGAGTGTGGGAAACATGCAATGTGCAAATTGTGTTTGTTTGCTGATACATTTTTGTAATAATAATTCATAACCAGTAGGGGGAGTCTCAATCCACTGCATTATTTTATAAAAATGTAATGCGAGCAGATAACAGTGGCTAATATTGCTGCATTATCTGCTATTCATTTCCCAGTTGAACTGAATAACTCAGTGATGATAGACCTAATGGGAAATAAGTTAATTGCCTCCATTGATTTTTTTTTAACTGTTACAGACCTTTAATTTATTATATCTATATAGTTAGATGGAGTGTTAAAGAAGACACAACTCCAGTCTTCCAAATTTTCCTTCATTTGTTTTACTGTTATATTATTTTACTGTCCTGAGGGACGTAACCAAAACAACTTCTTGATATCAGTCTCCTTTTCCTCGCTCTGTCATTTTCTTCATGCTCCAGTGGTTTAACGGAAACATCAGTAGCCATGTTTTTATCTTGTTAATGTAATTCATCAACTCCATATTTCCTAATCTCTGATTATTTATATCCTTCACTGGAGCAAAACGTTGTCTTTAGGGAGTGCTTATCATCAGTCATGTTATACAACTTAGTTTTTCTTTTTCTAATTTTTTGTTTTACTGAGATTTGAGATGAAACAATGAACAAGTAGTCAGTGAGCAAATCAAGCCAAATTCCAAATGAGAGCTGGATAAAGGAGGGAATGCAGTCTTCAGCTTTGTTTGTGCAGGTCATGAATTACAAAGGCAAATGGATGATAGTACATAAAACATGAAAAGTTTAATGGATTTTACATTTGACACTCAACCAGATGAGTGACTTTCACTTTACAGCACAACCTGACTCAAGCAAGTAAAATCTAAGGCTACATGAACAGGAAGACCTAAGCTTGTTCTCGCTCTGGTCAGTCCTGCTTTCTACTTCACAGATTCCTTTACCACCAGATGTAGTTTCTTCCTTCTCTTTGCCATCTGTTTTTGTTTTCCTTATTCCTCACAAAGGCTTTGTTTACAGATACTGAATCTATGAATCATTTGCTTATTTCACTGAGAAGGTATCAGCTAAACCACAGCAGACACTGCATTTGTGGTAGAATTGTCTAAGTGTAAGTATTGTCTTCTTGTAACTCTACCCCCAATAGTTTAAAGTCAAAAGTTTAAGGTCAGCGGTTTAAAGGAATATTTTGACGTTTTGGGACATTTGCTTATAATCTGTGAGTTCAGAATATGGGACATGTGTATGATTATCCAGTAACTGTGAGTTAAAAAATGACTGGAAACAGAAGGAGCAAATGAGTAACACTGTACCAAGACCAAGGTGAAAGAAAGGCTTTGAATGGTGTGTGTGTCGGATTAAATATAGAATTAAATTCAAGGAAAGCAATTTGCTCCATGACTTTTAGTTGTTCTCTTCGTTGTGTGTTTATTTTTTTAAATTTTTTAATATTTATTTCTTTTTCATGTGGCCGTATTTAAATATCTACACTTTGAAACACTGGAAAAAACAATATCTCAAAACAGGTGGGAGTAATTATCATTTACCACTGGTAATGAATCAGTTAATTCATTTTTTATTAATAAAAACCAAAAGCAGGTTTTAAAAACTACATCTAATTGAAAATAACGCAGATATCAGTCATAGTTTTATTCATTTAACATACGCTAATTTTTAAATTAGCTATTATTATTCTCAAACTGATGCCGAGCAATGTTCTGACTGAGAACAGCATCTACTATAATGCTTGGGGAAAACCGGTGTATAGAGTGTGACTGAAAACATCAAACCATGAACTGTTTTCTGCAGCTGGGAAAGAACTGAAGCATGTTATATTTAGCCACGGTAAAGTTTTTCTTTTTTGTGATCAATTTTTTTATTATTATTGAAACAAAGAAGAACAAGAAGAAAAAAAAACCTATCTATAAAATCTATAAAAGCAATCTACAGAATTGTATGAGAAAACCACAAAGTATTTTACTTCATTTAGGGATACACATTACCGTCTATGGTACAAAAAAAGAGGAAAATAAAGGGAGAATAGACTAGGTTCAGAAGAAGGTGAAGAAGTAAAAGACAAGAAGAAAATAAATGAGTAAGAACATTAGAGGGAGAACCCTCAGTTCAATAAAGCTTTGAGATCCTCTGAAATCTGTGCTCAAAGTTGAATTGTGTCTTCTTTAGCCCCATGACTGTATGTTGTGGACAGTTGGAGACAGGCTATATCAATAAATATTAGCAACCATTGTCTCTGAGCTAGTTGGGAGTGCTAGCAATCATCTTCTTGGCAGCTGTAAGACCAGCTAAGAATACACGTTTTTGGGATTTATGTAGCTGCAACTGATGCAAATCATTTAAAATCAAAATAGATTCCTTTGTCTTAGTCAGCCACGGTAAAATTAAAGCTGAACTTCTCATACTGTGCAGATAAAAGGAAAGACTGCTATTTGGAACCCAGCATTCTTCTTTTTTCACTCTTTTTGAGCATGAAAATTTAGGGGCATTTATGGATATTTTTAAGTACCCATTAAAAGGAATAAATTACTCTACTGGCATTTCTGTCTTGTTATTGTTTGCTTCCCCACCTGGTATTAAACTTCACTGGAAAAATCTAGTGTAGATCTTCTCTCACATCTGTGGCCATCACAATAGTAACAGTACAGACCTGCAGATGCTGAGCCAACCTGACTGTTGTCATTTAGCTACTAATAGTGTGGACGAGAGCTAGAACACAAACTGTAACTGTCCTGGCTGCAGAGGCAATACTTTTGGTGGTGTGCAAGACACATTTGTAATGTGTGAAAGTGCATTTCTGTCACCGGTTAACTACTTTTCCAATACATTTTGCAGTCTGTTATGTGTGCAGCTGTGAGCATGTTTCCAGATGAGTTTCATGAATAGGTCTGTGTGCACTAATTTGATGACTGATGTAAATGAGAGACAGAGAACATGAAGCGTATGTTTGCAGAGTGAACTGACCAGTCAGCAGAAAGAGACAAAGTCAATTATGCCAATGAGAGCAATCAATAATGCACTGTACAGACAAATGGATAACATTTTGGTGGCAATTAGATGATAGGACTAAGAGGATTATGTCAGTTACCCACATTGGCCCTTCATTGGACAATCAACCAGATGGAAGATCATTAGTTGCACAGTAGTACTGAAAGTATTGAAAGACAAGTATTGAAAAACACATTTCTGAGCCTCATAATGGTACCTCTTCACAAGCTTGTATAATTTATGCTTTTAGAGGATGTGTCATCATGCAAGATTATTGGAGATCAACTGTTTTACAAATACAGCTTACAGCAGTTCAACAGACTGTAGAAACTGTTTAGGTACAGCATAGTGACTCAAGCATGAACAGGCGATGTATGCCGTTAGAGCAGCACAAACAAAAGATAAGTTAAACCACACAGAAAGAGGAGTAGAGAGGTGGCAGGAACTGTAAATTCTTGAGAAATTCTGCATGAATCTGATTAGATTATTGTACAAAATGGATGTCAGTCAGACTAACACAAAGTTAGAGATCTGCATTAAAACATGTTATATGTGTAAAATAGTAGAAACTTTATACATGTTAAAAGGCAAAGAACTGTTTTATTTCAAATCGTGGATTTGGGACTGTTTTCATTCATTTTCTTTTCAGGGTTTTTTATATCAGATCATTATCAGTGACACTTCTCCCTAAGCATCTGCGGAACTACCTGTCTCTGATTTTTGCTAATGTGACCTAAATCAACAGGCGGGTCCCAGTGTTTACTGGTGTTGCTTGTGGGCTACGTGCTTGTGTGATTCACTGTGGCTGGTGTTGGATTACTCTCAAAAATTTGGGCAGGCAAGACTGTCATAATAGTTTGCACAATTCCAATTAAGGTATGCCCTGGCAAAGCAACGTCATGGTTAGTTGGATTGAAAGCATCAGTAGTAAACAATGGAAGTATACGCTTCTTGACCCTGTAAATAATTATAAAGGTTTCTAACATTTCTGCCTCTGTGCCGACTGCTTATAAGGCCAGTCCTTCTTCGGGAACAAGTTGATTAAGCAGGACAGCAAAACAGTGTATAGCATACACCTGAATAATTTGAGCTTAGTCTAAGTCTTTTGGTATTTTCTTATCAAATTCATGACCTAATTTGGATGTTATTTTTAAGAAATAGCGCCACATTTTTTCACATTGAATATTTTACTTCTTCAGATATGTACAATGAGTTTTTTTTTAATATGAAATATTATCTTGCTTTTTATTTATCGATTTCATTAAAATATTTTAAAAGCCATGTATGTATAGTAAAATGATGTTGTTTATTCTTCAGTAAGCAGCAGTGAATTGGATAACTCACTGAAGTAGATAATTTGCAAATATACCACCCTCATCCTTAGTAGAAAACAGCTCTTTAATAGCTTTTAAAAAACAGACTTTACTCTACCTCTCACCAGACCCAGAACACGATCTGCATGATTAAGTAAGCATCAGGAATCAAAAGATACATTTATCTCTTGTGAGCAGGGATTTTTCTTTTCTTTGTGTGGTTTTATCCATGAAAGGAAAGGGAGAAAAATGTTTTGCTTAATGTTTTGGTTTAAAAGATGCCCTAACAGCTTTCTCCTTTTATGTGAGTTAAAAGTTTCACTCAGTCATGAAGACAAAAGTAAACTAGTATCAATGCTTCATTCATGGAGGAGGCCAGATGGCTTCCAGGCCTGCTTTAGGGCACTGCTGCTACCCTTTTAAGTCAGCTTCTTAATAGTAAAGGACCACACCGAACTCTGGAGGAAATTACATAATAGTTTTACAGCTTTCTTTTCCAGATGTTAGTAAAACACAAGTTACATGCTGACAAATTTTTTTAGCTCAACAATGATATGTAAGTCCCTGTACACAGCAATGCCATTTTGATCTGTTCGTCACATGGCTTCATATCAGCCATTGTAGAAGTGGACAGTATTGTTTGCTCAACTGTATCTTCATCTGTTATGATATTCCTCCATGATTTCAAACGCTTGTAAATAATGGTAAAGAAAAGGTATTAAATGCAACAGTTGCTGACTGGATTGGAGAAGGCTGGGTAGATTTGGATTGAACTGGACAAACTTTAATGTCCCTTTGGGGCAATTTGGATCACAAGAGTAGTATGCATTAATACACACTCTGTCACGTAAAACATAGTATAATAAGTAGTGAGATAAAAACAAATAAATAGCGACATAAAGACAGAGAGTGGTATAATTGGTATAATAACACAATTTTGCTAACTGCATACACTAACATAAAGCAGCTCTAGCCTCTGCAGGCCTTATCTTGTCACAAAGAAGAGATTATACATCATATCTGACTGATCATCAAGCAGGTATGTAGTGCACACTTTTTTTTCCTGATAAAGAATGCCTTGTTGCATTCTATTTTTTTTTCTTCTAACTAACTGATCAGTTACAAACAAATAAAAACAATTATTGAAAAGACATCTCTCTCGGTTTAAAGACAATTTAACATTAGGCATATGGCTACACAGTACAGACTCTTTAGAATTGCCTGTATATCTGCATAAATGTAAACAAAAACATTACACAAGCCCTAAAGGTAAAATTAGATTGGCTGACAGTTTAAAGGTGATTTCAGGGTCAGATGTTTTCTGTCAGGAAGATGTCAATTATTTGTACACAGTGTATGCAAGTTAGGACTGCAAGGGGAAAGCCACTGGCCTATAAAAAGAACATCGCTGCCCATCTGCAGTTAGCTAAAAATAACAACCAGATGGGTGTTAAAGAACAAGTAGATACAAAAGACCAAAATAAAGCTTTTTAATGAGAGTGAGAGCTGAAAGGAAACACTGCATCCCATTATAATGACATGACCCTGTTTGGAAACACGATGGTAGAAGTATTATGCCTTGAGCCTGTTTTGTTGCACAAGAGTCTTGGTGGCTTGCTATTCTTGATCAAATAATAAATCATACCAACAAATCTTTGAAGACATATCCCCACAAACAAACTTTTAACCATTTAATGTCCTGTTCTTTTCTACCACTATCTGTTTATGTATGTAGGCCGTATTTAGTCACATTTTGAATCTCTAAAATAAGTGACACCTAAACAATTGTTTAGAAAGATAAGTCCTATTATTATTGCTCAAAGAAATTGAAAAAAAAAAAATGTAAAAGAAATAAAAAAACTAAAATAAAAATAAAAAACCTAAACTAAATACTCAGATACAATTTTCTTTGCATTGTTTTTCTCATTGTGAACATTAGTCAGTCCTAAAGACCAGGTTCAGGTGGTTGGAGTTGTTTTAGTGACACATAAAAGATGAACATCATATTAAATAGAATTTGATTTATAATTTTATGTAATCACTAGCGGCTGCTGCGAAGTAAATCATCTACTCACGACAAGAAAAAATGACATTATTCTGCCAAGGCAAGAATACCAGCAAGACACAATAATGACCACTGCAGCTCCCATATAAAGGACAAATGCAACATTATTTTTTAATTCCTCAAAAAGGTGCAACTCTATCAAAGTGATACGTGAGTTTAGCCATTAAAATGAACTAAACAGAACCACACAGACCCAAACAGTGGCAAGGTGCTGCAATTGGTCGGTTGTTATCCCACCTAAAAGTGGGTCATAGCTACAGGTAAAGGATGCTGATTGGTCTTCACATTTGTGTTTCATCCACAAATTGAATACTAGCCAAAAATGGGCCAGACTGCATTTTGCTGAATTAAGGATGCTCATTTTTTATTTTTTTATCACAGCAGAGGTAGAGGCATTTTTAACCCATATAGTTTTTCATTTATTTTTCTTTTCATCACTGGACATGTGCTCTGAAAGTGAAATACACAGAAACTACCACAACATGAAACCACATGCCAGTTTTAATGAGTTATTTCTTTATGAAGTTACCTTTCTTCAGGTGAATGAACACAGGCAACCCCCTCCTCCTCTGTTACTTGAGGATCCTGAATTCACAAATTTCAGGCTTTTGATGCATGAATATACAAACAGAGTGTGAGACATGTCACATCCACTGTGCTTTTTTTTTTAAACAGACTTAACTTGCACCATCAGCTGGAACTTGTACAACATGAGTTGATCATCATTTCATAAACAAAAGGTGGAGAATGCGTCTTCATTTACTGTAAATATCTTACTATGGATCTCTGAACAATTTCTCACAAAGGAAACAAATAGACTAAAACCTGTGTCAGAAGCAGGAAATAGCAGAAATGGGGACTTTGATATTTGTACAGTGATCAAAATAAGTACACAAAACTGTAAGTTGCAAAGCTTGCATGCTTGTTGATATTAAAAGCAATGCCGTTTAAGGAACTCAGTTTGGTTAAACACAAACTTGTAATAAAGCACACACATTTACAAGCTATGTTAAACTTTTATGTCCCATTAGCATGGGATTTCACAATGCCAGGGACCTTCACTTCCAGAGTATAATGCAGCATGTGTGATCACTGTAAATGTGCAGTGCCACTCAAATGTAAATAAATTATGTGAGCATCCCAAGCTTTGTTCCAGAACAGTGCCCCTGCGGCACATATTCAAATGTCCTCACATAAGCATTCACTGAGGTAAAGTAACCTTGGAATTTGCATCATCAACAAATCGCTCTTACCAAATGTGATGACAAAGTACAACAGTGTGCATCAGAAAAGGACTGTGCGAGTCAGTAGGAGGCCGAGCTGTTGAGGAGAGGGATATGAAGAGTGACAGAATGAGGAATAAAGAAAAACAATGAGAGTGAGAGAGAGGAAAAGAGTGTGAGAGAGATTTGTCCCTTGTCTGAAGGCCATAGTGTCACATATCTTCATGGCTACATTCCCAACTGACATTATTGAAATGAAGCTGTTAGTTTCCAGAGCAATATATCAGGACTTTACCTCTAGTGAGTATATTCTTATACTTGACATTAGTAATAAATCATAACACCATCATCCTGCATTTGAGGCTGATGTAAGACCATGACCCCTTGTCTTTTTTCATTCACCTTAGCGTTAAACCCGATGTTGGCATGTGACAAGGACACACCACACACTCCCTGTTGAAAAACAATGCATTTAAAATGAACGTCTACAAACAATGGCACATTTTTACTTTGCAGGGTGTTTTGGAAAAAAAGGGGATGACATTCATGGTTAATTTACATGACCTGTGGAAAAGGTGTGTGAGAGAACTTCTGACTGCCTTTTAAAACGTTATATTTAATTCAATTATTAGCTGACTTGTGACTGCCTTCAGACTAAGATATGACATTCTCATCAAAGTAAACAAAGCGTACAGTGAATAGCAATGAAGTTGACCTAATGCTCACTACTGTAAAGCTGTAAACAAGGAGACCTCTAGAGGAGGAAAACAGCTATTAATAGTTATTGCTTAATGTTATCAGAGTTAACATCATGAATAAGACCCAACCAAGGTTCTTCTAGCAATACTAATGATAACAATGAATATTTGTAAAAACCTGTTAGTTATCACTGATGGAAAGAGTTGTTTTTTTTTTGTGTGTGTGTTTTTTTAAATGGTTCACCTGTGGTGCCAGGCTGTAAACACATTTCATAACTGCGGTATTGTTAACCTGATTCTTTTATTGGAAACTCGAGAACAAACAGGAGAGGATCTCTTAAAATACAGCAAAGTTTATTCTAATTTGGGTCACAGGTAAAGCAATGCAGCGCTGGACTTGGAGGACAGGCCATCTCCCCTGAACCCCGAACAGTGAATGTGATCACATTTAATCTTCTTCGGCTGGGAGACTGCTTCGTACAATTTGATGGCTTGACACAAAACCTGTAATTGGCCAGTAATTGGCAGGCCACCCACTGCTCACGCAATAGATTGGGATGTGCTGCTCAGTGTGAGTGAATGTTGAACTGAGGCATGTATCTAATGCAACAGACCTGACTGATATCTAACTGATGATCCTTAATCATATCTGGTTCTTGCTTATCTGTCACTATGTACTGGATGTTCTAGCTGAAGGACATACTGAGCCAGATGAGTTCTATTGAAACACCAGCTTTAAACACTCATAGCAGAGCTAAAACAGTTCAGAATGTAACCAGGTATTACAGTATTTCAAGCGCTTTGGGGCAATGTCACGCTGGGTGATGTGCATAACAAGATTGCCATACTTCAAAGGAAGTCAGAAGCAATTATTTTTAAGGTTTGCACACTTCTTTTTGCATTGTGAATAACGGTGGAATAATGGTCTGACTTGACTTCTTCAAATCGCTGCTTTAATTCCAGTTCATTCCTCTGGTCTTAGAGCTGACCACATTTTGGCCCGTGTAGTTTGACCTGCCAAAAGGACTTTGTGATTTGTCCCCATGCAACTGCAAAGTAAATATGTCTGTCCAGACCAGCTCTAGCATTTTCTTCTGTCTGAATCAGTTGCCTCAAGAGGCTAGCTGGGTAGAGTTAGTAGATTTTCCAGATAGGAGCATTTGTATTAGAAATTAGACAGTTGTACCAATATTATTCATACAGCATATTTGGTTATCACTAACTTGAAAACTGTTAATTCCAAAATTTTTACAGTTGTCAGATAAAGGTTGGTGACAATATTCATTTTCCAAGTAAATGGCTGAAACATATATTTTAGATCCCCATAATTAAATGACATACATTCAGTCAGCATACAAGTTTCCATAAAATATTTAGTAACATGTCAGTACATTTATAAAAAGAAAACAAAAACCTAAAACAGAACACATTGATGACTTTCTCTGTTTCTTATGTTTCAGAATCTCATTTGGATACGCCGTTTTTACCATGTAAACAGTTTTTAAAGGAAAATTATTTGGGGTTATCAGGGACTTTGTGGTGCTGTGTCTTTTGCTATCATATGTGTCCTGATCAGCTGCACTAAAGATCTGTTGTGAATAAATAAGCATGATCTCCTTTGTATAGTTTGTGTCTCCTCATTGCCCCCCTATCCTCTTAACCTGGTTAATTCTCAATTTTGGCAAAACATTTGGAGAATATCTACTTTTCTAAAGATATTTGGGGGAGAGAGGAGCTAGGAAAGAGAGGACTTGCTAGAAGAATTACAAACAACAATACCGTAGTGTATATTCAAGTCTTTTGGGGATGTGAGTCATTAATCCAGCACTGATAATCAAATTCATAGCAGTATAGTATACCTTCTAAGCTTATCAATCAAATACAATGGAAAGCTAAGATTAAACAATGGTTCATGGTGCAACTGTGTAACACATCATATTTGAGTGATGTTGGTTTAAAATGACAAGGATGTCTCATTTTCTGAAATTCTTGTCATCTCACATGCTTTCTCCTCATGTCTATTTAAAAATATATGTAATATTTTGTGCACTGTAACACTGAAACAAATTTGTATCACCGCCAGCTGCAATGCAAATTTCTGATGCAAATTTGTTTGGCTATATATGAACAGAGCTTGTTATTATCTCAAGCACAGCATGGAGGTAGCTCAGTGTCCCTGTTAGTCTCAATGTTCACAAGAATTGAATCTTACTACAGCCAGCAGCTCTCATGCACATGCTGGCACATCTCACTCAACCGCAAAGCAAGCACACAGCAGAGAACAAGAAGTTGTTATAAGTTTTGTCCTAAAATCACTATATTTATTGCTTTTTGCTTTTTTTTAATTTTTTTTTTATAAAAGAAAGACAAAGGTGGGCCACTAAGGTGGGTCTCTAGAACTAGTGACAAACCACTTAATGCCAAACATATTAGATAGATACTGTTTCTGGGGCCTACTGCATCACTTTATGGTAAAAACTTGCTCATAACCCTGTTGTATACAATCAAAAAGCCCTTATTTTGACAAATTTTACATTTATCCTCCTGTGCTTAGGTCTTTGGTAGGAGTGACTTAGGCACAAAGAGGAAAAACAGCGATGTGCAAATGGAGAAATAAGGTCCGTTATATGTGATATGTTTGGCAGCAGCACTTATCCTAAAATGAATACCAAACCTGTAAACGAACAGTTAATGCTGGCAGGTCACCACTGACAGCAGATAAATGTTAATTATTAACATACAACTGCATTTTCTGGCAAACAGCATTCACAAACACTAACTCACTCTGAGTGGGCAATAGGTTGCTGAATTGATGACAGTCATGTTTTAAAACTTATGTGTTGCTTCTGAGTTGGTTACTGAAGCAGAAAATAACCTGCAGAGCTGATTCATGACAGGCTTATCCTCTGTGACACCGGTGTTAGGCGATGGAATGATAATAAGAATGATAAGTGTTGTTTGCAAGTAAAGTTAAATCATTTTGATGAAGATAGATGGTGTTTTATAATTATTCAAACTGCTAAGTGTATAGAATTTATATTATTAATTTTACATAATAAATCTAAATTTAAGAGTGTAAGAAATTGTATTATTAAATGTCATCTGTTTTTATTTGTTAAATCTAATATTGTGTTTCTCTGAGTGCACAGAGGATGACGTATTAGACAGTGACTGGGCTGAATTTTAATCTATGAATAGCATGCATTAACATCTAAAGGGCCCCTCGTTCCCGTCTTTACAATTAGCTGCAAGGCTTATAAAAAGAAAAAAATAAATAAAACAGTGCTATATCAGTAACTCTGTTTGTGATTAAGCATGATTTGTAAACAAGACATGTTGAACTTTGTCTATCCTAGTGGAATGGCCGTTTCTATGATGCAGATCCTCTTGGTGAAATGTGTGGGAGTGATTGTGCTGTGATAGCAACCTGACATAACTCTGTGTGGAAAACTCAGGATTTAACAAACTGACAAATATGTTTTTGTTACACTGTTTAAAGCCTGCTTTCCATTTAAATTGTGGTAATTTATCATCTTGAAGATCTTTAAAATCATTTGGGCAGATCGGTGTGTGAGATTATATTAAACTCTTTAAAAACAACAACAACAACAAAAAGAAATGTCACAAATGATTTGAAAAAAAAATCATTAGTGGTTAAAAAATGTGTTTCTCTCATTTTTACTTAAATAAATAATAATAATAAAAAATAATAGTAAAGAACCTGTTATTGCCCTAAATGGAAATATAAATAATGTAATGTTAGTCAGCATGTGGCTGCCTTGTTTATGGAGGCTACAGTTCTGTGACACAGCCGGCCCAAGTTCAAATCCTGGCCTGGTCCGCTATGCTGGAGGTTGACCCCATCTCTCTTTTACTCACTTCCTGTCTAGCTAGTGCCAAACAAAAGCTAAACATTAAAGCCTAGAATTAAATTAAATGAAAAATACATGTTTATCCCCTTGGGGGAAATTATAATTAAATGAAATTATAATGAAAATTTAAACTCAAAAGAAGAATCACACACCTACACAGCATCAAGAGGCCACTGTCTTGGGGGAAGATCTGACTTTGAGTCCAAGGTCATGTTCACAGCACTCTCTCCATCCCTGCATATCCCACAGCAGGTAGTTATGTGATCATTTATCTGCTTGGGAAATTATAGACTGCTTCGTATTTTCATGGTGTGACTGGTGGTGGGTTGCCAGTAAAGTATTGCTGAGAACAATTTTTTAAAAAGTAATACCACCTTCCCAGTTCCAGCCAGCATGATTTAACCCTGACAGTTACTGAAAACCTTCTACATCTGACCACTGTTTGCTTTTCCTATTTAAGTTTGGGGTCATTCACAGTGATCTTAATGGACAGAGCATAAATTAGAGAAAAAAGAGCTCCAAATACTCAAAAGCAACTATTAAATACAGAAAACATAGTTCTGCCTATAAAATGTAATACAGTTCTCATGTTTAATTAAAAAAAAGAAAAAATAACCAGGCAATGGTGAGAAGCAGATGTGCCACAGGTGCTAAATCTTCTTTTTCTTTTTATTTCCCAACATTTACGAAAGTCTTCTGTTCTTGCTTCTTTATACATCAAGCCTCATGTAGTCTAATGGCTGTTGAAATTCACTGATTTTAACTGCAGAGAATAAAAAAAAATTATTGACACTGTTATATCTAGCTTCTCACTCAGTGTCCCTCTATGACTTCAACATAACTAGTGAAGGAAAATATGCTTTTATGCCAATATCCATAAAAAATGTGAAAATTGCATTGACTTTCTATTATAGAAGTTATAGAAATAAAGTTTGGCTCTGTTTCCTTTAAGCTGACAAATGGTCTACCTCTTTGTCTTTCTTTAGGGAGCATTAATTGAAAAACCATAACAATTATTTGATGCCTGATGAGATGAAATGTTCCAGCATCCTTCATTGGTCAGATTGTTCCTGTCTCCAGGGACATCATGCGGCAAGCTTGTGGCTTCAGTCTTTCTGCACTTGGAAAGAAATACTTTCCAAGTACTTTTCCCTGAATTCGAGGCAAGTTCATCTAGAGTTCAAAGTAATAATAGTCTGGGCATCAGCAGTGAATCAATTCTATCAAAACCAGTAAATGCTCATTTGAACCACTACAGGATTGATAATTGCATCTGAAGACATCCTATTTTTCAGCAAGCAACATGACTAGAGCTACTCATACTTTGAGATCACATCCTTTAATTGCTTTTCTTTAAAGCAGTGGGTCTCAAACTGGGGGACAGACATACTGAAGGTTGGGTACACAATGAGGACTGGTTCAGATGCATCCATTTTCAGCACGCTCAGTCTGGTTACAAATACTGTGTGTGGTGAAACTGACTGTAGGACAGGGGACTTTCACAGACTGGTGTAGATGACAAAATGTACATACATGTACAACATGCATCATGTTGGTTTCCTGTCTCTGTTTATGACTGGTTACAACCATCTGTATGTGGGGGTGTGAACTCTTGTGTTTTCAGTCCACATGTTCTCTTTGTGCCTGTATGGGTTTTCTCTCCTCTCACAGACCACAGTCATGCATTATAGGCAAATTGGTGATTAATTTAGTCCTGTTATAGACTGACAGCATGTCCAGGGTGAACTGTGATTATTCCCTAATGACAGATGGGATAAGCTCCAGCCAACCTGTGACCCTCAACGGGATAACACAAGTGTGGAAAATTGATGGATGGATGTGAAGCAGCTAGAGCTGTATTTGTCATTCTAGTCCAACAGCTTCACTTAGAGACAAAACTGCACAAACCCAAACTGAAAATGAATGCAGCCATACATATCAAACAGTGCTTAAAATACCAGCATATTGGTCACATTAAGGCAGATTTGTAAGCTTGCCAACAATATTTACCACAGCTTTTGAAGAGCTTTATTCTTGTCACTTTTTCATGAAAGAGACAATAATATGTGTCCATCATAATCTCTTTCCTCTCAAAAAGTTGTCAAAGAATTTGTGTTTTAGGCAGAACATGTTCAAGGCAGTGGGATAAAAATGATCACCTTAATACTCTACTTGCCCTTGAACATAAACACTCCATGCATTCCTACCAAACAGCATCCCATAAAGCATTTGAGGAATCATAATTGACCATGAGTGCTGGGTGCTGGCAGGCTATAGTACTATAAGAAGTGATGTGACTTACAATGAGCTATAAGTCAGGTGCACAAAATGTCAGGTTGAATTATGTGTGAGGTTTTTTGTTGGGCACGGACTTGCAGAAGACATTTTTCGAGCAGCAAACTTGTCTATCATGAGTTGAAATACAGACCTCTGGGGAAAATTGTTGTGGAATGAGCCGTTGCTCCAGTATTACAGGGCTGGACTGTGTGCCAGTCACCTGTAAAATGAAAATGTATGGAATGGGCATATAGAGTGTGTCAATATGTCGATGTATATTGTGAAAACCAGCGCTACACTACCAGTCAAAAGTTTGGACACACTTTCCTATTGGATTTAATAGGAAAGTGTGTCCAAACTTTTGACTGTTCTGTTTATAAAGGATTTAGCTGCTGAGATTCATTGCTGCAGTGGACTTATGCATTTAAGTTAAGGTGCTCTGCAGCGAAGGTCTGTGGTGTACTGATGAATGTGAAGATCAACGTATGTGCATGGTGGGTGTGGACAGCTCTTTTCCTCCCACACACATGAGTTACAACTTGTATGGATGAGAGAAATCAATTCTCTGTAGAAAATGCTCCACTGGCCCCCCATGATCAAAACCCCTCGACAGTCTGCACAGATGTGTAGGCAGGTCACAAAGCTACACTTGATTGTACAGAAAGACGGATTAGAGCTATTTGCTGCTGAGAGATATTTCATGTTAATTCATGTTTAGAGTTCTGAATTGAACAAGCTCTACTGAGACAAGCAAAGGATGAGAAACTCTAGAAAGTTTGGGAGACGTTATGCAGCAACAGAAACCCCTTTCCCAGGGAATATGATCACAGCAGGGGTCTCCACAGTGGCACACATTGCATTCCCTTTTGAAGTTAATTTCAAGGTTTGTCTAATTTCAGTCTTTTTTTTAAAAAATATAATATAATATAATATAATATAATATAATATAATATAATATAATATAATATAATATAATGAGTATTTCTGCACGTCTATGTACATGCAGAAAGACATTTAAGCTCTTGACGCATGTCACAAATTTGCTTTAAACCACTTCTAACACAAATTTTTTTTATTGTATTTTTTATTTTAAATTAATTTATTTGATTAATTTATTACCTTTTTTTAAACTCTTATGTATTTATTATTATATTATTAATTTATTTTCAGCTATCTTTATATATTATTCATTCATTCATTATCTGTACCGCTTAGTCCATTACCAGTCACAGGGAATCTGGAGCCTATCCCAGCATTTAACAGGTGAGAGGCAGGGTACACCCTGGACAGCTCACCAGTACATCACAGAGCCAATACAAACAAACACGGACAAACAACCGTTCACACACACACACACACACAGTCACTCCTAGGGAGAATTTAGAGTGAACAGTTATTGTGGGAGGAAGCCAGAGTACCCGGAGAGAACCGACGCATACGCGGGGAGAGCATGCAAACTCCAAAGAGAAAGGCTACCAACCCCGAGGTTCGAACCTCCCCCCAGCCGAGGCTTGAACCAGCGACCTTCTTGCTTCTTGCAGCCCCTATAATAATATATCAAATGTTATAATTTATTTGATATTTGTTTGTATTTAATTTTATTCTAGTATTTTTTTTATTTCCATTCCAGTCCTGTATTTATTTTGTTTTTATATAATTGTAAAGAAATTTAGTCGTTAAGGGTTTAAACACTTGACAATGTGGCAACAAATCAGGACTCATTTATAAGAAATTCACAGTTTCATGGGACTGGGCTGAAAAATACTGAAAAATAAAAATAAATCATTTACAGTAAATAAAACTAAAATAAAAAAGACAATTATATGAACTTCAATGAATGAACAAATAAAAACTGACCAGACTATGAAGACATTCTTTGTGAGCCAAACTCAAGTTACATCATGCACCAATACTTTAATTACTGCCACTTATGAACAGGTTTTCCTGTCCTGGTCTCCTCCGCACATGGCCTGTCTAGTGTTCACCTCAAGGCAGTCGGTGTGTGTAAGTACTGGGAAAAGAAAGATGGTGCGTGGCTTTCTGCTTCCCCTGGGATACCATGTAACATCTGCTCCCTCCAGTTGTTGCACAACCACACACATGCAGCAGAGAGGCTTGCAATATAGCTGTGTACGTGCACATGTGAAGAGGAAATGGCTGATTTTTGAATTAATTATAAAATAAAGACATTTAGAACGATATGGCATTTGTTTTATTTGCAGGTTTGATGTATGTATGACGACGGGCAAATATCCCAGTTATCCAGAGATAAGTGAGTTCTCTTTCTCATGACAAACAGATCCGTCCCAAGCAACTGGTCTCTGCTGAGAGTTGTCACAAAGTTAGAAAACATCTGGACGAGGATAGGAAAAACTTACACAAGAAATATTATAGATAGCTTTTAAGGGGAGTAAGAAGGATGCATGAAGAATGTTCATCCACAAACACAACTACATAGTTTCGAATAATTTACTTAAATTGCTGTTTTATTAGTTTTTTCCAACTCTTCATTGCAGATTTTACTGTTTTTCAGATCAATGTGGACAAAAACGTGGTAATGACAAGATACAACCCTTACACAAGGTATCCTGCATGTTCTTTCACAAGTATACTGTACAACTACTAATGATAATTTGCTGTTAATAGCAAAATTGTTAATAGTTTAGTGTTCAAAAGTAAGAGAAAAATAATTTTGGCTTTCCGTTTTGAAAGTACAGCAAGTGCAGCATGAATTGAACTTGAGGTAGGATGGAGGTAAAAATGAGGAGGCTGTGTATCTGTACTGCTTGTGAGATTACATTCTTTCTTCTTCTTCTTATATTAATAATAATAATAATAATAATAATAATAATAATAATAATAATAATTATTATTATTATTATTTGTATTACATGTATCACATCTATTGGAACTACTAATTACTCTCTTGCAATCAAAAACAGGAGGGTGTTGATAAACTTATCTAATGTGAACATACTGGCTACATTATTTAGTAACTGTTTGTCTCACAACAGCAGCATGAAGACCTACAAGAGGGCACTTTTTTTTATTTACAAGAATTCTGAACTGTGTGCTCACTCACTCACTCACTCACTCACTCACTCACTCACTCACTCACTCACTCACTCACTCACTCACTCACTCACTCAGTGTTGTGGTAAAAAGCCCCATGAAACAGTAACATAAATGCTACATGTTTTTTCATAACACAGCATCTAGAGAGGCAGCTCTTTTGCTAAAGGTCAGCATCATATGCATGTGCAGGTTCTGACGACCATCTGCAGCAACTCTGAAATTTTTTCCATACACCATTTAATTTGCTCATAATAATGCTGGATGCACTGCTCAGTTTTACCAGTTTAAACAGCATATACTCCATCACATCAACCATATGGGTTACAAAAAACACTGGAGGTTTTTTGATTGAATGGATGGATAAAGTCAATGACTCTGCTACATTCTAGCAAGTTTCCCTGAGCCTTTCATTTCTCCCCTGTTTTGAAAAGGAAATGCTCATGTCTCAATGTTCATCATTACCTCTAGCTGGCTGGTGCATCAACAGCAAGAGAAGAAGCACATTTGATGTTTTTGTTTATATTTGCAGTCATGATCACTTCCACTCTTCAGATCCAAACTTTTAAAAACAAGGTTTACAAAGTGCTGAACAGCACACAGCAAAGTAAGGTAATAAAATCAACAATAAAAAGATACATGCACGAGTACATTTTAAAAATAAATGAAGTAAATAAAAATGTTATAAAAAGGCCAGTTGATAAAAGTGTGTTTTAAGAAGTGACTTAAAACATGATACTGATGGTGCCAGCCTTATCTCCTCAGGCAGGTCGTCCCAGAGTCGAGGGGCTCGGCCCGAAAAAGCTCGGTCACCTCTGGTCTTTAGTTTCGACCCAGGCACAGCTAAATAGGACCTGCCTGAAGATCTAAGGCTGCGGGGAGGCTCGTAGGGTGTCAGTAAATCTGTAATGTAGCTGGGTGCCAGACCTAAACGAGCTTTAAAAGTAATCAGTAAAACTTTAAAATCAATTCTAAACTGTTCAGGGAGCCAGTGCAGCGAGGCTAAAACAGGTGTAATATGTTGTCTTCTGCTAAAACCAGTGAGAAGCCTAGCTGCTGCGTTTTGAACGTCTCATCTTTTCAAACTCTCCCTATTTTCCTTCCACTTAATTAGTCTCTTGTGTCCTGTTTTTAATTTTGTTTTCTCCTGTTCTTTTAACTCAGTGCATTTTACTTCATTTTATGCATCTTTTACTGTAAGGTGATTTTGAGTGTCATGAAAAGTACCCAGAAATAAAATGTATTTTATTATTATTATTATTATTATTATTATTATTATTATTATTATTATGTAGGTAAGGGAGAGACAGGTTTGTAGAAACATTTCATTGAATGAATGGTTAGTATATACTTTATAAGAGGGATGAGTCATCAACATTTTTCTGTAGCATTTCAGGAAATTCTAAACTATCACTAAAAAAACAATACCTGCCATTGTTAGGCCATATACTAAAACATAGCATGAGATTACATGTGAGATATTTAAACATTTAAATATTACTTTTCCTCCTTTCCTTAATCTTAACCTCTAAAGGTCTAATAACAAACAGCTCATCTTTTTTCTCATCATCTTGCCTTCACCTCTCACAGCCCCAAACGGCTGCTCTGACGTTCATCTATGATTAAACTTCAACCACACATAGTCCCTATAGTGTGATACACTGTAAGTCTCATATGTCATGTGCTCATATGTGTAACTGAAGGGCTTTCTGCATCATCTGCTGGACAAAAATAACCCCCCTTTAAATGAACCATGAACAGTGTCTGGCACACCGGAGGTCTGAAGATAGAGAGGCCACATAATGATGCAAGGTGCATATGTGTGTCTGCAGAGATTGTACAGAGCTTGCATTTAAGTCATAATCTATTTTACTTCATTGTCCATTGGAACTGAAGGAAGACTGAATTTGTGTCAAAGCCCGTAACCATGATGGGTCAGCACTGAAAGGTTAAGGTGTCAACTAAATCTTCCATAACAGTTTTGTCATCACACACCTACACTCTCCTTAAACTGGGTCCTGAGTGGGGATCATACTGTGTGTGTGCACATATGTGTGTGTTGCAGAGGCTGATAAGAGTTGCTTAGACGTGTCCTCTGGATGTCACAATACCCTCAGGAAGAAGGTGTCACTGAGGAGGATATCAGGCAGAAAACGAATGGCTCCACTCTGCTCTTCTATCCTTTCCGTGGCCTTACCTTCACACTTCTTTTCACTCTTTTGCTCAGTGCTCCACTATGTTTATTCCAGTGACGTATACAGTATTTTTTTTATCCCATTCATGTTTGCAAAATACTAATTTAAGGCTGAGCATTGTCTGAAATTATTCAGTATTGGCACTGACACAGTACCACGGTTTAATGTTTTTTATAAGTGAGCTTGTGTGTAATTCTTAGCAGTAAATTGTGTTTAGAGTACTCTCAGATTGAAGAAACAGGATTCCTTGCAGACAAGCTAAAGCTAAAAGCTAGTCACTTTTTCGGCCAGCTAAGACAACAACAAACTAATGAACGTTATAGTGGTTTAAGTTAATGCCCATTTATGCTTGAGGTAGAAGATAGATATGCAGACAGACAATTTTGTCCGTCTCCTGCGTAGGTTATGAGCATAATTTGGTCAGTTTTTATGGTGCTTAGCCGTTTGTTGCTTGACGCACAAAACGGAGCAATAGCACCGGAAATAGCAGGGCTGAGCGAATAGCAGAAGAAACAGCATGGGGGGGAAAAAAAAAAAAAAAAAAAAGAGGATGACTGTAGAAATTGTTTGAGCTTTTAAAGAAAGCTATGTGATTGTTTAGGGTGTGTTGGGGGGATGGAAACAACTTTGTAGTGGTGCAATATTGCTACCAACCGGTGTCTGAAACTGATGTTGGATCGCAGAAGTGAACTCTGAACTCAGCACTGCCAAACTAGTGGAGGAATTGACTTAACAACCATGGCGATGTAAAATATGCAAAGTGCAAAAATTCTCCAAAGTTCAGTAGTGTATGTAAACCATAAAAAGTACTTGCCTTGCATTAGCATTGTACAAGTGTCTATTTTTCATGTTGTATAATCACCTCTACTTCCCCAAATAACTTGCAAACATGTAAACTGCAGAATATCTGGAAATTATTACCATAATACCAAAAAAAAAAAGTTTTTATTTTAAGTAATTATTTAATATAAATCCTGACTGAATTCTCCATGGGTTTCCATTCTTTTCCTCATCACAATATTTAAGCAGGTTTTCTGACATAGTTTGCAAAGGTACATGCAGGCTGCCAACTCATGCATGGATGTGAGATCTGTTAATCAGGATGTCATACAGACACACCCCCAGCATCTTGAAGCAGAGAGCACTGCTCATTTTTCTAGGATTTTTTTCTAGGATTAAGACTGGCTTAATCCTTCATGCTAAACTGGGTGGTTAACAAACCATTTGTCTGGGATGTGAGAAGCTCAGAACATAGATTTGTGTCTGCTTTACTCAGACTTTAGAGACCATTTTTCCACACAGTTATATTACCCACACCAAAGCCATTTCAAGCAATCATTTTAATTTTAATGCTGAATTCATAATGCCGGTGCTTGACCAGAATTAAATACATTGTAAGGTGATTATGTTTGTCTTGTCTTGTGTGATGTTTAACTGTAGTAACTTCTATAACTCCAAAGTTTATCTGCACCCTGTCTAGTCACTTTGGCTGCTTGGGTTAATGCAGCAAAATGAGTAGTTGGATATAGATGATAGGCTGGACTTTTATTTCAAGTGGCAGATCTATCCTCTTTATAATCTCTGATAGGCCTTAGGCTTTACTATCTTCTAAAGAAGTTCTTTAAGAACATTGGTAAACACTTCACCTCAGACAGAAGCTGCATTGGCATGCTATGTCATCCTTAGTATGCCAGTGTTTTATCTCTCTCAAAAACAAAGACCTAAAACTCTGATCCTTTTACAGAAGTATCAGGGGATTTTAAAAACAACACCCTTACCTCAAACTGAACAGCTTCACACAGTTTGTTGACCTTCCATGAAAAATTAAGACACTTGCCAGCGTCAAAGCAGCTTACACTGTTTCAGCTCTAATGCCACTTGGCATCTCAGCTTGTACTTGGTTTCTCATTTCTTGAACTGATGCAGCCAGCATTTACCCACTCATTAGAGGATCATTAGAGACGCGTGAGTCTTTTAGGATATTCAGAGATTGAAACATACTGGTAAAGTCAGATGGGAACAGCACAGAAAACTGATATTTATAAAATGTTTGAATGCATAAATGATTGATTTCTGTTGAGATGCTGTTAAACCAGCAAAGTCTCTATATATCTAACCAACAACAAACCTTGGATCAGTAACATCAAGGCAATCCTTTACAAATTAAAGGAAGGATGCAGGCAGGCTGAAGCTCAGAGCCACTGACTTCAGTCAGCTTTTCAAGTTTGACACTGCCAGTATAATCTCTAGACCCAGCTCTTCACTGTCCTCCCACTGCAGCAGCCCTTTGCCTTGCCTGACCTTCACCCTGTTTTCCCCCACTGATTTCTTGCTTTTTCATTTTGGGTGCAGCTCCATCTCACCACAGTAGGATCCATTCTGGTGTCTTCCAAAAGAGATGGTGTGGACTATACTAGATTAACTGAGCAATGCTGCTTAAGAACTGTGTGGCCAAAGTGGGCTTGTCCAGGTAATTTCTAACCTCAGTGAACATTTTCACAAAATGTGTCTGGTAGAACTAAATGACTACAGAACATTACATCACACCTGTCAAATTCAAATTGCCCACCCTACCATTTACATACAGGGAGCCTGTTTGCCTGCTTACCTGCCTATTTAATTCATTAAAGTGAAAGAATTATCTTCTTCAAACTTTTCTTTTGAGTTAAACAAACTCAGAATTATGCCAATATTCTGTTATCCAAATAAAAATTTACCTTACAAGAAAGCAAAATTTGAGCCTAAGGCATTCTGTTTCTACAACATCAAGGAGTGGCTCTGGAGGCTCCACAGGGAGCTGTTTTGGCTCCTCTGTTATTGACGCTGAACACAGTGAGCTATGAGTAAAACTCTAAATCATGTCACATCCAGCAATATTCATTTAATATTGACACATATCAGGAAATTTCAGTGGTAATGGGGCATGCATTGGAAAAGTGCCGCAAAGGTAATACAGAGGAGAAAATCCTGCCTCCATTGCTGGAATGACAGTCTCCTTTGGAAGAGCTGAAATACAGCCAACTATTCATTTTTAAAATGTATCTATTTATCTCTAATTGCATGGATGCAGTAATCTAAGATAATGGTCCCCTCCACCTCAACCTCCTCCTGCACCAAAGGGACACTGAGGCTTTTGTAGGATTGCTAAGAGATATAAGCTCTTCAGCATGTCATGGGTCTTACCTGAGGCCTCCTACTAGTTGTACATGCCCAAAACACTTACTCTGGGAGGTCCCGTGATCAGATTATGGCCCTTATTGATGCAGAAGTACCACAACTTAGATCACCAGCCTCCTCACTCAGCCAGAGACCCTTTAAGGGGAGTTCATTTACGCCACTTGTATTCATAAATTTATTATTTCAGTTATTACCCACCGCTTGTGACAGTAGCTGATGGTGGCAACACAGACTGACTAATAGATAGACAGCTTCACCTTATGGCCTTTCTGCTTGATGAGACTAATAGAATGACATCATCTGCAAAGATCAGAGATGCAATCCAAGTCAACCAAACCACTTGATTCCTTTGCTGAGCCTGGAAATGTTGTTCATAACAATTATAAGCAGAATCAGTAAAAAAGGTCAGCCCTGACAGAGTCCAACACCCAGAAACAAGTCTGACCTCCCGACTGCTTTGCAAACTGAGTTTTCAGTCCAGTTGTACAGGAACCAAATGGCTCACAGTAAAGGGCCCAGTACCCCATTTAGTGAACACATGTTTTGCCAGTCAACATTAAGAAGATGCAAATCTGGACAAGAATCTTTACTGGTCCTAGAACATAGAGACTCACCATGTTCAAAATAGCTGACATGCAACCATGTTTAGAGTGGTAGTTGCTCTTTCTTTGTAATCTGTAGTGAAATACAGTAATTTTTTTACCAGTTGATGGTGGCAACTGTCCTATTTTATGCTGAAGTATTCAGGGGAGACTGCATGAAAAACAAAGACACCAAGCAAGTGGACAAGCTGGTGAGAAAGGTTGGCTCAGTACTTGATAGGAGGTTGGACTCACTGGAGACTGTAGTAGAGATATGCACACGGAGTAAGGTACAGACTATCCTGGGCAATAAAATTCATACCCACCACAAAACTCTGACGGGACAAAGACTCAGACACCATGGACAGCTCACCTCACTGCATTGCAAACTGAACCTTTCAAGTGATCCTTTTTTTACTCAGCTACACATATAGTTCCACAGCATGTTTTTTGTATATACCTAATTAAAATTCTCCACATAAGGCTGCTAATTTATATTTCCTTTCTTTTTTAATTTAATCTACAGTGGGTTGCTATTGTCTCTGAAGAACACAGGAGGGTATTTAAAGTAACTCACAATGTTTTCCAGGGGCTTAGCCAACAGGAGAAAGAGCTTCATCTCTTAATGTCTTCTGTAATGTTTCTCTCTTCTTTTCTCATTATCTCTGAGAGGGGTTATGATTACACAACTCTGCTCACAGGAACACAGACACAGATGTGACTCAGACTGACATACGCACATTTGCAATAATGCACAAACATGCACATAAATACATACACAAATACAAGGTTTTATGCACATCATTTCATCACTTCAGAGGGCATTAATCTCTTAGACTTGTATTCATTTTCTGGAGATTTACTCCGAATCAAACAAATAATCAGACCCAAATCACCATATTAAAAATGAAAGACTGACATGATGGAAACATGCCTTGTGTCCCTTTGATTGGGTAGACAAATTTATAACCTCACAACATGAATAATATACAGTAGATGAGCTTATTCAAAATTTCATCCAGAGTGCCACACACTTACAGTACTGCACTGAACTCTTTAAGGCAGGATTGAGAAAAACTGAAAAGCTGAACTTAATTCCATGAATACAGTCATATACATGCTGCTAAATCAATATGTATCTGACACTGAAACATCAGGATTTGTCTGCATTAATCATCAGACTTAATCCACATCCTGGAGTTGATGTCATCCTTTAGAGAGACAATTTATTCCTCTGTTGGAGTTGTTGGAATTACAGGAACATCCTACATAGATTACAAGTGTTCCTGGACAGTGAATCAATGTATTTTCAAATCCAGACGTCAGATTCCTATCCACTCTGAAGTTTTAGAAAACAGCTTTTTAAAAATGTTAGTGGTCTTAATTGCCAGTAGACTTGAAACTACAACAGTTTAATCCAATTAAGGGTTGCATGGGAGCTGGGGCCTGTCCCAACTGCTAGCAAACAAGCAATGGGGTGCACCGTAGACAGGTCAGGAGTCCATCACAGGACCAATACTAACACAAATGAGACATGCAAGCACACAAACATGCACAATGACCAATTAATTAACTTATTATGCATGTTTTTGGGCATTGGGAGAAAAGGGGATTAGAACCCAGATCTTCATCGGGAAGATGTGCAACCCCACAAAGAAAGGGCCCAGAAACCTCACTGTGCTGACAGTACACCACTGTGCACTACTATAAGAAATCTATTACAATTTCATGCAACAACTCTGGCATAAAATTCTGATAGTATAACGCAAATGTAGAAGTTAATTTCTAACTGTTGTGGAGTAGTTTAGAGTGACAAAATGTAAATTGTACCTATGAACTACTTGTGGCAAATAAGATGAGTAAATATGTTTAGTATGAATGCATGAGCATGTGTACCTTGCATGGTACAGAGTAGTTTGAAAGGTATGGACAAGAATTTTTCCTGTGATACAAACATGTAAATTAAACTGCTGCATTTTCCTACTACTTGTCAGCGTTTAAAAGTCATATGAAAGTTACTGAGTGTCATGATTTCTGGTAGAGAAGTCTGCAGTTCATTCTCTCAGTTGATCCTTCTTGTGTTAACAGTCATTTCACATGGATAACAAAAATGCTCAGAAAGAAAGACACGTGACCCTTAAATGATGTAGCTGACGACTTTTATTGCAGATCGGCACAATGTTTGTTGGTTGGCCTGGCAACACTGAAAGGCAACACATTACACCGGTTTTAAAATCGCTGCATTGGCTCCCCGTGCGCTTCAGGATTGATTTTAAGGTTCTCTTACTTGTTTATAAATGTCGTAATGGTCTTGGGCCTTCTTATTTATCTGACTTGTTTTCAAATTATGAGCCCTCGCGGACCCTGAGGTCCTCTGGTACCGGCCTTTTAACTATTCCCAAAGTTAGATCTAAAACACACGGTGAGGCCTCGTTTCATCATTTTGGTCCTCAACTGTGGAACAGCCTGCCAGAGAGCCTCAGGGCTGCAGAGACTGTTGATGTTTTTAAGAAGAGGCTCAAGACCTTCCTTTTTAGTTTAGCCTTTTGATTTGACTTTATTCATTTTCTGTTATTTATCTCATCTTATCTTATCTTATCTTATCTGTCTCATTTATCTATTTTATTTTATTATATTTTATTATAGCTTCTTAACTGTTTCCCTATTTTATCGTTGTTTTAACTGTTTTAACATTTTTAACATTTTTAACTCCAGTGTTTCTTTATGGGGATCCTAAACTCTGGGAGTCAAGCCTGCTTCGTCTGCCCTCTGCAAACATGGCTTGACTGGCTCCTGGTGTAAATGGGTCCCCAAAAATGCCGTTTCCTCACAGCAGCGCCAAGCCAAAGACAGATATTAAGAGTTTGTGTGTGTGTGTGTGTGTGTGGATGGGTGAGGGGGGGGGGGGGGGGGGGGGGGGGGGGGGAGGTGTTTAATCTGTCACATAACTGGGTGTGTAAAGGGCTTATTGTTTTTGTTCTGTGATTTTCTTTTTTTTCATTTTAATATGCATTTATACTATGTAAAGCACTTTGTGTTGCCTTTGCATGAAAAGCGCTTTATAAATAAAATTTGATTTGATTTGATTTGATTTGATTTGAAAGTCGGCATTCTCGCAGATTTTTTTTCACACTATTGTGGAAGGTTTGGTTATAAAAATCTGAACTACTCTCATATTTGTAACCATTATTTGTGTCATGAGTCATGTGACTATACGCCCTGGAAGTTATTAATCAAGCTAATTAAAAAAAAAAATGAAAAAAAAAAAAAAAACAAACAAAAGAGCCTAACTAATGGTTGAGACATGGAAGTACTTTTATGTTCCTCTTAATAATTCTACTGCTGATCTACCAGGCAAACATGATTATGTTTGTTATGTCTTTAGTTAATGGACAGGGTTCACAGTGAGTGTTTGAAACAAAGAGAATGTTTTACTGTATCTATTTATGATAAGAAAAAGCTCTGTTTCTGGTTATTTGAGCTTGAATATTGAAAGGACATTTTTGTCTTTGTTTTCACTGTGCTTCGTGGTTTATGGAATAAAGACAACCTATGCATCAGTGAGAAGCCTGGACTCTTTGTGACCAAAGTTGTTACAAATGATGCTAAAGTATTTCTTATGCCAAAAAAGGGGATGTGACCACTATGTTGAAAAAAAGTAAAAAAAAAAAAAAAAAACTAACTAAAAAAATTAAGTTGAAGCTTATTAATTGATTGGAGTTTATTTGAACATAATGACAAATAAAAACAAAAATAAAAAAAATAAAAAAAAACATCACCAAAAAAAAAAGAAAATACATAAAGTAAAAAAAAAAAAAGCTTATATAATCCCACCCCTGTGAATTACAACAATATTCAAATTCTATCACATTTTCACTACCACTACCAGCCACTAAACAGTTCCATAGAAACAATTGTGCTAAGTTACAACATTTGGTCCATACAATCAATATCTCCCTGTGGAATATGTTTTTATCATGAAACTATGTCATAACAATAATTGCGCTAACAACAACACAGTAATAATAATAATAATGATCCCATATAGTAATATTATCCCTATTATGTATTATATAATCTATAAGCTTAAATAATCAATTATAATAGAGTTTTTCAGTAATAACAGCAATAATGATCATAATAAAATAATAATAACAATTATAACAGCAATAACAATAGCAACAATTATAACAATAATTATAAGAGAAATACTCCAACATCTATTCCAGAGCAATTACTACCAACAGGTAACACCTATTGTGTGCAAAGTGGGGAGAAGGAAAAGAGGTTAAAACATGTCCCACCACACAAGGATGGTTAATGGCTAACCACTTTGTGCCAAATACATAGCCAGAAAATCATCAATAAACTCCAACAAATATATTTCTCCATGCAAGACTGCTAAGACTTTGATGTTTTAATACCTACTGTTTATAATGTGAAGAGATTTCGTGAGTCTGTGGAAATCTCTGTAAATAAAGTCTCAGACCAAAAAGCTTTAATTTAAGTCTTCAGTCAGCAGTGTATGATAAACCATCATACGAACACACCATGGTGATGCCATACACATGGGCATGATCAGTATAGCCAAAAAAGCAATACTGAAAACCAGTTCTGCTCAACTATATTCAGAAATACACAATAAAAACAGGAAGCTATTTAATATTCTTTATCAGCTCTTGCAAAAATTGCTGCTGAGTTCACTGGGTGCAGTTTCTTCTCAGCTGGACAAAGAGACAGTGGACATGTGTTTCATTGTTGTTACATCTGCACCAGGTTCTGCCATGGACACATCCACTCCTGCCCCTCATCGCCGCTGTCACTCTCCGGAATACTAATTGCACACACCTGCAAGCAATCTGGTCCACTGGGCTTTATATGCTCCAGCTCCTCATCCATTCCTCGTCAGACCTCGTTCATGCATCGTTGGACTATCCCACTTCCCCTTCCCTGTCCTGATTCACCTGTCTGATCCACAGATTCTGGTGTTTAGATTCCTGGCTCCCGTATTTTGTAAGCGACTCTTCTAAAGAACTCTGTCTGTAATAAACCATGTTAAACTCTGCTCTGTCTCAGTGAGGTCCTTCCTAACAGTAGTCTGATGAGTCTGTGTTTTAGCTGCTTTTGAGATCAACTAATGTCTGCTTTAATGTGAAAGATTAGAAGATCATCCAGTCTGGTATCAGAGAAGAAGGCAAAAGTCAGCTTCTTGAGATGGTATATGGGTGCATCAGTATCCACGCTGTGGATGACCTAAAGTATATTGGATTTTGGGAGAGACAAAAGCTAACATTCCAAAGATGTCTGTGCTTATTTCACCCCTTTGCATAGTTTATTATTTATTGAACTCCATCTCAATTTCATTTAACTTGTTTTGCATGACAGGTGTGTGTGCTTGACTAGCCTACCTGCAGCCCAAATTTGTCTCCTACTAAAAATGTATGGGACATCTTAAAAAGGAAAAAGGGATGACGAGTACACGTCTTTCAATAAATGAAAGATGCAGATGCAGACTCCTCATGCTGAACTCCAACATTAAGTACCCTCATTTTCTAAGTGATTTAAAAGTGTATTTGGAATAAAAGGTGGTGTTTAACAATGGTAAACATGCCTCTATTCAAATTTTTTTAGTGTGGTACTGCCAACAAATTTTAAATTATATACCGTTTATTCAGTATTTCCTAAATACAATTAAAGTGGTCAGTGAGCAACCTGAAAATTATTTTAGATTCTATTAAAGTAAGTGTTAAGTACCTAATGTTATTGAAAATATTTCAGAAAATAAGGTTTGTAGTTTGGTTGTGGCATATTCATATATGAGCTTTAAATCAGTTGAACTATTCAGCATTAAAAACTAGCTTAATTGTGATTTTAATGTATGGGAATGAAATGGATGGGCACTTTAAATTTACAGTAAATACATAAATGTTTACAATTTTGTACAGTAATTAATCATCAAAACATTTGCACAGTGCAGACAAAATATGATGAAAATAAAGTTACATATGCTTGGATTTGTGTACAAGTTTTGTATTGAACATTGTCAGGAAATCATCATGTGAACTTACATTCTGAGCCAAAATAAATAATTTGTTTTACCATTTGGCTACTAATAGTGATTATTGGAAATATCTAGCAAACATTTTCAATGATCAACATTAGATCCAAATTGTGTCTGAAATAAATCTGTTAATGTCTGCACATATCTAGCCCTGGTACAAATATTTCTTATTTCTCTAGACACAGATGTGTAAATTGACCACAATTACTTTACATAATCTTTTTAAAAAAGAGGCCAGATTTATTTCAGAAGGGGAGAATTACAAATTAAATGTGTCAGATTTGATATGAAAAACATAAGTTTAATACCCAGAGAGGCTGACATCACGTTTTATTGTAAATGGAAATGCTTTACTGACTAAGCTAAACTTTGCAGTCCTATGTTGCTGTTAATTTTGATATTCGCTATAGCAACACTGCCCTGAAATAATACAGAAAGCTTAAAATGTGTTGATATGGCATGAAAATGTCTTTGAAACTTGAAAGTGACATACTGTGATTTAAAAGCACATTTTCGTGTTGGTTAGTGATAGAAAACAACATATCTGGGAATATGTTGTAGGTTCCAGCTTCCCCGTGACCTTTAATGGATGAAGCGGTACAGAGAATGAATGTGGGGAATAATCCAAAGATTTAACATCCTGGAAACACTTCAGCTGGTTCCGTCTCATAATAAAGATGGAAAAACAGAAGTATTCATGTGAATGTCACATAAATACTTCTGGCAAATGGTGCATGTTTTATTTACATGGAATACTTTTTACCTAATAGTACTTAATAGTTGTTTAAACTGTCTTTGTATAATTGGCTCAGTTGTGCTTTTATTTATTTATTTGGATGGTCTAAACTGTCGAGGCAATAGAGCATGTGTACATCATGTGTAGTCCATGTTGAGGTTAAAGCCCTGTTAGCTTTTGTGCTGTTTAGTTAAAATATCCAAATATAGTGTAGAAGGGAAGATATGAAGAAAAAAGTAGGGAGAAGGTTGACGTTACTTCTCGTAATTGAACTGCATGCTTAATTAACACAAAGATCAAATTTGCATGGCCATTTCCATGTTGTTTTCTTTCCTACTCTTAATGACTATTTGAATGAGCCCTTTAGCTACTGTTTAACGGCACCTTAGCAGTTTAGCAGCACTTAACTTTTTTTTTCTTTTTTTTTTTGTGAGGGCCTCTTATTGAGGTTTTACTGACATTAACTTCTTTGATTTAGTTGCAGAGTCAAACAGCACAATGTTGCTGTAAACACATTCTGGTTTTAACCCATTTTAAAATGGAGCGGTCAACTGGATGTAGGAATGTGTCAGATTTAAAGTCAAAAGGGTGGTGGTCAGAGGCATAGATACTACTGATCTGACCCTCCGCTGGGCCAACATCTGATTCACATTGTCTTTTTTAGGGTCGAACCAAGAGGAAAATAATTAGTCACAATTACTTTAAAACAATTAATCATAACCTAAAATTTCATTAGTATGATTGCTCTGCCAGCATGCCTGCATTTTCAAAGAAGCAAACACTGTTTAGTGGGTGTGTAAGAGGAAAGTTGCAAAATCTAAAAGACATTATGAAATGGTTTTTGTTAGAGGTTATACTCATCCTTTATAATTAGTAAAAGTTGGAGTGCTTGCTGTTGACCATGTGACATTGCGACAAAGCCCTGATCGCTGTGAAAAGAGCAGCATATGAGCACTTATCTGGAAACATAACCAATAAGAGTACCTCTCCACTCTTCTGAGCTAATTGTGCATAAACTAGTGGAAATCTTGGTTGGGAGTGATACATTCGGGATAAACTATGACACATAACATAACATAACATGACACATGCAAAATGGGTGCGAATTTATGGAGGCTTGTGAAAAATCCAAGAACGTGATGATAGAAGCTGTGGAAAGCTTTCTGCATTAGCATTAATCAGAGTCATGGCGACATCATTTTGTAGGAGTAACCAATTCTAATTATTTTATTCATGTATATATATTTTACTATCGTATTTTTCTTGATGCTGTGTTTATTATATATTTTAAAATTAGTCCTATGCAACCATCTGACCCTATAAATGTGTATTTCTGACTTGTTTTGATGGCCCAGTGAAATATATTATGTACCTGTACATTCCTGGGGCTGAGCAACATGTTGAGGCCGAACAACCACACCTCAAAACTTTTTTTTCTGACACACAGAAGAAGCAGAAGAAGAGCAGAAGAAAAAAGGAGTGAAAAGAAGAAAAATGATATAGATACACCAGACAGAAAGCAACAGCAACAGCTGTTCAGTCAAAACAGATAAACCAGACAACCATCTGCTACACCTATAAAGGAACATAACAGAAAATGTCCTTCAGCCTCTGTAAGAAAACAACACTGACAATCATGAAGAGAACCTATAAAAAGACAGACAAGCCATGGAAAACACGAATCACAACAATCAAAACATCAGCAACCCCCCCAAAAAAAACAAAACAAAAAAAACAACAAAAAACATAATGGTAGTCATCAGTGATTAAATCCAACCAACACAGTGAATGTATCAGCAGGTTATTGAATGGCAAAGTAAAACATAATGAATGTATGGAGATCGATGATGAGTGTGATTGTGCAAACGCAACTGCACCACTGACTGATGGGAGACAGCCAGCAGCCCCAAGAATCCCAGACAGCCCACAACAGGGACAACCATGTATCTGCCCAGAAGATGGCAGAAAAAGGCCCCAGAAAAAGCCCTCCACAGCCATGGAGCACAGTTCCCAGGGGGCCCCACTGGGCACCGACCACCCAGCAGAATGACATAACACAAGAGCAACATGGAACTGATTTTTACTGGCTAGACTGAGACGAGGTGTGATGTTGGATGAAAGGTGAGTTCTTATGGGTGCATCTTATGGCAAAAATCTGCCAGAGATCAGTAGTGTGGCTTTAAAGCAATCTCCTGCTAAGTATAATAAAAGTCTATTTCAATTATAAAAGTGTTTAACTACGCAGCAGTGGCATTGCAAATGCTATAAGTGATTTTTTTTTTTTAATGAATCCTGTATATAAATTCTTAAGAAATTGTCTTCTTGATCATATCTTGTATCAATGAAAAACCTAAATTACAAGCAAAAAATAAACAAATAAATATTTAAATAATAAAAAAAATAAATAATAATTAAAAAAAAAAGAAAAAAAAAGAAGAATAAGCTCATGGCTCCACTGTATGTTTTGCTTCTAAATTAATCATTCATGCACATGCAGTGACTGTGAGGAATGGGTTTCGTCATGGAATGGGACTCCTGCTGAGCCCTGTGTGACGGTGACTGTCAACCTTCCAACATTCCAGAACTATTTATGTCGTGACAATTGTAGGCAATTTCTGTTATCTGCTAAATGAAATGTATGTTTTAATGGCTACACCTCTAGCCCTTCTCGGTCTTGCACACTCAGCGATGACAAACCCACTCTTAGTGATGATGAGGGATATGTGATTCAGCTTTAGCAGAACCAATTTACACGCTGAAAAAGGTTCTTTGAATACATCAGTCCCACTCACAACATTTTCCATCCAGTGACAATTACAAATCCTGACACTACATCGCAATGTGTAATGCAAAGTACACCCACCTCAGCGGAATATATGTGCATGCTGCAACACAAGTACAAGTATTGTACATGCACACACATACACACATATAACTTTCAACCGAAGCTTAATCCATTTGACTGTTTGGCAGTACAACACCAGCTTGGAGTAGCTGCAGGTGAGTGATTAAGGCAGTTAAAATAGATCTCACTGCATCTTATTCTCTAGAGCAGTTTAAACCTCTTACATGTTGAATAAGGTCCTTAAATCCATCTGTGGGTTATTGCGTGTCTGATGTATTGGTATGAAAGGTCATGACATCTTCAAGAGGCCTGGTTACTGAATCTTCACTGCCTCTGTCACTTCTTTCAGGCCAAAAAATATTGACGGGTCAATACATGTGGTAGAAACAGAAGGTTTCCATCACATGCAATACACACACATTTTCAGCTGTCCTCCTACAACTGGCTGATTGAGCTGATGATATACAGTCATGAGAAAATTAGGACACCCTATTAAAGCCTGTGCAGTTTTGCAACAGTTTTGGGCATATGGATATTTAATATCAATTTTAACAATACTGAGAGATGAAAGTAATGTAACTTAACAAAAACAACTGAAAAATACTTTTCAAGATTTTCTGTAAAATGTAATTCTACAAAAATATATATTCTAACAGGAAAAGTTAGGACACCCTACCCTCTAATAGCCAGTGTGACCCCCTTTGGCAGAAATAACTGCAGTGAGACGCTTCTTGTCACCATCTACCAGTCTGTGATGTCCGTCTGAAGAAAGTTTCCCCCACTTCTCGATGCAGAATTGTTTCAGCTGGGGTTGAGAGGTTTCTTGCATGGACAACCCGTTTCAAGTCACCCACATCATTTCAATGGGATTAAGATTTGGGCTTTGACTCCAGGAGTCTCTATTTCTTGTCTTCAGCCAGTCCTTGGTGGATTTACTGGTATGCTTAGGGTCATTGTCTGTTGCAGGGTCTAGTTCTGCCTCAGCTTTAATTTTCTTTTTTTTTCATGATTGTGAGCTTTCCTGGTCCTGCTGAAGCAAAGCAGCCCCAAACCATGACACTTCCACCTCCATGCTTCACAGTTAGTATTAGCTTTTGCAGTTGTGTTTTCCTCTTGCAGACCTGACTGTAAGTCCAACTTTAATGCTTTTTTTAAACTTAACCATATTGCTGAACTGCTACCACTTAAACACATTAGTTCTTTGTTGTTACATCATGTGCTTTTCCCCGCAATAAATATTTTAAATAACACATGCATGTGCTGTAATGTGATAATGTGCATGCAGTTAGCAGTAAAATATGATGTATCTCCAGCATGCCTGTTGTACAACAAAGACGAGGTAAAGGGTTAAATAATGAAAGTTATATCACCACATTTAACAGAGACCAGGAGGATGAATCATAGGATCTATCACATTTATTATGTCATGATGATGCTTTCAATCTCAGCATTGTATGTCACATTAGCTGACTATTATAAAAATGCTATGTTTTGTATAATGTACATAGACAGCATGGACTTTAGTACATACATTCAAACCATGTGCAGTTTATAGTGTAATGGAAAATTTATTCATATACCCTTATAGTTTGTAGGTTACACTTTGTATGTCTGTGTATTTAGATAAGAACTCCTTCTCACACCTTCCCCCCTCTCTCATCCCCTCAACAGATGTTGAGAGTTTAGTGAGCTTCCTCCTTTGCACCCTTCACTCCGTAACATTTGTTAACAGCTATGTGAGGAATTTAAAACAATGACCTCCTACTGTGATGTTATCAGCTCATGCCTGGTATATTAACTAAGCTCACTGGTATCTCCCCAGACTCACGCAGACAAACTCCTTTGACTGTGGGACTCTCATTGCTGATCAGCTCTTAATAAATAATACTTTGTTTGATTCTCACTTAGTGTGTGATCTTTGATAACTAAAAATTCCACAACAATTTGGCGTTGTCGGCAGGATATCTTGAGTGACTGACCGGAGGACCAGAACCCGTGATTGCGCATCCTGAAGGATACTTCAGCCCCTGGGTCAGCCTTAACCGACAGGGGACGGCGGAGGGACTCCGTTCAGGCACCACTGATATCCAGAACGAAGTCTGCATGTGGAGCAGCATCCAGAATCACACACGGTGAGAAGTTTTCATATCGGACTCCCATTTACTGCTCCTTTTCGCAGGGTCCCACTATCTTGTGAGGCAAGGTAGGTCACTATTCTACTGCGGTAGGGTAGAGTTAGTCCGGCACTGGAGTGAAAACTTCAGTGGTAATAAGAGGCGTTTTAGTAATTTTTGTGCCTGGGTTTGGACAACCCGAAAACAGAGAGAAAATCCAGCAGGAGACGTCCTAGCTGAAATGGGAAACACAGCTGTAACGGGGAAGGAGAGTAAATGGGACTCCCCAATATGTAACAAAGAAAAAAATAAATAAATAAATAAATAAAAGGGCCAAACAATAATATTTAAGGGTAAATATAAGTATGTCAAATAGGTGCACCTTATAAAATAACTAAAGAAGAAATAAATATATATTAAATAAAATAAGCGTATTGCTGAAGCATAAAAGGGAAGAATAATGAAACCAAATAATACGAAGATAACGAAAGGGTTAAAGTGTTAAAGTGTGTGGTTGGAGATTTCCCTCACATTCCGAAGCAGCAGACAGAGAGGACACGCTGCCGGTAAAAATGAAGCTCTGTCTAACAGTTTAAGTAGGATTGAGAAATCTCATGAAGAAATAAAATGGGGACTTTTAACAGTAAAAACTAAATTAGAAGGAGATGCTAAAATTACGTCTGGAAAAGATCCAGAAAAATGATCTGATCAGACTGAGGAAATGTTTTGCTCTGCTCCAGAATACTTAATACATACAGGGACACTTTCGGGTTGTAAAAACTGGTTGTTTGAAAAACCACAGTTTTTGAGTCTCAGCTGACTTGTATTTGCATTTATAAAATATTTTTATAAGACTTTCAGTCCTTTCAGTCCTTTCTTATGGACAATGCTTTAATTTTATTGTGTTCTTTCTACTTAATTTGTGTGTTCTTTAAACCTTGTCAAACATAAACAATTTTTACCTTAAAGGAAATTAGATACACACACTGAAGATTTATTTTTAGCTTTGTCAAATCTCTGAGAGAAAACACTTGCAACTTTCCTCAGACACATGCATAATCTTTGTAGGATAAATATTGACCCTATTTTCTTTTTCTTCTTTTCCTCCTTCCTCCGTCTCCGTCGGAGACACCCTCTCCTGAAGCTCACAGGCTGCATCCCTGACCCGACTCAGTTCTTCCACCGGGATAAAAGTCAGCAGAGACCCACTGATTATATATATATGTATATATATATATATAAAATTTCTATCACCACCATGTCCCACGAACTGATACGGATGCCCATATCTACCAACACCACCCGATGTTCTACAAGATTCAAGAGAAGAAACAAAGACATCTGATATCCAACATTTACCACCAGAATTCCTCTGCTTCTAGTTTCAAAGAGACTGAAACCAGATGTTTGATGGACGCGTAAACATCTGTTTTTGGATGGTAGGACACCATCCTCCACAACGCTCCTGATCATGCGTTTTGTTCAGAGGACAAGAAGACTGAACTGGGACAAGAAACTGACTGTGAGCTCTGTAGTCCAGCTCCGAGGTGGCGTGGCCGCTGGACTTTGAGGGGCGAACCGAGAGGTGGGTGCTGAAGACCCGAGGTTGGAAAACCATCCGGTTCTACTGACCAGAGAGAGAACATCCATGTGGTGAGAAGGGTCATTGGTCATAAAAATGAAAAGGCAGTTTGCCATCTGACTGATCCATGGCAGAGCTGACTCGGGGATGGAAGCAGTCATGTGACCAGTTAACACAATGATGGTGAGATTGTTCTGATTTCTTACCACAAATAATTAATGATTTAATTCAAAATCTTTATTGAAGTTAAGCAGATTACATCGTTTATGGAAAGAAAGTGTTAAAGAGTAAACAGAAGAAGCTTCACGTCTAGACATTTCACACACAAAAGACTAGTTCACAGCTGGAACTAGAGACACCTTTACATACACAAATACACGCACGCTCACTGCAACGAAGTACTTGCTTGCTACTGACATCACATAACATGAAATGATGAGCTACTAACCCTGTCTTGTTTGTTTTCATGATTTAGAAAGAACAGAACATGCTTAGCAAGCTGGTGGCAACAACCTTTCCTCAGTTATCCAACACTGATCGGCTCATTTATAGAGGAGAAGAAAATGAGTAAAACGGGATGAAAATAATGTTTTGTTTATTTTATCCCTTCAGATGCATTCTAATTGTTACTCACTGACACATGAAGTTATATTTTCTCCAGATTACCGTCTAACCGTTGACCCAAGATCAGATAAGATGGTATCTCTCTCATTACTACAGCTGAAGTAGTGAGAGTGAGTAAAACCTTCCTGCCAGAGGTGGAAATGTCAACATACTGATCCTTATGTACATTTCTGTAATACTGAATGGCAGTTTCCCTGCTTGGTTCTGTGTGATGATGCAAACTGCAAGTCCCCTGATTTCCTGAAAACCTTAAGTGTGTGCGTGAATTGCACCAAAACCGTTCATGTGTCTCTGGGTCCTAATTATTTTATTTTGTCTTTCACAAATGGCTTAGATTAGGGTTTTAGTACTCTTGGTACGGTATCTATAATCCATATTAAACAAGAATTGAATCTGAAACAGTTTTAAAGATACAAACTGAAAACATAATAGATTTATTTTTCAGTCAAGCAAACTAAAAATCTGAAATCTGTCTGAAAACAGATGAATCAATAAATAAATTGCTTAGAGGGAATTTCCTAAGACCTAAAGAAAATGCTGATGTATGAATTAAATTACGTTAAGGAGCTCCTCTATTAACTGTTATCAGATGTAACTGTATGCAAATTACTTTTAGTAGAACAAAGAAAACCTTAAAAAACTAAAACAACAAATGTTGAGGCAGATAAAATTACTTTTAGGTCATTGTTAGCTCTGCATTAAAACAGGAAAATGCACTATAAGATGACCAGAGATACCAGAAGAAAATTAAAACTTGTTTCATATTGGTCTGATATCCATGGATATTTTAAACTGATTCTCTTATACAAATAATAATAATGAAAAAAAGGGTTTTGTAAAAGACTAAAAGAGGAAAGCGCTGCTCGAGCAAATTTGGCTGATGATGGACACATCATTAAAAGAATTTTAATTGGGTTTACGTCCATATCATCTTGGAGTTGGAAGCATTAATAATAAAAATCTCCAAAACAATTAATGTTTTCCAAACAATTTCAAAATGAACTTTAAGGATCCTCATGAATGCAGGAAAATTGACCTGCTCTGATTTGGCCTTTCTGCGCAGAACAACTGACGTGACTTTGACAAAGTTTTCTGACTCTGACCTGACGACAAACCACTGATGGACTGATATTGAATGAACTTTTCTTCCAGCAGGTTCTAATCTAGGATTGTTTCCACAGAAGGCTGATTGCTGTTTTATAACGCTGTTAATTCTGCTGCCATTAACAGTTACACACATTTATTGTCATTGAAAAGCAGGTCTGATAATCTGTTTACAGGAGGAGGAGACGTCTACTCTACATCTCTTTTTGTAAAATATGTGTATGTGCATTTTGAAATCACAAATGATTTTGACCCTCATGACATTTTGGGATAAACTTTTACAGGTGGAGTGAAAATTATCACCATGTACACATGTGCTTATGCTGATGAGGATTGTTTTTACAGGGGGATGCCGGAACAGGCAACTTCAGTATTCAAGCATACAAGAATTTTAATGTTTTGTGTACAATTTCATGTTTTGTGTACAATTTCACTCTTATCTGGGATAATGTGACATATTAACAAAGATGGAAAGTATATCAGTTTTTTGGTAGATTGACTATTCCACCATGCACCTCTGGTTCTGCAGGTATTGTGCGCGCTACTGATGGACAACCCTGCCTTTATTATCATTCTTCCCTTGGTTTGCTAGGTTGTCACATGGGGTGGACCATGTGACAAAAGGGAGGTGGTATTCTCAATAACATCTCTGATTCCTTTTGAACAGAAAGTTCTTTCACAGGTACACAGTGTGAGTAAGGAAGGCCTGCCACGCCCAGCATCAGATCTGCTTCACTCCTTGGTTCCGGGAGATTGGATCTTGGTTCGAGAGACGAGAAGAAAGCACTGGCGGTCTAAAAGGTGGCTGGGTCCCTTCCAGGTCCTGTTGGTCACTCATACAGCCGTGAAGGTCGCTGAAAGGTCCACGTGGATTCACGCGTCCCACTGTAGAAGGTTTCAAAGTACCCCAACTCCAGCTGACCTCTCAACCACAGGGCAAAATAATCCCTGAGGTCAGCCCCGTGTGAGATAGTCCATTCTCCACGTGACAACATGAAGTACACCCAGGCTGCCGTGAGGGGATGGTCGTGCGTCATCCTCTTCATCCTTGTCGCCTTCCTCCTCTGATGCCTGGATCCAACCGGGCCTCGCCCAACACAACGCGCCCTAGCTTCGTCCCAACCCGCCAGATGACTGCAGGGGACAGAAGCACCCTCCTTGAGGAAGCACCACCGAGACGACCACACTCTTCAGCATCATGACAACACTGAATTTCCAGCAATACAAACTCCACATGTGTTTTATCCAGAACTATTTTTTTTTTTTTTTGTGAAACGGGACAGATGCACTATTCTCTTTAAGACACTCTAGTTTGTCAGCGTATTATTCCTGTCTCATGTATATCCTCACCTTGCCCCAAACGCTCTGACTCGTTCACCTTAAATTCTTGTGATTATTCCCTGACTGTTCTCTTTCTACAGAGTGAGACTTAGGAGTTGTTGTGTTTAAACATTACGGCCTTTTCCTGACCCCTTTTATCACCCCCATCCGTTAAACGCGGTATCTTCTCTCCACAGATGAAAGGATTTATGATGGCTTTGCCCTGGTGGGGGGTTGGGGAACTAGCATGGACTGTGGAAGATCTATCAATCTCTTTGGAAAATTTAACCTCTTTATGTGTGATTAATATGTTGCATTTTAATCAAAGGGGTGGATTGTAATGGAAAATTTATTCATATACCCTTATAGTTTGTAGGTTACACTTTGTATGTCTGTGTATTTAGATAAGAACTCCTTCTCACACCTTCCCCCCTCTCTCATCCCCTCAACAGATGTTGAGAGTTTAGTGAGCTTCCTCCTTTGCACCCTTCACTCCGTAACATTTGTTAACAGCTATGTGAGGAATTTAAAACAATGACCTCCTACTGTGATGTTATCAGCTCATGCCTGGTATATTAACTAAGCTCACTGGTATCTCCCCAGACTCACGCAGACAAACTCCTTTGACTGTGGGACTCTCATTGCTGATCAGCTCTTAATAAATAATACTTTGTTTGATTCTCACTTAGTGTGTGATCTTTGATAACTAAAAATTCCACAACAATAGCCTGTTGGCACAGATCACATGATTTTAATTGGTACTTGTAGCTGCCAGCTTGTCATTCATGATAGCATTAAATATAAGATGACAAGAGAAACAACTCTGTGGTATCAAAATAGTATTTTCCAGTGCATGTGTGGCTGACAAATAGCACAATTAAAATGATGGTAGATAATTAGGACTTAATAATGCTTGCTGATTATTCCTCACATTGACAGCTGCTGGAGTGGGGCTCACTCATCCATGGAACTGTAGAGATGCTTTCTGCTGCATAATTGAGTCACAAACAGTGCACTGCATGGAGGAAAACAATCACTGATGGTTGAAGCCAGTAAGGGTTTAGGGGAGCATGTGATCATTTTAGCTAAATGTATATATTGCTAATGTATTGTTGCTTATTTTGGGGAACAATATGCATTCACACACAGTTGGCTGTATGGCCACTGAATGAATGGTAATATATGCTTTTCTGAACATGCTTTTCTAAATTGTTTTATGTAGCAGTTTAGTAATATATTTACTTTTACAATTCATTTATTTTAATTATCTAAAAAGACAACAAGTCTTAACTTGTTATAACTTATAATGGTTAAATTGTCTGCTGGTCTTTTTCATCAAAGGTAATCTTTTGTCTGAATAATTATATGTCATCCTTGCCTTATACTGTGAGGCAAAATCATGATTAAGGACATAATCAATTGGCTAAATTCTAATGAGGGAAACTTAAAAAATATATTGTTTAAAGACAAAAACAAAATCAAGACAGATTTTACTACATTTCATACAAACACCACAAACACTACTTTAGACTGATGAGATTGTGGGTGTTATGAAACTGAAGACTTGGTCAAGGGAAGTTTAATTAAATAGATTTAGTCAGGGAATGGTTAGTTAAGGTATAGCCATTTCAGATGCAAAATTTTATTTACAGAGAAATTATACAATTGACATTTGTTAAATAAAACTTGTTTTATTTAACCAGGTTTGCTAACCTTTAACACAAAATATCAAAACTGTTGTGAAAAGAGGGTTAAATTATCTTTAATGAAAACGGCTAAAGAAAAGTATATAAAAATAATTGGGTCTTTACTGAGAGTTAAAATCAGGAACAAACAATTGCAGATGAATAACAACACATGGCTGTAATACTCAGAGAAACTATAAAAGGAGTCTGGAGGTAAAAAAACAAAACAAAATATCTGGTTTTTCCCAGTACTTTTTAATATCATTTTAACAATTACTTTTGTTATCACTTGTTATTTTGTTAGGTTTAGGATTAGAAGGGTTGGAAAGACAACATGGATTGCCCTAAAAGAGACCCTCTGACAATATATATATTTTTTTACCCCCAGCAAGACAGAACTCCTCTTGCTCTAGCTCAGTGATTTCCAACGCATTTTCCTTGGGGACCCCCTTCATGCATGTACCAAAAAGCCATCTTCAACCTGTGCTGAAACAATACCTTTTTTTTTTGGATGCTTTCAAAAGTGACATTCTCACCATAAATAATGTATTCTGGCTGAGTCCAGTCCTTCAGTAAAGCTAAAGTTAAATTAAGTTAATTAAACTAATTAATTACTTTTTTTTTCTTAAAATAGTGACAATGTGTGGACATTAATCACAATGGCTCTTAATGTTCAAAGCCTCAGGGACCCCCTGTGCTCTTTGGGGGACCTACTGATATATGTTTGATAGTTGTACAAAGTGCAATATCCATATCTAGCACACCTTCATTTTTTAAAGGGCTGTATTTCAAATATTTACTTGGTCAAATCGTACAACGAGGATGAATGACCTTGCTTTACAACAACTAATTCAACTCCCATGAAATTACAGCTACACTTCTATCTTATTTAGTTATAAGGCCATACAAAAATTAATAAACGTAAGCTATAAGAATTATAAAGCAAACATCGGACCACATTATCTTACTGCCACTATTTTGTAACTCAGTAAATGACATTTTAGGGCAAATATGTCCTTGTAACTATAGTAACTTGTACAGAGTAAGAGTAAAATTCATTCTGCTTAATTCAAGTGAGACGGATAAAATACAGAGCTTCAACACAGACATTAAGCAACGCTATAAGCATGTGAGATCAGTGCTCCACTCATTTTTTTGTTTTTTAATGTTTCAAGCTAATCAGCTGTATTGTTAATGTTATTATTTTTTTACAGAGCTCAGCATTAGAAAGTGCATTCGTCACATTCACCCATTTACACACATTCAAACACTGATGGTGGAAGCTGCAATGCAAGGCGCTCAACCATGACCCATCAGGGGTTTGGTGTCTTGCTCAGGGACACCTTGATACGAGCTCTCTGGACCGGGATCAAACCGGCAACTCTTGGGCAACGGGATGACCAATCTGCCCACTGAGCCATGCTGCCCCAAAACAAAGAAACTTAGTGATACCAATGCATTGTAACTAAAATGTTTGTGCGATTGTAAGTTTATCATTGAGTATTAGATAATTTTGTTAATATTTCAGTTGCATCAAGGGCCCTTCTGGGCATCTGTCAATCATGGGCCCCTAGAATCCTTCTCCTTTATCCCCCTTTTTGGCACCCCAGGTGGGCTATATTCTATTTTAAGTCTGTGATCACATGACGTAAACAGCATGTTTCTCACCTTTGAAAACAGTCTCACTCCTCTGTGAACTGACAGACTTTGATTGAGAGCCAAAATACTTTTACCTGTATTTTCATACCACTGTAAGAGCACTATTTTCCATTACTATGCTTCCTCAGAAACTAGTGTCAACAACATTTTTGATGATGAATATATCAGATGAATAATCAGAATTTGTGCATTTCCTTAAAAAAATAAAAGGGCCCTTTTGAAAGCCCTCAGCCCTATTTAATAAGTGAGTTTGTTTTTTTTTCAGAATATTTAAGTGAAATAAGGAACATGTTTGATCTCTTTTCAAACTCTTCTCCAAGCAACACTCCTTAGTGGTAAATTTGTTATTTTAAACCATTTTGTTTGTGCATCAACTCTTTCATGCATCAACAGTTTCCACTTGAAAGTCATAGCAGATGCTGCAAGCCCAGTAAACACTGGGTCAGACATCAGATGAATATATTGCCTATCACAGCACTAACAGAGACACACAGCCATCCACAATTACACTTCTGGCCAGTTAAAGCGCTATGCTTTTTTTTGGACTCTGAGTAAAGATGGAGCACCAGAACCGCACCCTCTCAGGTGCAAAAACAATCAAAGAAAGTATGCATTGTTTCTGTTGTTTGGTCATGAAAGCCTGTTGTATTGTGGCAGAGGCAGGAAAAAAACTTCCTTTGGTGTTCTTTGTGATCTTAAAAGACATACACTTCACACAAGAGCAGCTTGTGATTAATCAAAATCCACACAAAATGCTTCAAGTATTTTTATGTATTGTTTTGGAAAATGTACAAGTTGTTAGAGTATTTTGAGCTTTCTCCATTTTGCACAACTATTTCTGGTCTAGTGATGCAAAGGAATTCAGTTCAATTAATGATTCTTGCTACTGGCTGGATAGGGTAGTATTTGTAAAGAGCCCATAACTGCTTAATGGAGGTCAGGTCCTCTCTATGATTTATTTATTCTTTTGTACACAGTTTAAGGAACACACATCATATCATGATATTAGCTGACTTGATGTATTATTCAGTCTCCCATCAGTTGGATAACACTAATGTGGCTTGGCTATAAAAAAACAATGTTGACCAAGTTCAAACACTGAGAAAAGCAAAAAATGTTTAGGTGTAACAGACAGAGGGAAGAGTAAGAGAAGTTGGATAAGAAAATCACATGACTAAAAAGCACAAGAGAGAAGAAGGAACAGAATAAACAGCAGGTGAGGGAGATGGTTTATTCTTACGGAGAGACAAGAAAACGAGTTGGGGGTCTAAGATCAACAAAAAGTCCACTTCTCCAGTGTATACGCTGTCATTTTGATTTCCCAGCACAGAAAATGTTTCTTTTCTCTGTGACATGCCAAATTTCATGGTTGCCTGTTCTTGTCCAAGTCTGCATGCTGACATGCAGGAAGGTTAAAGCACTACCTTTGAATTGAGGTGAATTTTACTATTTTGTCTTCATGGTGGCATGTAGGTAGTGGCATTCCTGTGCTAGCTTGGTAACAGATTACTAAAATGCAATATTTTACTAATCATTTATCTGATTAGTATCATAGCTGAATCCACCTTTTGCTCATTTGCTGTGAAATCCAACTTTAAGGTGCTTAAGCAACTTTTGCACTGGAAAGAACACAGGTTGATGCATCCTGTGTAAACATCTCTGAAGAGTATAGCTACTGTTATTTACCGTTTTCCACCAGTATGACAACAAACTGTCACCAAAGATCAGCTTACCATTTCAATAGGATTCTTCTCCTCAAATTAGCTCTTGCAGAAAATTGACTGCTCTGATCAATCATCTGATTTAAGTGTTATAATAATCCTGATCCATACACACCCCAAGAAATCCCAAGTCTCTTAGATTAATCACAGGATTAGAAATACACAAGATTAGAAAAGTTTTCAGACAAAAAACAAAAAGAAAAAAAAACATTTGTTTATGGCATTTGATGCTTTAAGGTGGGCGGAGGGGGCCCAGAGGAGGGACCAGACTAAAACAAAACAGGCCCCACGACAGAGTTCAGGGGGGCGACCGGGAGGCCGAGCAGACAACAGGGTCAGTTCAGGAGGCCGGCCTGGAGGCCGGACAGACCGGGGCAGAATCTCCGGTGGTCGACCTGGAGGTCGAGAAGACTTAGGCCGGGCCTCTGGAGGACGACCCGGAGGACAACAGGGTCTCTGGCAGATGGGCAGGCTTGGACCGAAGCTCTGGAGGACGGGCAGGAGCGTCTCGACCGGAGACCCCCTCAGGGACAGGGACCAGAAGAGAGGAGTCACATGCTTATAAAGAAGAGAAAGTAAACAACAAATATATTTAGTCATAAACATAAAATTATTCTAAAAATGAACAGTTATTGTAACTAATTTAATTTGTCAATAATTAGACTGTTGATAAGAATCACTGTGCAAAAAGAATTATACCTCTTTTTGAGGCAGCACTAGAAAATGATGCAAAAGTAACTAAAGCAGAAGGAAAAAATTAAGTTCTGCCTACAAATTATTTCTTTTTTTCCACAGAGACCCTCTGTGGTCATAGGATGGAAAGGTACTTTGGTTAGTGATACAAAACAAGTTTGGCTTTGAATGGATTTTAAAGGAAAGCAAATAATAGTAAAAAAAAAAAAAAAAAAATTCCCGGCTGTTTCTAATCACTGTGGACTCTTCTTGTAAACCAAACAATGATATTAAATTTGTTCCAAGTGCTATGTGTTACTAAAAGTAGAATAATTGTATGTACAGGCCGTAGCTTTTGAATCCATAACTAAAAAAATATAATAATAAAATTAAATTACACTCAACAGCACAATGATCTGCTTTCACAAACTCTGGTGAAATATAAAATGTAAAAAACAATGATGAGTGCTTATGAAGAAACATCTGAGTCTGCAGAAACACAACGACTCACCACCTTTTTAGCAAACTATATTTCATGCTGGGCTCCCCGTATGGGTCTATGGAATGTCTAATTGGGATATAAGGTTGTAAGTGAAGGGCATGAGGGATGACTTTAAGTATTACTTCTTGTATTTCTTCCTTGTGTTTCTCTCTGTACCTCACTCACAATATCTTCCACCTAACCAGTTTTGTTGTTCTGTAGTTTACTGCAGGGTGAAACAATGTTTATCTTTGTTCTTGTTCATTTTCCAGTAATAATTACTGTTGGTTCAGAATGAGAAATGCAGAGGTGCAAAAAGAGAGATGGGTTGGAAATTTGAGCTTAAACTAATGTTAAGCTAATTTTGAACAGCCCGAGGTACCAAAAGAATGGGAGACTTAAGAGAAGAATGCAAGCCAGAAGGATGAGAAACTATCCATAACTGATGACATGAACCCTTTGCTTCTATATAACTCCTCAGTGTTCTGCTGGATGGAGAGTAAATAGCTGGCTGTCACACCAAGTAATCACTTGGGAGCATCTCTTCAGATAAGTTATTATCATCCAGAGCCCACAGTAAATGTGAATTTAGAAAATATTGTTTGGTACAGCTGACTTGGTTTGGTTCTAGAGTAGGGTGAACATGTTTGTCACCAATGTGAACAACAATGAAAAGAATTTTAGACAAAGAAATCACCATTTGAAGACAAAGAAGGAAAAAAAATGCAACCTGTCCTCTAATAGTGCCAGAAGGCTCCTGTTGGACAAAAATGTTTTAATTATATTCATTCTAGATCCTTTTATATAAACAAAATAAACTAGCCTAATCCAGTCTGCTTGCACAAACAGCATCTTCTGTTGGTTGCACCTTTTCTAAAACTGAAAGAGAGACTGAGAAAGAAAAACACAGGAAGCTCAATGTTTGCAATTTGTCAAATTCAAAAGTAGCCAGTTACAGCAGTGACGGCATATGGTGATTTAGTCCATCATTATAGTAATTGTGCACAGTAAAGGACTGTTTTCAGTTAGATGAAATTTGATTAAAATATTTTAATAAGTAAAGAAGTAGTTGTTTTTAACTGTAAAAATAATTAAAAACAAGTATTTAGAGTAACACATCCCAGCCTGTCTAAGCCTCAGCACTAAGTCACAAAAGAAGTGAATTCTGGAATAACAGAGGAAATACTACTTTGTTAAAAACAAATAAACAAATAAATAAAAATACATAAACGCTTCTTACTTCGAAAGACATTTAGAATGTTCAAACATGATGCCGTGGACAAAAATAATTAAAAACAAACCATGATTAATTAAGTATCCTAATCTAAACAGTAATCTGATGATAAATTCAATTAAAGAATTTTAGTTTTATGAGTTTTAAACTTTGCTATACAGCTGACCATGTTATGACTGATGGTTGATCATAGTGACAACTGTTATTACTGCAAAGCTGAGAACATAAATGGGACTATACGAGACTTGTTGCACCAACTGTCAACAGCTGTACAAGATGTTAAGACTATCATATATACAGACAGTATCCAAATAGTACTGAGAAGAGAAAGTCCAGTTTGAGATTTGAGTCTGGAGAGTGAAAGCTAAAATAAATCGAATCCAAAACTTGCCTCATATAAACTCACTGACAAAAGATACAGGCTACAGTGTCAAGAGTTACATGATCATCGATCCAAAGCAGAGGAACAGATACGTCTCTGTTGCATCAATACAGGATAAACTACCTGATGATAGGTACATTTAGAGGCCATCTTATGGAACACAGAAAGAGAGAGTGACTAAGAAACAGAGATGTTATAATAGGCAAAAAGTGTGAAAAGCCATTCTAGACAACAGCTTGTTGACTTCAAAGCTCCTTAACAGGATTAATAGTTGAGTGGGAGCAACAAGAATTTGGGGGAAAAAAAAGTAAATAAATTGTGACAACAGACAGTAGTATTGATTGTAAAACTTATTTACACACCCCCCCCCCCCCCCCCCCCCCCCCTTGTGGAAATTTGTGCTAAAGTTTAGCTCAAAGGAAACCATCTGCATGGCATAAAGAGGCAAGTTGTAGAAACAAAGCTGGTACAAGACTGACTGTAACCAGCAACCAAAAAACACTTTCCATGTAATCTGGGGAGCAATTGAGGACAAGCTTTTTTTTTGGCACTTACAAGCTTAGAGTGTAATTAAATTACATGTCATGGCCACACACATAAAAACAAACTGTTAACTGTCCACAATGTACCTTTCCTTTGGTTTGGTGGCAGCCGAGATGGGATCCAGCTGAATTAAATTAAAATCTATGGAAAATACACAATGGATGCAGATCATCGGGTATTTAGTTTAAAAAGTTTACCCCACATTAATTGGAACTTTGCTCTCATCATAGCCCACATTTTGGTGTGTTTTTCTTACTATTTATATAAAACGGTGCATTGCTAAATTTGCACCTAAAAGACTGAGCACCCAAGTGATCCACATATTTGGCAGTTTCCCTTCCCAGGTGTAAAATCTGGCAAAGGCAATATTAAAAAAAAAAAAAAAAAAAGCAAATAAATAAATGTGATTTACTTACAAAATACTGCTACATGTAAATATGATTTATGTAAAAAATTAAGTTACATCAATTTTCAGCCACATACAGATTTGTGTAAAACACAAAATCAAACTCCTTTAAGAGAGGTCTGATTTAGACAAAGCAGACATAATATTATTTTTTTGACTTGGTGTTGCTACACACAGTGGCTTGGTAGGATAACAATAAAACACTTTCACTTTGAAGCAGACTGCCCTTTAGACTCCATGACAGCTGTTTTAAAGGGTTGTAGGTGACAATCTTGCTGAATATTGAACCAGTTTAAGCCATTTTTGCCGCTTCATGTGTGAACTGAGAGATACGAAAATAAGGCCTCAATGTTATCTTAACTTTGCAACCTTTTGTACTTTTTCCACTCTGTCTTGTCTCCCTCTTTTTCTTTTCGGAGGTATGTCTTGCACTGGAAATGTTTTTTTTTTCTTTTTTTGTTCTGTTACTGTGCTCATTTGCCCAACATATTTCACATTTGCTGTTGATTAACATTTATCTCTTCCCTCCTCAGGTTATAACTCTTCTTCAGTAAAATTTAACTGCCACTTAACTCACAAGATATTCATATTAGTTAATCCATATCCTTTTTTGACACATCATCAATAGATGGGTCTATTTTATTTAGGCTTGTTCATCACCAGGAATGTATCCAGGTCACTTTTAATGATGTGGTCAAGAAAAGACAGAAGTTAATGTGAAGTGGCCAATAGATTTTGCTAACCGCAATGCCAGCAGGTTCATTGTTAACATAAGCTAGAAAAGCTTTTTACAGATTTTAAAGAATATTTTCAAAGAACTTAAAAAATTAAATAACTGACCTTACAATTAAAAAAAAATCTTTATCTTGCAGAGAAAATAAAGGCTTTAAATATGACTCGTATTGCAGAACAAACAGACAGAAATACCGGTAATGACGTCCCACGTACTGTGTATGCCCATATTTCACACACTGGTTAGCCATGTATAGCATTGGTTCTATTTAACAGATCCGTCCATAAAATTTGTTATAATAATAATAATAATAATAATAATAACAATATTATTATTATTATTATTGCAAAAGTGGGGTGTTGCTCTTGGTTTCTGCTCTGCCCTTGATTGTAGTCTGTCCTGGAGCTGGGACTGAAGAGAAACCACCGTGTGTTATGTCTATATGGGGGAAGGGCGGGCTTGGCATTATCGTGGTCAATAAAAAGGGAATGGGGCCCTGCAGATAAAGTTTGAGAACCGCTGTATTTCCCTAAGACTCAAATCTGCTGTAAATGGGTAGGATTCAGAGAGGAAAGATTTATGATGGACTGTTCCCCTTTATTCTTTTTAGAAATATATGTCTTTATTTGAAGTTGTCATTTACACTGTATTAGTCATATGTGACTCATAATGGGCATCTTGGCTGATTAACCCATTGGGCCTGGGTATTCTTGAACTAAGGTTGTTTGAGCTGCAAACATTTTTTATTTTTTTGAGTCTACCATGCCAATGTTTATTTTCTTTCATTTTTTTAATGGCCAAATTCCAACATGGAGATAAAAATGTCTTTAAGTCAACAAATGGATTAAGTCAATCTAAAATTGATACATTTGCATTCCCTTCATCTTTGGATATTCTTTAGGCAATTTTCAGACAGATTTTAATTTGCCTGAGAGAAATCAGTGGATGATGAAGCACATAGATGTGAGCAATTTTGAATAAGGTAACTCCATATAACTGAGTGACCATTAGCACAATTTAGAAAAATCTAGGTTGTATAGACATGTGACATGAGACATATTGTATAAAACTGCATTGAGCGAAAGGAGGTGTAATAACAGCAAATAAGTGAGGTATCTAAGAATAGCATTTGTATGGTACACACTCAAGTTTTTACCATATAAGGTTCTCTGTCCTACAGACTGGATTTGATACAAGAACATGCATTCCATGCAAATGAGCATCCTATAGGCAAACTCTATGATTGGAGGACACAGGACTGAGGAATTTTCTTTGTTTAAACCCTACATAAGACAGAACGACACATCAGGTCTTTAGGTCTTCGTTCTGGTTTTGGGACCTCCAGATTTTGCTGCAGAAATCTGTTTTGATGTCTGAACTTTTGTAATAAACTTTTTTTTATTATTCAAGTCAGCGTCCAGAGACATTTTTGCCTGAAAGCCAATTTTTCCACATCTCCTGATCAAGATACATGATAAGCAATGAAGGATGTTCTACAGTTTTTCTGCCCAAGAGGCAATAGAAGTCATGGCAAAAAGAAATTGTGTGTGCAGCAGACATGAAAAAGGAAAAATGACCAATACTACATTTGAGTAGCTCAAGTGAAATTAAATTAAGACATAAACAAAGGGTTAAATATAGCTAGCTAAAGAACTATGGGCGACTTACTCACTGCAATCCAGCTTGACCCATAAACACAGGATATTTAATATTCAGCATGAATAAACTTTAAAACTATACACATCTGTTTGTGGACCTTCAATTCGTTATACCATTCTTACTTAATTTTACCCTGGTTATCTGCAAAAACCCAAACGAACGAAAGGAAAAAAGCTGCTGTAATACTCTTTATTGGAATAAGTTAATTAACATCTGTCCAAGATTAAGAAACATAAAAAAATATTCAAGCATCTGTTTTCTTTAGGTACAACTAGCAAGTTTGATGTGTTCATACTAATCATGAAACTACTATTAGCAAAGAGACGATAGCATTTGTCTGTGATTATCTATCATACTATTATATCATGTCCTACCAAGTTATACATATTATATTTGTGTATTTGTTTTAGAAAAGGAAAGAAAGGGGAAAAAAGGGAGTGACACAGAAAGAAAACTACTTTGTGTTTGTGATACATGTCACATATGCTCAAATAAGTAGTAATTGTATAATTTATTTGCAAGTGATAGTAACTGTTTCAACAATCCAGGGGCAAATTCACTGTACAGCTTGTTTACTCCAGCACAAGGTCACTGTCTTTGCTTTGTTAAGTTGTAAAACTCAATTAGTCATTAATCACTTTGTTTCAGTCGGCTGAGCAGATAAGCTGCTTCTGAGGGATTTGATTCAAACTGACATGCAATTTCGTCACCACTATAACTCCAGCACATTGCTTATGGAATAAATCCTACCTTGTTTTGAATAACTGTGAAAACTCATCTCTGCTGTGCAAGAAAGGAGCGATATAGCATCTGAATTTCAACTGATTTAACTCTTTAATGTCTCCTGAAATGTGTTTACATGTTGCCACCTTGTTTATAGCAGATCTTATACAATGTTGTAGCTGATTTGGTATTTGCTATGACCCATGGATAGTACTGACTTTCATGATCTTGTGCTGGGTTTTATTCTGGCAGCCATGAAATCCACCAGTAAGTCTGATTATTCAGCTATCCAGGGACCTATCTTGACCTCAGTAGATATGTTCTGTTAACGGTTCATTATCTGTTTTTTTGTTTTAAATTAGGAAAGAAAAATAGGAAAATAGACAGTTTTTATTTAGTTTGAAACTAAATACAATAAGACTTGTATTTTCTCTTTTTGTTTCCTAATCCAAACAAAAAATCTGAGATCAAACCGTTACCCATTTTCCAATTTTATGTACAAAACGAAAATGGAAAAAGAAATAAACTGTCATGCTTTGGTGGAAATGATGACCCAAATGCAAGTAGTGAGGTTACGTCTGAAACAAAAGCTCAAAAGCCTGCATCGAGTAAGGGGGTGTGTCCAAATGAAGCCTGAAGCAAAGTCTATTATTTTCCTGAACATCACTTGACCAAAGACAAATGAGGCCACGTTTTTCCTGATTGATGCGAGTGTCTTGATGTGTGATGCGGGTTGCTGAAAAAGCCGCGGAAAACACAAGAAATGCTCTGCGTAATTCCAGGTGACAGTGAGGTGATAAAACACATGCAGCACTGACAAAAGCAAAAAAGGCATCAGCAGTTTGGGAATATTTTAATATTATTATATATTATAATATTATGATATTAAGAATGTTTATCTGTTTCCCATCAGGAGGAAATCAATCTCCAAAGGCTCTTGCACTTTCATTGCAGTGGATAAGTTATTAATTAATGGACTGCTGTACCATGACCTGAACATCACTCTGTGGCTCTACTGACTTGTTGATTTGTGCTTTGATTTTTCTATATTCTCACTTTGCCGTGTCATATCATGGCAATGTATGAAGGAACAACAAAAGCACGTATGCAGACACTTAATACACAAATCCATGTCGCATGCTCAGCTGGCAGACACACATGCACGCAAAGAAAACAAGCTTCAGTAATATGCATGTAGCACTCATTTCTGTTGTTGGATCATAAATACACTGAGGTTTGTGACATGAAATGTGCATGGAGCTGGTACAAAGGAAAAGAGGTTAAAACTTTTCATTTGGCTGCAGGAGATGAAGGCAGACATTGTCCTATTACAGGAAACTCAACAATATATCTTTCAACAGTTTTCACGTGTGTACTCAACTTGTTATAACTCTAGTTTGACATTGATAACACAGTCACAGATCCAGGAGGCAGATTTATAAGAGCTACATTACTTATTCAAAATGTTATGTATTGCAAATATATATCGTCCAGATGTAGTCTTTGTGATGCTTGGTGCTCTCACCATCTCACACAAAGAGAACACACCTTCTTCACTTCACCATTCCTGTCCTAGATTAGATAATTTCTTAACTAGCAGCTCACTGATGAGAGACATGTCAGAAATCCAAATTTATCCCATTACCATCATCACCAGCATTATTCACTCTAAAAAAAAAGAACAATAAAGCAGCAGCTAGAAATTGGAGCTTTAATATGTCATTCCTTAAAGATCCTGAGTTTATCAGCTACTTGTTTATCAGTTTATCAGAAAATGGTCCTTATAATTAGAAAACAATGACTTGCCAGGAACTTTAATATTAGACATAAAGAAAAAAACCCTTCAATTATGATCTTAGTTATTATTAAACTACTATTCAAACCAGGGAAAGACCCGACACTTCCATCCAGTTACCATCCAATTTTAATAATGAATGTGTAGCTTAAAATAATCAGCAAAGCTCTCGCCAGAAGGATAGAAAAAATAACCCCTCTAATAATACATCCTGACAAAACAGGCTTTATTAATGGTAGACATTCCTAACATACACAGATTAATAAACATAATAGATTTTTCTACTCTACATAATCTGGAATCCACATCCGTTTCTTAAGATGCAGAAAAAGTGTTTAATTAATTAAGCGTTAAATTTGTATTTGCAACATTAAACAAATATGGGTTTGGGTCATCCCGACATCTCTTTCCCAGACAATCACACTCATTAACACATTCTCATCAGTATCTGACTACTCTATTAACTGGTCTAAGACTATAGCTATGCCTATTAAATGTGACTTACTAAACATACATGATACATGTTTGTTCTTTGTTTTTATTTATTTTTTGTTATTGTTGTTTTTGTTGATTTTTTAAAGAACTCTTGATGATTGTCAGCGTTGTTTTCCAGTAAAAGTCATAGGAAATTCTCTGTTGTGTTTCTGGACAGGTGTAGCAGTTGGTTGTCTGGTGTTAGCATGGATGGAAGGTTTGTTGCCTTGTATTTGTTGTATTTTTTTCCCCCTCTTTCTGTTTTCTACTTTCGTTTTTACTTTTCTTTATTATTCAACTTTTTTTCTGTCCCCCTCAGTCAGGTCCAGCAAGATTACATAAATTCCATAAATAAATAAATAAAAAAAATTATCAAGAGGAGCCTTATACCCATAAAGCTCCCCTTAACAAAGCAAATTTCACTGGATTTGTTACTAGTCACTTTAAGTGAAGGACAGTACAGGGACTTAAACGCTGCATACATCCATAATTACAGGGATATGTTACTGTGACTGTCAGAAGTGAGATGGAAAGGAACATGCATTTAATCTGCATCAATCTTACCTTTAATGAAAGGACTGCAAAGTCCTTGGCTATTTAAATGATTGTGGAAAGCAGAAGGGTGGGAATGAATGTGAAGGACACAGATCGTTACTTTATGAAGATTGCTCTTTTATGACAGGGGGTCAGCAGTGGTTGACGTAATCTACCAACTGGTGGCAGTGTGAGCACAAACTTTGGTGAACAACTGTTAATCTGACACTAAATTCTGCTGTTTCTGGATGACCGATCTTCTGAGCACGACCACTCTGCAGAAGAAACTCGTTTTGGTCACTTGTATTTGTGATATTGTTCTTTGATTTACTATCCACAGCTTATGACCATAGGTGAATGTAGGAGGAATGAAGATTGACCAGTAAATTGAGAGCTTCACCTTTTGGCTCAGCTCCTTCACCAAGACAGACCGATGCAAAGTCCACTCACTTCAGACGCACCACCAATTCAGTCAGTAGCACATACATCACATACAACGGTGTCCTGCTGCCTAAAGACTGGAGATAAACTGTTTCAAATTATTAACAAAATAGAAAATTCACATCTTTTGCAAAAATGTAAAGCTTTTTATTTACCAACTTTTCATAACTTAATATAACATTTAATACTGTTTTATATTACAGAATGGGTTGACAGTTATTAAAATCAGTTTCTGTCAGGTAAGTCACTGATGAATAATATAAAAAAGAGATTAACTTTGTGTTCTCCAGATAAGATACTCTCATCATTAACTGTGGACAACTGTCTACAGTAGCATTATCAGTCTAACTCTCCATGTCAGCAGGCATCAGATACAAAGTTAACACGGTGCAATAGAACAAAGAGAACTTCCGGGTCACGCTGCTGCCTCAAATGATGTGCCAGACAGAAAACTACTTCAATTTTGATAAACCCTCTCTCCCCTGATTTTTTTTTTTTTACATCACCCACCTCCACGGTTGTTAATGCACTTGTTATTGCTTCCAGCACCCCACTAAAATGCTTTTGTTTTATATAAAGCACTTTTTTGAATTGTCTTGTACATGAAAAGTACTATACAAATAAACTTGCCTTGCCTTGCAGCAGGACAAGACATAGAAGAAGATGCACTGGACTGCACATCTGTAGGGATGGCTACATCGATCACTGCGGCTTACCTTTGCTGCTTATCCATGATTACCATGTCCGGTTGGTTAGCCACTGCCATTTTCTTCACAGCCACAACAAAAATAAAGCTAATCCGTTAACAACTACATGGTGGATATTCTGGAAATGTCTTCACGAAGGCACACTGCCCCTCTCTGTGACAATGTTAATTATGTACTGGAGCCCCATGGTGACGCACCGGACCAATCTTTGGTATTCTGTCAGAATGAGGGACAGACTGGACGTGTATTGAGGGATGCAATCGTTAGACATTAACAACATTAGACATTAGCTGTCCTGAAGAAGATTCCCAAATCCAGAAAGCTTTTATACGGATTAAATTTTTTGAACAACCGACCCCCCTTTTTCAAGATTTGATCCTATCCAATAACTGAAATCTGATCAGATGATGTTTGATCAACCGGGCCCTGGTTACTGTCTGTTTCATAACACAGACAGTCTGGAGACAAAGCAGCAACACAGTAATAACAGTCTGTCGCAAATTCAATTGATTTTGAATAAATTACTTTGCATAAATTAATACTTTTTTTGTACAAGATGTACTGGTATGGATATGAAAAAAAATTGTTTATTAGGAAAAAACAGGGTTTGCCAGATGATGTAATTTTAGTGATATCATTCAGTTAGTCAGAGAAGAATTTGGCCCCATGCCTACTTTAGTTGCCAACCCCTGCCCTATGCTTCGTTATAGCCATCTCCCTAAAAACATAGAGCATTATTTGTGTATGTCCCTCACCCCAAAAGAATGTGTTTTCCTTTTCAGCCCACAGCCTTATTATTCTGAACTGCTGCTGGAGCCAATGTTGCCAGATCTTGTAATTACAACAAGCAATTCACTGTCTTAAAGTTCAAATCAAGTGACTTTACTCTTAAAAAATTAAGCAGAACATAGATTAGAATAAACAGACCTGACAACTGTGAAGCCAAAAGGTATGTGTTGTGAAGCAGCTGTTTGTGTATTGCCATATAAAGGTAGGTTGTAATATTACGATCTGGGTGCATACATGCTGACACAATGCGGACAAGACTATTCAAAGCTAGATTTGTGTATTGGTTACTCCGAGTATGGCCTTCTTCAGGTTAAGGTGTTTAGGATCTTGCAAAGCTAGGAAATAATGCCTTTTGCTGTTACTATTGCTACTTTTGTTTTTGTTTATTTCTTTGTCATTTAGAAGTATTTTCATTTGGATATTCATTTTGTGCAACGAGCAGTCACAGAAGTATACTACCTGTCTACATATTTTTCTCATTTTAGTCCGTAATTCTTACTTTTAAATTACATCAAACTTCTTCTCTGATGTCCGTGTATTATTGTCTGTTTATTAGGTAAACTTATTTACAGTTATAGAGCTTGTCAGTGCTGTTTGGGCACATAATGCCCAAATATATTTTATAGGCACAGATGGAATTAAGAAATTAAGGATTATTTTGTACAAACAATAAATTTATCCACTTTTTATGTTTACTTGTCCTTGTGAAAGTATAAGTAAGTATTCAGTCAAATAACCATTTGCAGTTATTTGTTTTTCTTTTTTTGTTTTCAATAACCTTATCCTGACATCACATGAGCTAGGGTTACTTTTACTAACTCACAAATTAGACAAAGAGAGAATGAGAGAGAGTGACAAATAGAGACACAAAGGGGAATAGAATAAATCTAGGACTGAAAATACACAGCACTTGTGCTTAAAAAAAGCACTTTAAGCCTGTAATACAAAGTAATGTGTGTATGTAAAATTAGATTATCATGGATTACAGCAGGGTCTTTATCTGTGGGAAACTTCAGCTTTACAGTTGATTAAAAAGATGCACAGTGATAATCTTGATGACTCAAAATGATGAGGAAGATATCTTGGATTTACAGATAATGAAAAGATCTATATAGTGATACATATCCTGTACACATGCTCCCCTAAAATAACGACTAGTTAGTTCATGTTTACTGTGTAAATATGTTGTTGATGTGCCAGAAATAACTGAGAAAATATTAACTTTAAAAGTAGGCTGCTCCCAATAACTCAACCAACAAATTAATTTACACACGGTTCATGTACTTTCCCATGATGTCAAAGTCAAAACACATCACAGCTTCCTGGCCTGGATGGGGTGGCCGCAAGCTTTTTTTCTCCCTCTCATGTCCTCAGTCTTCGCATGATTTATGGTTTTGCTCAAGGCATTTAGACTGATCTGGTGGCCTGGCCTTCCTCTCGATTTTAGATCACAGTTCTGATGTTAAAACACTTCCTACAGAGGGTGATGTATTTCTGACTTTTGGTTATCAAAATTAAACAGTAAGGGTGAAGGATTGAAAAAGAATGGAAATTACATGTGTTTGTGTATTCTTTTCTCTGAATTACCTTTAGGGAGTCTTTATTTATAAAAACATGTATTGCATGGACATGTATTATAACTGCATGTGTACATAAGGTTGTTGTTTCCCCAACAATCAAGTGCAAATGAATAAACAAATTTATTAATATATTCTAAACCCTCTCTCCCTTCCCAAACGTACACATCTAGTTTATTTTTACATTCTATAGCCCCTAACCCTAGCTCTAACCATAACAACTGAATGCTACTCCTAACCCTTAAAACAAAGTCTTAACCCTCAAAAATCCTTTTAGCTTGTACAGGAAGTCCTCAGTTTGCATCCAGTCAGGTTTATGTCTACAATGTAATAATAAAACCAAGCACAGACAAATCCACAAACTCTGTGGTGACTAAAAGCACCCCATGGGAGATGTTCAAATCATCTAGTGCGTTTTTGATGCTTTCTGCAACTTTTACAGCTGTGTATCTTCTGCTTAGCTCTTTAGTAGGCAGTAAGTAGCTGTCAAGTTCCCACAAGTCTGAAATGAAGTGAAATATAGCTGTCATATATCCTGTGTGCCCAGCAAAATAATAATCTTATTAGAGCAAGTGTCTTATTGTTATAGAATCATCTTTATGTTTTTCTGTGTTGTTTTACAGCTGCATTATGTGAGATGAAATTTAAGTGCAATTTGAAAAAATTTCATATCGTGGCTGCAGATTTAGCCTAAGTTCCTGAAATCTCTCTCGCTCTAAAACAGTACTGATGGGCATTTGTCTTTGATATAAATCTGTACAAGCCTCTGACACGGGACCATTTTAGCTAATGTTCAGGGTGTCAAACAGTTGTACAACACTAGCAACGTTTACATGGACAAATATTTCATCTGTCCGATTGAAATCAATCTGATCCGAGATTCCAGATATGTTTACATGGACGCTAGATAAAGTGATCTGATCAGTAGTATTTACATGATGGACAGATTTAATATGATTGTAACGCTTCTGACATGCACAGTGCCTACTACAGTAGTTTATTTGTAACCCACCTGGAAATGGGTTCAATAATAATTTGTAGTCATGTTTGATCATTATTTCTTTTTATTGTATAAGTACTGTTGGTATTATTTTGAAAAACCAAAACTTAATCTAGCGTAAAACTGGAAGTAGTGTGCTAAAACATTAGCGATGGCTTAACATTGCTAATGCGCAGAATGAGCGCCGTTGCTGTTTCTCTCGTGGTTGAAAACGCGAGAAGCGATGGAGAACTTGATTATTTTTGCACTGAAAACCAAGGAATGATGTGGTCAGTCATGTAAACTGATTAAAATTCCGTTTTAGAGATTGGATATGGAAGAGATTCTGTACCTTATTTGTACTCCTTCAGTCCAGGAGAAACGAGAATGGAGCAACATTTTGTCATCCGGCAATGTCCCAACCAGCAGTGGTCAGGGTCCACAAATGTTAAATCTCCGTCCTTCAAACCTCACTATGGATATGCCAGTATCTTTATAAAATGTCACGATCAACAGCAATGTTGCATTTAATTTTAAATAGGTCGTCACCTGTCTTTCTGTCTTGATTACCTTACTTATATACTTGATACAGTGAGTGAATGGTGGATAACATTACAAAAAAAGATTTAGGATAGACTTACTTGCTTGATACACTTGAGCACACATGAGCTGTAAGAGCTGCACGTTCTGTGTCAGAGCCGGTTACCTTGGCAACGCGTCCCAACAAAATAGTTTAATCAGCCACTTCTTGTGAAAAACCTACGAATTTACCAGTAAATAACAACATTAACGCTTTAATAATTTATTTAATATTTATTTCTTTTGAAGTGACCATGGTATAAGCAGGATAATGCGCTCCAAGGTGGCCATTATCATAAATTAATGGACGACTCGGAGGCGTGAACCGTCTGATGCGAAGCGGAGGGCATTATCCCTTACTTAAGTGGCTTTGTGTCAGAATAAATGCTTAAATGGAGGCAAATATGAGGCTTCTTGTAAAAATGCTGAACACAAATGGGTTTTCAAAACACAATTCATTAATTTTTGAGAAGTTAAGGCAAATTATGGGGCTTAAAAAAGATGCTAAATTAAAAGCCGTTCGGGATAATACTGGCATAACGGTAAATGGTCTGTACTTATATAGTGCTTTTATCCAAAGCGCTTTACATATATGTCACATTTACCCATTTACACACACATTCACGCACTGATGCGGAAGCTGGCATGCAACGCGCTTAACAACAACCCATCAGGAGCAATTTGGGGTTTGGTGTCTTGCTCAGGGACACCTCGACATAAGCTCCTTGGGCGGCGACCCTTGGGCTACAGGACGACCACTCTACCCACTGAGCCACATAATGTATAAATATAAATATAAGATAAGATAAATATAAGATAACTGATTATTGAACAGAGAAGTGACTGGGACATGCATTAGACTGAATTGACAGAAATGCCCTCTGCTGCATTGCATTCAAATTATTTTGAAAGCACTTTAAATTACAGCCATGTAAGTACCAGGTGTGGTTGTAGGCAGATCTGCTTGGTGCCCTGCGCCTGCCGACAACATCACACTATATGATTGGCCTAATGACCTCTGGAAACTTTGAATCCAGCTCTGCTCCACTTCCTTATGGGATTCCCCAGGGGTCGATCTTAGGGCCTCTGCTCTTCTCTTTGTATTTACTGCCCCTGGGCTCAATCCTGAGAAGGCATGGCATCTCCTATCACTTTTATGCTGACGACAGTCAGATATATATGCCCCTTAAAAAGAAACAGTCTTTCTCCCTTGCCCCTCTTCTGGCATGTCTCAAAGATATAAAAGCCTGGTTGGCCCTAAACTTTTTATTCCTTAATGAGGAAAAAACTGAAGAGATGGTGTTCGGTCCCAGTAGCTTTTGTGAACCCTGCACCATTGATTTGGGTCCTTTGGCAGGTTTTTTAAAGCCAACAGTCTCAAACTTGGATTTTAAGATGGACAGCGATTTTAAACTGGATAGTCAAATCAGCTCTGTAGTGAAGTCCAGCTTTTTCCACATCAGGCAGCTTGCTAAGGTCAAATCTTTTCTTAATAAACAACACTTTGAAACAGTAATCCATGCCTTCATTACATCTCGACTGGATTATTGTAATGCTCTTTATTTCGGGGTTAGCCAGTCCTCCCTCGCCTCCTAGCTGGAGTATGTAAGAGGGAGCACATAACCCCCATCCTGGCCTCACTTCACTGGCTGCCAGTGCACTACAGAGTCCATTTTAAGATTCTTTTATTTGTTTTTAAATCTTTAAATGGTCCGGCGCCTCCTTACCTCTCTGAGCTACTCCACCCCTATGCTCCTGCTCGGTGCCTCAGGTCAGCTGACCTGCTGCTCCTGGACGTACCGAGGTCCAAACGAAAGCTATGGGGGGATCGAGCTTTTTCAGTCACTGGTCCAAAACTGTGGAATGAGCTCCCTCTCCACATTAGACAAGCTTCTTCATTGTCTATTTTTAAAACTCATCTTAAAACCCATTTTTATTCTTTGGCTTTTAGCCCAGTGTGAGACTGTTCCTGTTTTAGTGTGCAGTGGTTTGTTTTACTTATTGGTTTTATTTGTTTATATTTGTTCTTTTAAAATTGCTTATTGTTTTAAGACCGTTTTTAAAACAATGAACAATTATTTTATTATATTTTATGATATTATTTATTTCCTGGTTGATTTTTGTACTTTGCGTTGCTTTGTCCATTTATGTACAGCACTTTGTTTCAGCTGTGGTTGTTTTAAAGGGCTATATAAATAAAGTTGAGTTGAGTTGAGTTGAGTTAATGTTGGCTTCTCTGTCATTGTTCCTGGGTCTTGGTGTGTTCTTTGGTTTGTGTTAGATTTTGATCATGGTTTTGGTTTGTCATGTTTTGTTTTCATCTTGGTTTCTAGTTCAGGTTCATGTCTCTAGTTTTCTGTTAGGATCATCGTTTGTGTCATGGTTTAGTTTTTGTCTTGAGTTTTGGTTTATAGTTCTGGGTTTTGTCACATTTACTTCAGTTTTCTTGTTTTCCCTCTTGTGTTTCTGTGGTTTCTGTTTCTGGCTCGTTAGTTCACCTGGTCTAATTACTCATTCACTTCACCTGTTCCTTGTTACTCCCTCTGTGCATATATACCCATGGTTTTCAATTTGCTTGTGTCAGATCCTTGTGGTCCATCTCCTGTATTGTGTGTTTCCCTGCTCCTGAGTTTATGTCCAATAAACCCTTTTACCTGCAGCGACCTGCCTCGCCTGCCTGTGTTTGGGTCCTCACCTCTGCCAACACACACAACAGTTCCAGTATATGACCAGCTGGAAGTTGGCATGATTACATAGAAGATTGTGGTTGGTCAAAATACAAAAATAGTTTTTGTAGTTCTTCAACATAGAGTCATGGACAATTATTACAAAGAAATCCATCATCACATTAGAGTCATTTAGCAAATGCTTTTATCCACAGGGACTTGTTGAGGGTCATGACTAAGGACCCAACGGGAAAGTGTTAGTATAGTCCATTTATTATACATACACTTTAAATGAATGTTGTTTGTTTCTGCTGCATTAGATGAACAGTTGTGTTAAAACTACAAGGGCATGCTTCGCTTAGTGGTGTTTCAAGTGCAAGTTTGCGATATATTGAGGAGTCGCCCAACTCTGGCTGTTAAGAGGAGCAGACATTGCAATCCTTTGTGCTTTGACATTTGTACCAGCTCTATTGGTGCAGTGTTCCTGTGTTTTGATATAAATAAAATTTGAACTGAGAAAAAGATGCACACTTTTTTTATTCATCTTTTTTAGCAGTGATTAATTAGTTTGTTAATGCTTTCACCGTAATGAGGTCTTTTATTTATATATTGTGGGGTTTAATTTTAAATGTTTTCACTTTAGGGTGGGAGGTCACTCCCTTTTGATTAATATGTGTAATATTGCGCCGTCACAGACATGATCTGGCATGTCTGCAGCCCGGCGAGTTACTTATTAAAATGTTTCCAAACCAACGCAAAAGATGAAGCTGGTCCGTTATAGCCTACATGGTGTATGGACGTCACTTGAGGTGCACATTAATCTGTGCAAACTTACACATATTTTTCTTGTATTAGGAGTTACCACTAATGTGAAAAGTCTGCAATCAGCCCACAGTGGCAAACCGCTGAGACCGTTGGGGAAATGGTAACTACCGCTACAGAAACGGCAAGTGCCATTGCAGAAACGGTAACTGCCGTTGTAGTGAGAGTGGCTGGTCTGGATCTTAGCGTCTCTCTCTTTCTCTCTCTCCCAGCCGCCACCCTCCCCTCGCCCTCCCTCTGCTTGTAGCCGTTGAGAACAACTGCACAAAACTGACGTTACTCCATCTGCGATCGACTTGTTTTGCCTCACGTCAGGTCCTGGATGTGTGGCACAAAAGTTTGAATTTCAGATCTGAATTTGTATTTCAGATCTGAATTTGTATTTCAGATCTGAATTTGAATGGAGAGTACTGAAACTGAAATATGAAAATGAATTAGGGAATGAATTTTTTCAAATACAAAAGTTTCAACTTTACCAATATACACATTCAAAAAACAAAGATTCAATATCAAATATGGTAATTTGGATTCATTTTTTTAAAGCAATTATTCAAACAGGCATATTCAGATTCAAATTGAATGATTCAAATTCAAATATAAAGAATTCAGATTCGCTCCCCAGTGGCACAAAGCTTATCCCATAGCTTTATGCCTGTTTTTCAATTTGAAAGTACTTCTCCACTCTGAACTGATAAAATTATGCCTAATTGATGAATGAAAAGGAGATTAAGAAAAAGGAGAGCACATTGGCAATTTGAGGAGCAGTGGCTCCTACTTCTGTACAGAGGCATGTACAGACAATGCAGCCAAGTTCATCTGTGCAGAGTCCTGTACAGGTCCAATTTTACCAACCCGCACCCTCTCGAACCCGTTAGGATGATTACTAAACCCGACTCATGGATATTTTCCAGTGAAATCTGGACCTGACCTTACAACATAGAATATAAAACATGACATTGTAATTGTAAAAACACCCCCATCCCTCCCTTCATTGCCTTACTTTGCTTAATTCATTTATTTATTTAAAGTGATGGTGTTTTTTTGTTGCTATTTTGATTTACAATAAAAAAGGAAAAGAACACAGTAAATATTGTGAAACAGCAGAATTGTGCCGTTTAACTTCTGTGACATCAAAGATGGATGACATGCGACATGATCATTCACACTGAAGTCTCTGCCACACAGATCAGGTATGTATCTGATCTAGGACCACATATGAAAGTGGGCTGGGTCAGATTTGCGCCATTCCTGCTATCACTACATGAAATTCATTCATAAAGTCATCAAAAAAAATCAAGACAGTAATTGGGCTGCAGTGTGAATGGAGCCAAAGATACAACAGACCAAAGGCGATGACCCTTCACTACTAACACCAGACAACCAACTGCTACACCTGTACAGAAAGACAAAAAAACAAAAAAAAAACCAAACATGTATCACAACAACAACCAACGTAGAAACACACACACATAAAACAAAACAAAACTAAACAAAGGTAGCTCTTATTGTATAAACCCAATGGACAACTTTTTTTCAAAGCTAGCTTTCTGTGCATGTCTGATTGACAACAATTTAGATAACAACCGTAATACGCATATGAGACTTTTAGAGAATTGCTGTAAATTTTCCCAAAATTAGCAAATCACTAACCCATAAAACTAGGTTAACTTGGAAAAATGAAGATGTTCACTTTAATAGCTTTTGACTTGAAACCTGAATAAGGATTGTGAATAATTCCTCTCATCTTCACATCTGAAATGCTGTTGTTTGAATAGTGTAGCCCTTGTTTTGTCATTGTTCCTATAGCAGTATGTACAAGAGCCATTTTATTCAGCCTGAAGGAAAATAGGCTGGATCTTTGAACTGTTAGACATCTGTTTTATTGTGAAATCCTGAATGATAACTTCCTCTAATATTGTAATAAATTTAATCTGCAGGGACCATACTTGACATGCTTTTGTCCATCCAGCCACAGGAGCACATACTCAGCATATAGAGTTATCCTGGTGGTTATCCAAGCAAGAGGATTATCATTTCAGAGGCAACATGACAGAGTAAACCTTATGACAGATCTCATCCTTTCTTGAGTGAACTAATGGCTAGGTGGAAGACAGAAATAGGGTTCTGTGTTGCCTTTTTAAGGATTTGTTTATTTACTTATTTGTTTTTAGCATTTTAATTAATTTTGAGCACTGAATAACAAATAATTATTTGTTGACCTTTGAAAACATATACATTTATTAAATGAAACAGAAAATAGTACTTGATCATTCATGGTTACATTCTTTTCATTATGTTGTATATAAAGTCATGTTGACAAAAAAAAAAACATCTAAACACCAGTTAATGGCGCAATGTTAACATGGTTCAGCGAGCGCAAATCTGGATGATAGCTTTTATTTGAAAATGACCAAAAGCTTTTACACTGCTCCGGTGTCTGATTTCCTGTCTGTCCTTATCCGAACTGCTGAGCATGCGCCGTCAAAAATAGACTCGGCGCGTATGTTCAGCGTATGACCTGATTTTTACTTTGAAAATTACATGACGTTATCCAGTTCTGAACTACTAACATATCACCATGCTATTGCAACCCTATTGCTGTGCTGTAAAGTGTAACCACTGTTTCTATATGTCTGTACAGCCTATATTTCAAAGCACTTACACAGTTAAGTAACATACTCCTTTACTTATTACACATAATTTTATAGTTCGTATAGAATACCAGTGTCCTAAGTTTCCCCATGCTTGTGCTAAAATGCTGTGCATCAAACATACTTGTAGCTAAGCAGTGTAATCATCACTGGTAGCTTTCAGAGGGGTTTCCAGGGCAGAGGTGCTAATTTCAAAAGCCATTTTAAAAATACTATTGATACAAAACCAATAAAATAAAACAAAAAGAAAAATTATTTTTTTGTGACCACATTTGTTTTCAGTTGTTTGACAAAGCTACCTCAATGTAAATGGATAATAAGTTGCATGATTCCCCTTCAGTATATTTAGCTAGCCAATAATCTTCAGCTTCATTGCTTTGATTTGGATGGATGAAACAAATACTAAGTATTGGAGAGGAGCTGTGAAACTGCGAAGGCCATGTAGTCAAAATAACGCAGCTTATTGCTCTGGTAAACGTACTGAGCAGGCAGTCGTGTTCATTATGTCAGATGACACAAAAATAATAACAAAATGATGGTTAATTATACAAAACATATGAGATGACTTGAATCATTGTAACTCTTTCATGATACCAAGCTGCAGAGTCTCACCCCTTCACAGCCCATGCTATACAATGATAAAAAAATAAATAAATAAGATCAGTTGTCATGACACGTGACATGACTTCACATTTTATTTATATGGTTGCCTGGTCTCATGATAAAGTATAAATAATATGTTGAGTCCTAGAATATTTTCCACATGTACTCTAGGAAAGTGTCTCGTCGAGTTATGACAACATATTCTCTGGTGATACAGCTTCCCCATTAAGATTAAACTAAATTAAAGTCAAAGCTCATTTGAAGGATGATGGGTAGTCAGAGTATAGTGCACAGAGGCTGTCCTCAATCACTTTCAGCAAAAATTGTTGCTTAGAAGTTGTCTTATTAGTCACTGAATATAACTTTTCCTCATTTATTTATTTATTTTTTAAAAGCACGGGTTTAAAAGAAAAGATTGAATTAAATGTTGTTTCACAGCACATTTTTTTTTTCTGTCTGCAGAAGAAGCAGGTGCCAGGTGCTGGGAAGCTGTCTGCCTTTTGGCCAGGTGTGTTTTTGTTACTGCTGTCCCTGTTTACTGATGGTTCAGGTATACGTCAAGGTATTGTGTCCAAGATAGAGCAGGTGGCTGAGGTGGGCACAAAGGCAACACAAACAGACTGCAGAGAACAGGATGGATGACAAGGTTTGCGAGCATCCCAAAAATGTTTCAAAACCACGATGGTGTCCTGTAATGAATAATGGTACGTTTTTCCTCTATAATTTACACACAAATAGCTGTAACAGTATATGCAGCATATATTAAACTGCAGTATTTAATGTCACATGTTCATCTATCCAAATTGTGTGCAACCAAGTAATGAAGAATGGTAGGAAATTGCCTGTCCCTGTTTTCTTTATGAATAATGCTGTCTGTAATCCTCCAGTGCATTATAAAATTGCATTCAAACACTCAAGGGAGCAAGGGTATGCACACTAGTGTGTCTTTGCTGGTGGCAATAAACTATGCTTGCTAGCAAAGATTAGCCATGACGTTTTGCTTTCACTTGCACTTAAAAGCTGTGCCCCAGTCTCAACCCCACCCTGCAGAACTCACCACATCAGATATTTTTTTCTATCACATAGTCATGCTTTTGCAACCCCACTGTTATCTCTTTGTCTGTAAAGTACTAACTCTTTGGTGTCTCATTCCTTTACACTTAATGTGGTGCACCATGTACAGTTGAATATTTAAAATGCATACAAGATTGAGGTACAGATGTTACAATATGGAGAAAAGCAAATTGATTAGGAAAAATGGTCATAGGTTTAAAATCCCTTAGAAAGACTGCAAGTGGGGACAACAGCGAGTGCATGAGGTGTGAGGGGAAAAAATGTGGAGCATAAAAGCTCAGACTGACAGAGGTGTGTGCTAGCGTGTGTTTGTGTGAGAGAGGGAGGCGATGCAGTGTGGAAAATACATGTGCTAGAAGAGAGTTAAGAGGAGAGTGAGAGCGGAACAGCAGGGCAAAGGACTAGGGAGAGAGTGGGAGCTGCAGACTGAGAGAAAAAGAGACAAGAGAGGAAGAGAGAACGGAGACCAGCAGCCGCACTCCTGCCTCTATCCGTCGCCTCCTGGATCTCCCTGAGCACAGCTGCTGGGCTGCTGCCGACTTGCGAGCGGATCATCTCGTTCAGTGACAGGGTGAGGGAGCGCCCAAGAGCTCAGTGCACACCCTGTGGCTATGCATTAAATCTGTGTTCAACTCTGCTGGTTATAGTTCTGACACACATGACTGAAGGTTTGACCAGCTTCGCTCTGGACTTGACTCAACACCCATGATACCCAGCCAACTCTGGCATACCCTCTCATTAAGGTAAGCAGATAAAGTGTTTTATTAGCAATTTCATACCATTCTTCATTACTTGGAATGGGACTTGAACTGTATACTGCTCTTTTGTAATATATTTATTATAATTTAAGAATTAACTTGAACCTGATGAGAGCTTTATTATATAAGCATGCTCAGTCAATTTAGGAAAACAAGCGTTGAACTGAATGCAGCACAAGAGATCACATTGCTTGTCCCAAGCTTTAGTTTCACTGTTTGTTTTGTGTTGTCCGATCTGCTTTATGGGTTCAAGCAGCTTGACAGACTCCAGTATATCAAGTGATGACCCCATGTTTAATCTTCTGGGCTCTTGTGCCTGTGTCATCACTGCACATGGCATTGTTGGATGAATATTCTATCTTAGTCTCATGCAGCTTGACCAGTTTTTGATCTTTTATATCAGTTTTTATTCTTCTTTAAGCCTCATTATCCATTACTCACGCTTGCCTCATAGGCTAACCAAGCTCATGCCTGAATCTGTGCTGGACGGGGCAGTTTACAGAGTTACAGTTGCATGTGCTCTGTCATGTGAAGTGAGATAGTTGTGACATAATGTAACGTTCCTCACACATCAATATGCACTACACAAAATACCCTTATGCGGCTTACTCTATAGAGTGAAAATACTAAATACAAAACATACATGATGTAATGCGCTACAGTATATAAAGTTTGAAATGTTGATAACGAGGTGCTATGTTTAAACCCCTTCATGTGACTTGCTTTTGCCTGATGCTTTGTAGTAATCCTTTGCAATGAATGTGCTTGTAATTGAAACTCATGAAATCCAAACAGGGTTACCCAATGTAGCTTTTCTAAATACACATGCCTCCGTTAGTAATGTGAGCTTTAACTCTCAGCAGCTCTCCCTTTTGCTGCTTCTCTCTGCCTCATCTTTGCCTTCAGTGGTTTGACTATAATTACTTTTATGCTTGGACCTGGACAAGTTGCATGAAGATAGTTCATGAGCATATTTGTGCAGAGGATAATTGGTGCATTTTTTAAAAATATACTCTAATTGATTAGATAACTGAAAAGCTGATCTGAATAGTCAATTTGATTTGTCTAATTGATTCTGCACAGTTCCGGTGCTGCTTCCTTAAACTGCACCACAGCACAAAAGCAAGCACAAATCACTGAGTCAAATATTATTGCCTTCAAGCCTTTTTGTTCTCTAATTTAATCATAGCTGGAATAAATCTTTTTATGAAGTGCTCATTTTTTATAGGGAGTTGTGAGTGAGAAATAAAGCCATTTATGCTCTTATTATTTTGATAATCACAGCATGAATGACGGGGTCAGAAATGCCAGACATTTGCATTACACAGGGTGATGTGATTGCTTTGGGAGGATATGAAGCGGGTGTCCTGTCAAGTCAAGAGGACCAGACATCCCAGTATCTTATACTGCTGATAGTCTACATGACTCTGCCAGCTATAATAATAATTGCGAAGCCCACATCCAATATTGAGCATTAGATACTGAGCTTTGTCATGCCTGCTGCCGTTATTGCTGGAGGAAATCTGTAATGCTCACTGCCATCCACCAAATTTATTTTGGTGTCACGTGATAGTCAGGACCACAGTGAGAGCAAAGACCCCACTGAGCAACAATATGTCAAACAAAAGACAAAGTTGTCTTTGTAACATAATGAACTTTTTCTTTTTTTTTTTATATTTCTGGAAAAATCTGAAGAATGTGGGGGAAAAAGGTTGGATTTCTTTCCCAGGGTGCACTGGTTAAAACACATGCACATGGTTATAAGTGAAAACATGACTGACTCGTGGTGTCAAGGGTGACTCATTCTCAAAAACACGAGTCAGTCACTCAAATAGTTGATTTACAAAAAAGTAGACAGTTATGGCTTTTAGTCAATTTTTTTTTTTTTTTTATAAAGTAAATATCTGCAGATCTACTCAAGTATGAGTTTCACAGAATATTGTTAAGTCAATTAATGGATTGGCAGGCTACCATCTATTTTGATCTTTATCGTTTATAATCAAGTCATGCTACAAATACTTCCAGAAATATGAGGATTTCTTACTTTTCTATTGTTTATGATGGTATAAATGGAGTATCTTTAGGAGATGTGTAAATGGAAGAGAGGGCAATTTCATAATTGTCAGCTGGGGATTGTGATACATTTTTATCACTTTTATCTCCCTTTTTATTAGATATTTAATAAAACAAACATTTCAAACTTTTCATTAAATCCTCATCATATTATTTGCGAGCAAATTTAGATTCTGATTCCTTTCTAAGTTCCACAGCAGGGAGGTTAACAGTATAACAGCAGCAAGACACACGGTAAACGGTAGGAAATGCAAGACATAGAATAAGATAAAAATAAAAAATAAGATATTTAACATAAAAATGTAAAAGAGATCAAATAAATAATTAGAATTTTAATTATGATTATACCTGTACACAATACAGAGAGATGATGTACCTGAGAATACATAAAAGGATATATAATATCCCAAGTAGAAAAAAAATGTAAATTATTAGCTTTTCCTGAATTGTGATACGTCTAACATTTAATATCTGAGAAAAAAATGACCCATGTCAGGCTTATGTATAAAATGTTATTAGATAAAACAAAAATGGAATTCGGATACTTTTTTTTTTTTTTTTTACAACAAACTTGTGCAATATGCTCTCACACAGCAAAAAAAACAGCCAGATTTCGAGTAAAAGTTTGCCTAAACGGACAAAAATATTCATGGTTTAATGTTCTGTCAGTGCTCTTAAAGCAGAGTTCCAGATGTGTCCCAAGACCAGTAACAACATTATCACAAAATGAACTTAAAAGATAAAATCTAAATAATTTAACAAAGCTATTTTTGCATCAACGATGCCACCAAACATTAAATAGAAAAATAAAATAAACATAAACTGACCAAAACCATAATAATAAAAGTCTGTGGATTGTATTGTTTTTATGGGTTAACATAGTTCATATTGTAACAGACTGTGATATTTTACACGTAACTGTCATGTTAAGATCGTTTCTATGCTCACAAAAATCTGAGATTAAAGAATATTCTGTTACTAGTGACATTTACAGAGTGTCTTTGAACATGCTGGAAGAACAAATGATGAGGTGTCTCATTTAAAGTCTCTGACTGGCTGGAAGTTAAGAGGGACGGTTCTCTTCGTGTTTACCGTGTGTGTGTGTGTGTGGAAGGAAGATCGACTGAGTAGGTACAGGCTGTTAGCTGTTTGCTGTTCATAAGGCTGTAAAATTTGTAACGTTAAATATGCTGTAATTATGATTAAAATTAATCATAAGCCCGATTTTTTTGGTACAAGTGGTGACACTGTTACAGACAGTACGAAAAAGCCTGCATCCATGTGTGGAATGTATTTAGTGCACATCTATGTATGTCTGTGTATTTTATCTTTCAACTTTGTATAAATAACCCATGACATGGGGGGGTCACGTGATGCAGCTGAGCTAGAAAGACGCACATCTGTGGGCTCTCCAAGATTCATCTTTAAACACTCTCTTAAGTCTTTGTCATGCCAACATTTATTATATATTCTTATTTATAAGATGCACAATGGACTTAAGATCCAAAAACAAGCAAGCTAATTCAACATATGTGCATTTCTCGTCGTGCGAAGAGGAAAAACAGCAAGAGGCTAACATTAGCAAGATGGCGCAGGGTCAGGGGCAACCTATCGGGGAAAACGCTCTCATACTTCAAGAGATACGTAGCGGAAATCAAGCCCTCTCCACTAAGCTAGACACCAAAACTGCAGAGATTAACGAGTCCATACTGGAATTAAAAACTATACTTGACAGCCTGACATCCCGCGTCACTGAAGCGGAGGAGCGTATTGGGACGGCGGAGGACCAGCTCACCGTACTGGACTCGCGGGTGGAAAAGTTAACGAAAGACAATGAGCTTTTGATGGAGAAAGTTGAGTCACTCGAGAATTACAGCAGACGCAATAATATCCGTGTCCTTAATGTACGTGAGGGCTGTGAGGGGAATGACCCGGTTACGTTTTTTGCCAACTGGTTGCCGACTGTTTTGGGACAAGAACATTTTCCCGAACCGCTTATAATAGAGCGAGCGCACCGGACGTTCGGACCAAGACCACCCGCGGAGGAGAGGCCGAGAGCCGTGTTGATACGCCTGCTGAAATACCAGGACCGGGAGAGGATACTCCGCACGGCCGCAAAGCTATCCAGGGAAAACAACGGCTCCATAATGTACGAGAATACGCCGGTGATGTTCTTCCCTGATCTGAGCGCTAACCTGGTGAAGCGTCGAAAGGAATACGACCGCGTGAAGAAAGAGCTGAGATCCAGGGATGTCCAGTTTGCCTTACTCTATCCTGCTACTCTGCGAATAACACTTCCAGACGGAAAAAGAAAAGTCTTTAAAACACCAAAAGAAGCAGCAACGTTTGTGAAAGACTACGTATGGGAGAACTAAAGAGAGGTGTTGACAAGTTACGTGACATATTTTTTCACTCATGGTGCAACATGTAAGTTACCTCTGTTATATTTTGTCCGCTTGACTGATTTTCTTAGAGAAATTGTAATGGCAGTCATTATTATTTAACATTTAATTTGAGAGTGTTTATACTATATTTTATATTATTTACTAGAGGCCCCACAGGGGACAAGAGACTTTGGACTTGACTTAGTTTTGTTGTTCACGAATACAAGACCATTCCAGATGAAGGGAGATGTGCCACATGTTCTGGGGTTGGCGCTGTGGGATTGTGTTTCTGTTTTTGGGGTATTTTACTTTTTGTTTTTTGTTTGGGTGCTCCATTTATATTTTACACAGTGTAGTTCAGGTACTTACTGTAATAATATGAGAGGTCAGGGTATGTTACCTAAAACGGAATTATTATGGATAGTGTGTTGAAATTTACCAGTTTTAATGTTAATGGGTTGAATGGGCCAATTAAAAGAAAAAGAGTCTTGACATATCTTAAAAAGTTACAAGTAGATATTGCTTTTCTACAAGAGACTCACCTCACTTCGCAAGAACATAAAAAATTAAAAAGAGAATGGGTAGGACAGGTAGTGTCGTCATCCTTTAATTCAAAGGCTAGAGGAGTGGCCATTTTGATAAATAAAAATACACCTCTGGAAATACTTGATACTGTCGTTGATCCCTCAGGACGTTATGTTTTTGTCAATTGTAGAATATTCTCAGAACAATGGTCACTCCTGAATTTATATGCACCAAACTATGATGATGATTTGTTCATGCAAGATATATTTTTAAAAGTTGCAGGGGGGCAACAAAATATACTTATAGGAGGTGATTTTAATTTTTGTTTAGATCCTACTCTGGACAAGTCGACTATGACCATTTCTAAGTCTAAAGCAGCTAAGACCACTCAAACATATATGAAGGACCTAAATTTAATAGACATTTGGAGGCAGATGCACCCTCAGACTCGGGATTATTCCTTTTATTCGAGCCCTCATAAGTCCCACACTAGAATTGATTTATTTTTATTGTCTACCCAGCTCTTTCACAGAGCATTAGATGCTGAATATTTATCTAGAACTTTGTCTGATCACTCACCATTAACCTTGTCCATTTTGTTACCAGATAAGCCCAAAACACCCTATAGGTGGCGTCTTAACCCCACTCTTCTTCAGAGAGCTGACTTCTGTGCATTCATAAGGGATCAGATAAAGTTGTTTTGTGAAACAAATTGTGCCTCCTCTCCCAATAGTTTTATTTTATGGGATACGTTAAAGGCCTATTTGAGGGGACAGATTATTTCTTATACTAAGGGTTTAAAAAAACAATACACAGAGGATATTGATAAGTTGGGAAAAGAAATTTTACTACTGGAAAAAGATTATCAAAGAAATGGTTCCTCAGACATATATCAATCTTTAGTTCAGAAAAAACTTCAATACAATACATTGAATACCTACCAAATAGAAAGAGCCATTTTAAGAACTAAACAGAAATTTTATGAATTGGGAGAGAAGGCACATAAAATTTTGTCTTGGCAACTGAAGGCAGAGGAAAGCTCTAGGACTATCAATGCCATCCGAACTGGAGCAGGCCCTATCTCATATAACCCAACAGAAATAAATGATACATTTAGACACTTCTATTCAAATTTGTACAAATCAGAATTACCCAGTGATTTAACACATATTGATAACTTTCTGTCTACAATCAAATTACAAAATGTTAGTGAAGAGGACCGGGGAAATCTTGACCTTCCCTTTACTCAGGCAGAAATTATAAAAGCTCTAAGCTCGCTTCATTCCAATAAATCCCCGGGAGAGGATGGGTTTCCCCCTGAATTTTATAAAGAGTTTAAAGATTTACTTACCCCAATGCTTATGGATGTAATTAACCTCGCGTCGAAGACACATACGCTTCCTGAATCTTTCTCAAGTGCCATAATCACAGTTATATTTAAAAAAGGTAAAGATCCGTTAAAATGTGCATCTTATAGGCCCATCTCATTATTGAATTCAGACTATAAATTGATTTCTAAAGTATTAGCTAATAGACTTAGTCTAATTTTACCCAAAATAATTAACCCGGATCAGACTGGCTTTATTCAGAAACGTTTATCTGCCAATAATTTAAGTAGATTCTTTAATATTATCCATTTAGCAAAATCGAGACCTGATCACTCGGTGGCTGTGGCCTTAGACGCAGAGAAAGCCTTCGATAGGCTGGAATGGCCCTACTTATTTAAAGTGTTAGCTAAATTTGGTTTTGGACAAGTATTTATTAACTGGGTGAAAACCCTATACCATAATCCAAGAGCAAGGATTACTACTAATGGGCAAATTTCGTCACCATTTTCCCTAGATAGATCAAGTAGACAAGGATGTCCATTGTCCCCAAGTCTGTTTGCCTTAGCCATTGAGCCTCTGGCGGAGGCAATCAGGAGGGACCCTGACATAAAGGGCTTTAAGGTTGGTCAGACAATACATAAAATAAATTTATTGGCCGATGATGTTCTCTTATATTTAACGGACCCTTCCCACTCTCTATCTCGACTCCAGGAGTTATTGGACATATATGGCACTGTTTCGGGATATAGAGTAAACTATGACAAAAGTGAAATAATTCCATTAACAACATTTAACTATTCTGTGTATCAAAATGCATCTGTGTTCAAATGGGCCCCAACTGGAATAAAATACCTTGGTATAGTTGTGGACAATGACTTAAAAAATCTTTATACATTGAATTATATTCCGCTGCTTAAAAAAATTGAGGATGATCTACACAAATGGATTAGCCTTCCTCTTACTTTAATTGGTAGGATTAACTGCATTAAAATGAACATCTTACCGAGGTTGCAGTACCTCTTTCAATCAATACCTATTTCATTACCCCAAACCTTTTTTAAAACCCTTAATAAAAATGTTAGACAGTTCATTTGGAATAATAAGGTACCAAGAGTATCTCTGGAGAAGTTGACTTGGGACTATAAGTCAGGAGGACTTCAACTACCCAACTTTAGAAAATATTATCTTGCAGCCCAAATGCGATTTCTTTTGTCTTTGTTTGAGGAGGATATGACTCCATCTTGGGTTTATATTGCATTTCATTCTTTGAAAGACAGTTTTTTCAGTGATTTTGTTTACAAATATAACTACCGAATTTTAAAAAAAAAGACTGATAATCCAATTTTATTACATCTCATTAAGCTTTGGTATGACGCACATAAAAACATTGGTAAGGAGATGGGACTGTCACCAAAATCACCTTTAAAGCAAAATGGACTTATCCCCCTGACTGTAAACAACAAGATCCTGGAATCATGGCATCATAATGGAATTCGTAAATTGGAGAACTGTTATCAGAATGGACTTTTCATGACGTTTGAACAATTAAGAACAAAATACAATTTGTCGAACAATACTTTCTTTTGTTATCTTCAACTGCGGTCATTTCTGAGAAGCAACTTGAATAGTATGGCTTTACCTAAACTCACTAAACTGGAAGAGTTGATATATGATAATGGACCATATAAATTTATTTCTAAAGTCTACTCTTTGTTAATATCTGAATGTTCTAAACCGACTTTGTATAGGTCTAAGGAAAGGTGGGAGTCAGACTTAAATATCACAATTGAAAACCAACTTTGGTCAGAGCTGTGTCAAGACAGCTTATCTGCTACTATTAATGCACGGTACAGGCTTGTCCACTATAATTTCCTTCATCAGCTCTACTTGACTCCAGAGAAAATTCATAAGTCTAAACCCGATTTATCCGATACATGTTTTCGATGTGCTACAGATGTGGGTTCTTTCCTACACTGTACTTGGTCATGTGTTAAGGTGAGAAATTTCTGGATTGACTTTTGTGATGTCTTGACTAAAATTGTTCAAATTTCATTACCTGTTGATCCAGAACTTTGCTTACTGGGGAGCTTTATGAACATTGATAAACCACTTCACAAATTTCAAATCAAATTTTTGGACATAGCCCTGGCAGTGGCCAGAAAGTGTATTGCTGTCACATGGAAATCTGACTCCCCTTTGTCCATAACTAAATGGTATTTAGAAATGAATAACTGTGTGCCTTTAGAAAAGATAACATATAGTCTCAGAAAGGGATACAACACCTTTATTCAAATCTGGCAGCCCTATCTTGATTACATGGATACTGTGATATTGGAATGTGACTGACCTCAAAGTATTGTACTGTATTGTAAAACTACTTAAGATATTGGAGCATCCTTTTGGGAATGTGGGTGGGGGGTTCTTTGTTTGTCTGTTTGATCTTGTTTTTGTAAAATTAAAAATGAAAATAAAGTATTCCAAAAAAAAAAAAATAACCCATGACATAACCCATGCCGAGCCACTCAGTGACAGCAGTCTAAGGAGGCTTCACTGTTAGCAGCAGTTGTGGGAGAGTTTTTCAGTGATGTGCCAGCAGGACTGAAAGTCTGAGTTTACGATTAATCAGGTTTATGGAGCAGATGAAGGAGAAGTTGCTCTGAACTTGCAAGGTTATATTTTACTGGCTGTCAACCGGTTCAGTCTGTTCTTGCTTTATAGTAGATGGATCATGTGTGTCCTTTGGCTTTCCAGATACTGTTCTATTTCCTGTTATTTTCATTTTTTGCTCCTGTAATTGTATTGACTTTCATAAGGTTTGAATTATTTATTTTGTGTGTGTGTGTGTGTGTGTGTGTGTGTGTGTGTGTTTTCATTTTTAAAGACCAAATCAGTTCCTTTGATATTTTGCTATGAAATGTGCAAACTTGATCATGCCTACATATATGTGGAAGAGGTCACTGACACTGTGTAGGAGTGCATGATGAATGAACACTCATTGTTGTTCTAGTGTGAATACTTAGTCATGCATGCACTCATTACATCCATACACAATTTCACAAAGAGAGTTAACCATGCATTGACTTATGAAAGCAACTATTCTGCACAGTTGTAGTCAGTTTTCTGTCTCCCATTCACTTTAGAGACAATGTCCACAAGCTCCACTTTTCATAAATGAAACCGAAACTACTCATGGAGAATAAATCTTTCTTTTAAAGTTGAGAGGGATTTAATTGTTCATCCATGATAGCTGCTGTATTATATCTTTATGTCTATTATTTCTAAGTTCCAAAAGAAAAATATGTTATTAATTCTATTTGAAAGTGATAGCATATTTATGAAACTAGTTACAGTGTATAAGGGATAAATGAGGCACCATTTAATCTATTTTACATTTTATATACAGTACATGGAATTCATGATGCAACTACAGTTAGAACTTGTAAAGTATTATCATTGTAAAAATGCCTTTGACATCTAACTGCGCTACAAGCAGCTGTAGTAGAGGAATCAGTGAAATAAATATGCTGTTTGTACAAATGGCCCCAGCTCGCTTTGAACAGATCATTTTAAAACACAATACATAAATAAGAGATCACAGAGGCATGCTGTATTTGAAATATTCTACTGAATAACCAAAATCGAAGAATTTAGTATAACAGCTCTTGTTTGCCAAAGCAAGTGTAAACCTTTAGTTGTTTTTTAATCTCATATTTTGTAAAAAGAAAAAATAACTTTGCCAGCAAAAATGCTTTAGTGTTTAAAAAAGAACATGTTTTTATTGTTTTCTTTAAAGCCTTCTTGCTCATGAAGCAACAGGGATCATGATAAAGATTTGACATTGAATTGTTGAGGATTACTATGGACTCTACAGCCGAAGGGAAACACATTTTCTTCTTTGACTGTGTCTACATATAAAGGAGTGATAGTGTTTTATACATAAAAATTCAAAGAACCTTTGAGCGCTCTGACTGAAAGACAACTTCGAATCGGTGTTTACTAAAGGAGCCTTTACAATTTCACTCCATGGGGAGAAGAAATTTGTAGCCATTTACAAACCTTCTTGTTCCTAATCCTCAGGTTTTCATTATGCACCAATATCAATCGTCTATCCTTTGTATTTTGCTCTTGTGAAATGGTTAGACAAGTATACAAAGCTGCCTTTGAAATTTGTGAATGTGCTCTTTTTTTCTTGCACAGTTCTAAACTTCTGCCACAATTGCTGCAATTTAGCATCTTCATTTTTTTCTGTGGCATCACAGATATTTGTGCTTTGTATCCTCCTGTCAGCTTTTACCAGTTTACATATTGTTCCCCACAGATTTTACTTTGCTGTTTTCTATAAACAACATGTACTCTTAGTAAGTCTTTCATGCCTTGGAGTTCAGATTTGAATGTAATCTTTTCTGTCCTATAAGTTTGCTGTCACTGTAAACTGAGCATTTCAAAAAATGTACATGCTCCAAACTGGTTTCCTTTCTCTTGAGAACCAAATATATTAAGTATGTATGAAAGAAACAGTCTCAAAATACATTATTATCAATATTTCTATCATGTCTCCTACCCATTCACAAGGCTTAACCTTTCCTTTGATATTATCAGAGAAAAAACAAAAAACAGAATAAATCTGACACATTGCATTAGGTAGTGTACTGATTATTAGTGTGTATGCAACACATGTTAATGTAGCATTTACGTCACTGTAATTCAGAGAATTAGGAGCTACTGGAGCAGTTCTAGGTTTGGAGGAGTGGTTGTGTAATTAAAATCAGTGACCATAATCAGGATCCTAATACTACGAGTCGGCAATTTACTAAACACATAAACACGTAACAACATGCAATACACATTTTTACACAATGTTGAGTTTGTTAGTCATAACATCTTTGTTTGTAACCTTCAGGTTTAATTAGTTTCTGTTATTTCGGCCAAATTTTAACTTCCAATTAATTCTTTTTACGACCTGTAAAATGACCCTTTAAGTTCAGCACAATGTCATAAGTGAACTCCTCTGAGTTGACTTAATTCACCTTTAAGGTGAATGAGTAGACCCTTTAAGTTTACATTCTCTTTAATCAACACAACAAACTGTTTTGGAACGCAACCTTGTGAATTTCAGTTCAGTTTTCTGACAGTACATGTCTTGTTCAGTTTCAATAAAAAAAAAAAGAAAAGAAAAGGTAAATTTATCCACAACCCTACTGCAGGAGGGATGTGGTGCAACGAGAGGAAAAAACTCAAACCTTATCCTTTCAGCTTCCGTAAGTACGGATTCTGATGTCTCTGTGTGCATGTCAGCCGCTGCAACTGCACACATGCAAGAGATTGGAAACTAGTGGTGGGTTCCAGTTGTCTCAGAATTCCAAGCAGATAGTAGATGACACGTGTAAGCATCTAGAAATGTCGTATAAAACTAGAAAATAACAAACCCATTGTAAATAGTGTATGAGAACATACACCAGCCAATTTTGTTAATGATTAATAAACCACACATATTAACGTGATTTTTCATGAACAAGCCTGCTCTAACAATGTAATTATCAATAACAACTCGCTGCTGTTTACACCACAAATTTAAAATATATTTCAAAGAATTTTAATAAAGACAAGAATGAACTATGAGTGGTTGTGGGTGCAGCCATCTTTAAATCTGGAATATTGGGGTCCTCTGAAACTTATAAGTTTCATAAAAAACAAGATCACTTTGTCATTTCTGGCAAAAATTCCTCTGCATTCTTAATTCCAAAGACAACCGGAACACATGACAAACCCAGTAGTCCAGCTGTAGGAAAACTTAACGAGCTTTCATACCATTAAACTTCATGAGTGAAAAAACAAACAAAGAAGTCTATTAACTTCAAATACAGGCTTAGAAAACATCACGAAAATAAAATATATGTGATTTAACACATATGTTCAAAGTAAAGTTTTTACTCAAGTAATCAAGTTTTACCTGTTTAACCGACAGAGCACAAGGCGTGTAAACACGTCACATTGCCTACATTTCTGAAAAGAAGATGTAACTCACAGACAACTCACCAAAACCATCCTTGGTTAGGTGTACAACATCTTGGTAGTACCAGGGGTCAACTCTGGTTGGAAACTTTAGCTTTTATCCAGCAACGGTTAAGTTAAAATTCTGTTGTTAGCTTTAGCTCTTAGCTACTTCTCCTCCTGTCTGTGTCACACAGGATGCACCTGCAGTTGCAGGGGGAGGAAGGTGAAAGGCCAGGCGGAGGAATACTTCACCCACAAGGTTTTTAATTTTTAACTATATTGTATTTCAGACCTTATTAAAAGAAAAAAAAATGACAAACTATATGAACTCTCTAGCAATTTGCATTTATCTACGTATTGTAATTAACTGTTTAATATTGGTGAACCTGTTTGCATATGATGGTCTGTGACATGGGTTACATTTAGTTTAAATGTAATATTTAAACCGGTGCCATGAACAGGGCATAGAAAGCTCAATATCATTTTATTAGTAGGTAATGCATTTTCTTTTTATGTGGATTTTTTTTACTGAATCTAGTTAAGAATTAGGACACTATGCTGCAGTTGCAGGGCTTTTGCCACATCCTTTCTCATTGCTCTCTGACATTCATTAACCCTGTCTTGACTCATTTTCCCCGTTTCTAGGGAAAATATTTGTTTGCTTCTCCATGAAGAGATATGGTGCAGCAGCAACAGGGATGTGAGAATATTGTTAGTTTTATGTTGATATCAAGTAAATATCAAATCTTAATGTACCTATACTTAACACTGGCTGGAGGCCGGCAAACACACCCACTAAGGTGCAAAGCTGCAACTTACACCTGCCAAGCACGCTCTCATTTTTATTTAAAGTACCACTTTCTTAGGTGAAAATGTTAAATGCTGGATATTGACAAGAGGCTAAATAAATGTGTACTATGACCCAGTCAAACCTGAACACACGTTCCTTGCAGAATTTGTTGAATAGAAACATCTGTTTACACATGCAGTACACAGACTGTTTACAACCCACTGCTTTAATCCTTTAGTGTTCACACTGCAAAATATTTCAATGCATTTTTTCATTTCCTTGGGACAATAATGAGGATTTTTTTTTGTTCTAACAGTTGAAGATATAGTAACAAAAGTTAAATGATCAAAACTTGAAACAGTATTAGGATGACAAACACTTATTTTTGGTATTACATACATACCCAAACCAAGTGGTAGAGACGGTTCATGCAGGTTTACTTGCACAAAAATCTAAGATTCCAGCAGTAGAGCAGACAGTTAAAGGCTCAAAAATTATGAGATGACAATGTTTTGCTTAGGCAGTCATGGTGTGTGGTGTCACATGACAATAACCACAGTGAAGTCCATGACAATGCAGTGTTGTCAAACCCTGACTATGTACTGTATGTTTGGGCATCTAAACTTCCAGTCAGAACCATTAGCAAGTGGGGGCGAAGTAATAAAGTACATTATAGCAGAACACTGGAAGTAGAAGGGCTGTGGGTAAGAAAGTGTAGGACAGAATATTAACCATTGTAATATGGTATTTCATAGTATGATAGTTTACTTTTTATCTGATGTCCAGTTTGCATAAATGTGTGATAGACAGTTGGGATTGTTGTTCTTGTCAGGGTTGGTGACCTACAGTCTCCTTGTGTTTACTCTACATTTTGAATTCAAACCCACTATTATTATTCTAATAAAAACTTTATTAACTTAGTATTAGTCTTTCTAGGAAGATTGTTTATAAATAATAAAGAGCTGAACCATTAAGAGCTAACAAATCTAGTCTGGAGTAGGATATATGGTGTGAGCTAAACAGAAGATGGGCCTTTTGTCTGTAGCTGTGTATCAGCTGAAACGGAGCACGTGGATAATTTGAACAAAGTATAAATTATAAGTACAACTCCATTTGTTGAATTACACGTACAGTAAGGTAAACTATGCACCAAGTATCCAAGTAACCAGTGACGTCAGTGGGACTTCACTCGAAACATGTGTGTTTAAGTGGCAATGTGCAAAAGAACACAGGTTAAAAGCTTTTCTGAAAGCTGGCCAGGGAGAATTTTTAGTTTGTAACCTTATTAAAAGAGACAACTTGATGTGAAGTTCAAATCTATCCAGCTGGCAAAGAACTAGGTTCACACTGCATCCGCCCATATTCAATAGTCTATTGGAAAATGCAAATAATATGACATTAATTATACTGACAGCTTGCTTTTAAAGTTTTAAGTTTTTGATTCAGCCTAGCCTGAAATTAACTATATGCATACATCTTGTCTCTGCATTAACATTAACTTCATGTTGTGGGCGCAAATTTACATGTTTATTCATTTTTTATCATGTCAGACTGGGATTGTGAGGATGCCTCAGGTGTAGGTCTCACTTAGGACAAGGGCTACCAGGGGTTGTTGTGATTATGGCGGTTATGAATAACCCAAATCACCCAGTGGGTTATTCATGAGCTTTTATATCTTGGTCTAAAGCTCACAACTGGGTCCAACTTTCTCCTAATTCCTCAGGCTTCATTGAATCAAGACTCTTTTCATTTCTCAACTTTTCTCTCCACAAAAGGCTGTGAGGAAGTAACTGTTCACACAAACCCTCCCCACCTTTCCCTTCACTGACATTTTGCAGCGTGTCACACTTACAGTCTGAGAAATTCAGCAATATTGACATTTGTCTGAAGTGGCTCTGTATCCCGACTTCTGCTTAATGTTGCTGTGTGATAACATAATTACAAAAAAATGTTATTTGTAAATTGTCACATCATTCCAATGATGCATTTTTTTTATTCGTCTGAATTGCTATCATGTTCATGACTGCAAATACAAGCTTATTAAGTTAGGCAGGAGCGAGCTGGAAACAGAACTAGTACAAACTGTACAACAACAAAACTAAACTTATCTCCACACCTATCACATTCAAAAATACACAAGTTAAGTGCTGTTGTGTGAAACACATAACAATCACTACACAAAGGTAAGAAAAATCCATGAGGTACTGAGAAGCAGAAGTGTTTTTAATCATGCTTTCTGTTGGGAAAAGTTCCCATCATTGCTGTCACTTGGTCTCTTTCACAGAAACAAACTGCCAGTTTAAAAATAAAAGCGTGATTGCATCGGTAAGCTGTGGCCCTGGCTGAACAGCTGCTTTCTCCATCATTCTGTCAGAGTGTTATGTGTGTGCCTGATGCTGTTCAATATGTGCTTTGTAAATTCTTGTGGTCCTCAGCGTGGTTCAGTAATTTTTTTTTCCCTTCACTTGTGAATAAAAAAATAAAATACCTGTAACTGTAATGTTTTTTACTTTACAGATGCTGAGATGTTATTAAGATATGGGAGATTTTTCTTTAAGCTGTACTAAACCTTTGTTACTGACAGGGACGTCTGCCACTGCAGTACTCTTAAGTGACACATGCTTTGGCTTCGGTACAGTATGTGTGTATAAATACACGTGTGTGATTATCATCAAGAATGGCCATCCCCTGAGGGAAGATGTATCCTGAAAGTTGAGCAACCAAATGTCAGCTATCCTTATCCTCATGTACTTCATGCATCATGCATGCGATTGTCACTCCCAGCACAGAGTGTACGAACAACATCGACGTGGTTTTAAATGCAACCCGTTAACACAGGGATTGAAGCATAAATATACATTTACATGTTGAATTTCAGTCACAAGAGGTACAGAATATCCACCAGTTTAATAATAGCCTGAAAAATAGCTGTTTGCCTACCTTACTATTTAAATTAGCTAAGGGTAAACAACTCTCAATGCAATAACTGGGTTGCAGTGCATCAAAAAACTATATACTCTCACATAAGCTCTGAGTAGCTGGATATCCATCCATTAAGGTAGTACCGACAAAAATTCATTTTGTTATGTAAAAAAAAACCAGCAGGATTTGGTTTGGATGCAGGGCAGTGTCATTTATTTGTACTTGTTAACATGCATGTACATACATGTAACGTATATACATGTACATACTCATACAAAGCCATGTTTACATGATCTCAAGGGGACTTATAAAACTTTCACAGAAAGTAATCGTTTGGTAAATTTTGGCATGGCACATGAATACAAAAGTTATTATTTGCTTTTTGTGAAACTGAGGGGAAAATTTCGCTATATTAAGACAAAAAAAATCTATTAGGGTGCCAGTGAGTGGGGCTGTGAAGACCATGGTTATCTTACTGAGCCTGTACTTTTTGCACCTTTTTATTGTTTTAAACTTAAAACTTATTGTTTTAAATGTGATATTGTTAGGTACTTTCTATAAATAGCTTGTTTACAGTTAGGAAGACATCATGATTTACTTCAAAAAGACTCCTTAAAAAGATTAATTTGTGGTACTTGCACAAAAGGAACCTTCAACTTAAATGCATTATTTAAAGAAACGGTTCATTCATAAAAAGACCACACACACATCCAGAAAATAATTTATATACCATGCTAGATGGTTTACTATCATAAAAGAACAGTAAATCTAATCCCTCAAATCAATTTTCAATTATGAAAGATGGCAAATTTGCTTCCGTTTGCATCCATGGCAACAAACTCACCTTTGCCATCTCTTTTTGTTTATAATCCTCCGCTCATTCATTTAAAATAAACAGAGACCACCTTTACCCCTAAAACAGCTCCAAAATGCGATATATAGAAAATAGATCTATTTTCACAAATTCTTACACTTTAAAATAAATACTTTACAATCTACAGTGTAAAGTACAAACAGCTTCCAATCTCATTAACTCAGAAATAACAAATTTTATCACCTCTGGGTTTCGTTCTGAAGTTAGCAGAAAATGCCTCATCTCTCACTGTTTCTGCTCATTGGTCAAAGCCCTGCTTACATGCCTTTTTTTGAAAGATTACATCACATCACTCTGTTACTCTCTCTCTGGATTTGTGCCTCTCATGTCTATCTTATGCAGAACCTAAGCTACATTATCGCCCTGCTTCTCTCAGCAGATATGATTATGCCATTGTGTGAGGTCTGAGGATAACAAAGTCAGAAGTTATTAGAGGTGCAGCAAAATAGATTCTCAGCACTTCCAACTGAATTTTTAAGCGGATAGGAAGAAGAGGGGGATTAAGGATGGAAACCATGAGGAAGGCTGCTGGACGTGATTGCTGTTGTTGATGAAACCTTCAGATTGCCAGCAGATTTTTGTTGCGGCAGACACACTTTCCCCTTTACAGCGACTCACTTTGTTATTGATTTGAATGTATGTCCACATGTCCTAACAATCTTTTGTTAATTCATAAAGACTCCATATTTGGACTTCTTTGGAGAATATTTGGTGAATTTACTACTTATGAGATATGCCCTACACCTTGACTTGTAATGTTCTTAAGAAGTAATCAGAAAGAGGGTTTATCTAAGTATAAAAATCTACTAATAATAATAATAACAATTTAATAATCTAATGGAAAATGATGGAGAAAGACATAAAATTGCTGCTGGTGCCTGCAGTGAGAGTCATCAATTCAATTTTATGACAAATTCTTGACAGATGAGGTCTGAGGGCAGCAGAAATGAGTTATTATGTAATAAAAGTCATTACTACAAGAGCTTGTGGGAACCTATATATTAAAGAAGTTTATAGAAACAAGCGCTAAAACCCTCTACGCAAGGAAGTGACAATCCCACGTAAACAAAATCTGATCTTGCTATTCCATTTTTCATAAAGGAAAACTTCATCTCTTCAATTTTTTTCCCTGCTGTTTACTTTTTTGTTTAAAAAAATGCATGTGAGCCTATGCCAAATAAGCACAATATAATTTGGGGCAGAGAGGTTGTTTGTTCAGTCTCTTCACCCTTGATTCCACTTGTGATTATTTGAGAAGCTCTCTGTTGCCGGATAGCTCACTCAGTAATATTGTGCTGCTTGGACCAGCTGTTTGTTTATAAAATCTGTAAATGTTAAATAGCCTGGGCCCCTCTCATTTCCGCTCTTAAACATCAGAGTCATGCAGAAAATTCTGCATACTGTGTAAGAATGGGAAATTCTGCAGAGGTGTGACAAAGTAATAGGAAACAGAATTTTTTTGACATTAACATGGCACAGTTGGCGTGTCTGCTTATTACAGGCGACTTTGATCTTGTATAAATCCTTATTTGGGGTGTGCAAGTGTCTCCTGATTCTCTTCGTTATACCTGTAAAGCCTACTTCGTCATGCTGTTGAAGAAATCATCCACCAATCCCTGCTCTCCCACCACAGCTCACAGTGACAGTCATTGTGCCTTCTGTTTGTTTTTCTTTGTTTTGTTTTTTTTTTCTTGTTGTGACTTCCATTAAATGAGATGGACAGTTGTCCTTGCTTAGCCTTCACTAACAGAATTACAAGTGCAGTTAATCATTTAGTGCCTTGTGAAAGTATTCATCCCCTTTAGCATTTTTCCTATTTTGTTAAACTACAACCCATAATTAAAATGGATTTGCGGGTATTTGTTTCATTTTATTAACACAAAATGCCTTCCATAACCTTAAAGTCAAGACTGCTCCATCACCTTCAGGCTGGATAGGTTTCTACACAATACAGCTATCTTTAAGTCATCCTTCTAAATTTAATTGCGATCCAGGCTTTAACAGGGCCATTCCAAGACATTTAAATAATTTCATTCAAACTATAAAAGCATGGCTTTAGCAATATGCTTATAGCTGTTGTCTGGCTAAAAGGTGAATCCCAGTAGGAAGTTTTCCTCACATATTTGCTCCATCCAAAATCCAGGCAAAGTAACCCTCAGGACCTGATGAAGAAAATCATCCCCAGATTATGATCCTACTGCCATCATGCTTTCACTGCGTAGATCTCAGCATGAGAAGAGGTGTTGGGATTTTGGCGGGTTTTTATAATCTTCTCCACTGTTGAAGTTTCTGCTAGCTTCTATGTATTCTCTTTATTTTGTCCCCTTTAAAGTATTGTGTGGAGAAAGATAAGAAAAAAAAAAGAATTATTATTATTATTTTTTTTAAGTCTGAGAACACAAAATGTGGCAAACATTTATTGGTTTGAAAACTTCTCTAGTCAATGTATTTTCATAGGGGGGATAAGCATAGATTCTAATCATTTTGTGAGATAACAATGTGCCATCAGTGGAGACTGTGAATGGTGGAGGTAAAAGATTTGCTGGCACAAAGGAGGCATCTTTTGATTAGATGCAGATGATGAATGAAGCACTGACAAGGTGCAGAGGGGCTTGACGGCACCAAACAGAGACAACAGACAGGGTGTCCTTCAGCAAATTGCCTGTTGAGTTCAGTGCTTTAACCCCGGACAATGACAAAAACAGTCTGAGATGAGAATAACTAAAAAGGGTTTGTTTTAAAAGGTAATTGTATATGCAACAGATTCAACTACAGATTCTTGATAGTGTCATGTTAACAAGTCAAGTGGTCTTTGAAGAGAACACATTAGTTTCCATCGCAGAGTGTCTGTAAAGTGTTCATTTACATTTGAAGAGGGATGACAAAAGATTATATAAAAAAGAGAGATAAAAAAAGTCAGAAGAGAAAACGGACGTGTTCTTGTTAATAGACTGCTGGTATTATTTCAGCAGTGAAACACACCTTGTTATGGCAGCATGTGTATGCACAACACTGAGGGTATTTTTGCTTGACTAAACAAAACAAAATGGAATGATGCAGTATTTTGTTCAACCAAACTGCTGACCTTTTCAGATTGTAAAACATCTTCAGTTACCCGATGCCCAGTTAGTCCCACTTAACAAAGTCTAGTTTGACAACTTTCAGCAAAGAATGAACACAGGCTTGGCAGTGATGGCTGAAACTGACATCAATTGATGGTGAGTTTCAGGTTAGAAACCAACCTTAATCAATTTTTTCTGCAATTTTTCCACATTTCCTGTCTATGAACTAAACTATGAGAACCTCAGTGTAGACACGTATAGTTACAGTTGCTGGTAAATAGCAGAAGAGATTACTGATTTTAACCACTAGGATAGAGAATCAGTTTTAAAATGAACATATGTAGGGAAATACTAAGAAGACAAACACCCTTTAACATTTGTGAAATGACATCTTATGAGAACCAAAGAATCAGTTTATTGGCTGGTCCATAAGGTCTTCAAATATGACACTCTGGCAGTTTGCAGCGAGAGCTCATAATAACAGCAAACCAGAGGCCAAGGCAAACCTGCATAAATGCAACAGAAAGAAATAAACTACTGAAGCTTTAATCAATTACTTTATGGACCTACATTTTTAAATCTTTCTAATAAATAGACATTTAAACTATTATTACCAGAAAGTTAAGGACAAACTTGCAGAATAGGTTGTTTTGATTGTAGCAGACAAAAAAATAAAAAATAAAAGAAAATAAAGAAAATACTTACAGCAACTTCATGTATAAATAACTTGAGACTTTCTAAAGGCTAAATAATAAAAAGACCTTTAACACACCAGCGGTACACACATGAATTCCATACAAGCTGAATAGAATCAGTCATGCGTTGCTTTTGTCTAAGTCTGACATTAATGATCTGTGTAATCTTTAAACTTTGATCCAGTGTCTGCAGGTTGCTATGTGGAATGAGAAAGATGTATGAAAGCAGAGCTAATAAATATGTTCAGCTGTAGGTTTGAGAAAGATGGAAGCGGGATGTCTTCATCAGAGGACATCAACCAGAAGATCAGATATTACTGCAGAATGTCATTTGTGAATTGAGTGCTGTAGCTGTATAGTTTTATCAGCTGAATTCTAGGCAGGAAAGTATTATTTTACATGCTGCAATGTATTATCCATATACTCACAAAAGAGTAGTTTTATTGAAAAAAAAAGCTGTTGACTGAACTGTTTCGATGGGCCGCAGCATCACGTTAGGTGCACCACTTTGTCTGATTAATTACTGCTGTTAGTTTCTTTCAAGAACTGATCCGGGATCTACTTTCTTTTTCTCTTTGATGTGGAGCTCTGTAGCTGATCCGTGTAGCCTAGCTTACAGTGTAATTGAATCCTTGTTGAGACAAATCAAACAATTACAGAATTCTGCTGCATGCAGAGAGAAGAACTGCAGTGGCTGGATATCAGGGGTGAAACATCCATAAAGCATGCTGTTTGACCTTCAGTCTGTGTATATGTAAATTAAATAAGGGGACAAACCTTTTGAATGAGTGAGCACTGGCATCACGCCAACAGTTTGAAGAATCTCTCCTGATGGATTTTAGCATGCACATTTTTTTTCTGTTCACAATCAATCAAGGTGGCACTTTGAGGGCCCACTGCAAATAATAAGGTGAGGTCCCTGTGAAAATGACAAAAGTATAATCCCTTGTCTTTCATCTCGCTCACTGTACACATCTGATTAACTAACATTAGCTTTAGAGTCTTCAGTGTAAGCTTTTACCTGGGTCACTGAATAACATCACAAATGATTGTTTCACTTGGCAACACAAGAAGATACGATGTTGGCTGCTCTTTTTTATTTTACTCTAGACTCACCCATGCTTGCATTGCAAAAAATACTCAGTGGACTGGATAAACCTGCAGAGTCTGAGACTTTATCTGTTTTGTTTCAGCTTGTTTTCTTTACATTTCCTGTAATATTCTATATTCTAATAATTTGACAACACTGTTGTAGATTACATTAAGGTAATGTAATCGTTTGAATCAAATACTCTGTTTAATGCTATTAACCATTTTCTCATCATCTGAGAGTAAAGATTCCTGATGCTTGTTTATAACACCTCTATAGCACACTGGTTGGAGCTCAACCAGAATATTGCCTTGTAAAAATAAATAAATGTAAAATGGTAGTTATAAATAATAGTTAGCAGAAACATTTAAATTTCTGAGAATGTCAGAGAGAGTATCCATCTTATTTGGCAACCAACACGTCCTCTTCATCAAGTCAGTGCCATTTCTGTTCTGCTCAATTTGTTACCAAATGTAACCTGTAATCTGAACATTAAGACTAATTAACCGAAACTACACTCATTTACTTTTGTTTTCTTTATACAGGTTAATGACATCTTTCAGACTAAGACTTTTCAGTATTGTGATTGTGTTCTAAAAGTTGTCTTCATTAAATGTTAGCAAATAATAGTATTTTTGTGTTGATAGTTTTAGTGATTTTAATTGTTTGCATCCGGTTCTTACCCAGTGTGTTAAATGTAGACTTACTGTTGTGTTCTGTGAGGTTTTCTCTCTTAGCATCAAATCAGCTCAGCACAGACTAAAGAATCAAATATATTTGAGAGGGATCAGCCTGTCACCAATCATCACAGATTATCAAGCTACCCTCTAAAGCTGGTCTCCAGCTGATCAATCTGTAGAGGCGCTTTTTGATATAATCAAAGTAGGCAAGCAACCAATATGTGCAATCATTGCGCAAGAATTCATTCCAACAAATTTTCCTGACTGGCACTAGTTCCAATGTCATTTAGTGACATAAAGTCTATTTTAGTCAGGCTTTGGTTGTATACCTACAGATCGGATGTATTGATCAGTGATGAATGTTCCCCCGTCAGCTTGCATCCATTGCTGGCTTGACTGTAATGAGTACAGAACAGCTTTCCACTGGGGTGCCTCTTGGACCCACCAGTTGATGTGCTGGGAAGGATGAAAGTAAGATAAGAACTCATCCTCCTCTCCACCTCCACATCCCTCCTAAACACTCACAGCCCCGTGGATCTCCTTCAACAACAGACTGCTGCATCCAAAGCGTAAAGAACCTAGATAGACTAGGAACAGCTCCAGCCGCCCAGCGACCCAGCATTTGAATAATTAATTATTAAAGATTTATTAATTATTAAAAATTATTAATTATAACTACTTATTAATAATTAGTTATTTCAAGAAAACTAAGTTTGTTTTCTCAAGATAATGGGATAAATTATTCCAAGAACATGGTGTTTAAAAAAACAGAAAAACATGCAACCATGACCACTCTTGGCCTCAGTCATTTTGTGCATTCTGAAAGTTCAATAACATCTGCACAATAATTTTAATTTCAGTTGGGTAAAACATAAATGTTCAGTTTGAGTATAAATTGTATTGTAATATGAATTAAATGACATTTTTAAAATATTTTAGAGCTCATTTCATCAGTCACCACTATAAAAAATGTATCATTTAAAGTGTAACTACACCCCCTACTTTTTGCAAAATTCCACCCACTGCTAAATTTTGAAAAATGCCAGAAACTGCAAGGGTTGGGGTGCAGGATGTGGGATGTGGGATGATCAGGGGACAGAGATTGGGTAGATTGGGACACACAAGCAGAAATGACTGAATGACAGACAGCAGGTCAGTGTCCACTACAAGATGGAAAGCAAGATTCACAAAGCACCTACGCCATAGAGAGCTGAATAGGGGCATTCGGACAGAGAAGTTCCAAGAACTGTCCGCCTCGAATTTAGTTCTATGAACTGCCCTTCCCCGGGTAAAACGTGGTTTTACCCTGTAGGGGGCGTTATGAGCCGTTTTTAACCCACAAAATCCTGTTTTTTAAAGAAATGAAAAAATGACCACTTGTATCAACAGTATAGGTGGTTTTTATAACAATTAGGTAATACTATGTTGTTGTTTTTTTAAGTTAGGTGAGCAAATAGTTTTTTAAAAAGCTGAGCTAACTCCAAATGTCAAGTTTACTAATCAGCAGTGTAATAAAATAAAATACTTTAGTTGAGTCAATTTTAAATAATATTTTGAGTCTCCATTAATGCGACTAAGTGCACCATGCAGGGTAAAAGGGTTGTTAATCTCACCATGACAATACTATGAATACATGTTAGTTTATGGTACCAAATAGTTCAGACACACATGCTACAATAGCGTATATTTGAGTGTGTGCGTGTGTGTGTGGTTTGTTTAAATATGTATATTGTCTTTACTGGATATAAATATATTGACATTCAGGTTTGGGCCATTTTGTTGGAAATTCTTGTAACTTTAGTATGTAAAATGTTGAATGAAAATGTTTAATTATTCTTAATAAATACGATACTTTAAAGGGATATTGGAAATCTTAAATACTTATTTCCAGGGTTGTCCAGTGGTGTGGCACTGTCACTTCACAGTAAAAAAAGTTCCTTTTTCGAGCCACGTCTTTCTGTGTGGAGTTTCCCTGTTCTCCCGGGGTAATTCAGCTGCTTTCCACAGTCCAAAAACGTAATTGTTCACTCTAAATTCTCTCTGAGTGAGTTTGAGTGGTTGTTTGTCTCCCTGTGGTGAACCTGCGATGGACTGGCAACCTGTCCAGGGTGTGCTATGCCAGTTGCCTAGTAGCTGCTGGGATAGGCTCCACCTCCCCACCACCCTGCACTAAAATAAGTGAGCTTAGAAAATGGTTGGATAGACTACAGACTTCTCAATTACAGAATGGGTAGTTCAGAAAACGTATAAAAGTAAGCTTCATCTTCAGGCTCGGATGTCTGATGAATGTTTGAATGAAGACTTACAGTGTTGGTCTCTAAGCCTCCTTTGAAGGACCCTTTAGATGTGTTTATGCACACGTGCATGTATATGAAGGTGAATTGGGAAATATATGCACATGTATGTGTGTTACATAACACATTTACTTTTGTAAGTGTAAGATTATTGTATATTACTGGCTCTCAAGGAATGTGGTGGGGTGGGGGACTACCACTGTCAATCTGTATACCTGTTAAAAGTGTACGGTCTATGAAACAATTTCAGTACGGTAAATTAAATACAACATAGTTAACATGTTGAGTGAAGTTCAAAGAGAAATGTTTCCACAGACATGTTTTAGATCACAGTCTTAGATCACTAGCACAAGTCTGGGGATGGAAACGCAAAGGTCACCTGGTAAACTACCAGGAAATGGTCTACAAGGGTAAAGCAATAAAAAAAACACTAACATAGCTAATCTTTCATTCTGCTCACTTTCACCTTATGAAAGTGAGGTTATCAGCTTATTTTGTTAATTAAAGTTTTCTTCTTTGGCCTCACAGCAGACCCTCTTAAATTTTTGTCACAAAAGTAACCAGCTGCTCACTGCCCACTCTAGTCAAGAAGAAAAAATGAAGAGCTGATAATAATTAAACTCTTCAGGTAACATCCAGCACTGGTTCTGCAAACAAAATGAAAGAGCAATCTTAAAAACTGTTAGTTAATTCTTGTATTTTACCAGTAAATCCTTCCGGTCACTTACTTATGACTCTTTTAAAAGATTTGGCTCTTTTGGTTTGACTCCCTCAGAAGAACCATCATTTGTGGCTCCTCATTTACACTGCATTTAAAATTCTCATGCATATGCTGCTTTTTTTTGTTTTTCTCATTGCACCTAAATAATCAATATGAATGACAGTGAATACAATTTTTAAACTGCCAAAAAATATATAGGATATATAATAATTTGGATTTTCTTGGCAAAATCAAACTGAAATTTAATTTTTATCACTTGAATTTTCCATGTGACAACCCACCATAATAAGCTTTTGCAAGTATTTGCTTTGTTTTGTCTGATTTACAACTTTTTTTCTAAGTTTTTTTTTCTAAGTTTTTTTTCCAATTGTATCCTATATTGACAGTTTTATGTTTAATATCTCCCATAGTTTATTCTTGTTCATGGAGTTCCTCATGCACACAGTGCATTTATTCATATGGACCTTTTTATTTTAAAATGCCTCTTTACTTCAAAACAGAATACACAGTTCCATACTGTATACACACACGGTCACACGCTGATGATGCATCAGAGTCAATGTGGTAAAACCACAAACCCATTTCAAGAGCAGAAAATCCATGTAAAGCTTGCTTAGATGATGTAGTATCTTAGTGCAATACAGAAAAAAACAAGTATAAAACGATGACATCTCAAAGCTGCGATTGGTATCAGTTATTTACTTATGACTGAGTTGTCACACTCAAATTTCAGGTAGCTTCACTGAAGCTTTGCTCAGTAAAAAGCTTTACTGAACAAACAGCTTGTTCATTGTGGTCAGTCTTACACAAGATGTTGCCTTGCATGAAGGCATTTATGTGATCAGTGTATTTTTCAAGGCACTGGTCAGTTCATCAGTTCACAGTTAAAAGGGGAACAACAACACCATTGTATGTATTGTGTTTATTCTCTCTCGATGACATCCTCGTGCAGGGCGGCAGGCCAAGTACTTGATTTTCTGTGCTGTGAGTTCAGAACAAAGCATCAATTTTTGAATTTTTCACTTTTAATCCTTTAACCAAGATGAGAAGGAAATTTAAATTGTCAACCACAGAAATGAGCGTCATTAAAATATTAGAGAATATTTTAATGACTTTACAACTTGGATGCTTTTTCTAAAATAACAAAAGTTATACAGTAGTAAGTGGTCTGTACTAACAGTTTTCTGATCTCAACGATCTCAATGACTTAGCTGGGATGTAGCCTGGTCTTTGATGATTGGTGTGGAAAACTCAGTGTGGTTCCATGATTTCATGGACTAGCATGAGCAGGCATTTTTGAAATTCCAATGAAGTGTACAAATATGGTTGTTTGCCCAATGAAGGGTTAAGTGACTTTGTATGTTAATTTTTCTTAATTTTCTGCTGATCCTTTGAAATTTAAAACGCCAAACTCAGTTTCAAACTTCTGCATTCAAATATGCAAGTACTGAACCACAAAATAACAAAACCAAATACTCACAAAGGAAGCTTGTAAATGTTTTGTTGACATCCTGGATGAGCCAGGATATCAGCAGGATGTTGACACAATATGTAGGATTAAATTCTTGAACTGTTTGCATTCATCTTCTCCTCTTTGCATATTATCATAGGCTTTTGTTCCAGGCAGAAATGTGATAACCCGGCGGAAAAGCTCTTTAACACTAGAAGTCCCAGAGAGGGGTCAATTGACCTTTCTACCTTTACAACCCAGAGATGGGTCGATTGACCAGTAGGATTTTAGCTAAAATCCTGTCTTAAGCTGCGAACAGCTTCTTTTGTTTGTAGACGAGTCAATTACTGGCACACCCCAGGAGGGCGCATACTTAGGGGAGACACTGTAGACTCTTGAAACTGGACTGTCAACTTTTGCCCAAAGCTTGGCTTGAGACACTGCTTGGTCCCCTGAGTATGAGATTGGAGTAGACCTCAAACAGATTCAGAAAGGTTTTCCTGCATTCTAGTATATTTCAAATAATTAAAAATATATTTGATATGATATATGATATATACCTCCTCGACACATTTGTGTGCTTTTAGAAGAAAAAAAAAAAGATAATCATTGTGGGCCTTCAATAAAAAAGCAAACAATTTAGAATGATATGACAAAATGATGAATTCATATTTTTTTAAAAAATCACTTTAAAAGGTCCAGCTCTCCTCTTTTCATACAAATGAAAAAATACAAATTTTTCAGAATTTTTTACCAATTTTTCAAACTTTCTAACCCAATGTTTATGTACCTTATGTCCAAAAAGCCCAAGCAATGAACAATTTTGAATATTTAAAATGAACATTTTTTGATTGTGGTGGTACAGGCAGGGTCTGTGAGTATAATGTCCAGAAGCATTAGTGTCTAAGTCAAGAGGGCATAAATGTCAACATGACAAAGATATAAAAGAACAACTGTGAATTTTTTCCAATGCTTTTTATTTTTGTCATAAAAAAAACAACAAAACAGTTAAAATAATGCAAGTAATGAAACAATTTCACAAATATTTACACAAGGCTACAGTGGCATGCCCTTGTGTGAATGGCTTTTCTGCTCTTTCAGCAGTCCGTCTGTGCTAAGTCCAAACATGCTTGGCACTTCCATGGTATCTCCATCCTGCATTTGCCACATGTGTATTTGTAGCAGTCAACACATCTTACAGTTGCGCAATTGTTCTTGCATCGATGGTTGACCTGACATTTTGCCCTTTTCCCAGGGCTAGGTGTGGGAGGTTGCTGCTGAAGCAGTTGCTCCTTATGTGCCTTCTTCTGACTCACATGAGAGTTGGCCAACTCTTTCGCGAGCTCAACCAGGAAGTCCACTCTTCTCTCCTGCACTCCGGTGCATTCCTTATGAAGAACATGAGCGTTCCGTGCCGCCATGTCGATCATGTTGTAGAACACGGCGACTGGCCATCTCCGTGTTCCTGCACGCACGCTGTACTCCCGCACCATCTGGTCCATCACATCCACACCACACTTTGTGGTGTTGTATTGTGTGACAGTGTTTGGCTTCCTTTTGGTGGTATTCTCAGTCTCAACCACATTGTGCATGCTGCTGAGAAGATAGACAGTCTTTTTCCGTTTCGGCGCATATACTGTGAGTGTTGCACCAGTGGTGGAAAACACTCGAGTGGTGAATTTAGTGTGGTCCTTCAGTCTAGTTGACTGAGGAATTTCCCGGCGAATCTTGTTGACTGTGCCAAGGATGGTGGTTTTCCGGCTAAGCAGTCGTTGCGCAAGGGACAGCGATGTAAAAAAATTGTCTGTTGTTACAGTTCTGCCCTTATCCATGAACGGCTCCATCAGCCTCATCACTACACTCTCAGAGAGTCTCTCTCCACTGGGACGACTGGGGTCCTTGCCAAGATATGGCAGGATATTGCAAATGTACTTTGATTTCAAGTCACAAGCCAGCCAAAACTTAATGCCAAATTTGTCCGGTTTTGTTGCAATGTACTGCAGAAAACTGCAGCGAGTCTTTGTCGGGAAAAGCTGTTCATCAATAGTGATGTGTCGACCAGGGTTATAAGATCTGATGCAGTTATTGACAAAAGATTCCCACAGATTAGAAATTGCAGCAAACTTATTTGTCTCCACTCGCTCACTGCGTGTGAACATGTTATCAAAGCGTAGGTGTTGCATGATGTTTTGGAAGCGCTTTCGGGCCATAGTAGCAATGATTCGTGGGTTTCCCAGCTCTGCTGACCAATTGTCACGTAGTGATGGAACTTTCTTCACCCCCCGCAAGATAATAATTGCAATAAATGCCATTAGTTCTGGGAGGTTCATGAACCAATCTGCCTGCTCCTTTTGCCGTGCATGCTGAATGGTCCATTCTTGAATGCTACGAAGCATTTCAAGTGTTATAAAACAGAAGAAGCTTTGAAGACGAGTCCGGATACTTCTTCTGGCCTTAGCAGTTGGCTCTCCATCTGTGCCGTATGGTTCTATTGGGGTGAAATTGAGACATGTCCCCAGCTGTTCTTCATGCCACACTGTGCCATCTTTAGCCATCTCTGTCCTCTCACTTCCCAACCGAGCCCTCTTTTCTGGCAGTGGAGCAGTCTCATCATCTGCAAGGTAAACAATTTCACAATTTCAGAGGACGAAAATAGGATGTTTTGGAAATAAGATTAAAAAAATCCTTTATTTGTACCAAAATGGAGAAATTCCAGTGTTGCAACTCACAGTACAGGACAAAGCAGAAAGAAAGAAATTTGTCATACCAAAAAGTTCAATAATAGTTTCAAATCTTACCTGAAGACTGCTCAGAGTCAGAGTCCGAATCCAGCTGAATTTGTATCTCTTCTCCATCTGAGTCACAAGGGTTTGTATCGCTGAGGATCAGGTCCAATGCCTGCTGAGTTGTAAGCCGCCTCTGCATTTTGCTTCCTTCTATTTGTTCGAGGTGAAGCTAGCTACTATTTATCCCCCTCAGCCCACCATCCCCCACTGCCACAGAATTTACCAGACGTTTCAAGGTAACAAGGAGGGGCTGGATGCAATGGGTGCATTCCTCAGGTAATGGCTGCATTTACAAATGAAGAGATGCTAATTTTTGCCAGCAGAGTCGTCAGTTTGGACTAAAGGTCTTTCGACCCTTCTCTGGGACTTTAGGGAGACATCAAAATTCCTGGGACTTCTAGTGTTAAGAATATAATAGATGAAGGATACGGGTTCTTGCTGTGGTGGTATGTGGCTTTCTAGGTGTACTAAAAGCCATAAGCAGAGGGTAATTAGTTCTCAGTGTGCCTTCAGGGATTGATGAGTCTTTAGTGACTGACAGCCTGATTTTATATAATGGCTAGTTGAGAACAGATTATTGACTTGACCACATTCATTTAGCGTTCATTCTCTAATGCATTTGTTAGAAATGTTTAGTGCATGCTCTAAAAGCATTTCTTTTTTTCTGAAGTGTTTTTATTGGTGGCACAAAGTGGCCTTAGGTTACACCATAAAAATATTCAGTTTGAAGGTAAGTAAAGCTGTGCTTGATCAGAACTCATTTGAACTTCTCCGTATGCATCATGCCCTTTACACATGTATTCTTCCTTCCTTCTGCATCTGGCTCCAGAGACTGTGACCTCACAGCCTAAAGGCCCTTCAATAAGTTGGCCAGCTGTTTGTGCAACACTGTTCTGTACAAAAAAAACAAACCATTTAAAAAGAAGTCAATTTGTAAAACTTATACCCAAGACTAAAAAAACTTCCTTTATTTTCAGAAGCTTCTAAAATTCCATTTTCTCCCCCTACAGAATTAACATTAACGAGCTGCAACTGTTATCTGCCATTCTAAGGCAAAAAAAAGCTGCAATGTTAATGCTTCCCATAACTTTCTGCTGATAAAAGAGTGCAGCATTATAGCATGATTAATCCAAGTATTCTGAAATGGCCTATGGAATCCACTAAAATTATTGTCCAACTCCAGGTTAAATCAAATTACACCAACGACAAACGTGACACAAACAGCCATGTGCAGTGCAGCAGCTAATAAACATAAATACATACAGCATTGAGCCAGTATCTTCTTCAGTCTATCACCTCCAGCTGTTTTACTTAGTGGTTCTCTCCTTCATTAACTTTCACCACCTTGAATGAAATAGAAGATAAGATAAGATAAGATAAGATAAGATAAGATAAGATAATCTTTATTAATCCCACACTGTTACAGCAGCTCAAAAAGAGATAAAACAAGAGTTAAATAAAAACAATTAAATGAAAGAAACATTATATACACAATACAATAAAAGTGCATAATCAGCTGTCAGTCATACTGTCATGTGAGTGTGGGTTCCAGTGATGCAGTAGATTGTAATATAACCTAAGATCTGCTTTTCACTTGACTCCAAAATCCACAGCCTGTTTCAGAATCACAAAGCCTTTAATACAGTAAAGAACATGTGGTCTAATGCAAAAAGAGCATAAAAAGGTGATGAAGTGCAGACAAACAAACTGCCACATATGAATACAGATATCTTTTAAATATGTACACAATATAATAAAGAAAGATAAAAACAAAATTTAATAAGATAAATTAGTTATAAGTTGGGGGGGGGGGATTGGGGCACTGTTTAGCAAGATAAGTGCTATGGGAGAGAAACTGCTCTGGTCCCGATAGAACTGAACCTTTTGCCAGAGGGGAGGGACTGAAAAAGTCCAGACTGTGAGACATCAGCTTCCATCCTGGCTGCACATTTCTGCGTCCTGGAGAGATGGGACTTTGCAGCTGATAACCTTCTTAGCAGCATGAATGATGTGCTGCTGCTTGGTTCACTATCATCTCCATCTTCAGAGCACTGAGCTCCAGCTTGTTCATGCTGCACCGTGACACCAGGTGGTCCGTCTCACTCCTGTAGACTGCGTGGTCCAAGATGAGTCCGATGAGCAGCTTGATGGCAGATTAGATAGATAGATAGATAGATAGAGAACACAGGGAAAGGAAAACACAAGGAAACAATGCAGTGTCTGATGGAGATATATTGTGACTGCCATTACAGGAAACTCCAGAGTGAAATTCAACTCCTTGGGATGAAAACAATAAACAAACACTTTCTGAAGTTTTCCAAATTTACACAACATTGCATTGCATGGTTCAGCGTGGTTGCAAAGTTAGTGTGACTGTTTTCAGTATCTCAAGTCTGTCACCATCCTGACATCACACTGAGCTGACCTTATATCATTAAATTAACTCTACGGCATAAAAGTAGCCATGTTTTCACAGTGGCGTCAGTATACAGTATTTCTGACTGCTATTGTTTGATGAGTATGTGTCGAGAAGCAATGGCCATTGTTTCATAATATGCTATTGTTTATTGTCATTTTCCTGTTGTGCAAGCATTTTTTTCTGAAAATGATAGATTATTAATATAACTCTGTGCATACGCACAGCAGAAACAATAAACTTTTATATTTTATCTGCTATGTTTGTGTTGACAAGGTGTCAGTTTGATATAAGCAGACAGCTGGCTGACCATTGTTGCTGGAAGGAACAAAATGCAGTAGAATACACACAATGTTTAGTCAACTTCCCCGCCCTCAGACAGCACAGCCAGAGATAATATCTCTCAAATAAACACCAACTGAGAGCTCAGATGGATCTTCAATCTTTCAGTCAGCTTTTTTATACATACAACAAAGCACAAAGAAGAGACAAAACAACATCCTCCTAAACCTTGAGGTACATCATAAAAAAACAACACCACAAAAAACAAGGAAATAATTCAGATGTTACCTCTGACATGAGCTAAAAAATGTGGTCACTAAGTAGGTTATCAAACGTGTGCAAATAAGACAATGACACAATAAAAATTCTGTACTTTTAACAATTTCATGTTGCAAAAATATGTGCACACAATTGTGGGTTTAAAAACCAAAATGGGGTTGGGGCCCTCCAATGGGTTTGACAAGCACTCTCTGACCATTTCTTGCTCGTGGTATTTCATAATAATGCAATGAAAACCTGCCATGGTCCATGGAGAGGCAATTCAATGTATAAGTAAAGATGAGTCTTTGAGTCACATTTTCCCTCACAGCAGCAGACTATGTGCTAGAGTTCAGTCATCTTGCAGAAGAACTCTCTATGACTACAGTTCATGGCAGGATTTCCATGCTTGTGGCAATGTCATCCAATGGGGCTCTAGCATTTTCTCTGTCATAACCCAACTCCATCAGTTGTTGATGACTGCACAGCATGCTTTGTTTTTTTTTTCCTTCTAATAACACATACCAGTCAAAGAGTGTTTAATCTTTATTCTAGGATTTTGGAAGTCTGCATCTCTGCTTGTTTTGCAGATCTGCATTATTTGTCAGAAAATTCACTGCAGGGTAACAAGAGTAGGTAAAAATCACCTGTTCTTGTGCTATTTTAACTGTGAGAATGTAAGTTTGAAGGCAATAAAGTGAAAGCAAATTGACCTACAGAGCTATAAATTCACATTGTTTGATTTTCATCTCCTTGCCTGGTGTTCACTCTAGCTGCCAAAAAAAAAAAAAAAAGATTTGAAAAGTCGAGACTCACTACCCAATACATTTTTTTTTTAAAAAAAAGATATTTCTTTCAAAATATGTACTAAAAGAATATAAAGTAAACCCTAAAAATACTGACTTGAATTCACTGATACGGCTCCTTATCTTTTCAAACGAGTCAGGAGTTGAAGGTTACATCTTTGCTTTTTTTAAGATGATGTCCCTCTGGCACCATCACAGGGGGTCTTTCAGTTCTCATCTGAACAGTTTGCAACGGAGAAGCATGCAGATGAGTTCCCCCTGAATCTGAGGCCATGGTTCTCTCCTAGAAAGAAGATGGAATTCTCCCATCTATTGAAGGGTAACAGTCTAATATCTTGCTGGGTTGTTTGTGAGTAAGAAGAGAAAGGACAGAAGATCAATCCTAGTGGTGAGGGGAAGGAGGCAGTAACGCAAGGGTCACAATATATCTGTCAACTGTACTATATATGGCCTACATGGGCATAAACTCTTAGTAATGCCTGGATGAACAAGTCTGTGATGACGAGTGCCTTTTTCCACTGGGTGGCTGAGCTTACTTCTCTGTGATCAGTTAAGAAGTTTGGAAATCTGACAGCATTTCAGAGGGAAGTCTCAGTTCTCACACACACACACAAAAAAAGGAACCATAGGCAATTCACACACCTGATAAAGCTACTCCTTGTGGCTTCCTTTAAAGGTTTACAAGGCATGGCCAGTGGCACAGAGGCTGTTATTATGTTTTCCATGTGGTCTTGGAGCATCTGATAATTCCCAGTGAGAAGCCAGAAGAAGCTGCCGTTCACAGAGAGATTGGTGTCTTTGGTTTTCCTGAAACTCCTGTGACCCTGAAATGGACTCAACTGTTGTGATGATGGGTGAAGGGATGCAGCTTAATCAGATCTAGATTATATCTATTATTGCTTGTGGATCCAGGGGAATAGGAAAGTTTGTTTAGCTGCTGGTGGCCATGCAGTAATTTCTTGAAGTGGAGCAGCCCAACAAACTGCTATATTTAGTAAAAAGTTTGATATAATTTCTGCACTAATTATATCACTAGAAAGCAGCTGCATTCTTATTATCCTACACTGAGAAGCTTTCACCTTTTCAAACCTAAAATATACATTACCAAGTTGCTATCCACACAACTGGAAGCATTCCTGCTTCAAACTCCCTCGAGCACTGCCTGGCAGAGTTTAGATTCAAGCACAGCTGTGAATCCTGTTTTCTCCATTGTTTTTTTTTTTTGTTTGTTTTGTAAAACTATTGCTATAAAACAGTTAATTAAACACAGATGCTGCTCATACTAATGGTGTAACAGGGCTGCTGCTAAAATGAGGATTTAGTGATTTTTTCTGTGTGCACTAGGTGTTGCTTGTTGGATACTTAAGTAGTTTCTAGGATGTTTATGCATGGGCATAGAACTGAGTAGGGACGTGTCCCTAACAATATTCAACAAATTCTGAGTGGTTCCTATCATTTTCCACATTTTCTATCACACAAACAGCTGAGAATCTATCAGCAACACCACTACTATAAGTGTATATATATATATATATATATATATATATATGTATATAAATTAGATATAGATAGATAGATAGATAGATAGATAGATAGTTTTATGTACCAGTAGCCCTTCTCTCACACCGTGTCCTGGTTTTGTAAAATCATATACAGCCTTTGTTTGACGAGGTGACGTCTGGTAGAGGAGCCAAGCTTAAGACGAACAAACAGCCACCCACCCTGCCCTGGAGACATGGGGGAAGGGCGAGGGAAGGTGTATGTATATATATATCTATATATATATAGATATATATATAGATATATATATATAGATAGATAGATAGATAGATAAATAGATAGATGTATATAAAATTTATGTTCCCAATAATTTCAAAAGTGAAACCTACACCTTTGTGTTCATGTATTTATTTTCTCCATCAACAGTGACAACTAGGCTTGATGTTTTGTTTTTTATTTTATTTTATTTCTTAAAAGATGTTAGTGTGTATGATAGTTAAGAGGCTGTGAAAGAATGTCTGCAAGAGATGAGGAACATAATGCAAGAATTAATGCAGATCTGTACAATGAGTGCAATTACAAACCCAACTGCTGCAGGTAGAAGAAAAAATTAACACAGCCTTACTGTTTGCTCTGGGATAATTAAAAATGAAAATTTAAGGAATAAGTTGAAAAGTGCCTTTTCTTCACCACTTTATTTCTTATGATAAGACAATTGTGTACCTACATATTGCCTAAATAAAAAAAAAGAAATAAATAGTCCATAGCTGACATATGGAAAGTCGGGAAGTAATGGTAGACTTGTAGCCAGCAGGAGTAAAGAAACATTTATATAACTCTCCTGCGTCACTTCGTGGCCACTTTGCTGCCACCCGCCTGCGACAGAAGCTTGACTGACATGATAAACAATCTGAATATCACAGGAAAGCTCGTTCATATGAACGTTGGAGCTTTCTGTGTTTCTGCAGCACTTAAAGAGGAAAAGAGAAAGAGGAGAAACTTTTAAAACTCATTGATGTAATGGATATATGCAATGAAGAAGTCTTCCCTCATATTTATTGCTTCCTAAAAGCACTCATCACTCTAACAATGACATCATGTACTGTTGAGTGTGTCTTCTCCAAGGTGAAGGGAATAAAAACAGCCAGCAGGAGCTCTATGCTCACCTCTCGCCTGAACTTGCTATGCCTATTAACATTTAAGAGGGATCTTACATCAACTCTTGATTTTGATTAAATTATTGATTATTTAAAAGCCAACCTCATCTACTTCTGCTCTCGCTACCTGCCCTGCTTCTCCTTTGATAACAGCTTATTATCTTTATTTTTAATTATTTTTGCTTTGTGTTTGCTTGTTACTGTGTTACTGTTTGGCCAACTGACGTTAAAGCCTTGACATGAAGGATTTCCAAAGACTTTGAATGTCTTATGGGGACACGGGAGTTTACTCTGTTTGATCTGCAGGTTTTGGTTAATGAGCCTGGTCTGGTTTTAAGTCTGACATGTGTGTAAATGTACTTCACCTGTTACAATTTTTTATTTATTTATACCTTTATTTAACCAGGAAGTCCCATTGAGATTCAGAATCTCTTTTACAAGAGAGACCTGGCCAAAACAGCAGCCAAATACAGTTTACAAATACATAAAGATTAAGCAAAATAAACACATTAAGATTTAGAACAACTAATTAAAAACACAGTGAGCCTCTCAAGTAAAACAAACACATGTCTCCTTTACCACACTCTTTATGTTTGCCTTAAATTTATCCACTGAAATAAATTATTCCAATTTAAGATCTCTTTGTAAATTGTTCCATGTCCATGGTGCAGAATAGGAAAAGGCTGTTTTCCCCAACTCTGTGAGCGACCGGGGAACAGTGAAAAGCAAGTGATTCGAAGAGCAAAGCCGGTAACTCCCAGAACTGACACAGAGTAGGTCACAAAGATATCCTGGAAATTTTCCCAATATTGCTTTATAGATGAAAAAATACCAGTGATGTTTTCTGCGAGTGGTTAGTGATGTCCAACCGACCAGATCATAAAGAGTGTAGTGGTGAGTGAGGGATTTTGCATTTGTTATAAATCGTAATGATGCATGATACACTGAATCGAGTTTATGCAAAATTGATGAGGCTGCATGCATATACAAGGTATCATCATAATCAATCACAGACAGAAAAGTAGCATTCACAAGTTTTTTCTTGAAAAGCTGAAAGTAAAGCAAGATCTGTGTCTAAAATAAAAACAAAAATACACTAATGCGGTTTTAGTTTCCTGGTAGTTCTGTTTTTCACGCAGCTTTTGAACGTTTGAACTGTTTCTGTGTTGAACACATTTCAACTGTTTAGAAAACAAATTCAGTCAAGGTCTCATCGGATTGTTGTAATTGAATTTTGTACTGAAAGCTAACAAAAACAATAAAAGTTAAACAATGTTGACAAGGAAGGAAGTGGATATGAACAAGTTCAACTTGGCAAATTGTTTAAATTATAATTGCTATACATTTATATTAACAACATTAACAAATTCAATTAAGTCCCATTAAAATTACTACGGCCCATCCGAAACCTAAATCCTGCCGCTGTGCCTGGTAGCACATTAAACTAAAAGGAACAAAACAAGGAAAACTAACGGTAAGTTGATCTAAACATTGATCGGTCACCATTTTTATAGTCAGATGAGCTCTGAAATAAATTTCACTCCAAAAGCAAAACTACTGAACTTTGGCATATTTTTTATTTTGGCTCACCTTGAAGAAGGTTCATTCGAATTCCTGTCTTTGTGTACTGTACTCAGCTCTCTCCAACCAATAAAAGCCAGTCCAATATTGACTCTTGCTTTAATGCTTACACTGTCACTATCTCTCTTTCTTTGCCTCACATCCTCAAATAATGTTCTCTTGTGTATTTATGCCAAATAAGCCATGGAGCTCATCCAAAATGGGCAGTGTGTTGATATCCAGTTGCAGGTGGATGACATGGTGCCATAAAGCAAAATGCAGCTGTCACATGATGCCCTAGTCTGGATAACAGTTGCTAAGTGTGGTTTCTCAGCCTTGGAACAGTGCAGGACAACGGCTCCACGAATGTACATAATAAATGTCAGTGTTTAGTTTAGTTTAGTTTAGTTTAGTTTAGTTTAGTTTAGTTTAGTAAGAGCCCCATTAGTTGCAGCAAAGCCATAACTATTCTTTTCTGGGGTCCAACAGAATTATATATACAATAAGAAAACCAAGAAAAAAAAACAACAAAAAACCAGAAAACATTATTAAAGCAAAACAAATCAAAAGCTGTTTATATATAGCCTTCACATATAGCAACCTCTTGATATTCACATTATGAGACATTATGCCATATAACCCTGTTCATTATCATTTCATTATTATATTGTATATTCTTTATATATACATATATTCCAACCATACTTACTATATATACATGCCATACTGTACCTACCTATATCAAAGTGTGCCATCAAAACGAATCAGAAGCACAGGGTTTTAAGGTCGGAAACTTTAGTAGAATTTTAAATGTAAGATTTTGTTCATAATCTAAAATGTGTGATTTTAAATTTGGAGTAGTTATTGTACAAATGATTAACAAAAAATTACATTATGCTCAGTTTTAGGGACATTGGGACAATTTCTCCTAAAAAAAAATAATAATAAATGATATTCCAGCATATTAACCAAGTAAGTCATTGATTAATAATTAAAATGATCATCAGATTAATTGTTAAAAGAATTAACTGATGCAGTTAAGTTTTTCTTATCTTACACTTAGGAGTGAAGTAGTCTCACATTAAAAAATGAAAAGAAGAAGAAGAAAATGGAAAATTTGGCTTTTTGGCTTGTGCTTTACTGCTAAGATAGGGGGGTCTTTAAGGTTTTTCAGGCCAAGGATCCCCAAAAGATGGAGCAGGGACCACCATACAGCTGAATGGCTTGTGTGTTGGTGACCTTGCACAGAAGTGTTAAATTAGTTAACTCTGAAAAAGTGTCAGTATAAGATAATCCAAGCTTCAGATAATCATATGAATATTTTCACTTCTTCTTTCATTTGCACTTTTTCAGCTGCTACATCAGCTGCCTCGCCACTTGCATTTTCACTAGTAGTTTTTGAGATGGGTGTATCACTTTTGTGCTTATGGAGTTTTTTTGGTCAAGTTACTGAACAATTTATTTTCACTCATACAGTTGGTAAACATCTGGCCAACTGCAGAAAAGAGCCAGCATGTAACATGCAGTCTTGTGACTAGCACAGAAGCAACTGGGGCAACAGGGCCCTCTTCTTTGTGTGCAAGACAGGGACAAGTCTAAGTTGAAGTGAACCCGTGCCCAGCTTGAGGCAATGGGTGTTGCTGAATGGATGCATTTCTAACTGACCGATCTTCTGACTCCATTTATCCATTCACTACAATATACTGAAGTAATATTACTGTGTATTTAAAATTCTGGCAATAAAATGGTTTAATCTCCTAAAATTTGCATGATGCCCCTGCAGTATCTCAATTGACCCCTAGGGGTCACAGATCTCCTGTTGAAGACCTCTGCTCTTGGATTTGGCAGCACTGAAGAAAAAACAGTGTAACTTTAAGAAAACTGGATTGTAGTGTTTTTATCTTGTTTTTTAAAATTGATCAAAATCATTCTGTTGCTTGCTCTATGGATCGAGAGATCTGCGATTCATTTCTTCCTACAGCCAGAAAGCTCACTGTTTTCACAAGCTTAGAAAATAGCCCACCTAATACCAAGGTCTCAATGGCGATAACGCACATACTTTTATAGTCTACGTCATATGTGAACAATGGTGCTACTCTGCTTGAAATAATACCACTCAAATTTCCTTTAACTAGGATGTTGCTCTCTCTTACCTCCACAAGTATCATTATAATCAACTATGTGAGATTTATTACTAACATCTGAGACATTTGCAATGCTTTATGTGTGTACTTTTAAGTATTCCTACTGTGATAATGTGCAAAATATTAAAAACAAAAAAATAAAATAAAGAGAAAGAGGCTGTTGACATAGCTTTCATTTATATTACATTAAAAAACAACAAGTAAAACATCCTAGACACCTGCATGATAAATATGAACTACTGTAGCTTGTAGAAACACATAATTAAAACATAGTGAAGTTAAAAACTGAGCATCAGTGAGCCTTCTTCATTCAGCAATTTTACAAGCTTTCTGATCTCCACCGAGCCTTGAAGGAGACATGACAACTGATCAGGGTACAGAAATGGTGCTTTACTTTCAGGCGAGGTGCAAATAAACCCCTCAGCCTCTCTATCGCTTTATTCAAACCAAGATCTGAATCTTCTTGGGCTTTCAAAATGCAAACAAAAAAAAAAAATCCTGTTTTTTTTTTGTCTTACTTGGGTCCAAAAACAAATGGAGCTATAAGAGAATTTTCTACTATAGCATCAAATCATTCTGGAGATACCCTAAAAAAAGTCCTGTAGGTTTTCAATGTGTCCCTGCTCCAACACACATGGTCAAATTTTCCAGGCATGTCCCACTGGGACAATTCTGGAGGCAAAATGTCTCTAAGTTGGCCTGGGAACAACTCAGTACCCTCAGATGAGCTGAGGGTGGATCAAAGATGGATGGATGGATGGATGGATGGATGGGTGGAGTTCACTGTCCTTCTGAAAACTCTCAATAGCAGGAGAGAGACAGAGGGAGGGGGAAAAACTGTTTCATCATTCCATTAGTCATCTGAGACATGATCTTTGGCAAGGTTTTCAGAAAGGAGGATTGTGAAGGAACGTCAGGACTCCGCAGATTCTTCATTGCAACATCAAGTTCTCTAAACAATGAAACTGTGTGTTTATGAAAGAAGTTTATGATAATCTTGTATCTCTCGATGGACATACATCCAACAATGTTGTTATATCAGTACATAAAAGGGCTACAGGTCTGCAGTTCTTTCTAATGGGATAAAAATCTCCTTTTTCAATGAGGACAAAAAGAACTTTACACCTGCTTGAACCTGGAAGCAACAGCAAGGCCCTTTACAATTGTCTAAAACGTTCTGTCCCAAAACACCCTACAAGGGCTTAAAGTCTGATGGTAAGCCATCTATTCCTGGAGCTTTGCCTGACGCCATTTGAGATACAGTAGAAATCAGTTCATCCAGAGTAATATCCAAGTTTAAGGTGTCTTTATCCTCTAGACTCGGCTCAATAAGCCTCTGCATAAGTTCCACAGCATACTCCACGTCACAATCATCTGCCCTGGGGAGGTTTTCGTAGAACTCCATTGCATATTTTTCTGTTTTTGTTTTTTTTTTTTCCATCTCAGCTGGATCTTTGGTCAGTATAACATTTTTGAGCCAAAGATGAACCTTTAGTTTCCTCTGAATAAATGACTGCTATAAAAGATGATTGATGTATACATGACCTGTAGTTTGAAACACAAGCTTGGACAAAAGTGTATTTGGCGCTCTTCTGTAGAAAGGAGCTTGGCTCCAGTTTTTTAGTATATAAAAGGTTGAAAGATTTTGGTAAACAGAAACATTTTCATTTTCCAGGTCTTTTATCTCCACTTTTAACTTCTCCAAAACTCTTTTATAGTTAGCAGGATTAATTGTATGTACTGCTGACATCTACTGCCCCTGTTACCTCCTACCACAACACAGTTCCCAAAAGTAAAAAAAAACAAAACATTTAAATAGACTGTCTTCTTTGGTGCCTTAAAATAAAGTCCTCTAGTTTAGCTTACACCTATGACTCTGCTTCTTTAACTTTTTGTGCTCAATATATTTACATTTAATGGAGAAGAAAATAGGAATAAAGTACAATACTTAAGAATCAAGGGGAGCCTTATATCCCAAAAGCTTTATTTTTTTTTACTATAAACAAAACTCCCCTTGGCAAAGCAAATTTGAATGGCACAACGCAGCAGCCAGACCACCATTCTGCTATTAGAGGTGCTTTCCAGAACATCTCTACCCCTATTTACTGTATATAGGACAACCCATTTACACTGCATACAGGGAGAGAGACTTTAAAAGTAGCTATGGTTAAACTTTACCTCATGTTTGTCACAAATGTTATAAGAAATTTTGCCTTTATTCCAGTAGATCATACCCATGAAGGTTTTCAAGTGACTGAATGAATTTCCCTATATCAGAAACCTATGTCCTGATATTAACTGATCTACTATAAGTCATTCAGAAATCTATTAATCTTTCTGGGAACACTGATACAGAACCCCAGTTATTTTTAAATTGACATTTTATATCATTGAATTATAATCATGGACACCAGCCTTGTCCACTTGTCCCCCTGCTAAGCTTAAAATGCTGAATTCTCTTTTGATGCAACGTTAACTGCACCTGTAGCCTCCTGCACAGAACCACTAATATAGCAACCACAGAGATTCCAGCATCAGGGCTATCTACATCAGAGCCACCAGACTCACAGTGGAGGAGGGGTGGCCTCAGGCAGCATCCTCCACGCGCTCCTTTGCTCTCCACCATCTGCCTTAGCATTCACAGTGGGCTCTGCTGTGGGATGTCTAAAGGCATTTAGATAGGCTCCATTCTCCATGAGCTTTGGGACAAATGCAGCAACACTTTTATGCATATATGAAGCAAATATAGTATTTCTGTGACACACATGTTCTCCAAATGCAAATAACACCTCCATCCATTTAGAGAAGAAGATGCTGGGCTGTGGCCCAACACCACCATCCACTGTCATGCTTCACTATGAAATTGGCCATTAGCTGTTGCACCACCTACAGGCGGTTTTATACTCGCGCGACGTCTGTGTGTGGTTGGCTATGGCATAGCTGACGCTGGTGAGTTTGCTCTCACACTTGAGTGTAGGGGGTATGTGTCATTTTGGTGTCGTGTTGCAGTTTCACCTCCTAATCTGAAGATGGTAGCAGGGGTGGTTTCGGCTGGAAAACTCACAAGGTATGAGTGCTTTTGATGGTTCACTTCAGTTTGATAGGTATTGTTTTGTTTTAAAACAACAATGGCGTCCAGTGTGGTTCAGTGTCTTTATTAGCTTTTGGAAGAAAACAAAGGAATAATTCGATCAGCCTCTCATCAACTTGTTCCACTGGTTATTGTTTTTAAAAATGGTGGTTATCACACAAATTCAGCAAGAAGATCCAGATATCCGGCAACATGTTATCCCAAACTGACCAGTCACAAGGGAGTACCTCTGCATAACCATCAGCGTAGCAGGGGTGCATGTCAGGTCTGGAAGAGGTGTGCGTCGAGCCTCTGCTGTCCTATGCGGCAGTGACGCAGACACAGACGCCGAGCAAGTATAAATCCACCCTAAGACTTAAAGACAGGAAAAACATTTTTTTTTTAAAAACATAGCAAAAACAACAAACCACAGTATGAAAACAGAGAAAACGTTTGAATAAGATTTCAAACTCAGTCACTAAAAGCTCCAGTAACAAATTGACAGCTTGTAGAAAGAATGAAAGACAGAATGATCTCTTTAAATACAAAGATGTGAGTGAAGAGCAAAGATAGCCTGAAGCATGGCAGCTCATATATCTGATTAGTAATGAATCGTGAATTTACTTTGCAATAAGTAACTGAAATTATGAATAGAGGATCAAAAGATTAATTATATATATATATATATATATATATATATATATATATATATATATATATATATATATATATAAACCCTCTGCCATACAAGCCCAGTGAAGCAATGATAAAGTCAAGGAGATCAGTGCATGTTTTTGCTGGTTGAAAGACTCCGACCAGAAAATCTATCAGGAATTAAAGTTAGTACCATACAGCCAAGCAGAATGTTGGTTGTTGAAACTCTTTATTTACACAATCAATTTACAGCACTCAATTATACTTTCCACTCAACTGCAGTTTTTTTTACAAAGAAAATCTTATTTTGACAAGATGAGAAACAATGGGAGATGTGGCTACAAACTGTTGTCAGGTATATCGAAAGCATAGCCCATATCACAAAGATAGATGCAGTCACAAGGTCGAAACAGGAGGAAAAACAAATCTGATAGATAATTCAGTGGGTTGGGACACAAAACAGTGAGCAACATTTATTTTGTTTTTATTCATACACTGCTCTGGATTTGTGGGGTAGCTTTTGGGGAGATGGTCCCCAGCTTCTCAAGACCACATGTTAAAGTGTAACTGTGCATCACATTGAACACCTATGTTGAATTTATCAGTCTTTGATAGAGATAAACTGTTGTGCAACATATAAAACTGTATTGACTAAGATATTTTGTATGAAAAGGACAATTTGTCTTATTCATATCACAGGTCAGCGGGAACAGACAAGAGTTGGTAGATATACTTCAGACCGCACGGCCCACTGCAACAAATTTGTAGCTCTCTAAATTAAATTGACTTGACTGT